>NC_057826.1:68306598-69512598 GCF_910594005.1 Cervus elaphus
TTGCCATACATCTCTGTACTTGACACAGGTATTTCTCAAACTAAATTAAGACAACACATCTAAAGAAGAGCAAGTCCTGAGCCGTTTGGTTGAAATTTCCCACAAAATAAAAAATCAAGAAGCTGTTTACTCATTTATTTTAAAAGAAACAGACTAATTAAGTTAACTGATTTATTAATACGTGAAGCTCTCGGTCCAATTATTAAAAGTACAAAGAGACCAGGGAACAATTTAAATGTCTGCTGCACCTCAAAATCTTTTTTTTTTTTTAAGGTTAATTATAATTCTAAGCAGAGCCACTCTACACAGGCCCCTTAGGTTTTATGTAGGTTTAAATAAAATAACAACAATAACATTACCTCATTGGCTAGCTCCAGGAGCACTGGGGCAGCTCCATTTTCCCCCACTCCATTCAGATACCTAGATAAGACAAAGCCAAGTGGTAAGGCAGTGACAAGAAAAGGCCAGCATAGACTTGTCAGCATCCCCTGTGTGTACATGTTTTTCCTGGGCAAATGCCACTCTAGTGGCATTAACTCAGCTCTAGTTAAAGTATGCTACTGTCACAGGAAAGCACTGAAGGGAAAAGAATAACAAAAACAGCTTACCTCAGAACCACTGGCAACTAACTAAGTGAAGTTGGGGGCAGGAGGTCTGAGCATACCCATCTTCTTTGTTTTTTTCTCCTAACATGTAAGGTGAACAGAGAGGTGACTTTGAAAAGAACTAACCCTATTACCCTGGCATTATCTATACCATAACCACTTCATGGGAAGGAAATAAGTTTACTCATGAAAAAAGAATCCATGCAAGCATACCATCTTTTGATTTACTTTTAGTTCACAGGGTTGGTTGGCACCTGATTAGGGAAAAAGAATGGAACAAACTTTTCATCAGTGGGTCACCAACCCTTTAACAGGCAACACAAGCCATCATCTTATCTGCTCTAGATTTCTGTCACTACCTCTAGCTCTCCTCATCTCCTAACACTACAAAAACAAACAAACAAAAAAGTCCCCAAATTCATCCCAGACGTGGAGGCCAGGCTGATTTTTTTAAAACAAAAATTTGAACGTACCATTCTCCTTCTTAAAACATTTCAAAAGCCCCACACAAAATCTCAAAATTAAATTATAATCACTTAAAAATTCTTGTAAGGTTCTTTGTAATCTGGTTCCTACCTACTCTCTTCAGCCAGCCTCATCTCTAGTCACTGTATCCCACTCTGACCTTTCACCTGGATAACTCATAATCCACCTTGTACATCACCTTTTCCATCCACCACAACCAGGACTATGTGAAGTGTCCCTCAATGTGCAGTCGAGGAGCACCCTGTTCATCTCTCCATCACTTAGCCCAGAACACTGTATCTGCTGAGTTACTCATCCACCTCAGACACATCCCAATTATACGGCTGAAAGCCTCATGAGGGTAGAAAACTTTCATTTTATTCAGTTTATTATGTGTAGCACAGTTCTTGGCTTATAATAGGTAATTATATTGTAATACATTTTTTTCTTTAATAAATGAGTAATTAATTAAAAACATTTTAGACAAGAAAATAGAAGTATGAACATTTTCTCTACAGTTTGACTGAATAAATTAATGACATTTGTTCGATAGTTAAAATCAAAGTCAACAGATGAGGTCTTCTTTGTAACTGCCAGGAGAAAATACTAAATGAAATTACACTATTTTACATGTACGTTTATAAAAATGTATAATTTCCAACAGACAAAGTGGAATAAAATCAAATTATTTAAGGTGGGTAAAAGGCTCGGAATCATTATAACTTCAAAGTAATTTTAATAAAGTCCATTTTCATCTGTTGGCTCTTCCTTAAATAAATTGTTTAGGAATCTAACTGAGAAATAAGTACTTTCATTTCAAGATCAAAGGAAAAACAAAACAAAAATAAAACCAAACAAAGCAAGTGTGGTTGAGAGAAAGATCTTTGGGAAATAGGTCAGCTAAGACCTTCACAATCAACTTACAGAATTTCCATTGCACTGATAGGCCTGCTCAAGATACAACCAATCAGTTGAATCAAATTGGAGCAACTAACCAGATGCTTAACTAATCCATTAAGCATTCTGATTCTGGGTCAGGGTATTTAAGCCTATAATAGGATATCTTTACAACTCTCCACTTAACATTCACTTATCCCATAAACATTTTGAGAGCTGACTAGTTGTCAGACCTTATTCCAGGTTCTGAAGAAGCAGCAGGGAGCAAAACTTTAGCTCCTACCATCACTGAGATTATACCGCAGTGGAAAGACAGAGAAGGAAAAGACAGAGAAACAAATATATAAAATAATGACATATGCTACAATGTAAATTGGGTTTCCCTGGTGGCTCAGATGGTAAAGAATCTGCCTGTGATGCAGGAGACGCAGATTCGATTCCTGGGTTGGGAGGATTTCCCTGAAGAAGGGAATGGCAACCCACTCCAGTATTCTTGCCTGGAGAATTCCATGGACAGAGGAGCCTGGCGGGCTACAGTCCATGGGGTTGCCAAGAGTTGGACATGACTGAGTGACTAGCACTTTCACAATATAAATTAGATGGGCTGGTCAGGAAGACCCTCTCTAAGGAAGTGACACTGAAGTAGAAACAGACAAAAAGGAAAGCAGCAAGCCATCAGAGGAAGAATATTCTGAACAAGAGAACAGTAGGTGCAAGTGTCAGGAACGGGCCTGGGCTGTCTGAGGACCAGGAAAGGCTCCAGTGCCGCCAGAGCAGAACCTCTTCTCAGAGGTTGATCTGGAAAGAATGAAAGAGGACGGCTGGATCCCAGATCACTGCCTGTGCCAGAAAACTGTCATCTTAAATCCAAATTATATGGTTTATATAATGCTGCATCCATCACTATCCTGGTAATAACCAATAGGATACTTCCATTAAGTTTAAAGAAACAGGAGCTGGTCAAAAAGCAATAGATGACACAGACTAAATGTCATCCTTCAGTTTGCCACAGGAGGACTAACAAATGTATAACTTGTAGGTGAAACCATCCTTAAAAGACCTTCGCAGAAGGTCCATTTTATGACATTTTTTTAGTGTGAAAGATCTGTTAGCATCTAAGATTAAAAACAATATGTGCTGATTTTAAACATAAGGCAAAGTAATCTTTAATATTTTTATAACAACTATTATGGTAAAACTTCAAAAACTACCAAAATTCTTCACTAAGCTTACATCTGAACACCACCTTTGTTGATTCTATATGGAAAAATCTCTGGAACCCATCTCCATGTCTGCAGCTATGTTCCCAGGGAACAAAGTAGCTGAGGACAGGTACTTGTGGTCCTTATACTTGGTTCCCAGCACAGTAGGTGGGACACATTGAGTGCAAAGGAAACAGTGCTAATTAAACAAAAAAGTGGTTCAAATTTTCAGAAACTACTTGTATCATTTGACGTCAATATCATATTTGAACTAACTTTTTTTCTCATGTGAACACCTGAATAAAATCTAATTGGTCTGATTCTTCAAAGCTAATAAAGGGGGCCCCTTGGACAGTATGTGTTGAGAGAAGGGAGGAGATGAGAGACAATGTTTCTAAACTTTGCTACTGATGAGGAAATATGCAAATCTCACCAAGCTGTGAGTGTGTGTGTGTGTGTGTGTGTGCACCCACACGTGCATTGATCAGTGCCCGTGTGCACTGATCTAGAGAAATCTAAATAAATTTTACCAAGTATGTTTCCTGTTTAGAACTAAAATACCATCATTACAGTAGGAAAGAATAGAAAGCTGTTTTCAATATGAACACTCAAGCTGTGTCTATACATGCACAACATGAAGAATTGAGGATATTTCCTCAGTAATTGAAAGGGAAAATATTTTCCACTGGTGTCTGGATAATTTGAAATTTCAGTTGACCACAATGCAATCACATTGTGGACTATATGGTTTTAAATACAGACTTCAAATTCTGAATTGAGATCATCTCAATACTAGCAAGAATACAGAGACACAGGAATTCTCTGATACTGCTAGTAGAAATGAAACCATTACAACCTTTCTAGGTTGTAATTACATTATTTCTAGTTTGTATTACATTACAATAAAATCTTATGTGTTCATTATTTGCACCAGTAATTCCATCTACAGAAATATTGAGAAACTAATCCAAAATGCAAAGACTTAAGCACCATAATATTTATCACAGCATTATTTATATCAGAAAATTGGAAACATATATGTATGACAGAAGAATATTTCAATGAACTTTGATACCTTCATATGATGATGTATCAAAATGTTTACAAAAAGCTTTCTTCAAAACAATACTATGTTATACACATTTTTCCAAGTATAAAGTTCAGAATTCACAGCTGCATATATAGTATGACCTCATCTATGTAAAAATGGGTTGACAGAAGACCGAGAAGAAAAATACCAGTGGTTATCTATGGACGCCACAATTACAGGCAATTCATTCATTTCTTTTTTATACCATTACACATATGCTTAATTTTCACAATAGGCAAGTATTACTTTTATTAAAAAAAGTAAGTTGTTAAGATTGTCAAACTGCTTAAGCATGTTTTGATATAATTTTGCTTTATGCTAATCAGCTGGAAAACAAAAATCTTTTTGGGCCAATTTACCACACAGGATACAGAGACATTCAACCTGCACATTTAGAAGAAGAGGCCTATGAGGTCAAATCATCTGAAAGGTAACAACAAAGCCTGTCTCCAAGTACAAGGTGTGGGGCAAAAAGTAAGGAAGTGAGGTAATAAAGTGAGAAACAAGTCAGACTGCTTTCCTATTAGTCTGTCCATTACAGCCTAACTTCAAGTTTTTGTTTCAAACATTGTGACTCCACAAAATTGAGATTCTTATATTTAACTAAATTTAAAGAAACACAAATATGTTTCTTCATTTTCATTATTACCCAGTCAACTGTTCCTTGAGTAACCATACTTAAAGGAAAGATTTTTGTTTCTGGCCTAAACTATCCAGATAACCCAATAAAGTATGTTCATACTTTAGAAAACAAATATACTCTTTAATGAACCTAGCTTTTTTTAAAGTAGTATTTAGAGATCTTAGGAATCATCTAATTAAAACAGACTTTATACAATGAAAAAAAAAATTATTATTATTAGAGGGCAGCCCCATGGCCTGTTAGCAGATCTCCAAATTTCTAGAAAATGCTCTGTTCTCCTTTGTTGATGTTAACAGGGCCTTAAAGTCTGGATATAGAACCATACTTTTATATGAAAGCCTAAGACTATAAGTTTTATATAAGAATATACTTTTTGACACATGAATCACTTTTCAGTCTTTCTGTGGAGGGTCTGGTTGCCAAAGCAGTTGCTGGTTTCATGCCATTTTATGGGCCGTTCTCAATTTTATATGTATGATTTAGGTGATGACTTCAATTTAGATGTTAATTTCACTGAGGAGATTATGACTTTTGAATAAGTCAATTCAAACTTTACAAACACTTCTTGGAGAGTAATTCTCTGAGACATAAAAGTATGTGTGGGGCGGTGGGGGTGGCCTGCAGGTATGGTGTGTATGCATGTATATTTCTTTAACAGACAGTTCCACTCAAAACAGAACATATCTTTACCACATTTGGCATAGTGAATACTTTTTTTCAAAACCTAACTTGAATAACTTTTCAATAAACATTTCTCAATTCTTTAAAAATATGGCTTTACAGAAACATAATTCCAATATTTTATCTGTATATTCACTTAATTCATAGAATTTTCATGCATAAAAATCATTCATCTAAAGTGAGTGGTATCATTCTCACCATAGAAAGATTGCTCTGTCACTCTTAAGTATAACAATTTTAGACTATATTTCAAACAGTTTTCCTTTCCAATATGTCCCTAAAATACTTCAGAAAGCAACCAACAATTTCCAATTCAAACCATTATTATTTACCATTATAAGTTATTCACTCATATTACAAAGATAAAAATTTTTAATTTTTTTTTTAAAAGGAGCTATTTTAAAGACTCTTTGTTTCAGAACAAGAAAGGTTGGGAACTATAATAAATTAGGCTGAAATTAAAAGATTTCCTTTTAAAATATAAACCCCTCTTAAAATCTGACAGTTGTACGTTATTATATATCTCCATATGTCCTCACTCGATATATATCTTTCTTTTGCATTTCTAAAATGGCTAACCAATACCTACAATGCAAAATACAACTGTACCAAAATTCAATCTTACTTTCTAATATATTTTTTAACTTGCTGATTTACATGAGAAATAAAAATTGGCTTGAGAACATTCACATATACACATAGACATATGTATGCATGAACATATGCATCTATATAAGATATGCACTTACAGTAACTTTCAAGCATCCAATGGGGATTTTCTAATATTGTAACTTTTTCTTACATAGTAAAGATTTCACACACATGTAAATTAAGATAGTCTCACCATATTCTTTATATCTATATAACATAGTATTTGAGAAATTTAAAAAATATATACTTTATGTCTTAAATAACAGACTTAAAACAAAATGTCTTGGAATGTTTTATGGAAAATCAATTTATTAATCTAATTTATTCATAATTATTATTACAATTAATAGGTATTATGATACCCTCTAGTGGGGCAGGCAGGTCATACCTCTGGTAATAACTTTCAATCGCTTCTGAAGTATGATGTTTGGCATGTGTTCTCTTAATGTGTTTCTGAAACAAAATAAAAAAGATCTTTATGTTGAGTCACAGATCAGGTTCAAGAACAAAAATGACATATTTCTTGATCCCCATGTCTAACAAAAAGGGCAAACCAAATAATAGTTTGGGGATTTGGGCGGCAGCAGATATTTTTTCCCTTCTACTCTATGAACCTATGCATTTTAATCTCTATTGCATGGCTGGGATGTCTCCAGTCTGTACCGCAAGGTACAGTATATATGTAAAAGCCAACAGGGTCATAGTAATTGAATCTAAATAAGTTTGCTTAGGGTTGTAGAGGGCAGAGAAAAACTTGTTCCCTCTTTCAACCTTTGTATTAATTTTCCCTCAATTCAATTCCATCTAAGTCCTCTGCAGTCTAGTTTTACAATCCAATTGCCATTTTTAACCAGGAAGAACATTGCTTAAAAACAACTTATTTGAAAACTACAAAAAGTAATTCCATAGAGACTTGCCACTTGACTGACACCTGTCATCTCATGATAAATGACTCCATTTTCTGCCTCTCTTGCCTTCTGCCACTCCAGCGATGGTCATTTATCATCATCTCTGTCAGCAATGGAAAGCAGCACTGACAGTGCAAGTCAGCAAACATTTAGCACATGGAACCACGCAACACGGGGAAATTATTATTGTCAGAATAATAATGGTTTAGCATAATTTATTACAGGTCCACCAAATAAGCAAAGGCTAGATGTTATTAGACAGATGGATGGGTAGGCTTGGCAGGCCTCCACTGAGACGCAGGCGGTGCTTGATGTGGAAAGGAGAACATCCTCCAACCCAATCAGAGAGCTGGCAGTTCAATTACAAAGAAATAAAGGGACATTCATCATTCAATTAGGCACCTGTCAACCCTCACAAAGGAGAAAACTTCTAACCTGGTACTCCTGGGAGAAGATGCTCAGCAGAGTGGCCTGCGATTGACTGGAACAAATAAAAGAAGGACAAAGTTAATTACTGGAGTGCACGGCAAAGAAACAAAAGAGAAAGGAGCTTCAAAGGTAGGCCTGATGCCCTGTAATCTAACAGAACATGAAAACAAGTGTGGAAAAGTTGTTCCAGATGAACACCTCAAACAAAGGCTTCCTGCTGCTAGGTCAAGGAGAGGGAGAAAGGGAAAGGGGGAAATACGGACGGTCTCAAAGCAAACTATCATATGATTCGGATTTTCTTAAACTTCAGAATGACTGTAAATCATGTCTGTAGCATGCAGGTATGTTGAAAAGGACCCAAGGTGGCACGGTTTATTCCCACTGATAAATGATGAGACTTAAATCCCACAAACAGGAGAAAACATGCCATTTATCCACTGGCAACATTCTGAAATTTATTTTGTTAGCAGGCAGGTGTCCTCTTCTGTAGCTCTCCCAGATTCATTGGGGGAGAAAACTTTGCGCTTCGCACAGAGATCACTGGAACATTCCCACCGACACGGGCCTGCTTTGAATAGAGAAGCCTTCACAGCAGGAAGTGGAGTCCTCCAGGACAGGGTTCCCTAAGACTGCCGTAAGCCTTATTCATCTAAGACTCCACACAATGTCAAACACCTGGCGGCGAAGCAACCTGGAAAACATCCTCTCCAGGTGGGGATTTTCCTCTCACAATTGTTAACATTTAGAAATGGAACAGATTTTTTTTTTTTCCTTGTCTAAAAAGCAATCAATAGCCCACTGCTATTCTTTCTGATTGCCCTCTGTAGATAGAGTTGCCTCATCATATGTTGCAAATGATTAGTTATTTCTGATACATTTTCCTACTAGAAGGTATCCAAACAAATTACCATGCTAATAATTCGACTTGTATAGTATACCAAAGCATGGTGAATAATTAAAGTTTTTCTATTCATGAATGAAACTGCTTAAGCTCATCACAGGTAGTTTAGAGAGTATGAAATACACACAATGACACCATATTTCTTTACTCACTGTCAGTATTGTCATCTCTTGCATATCATTATAGGTTGGGTTTCTAACCCCTTTCCACTCTTATTAGATTACAAAAGAATATGTTTTTTTTTTTACAAAAAAGATGCCATAAATGTTTATCAAGGAAAATCAATAATTACTAAAGGACTGTTTTGATAACTCCAAAAGTACTGAGAAAGGATTGAATAAAATTATAAATTCATTATAGTCCAATTTTTTTCAATGTCTTTAAAAATGGAAGCCACCTTTGGAAGAGCCAGTTTCCTGTATAATATCTTCCTATTGTGCTTGGCTTCCCTGAGCTTCACATGCAAATCACAGAGCCTAGTAGGGTTGTTGACAACCGTCTCATGAAAAAAAAAAAAAGGTGAAATTAAGCCCAAATCATCACAAACGACTGAAAAAGTCACTATGTTAGGTATTTATGTACAATAAATAGAGCGCTCCTCATTGCACAGCAAAATATATTTATCTTAACCAATTAATGGAGGGCAAAATGTCAGTGTCTGTGTCAAACAGTATGATGGAAATAAATGTGCATGTAACAGGCAAGTCAGGGACCAATGATAAATAAGGAAGAAACTAAACTGAATAAAACAAAAATATAATTGTAGATGCTCAGAAAGGGAAGACCAACAGACAGCTGGAGGAATAAGCCCAGGAATAAACAAGTCAAAGTGAGAAGTGAGAAGTTCATCAAGAGTTGAGAGCATCGTCAAAACTGAGGGCAAGATAATGTCTTCAACCAGGAAACCATCTTCAAACAGCTTGTAATTCAATTCATCTAAAGTCACGGACATAGCCTATAAAGCAATGCATTTTCTCAGTGGCCGAGAGGGTTAGTTACAGTATAAATTCAACATTCCCTCGGTTGATTTCACAAAGAATATGGTTTCTAGCTAAGAAGAAAGAGAGGAGATGGTTTTGTGAACTGAAAGGCTTATCTTGAATATCAGTCAGTCCTATCAGTAGTTTTCATTGCACATCCACAGTGTCCTGAGGTCATGGGTATGGGAAAACATGCCTCCAAAATAAAACATTTAAAGTAGACAGGAACTGATATAGAGGAAACTTTCTACATACACATGCAAAAAAAGTAAAAATTAAAATATTATCAAGCACTCACATATTTTTTAGGGATTAAGTGAAATAAATCATACCCTGACTCTTCATATATTTCAAGACGGTATTGGCTTTGGAACATATACATGCCACTTAGGATACAAGTGTTTTCAATTTACATATTAAAAAATGCAATCACTTAATTTGCACACATGCCAAAGATGGATTATGAAGTCTCTTCAAGGATAATTTTGTCTATTTTTCCCCCACACTATGCTTCCAGATTAAGCTCCTCACCGTGCAGGTGTCTGAAAAAAGAAGAGTGCTGAGTGGACTCCTACACAGGCTCTCTGTAAAACCTTGTCTGAGTTGTGTGACAAATGGCTTATGGAGCCGCATAAGTCATATTGCAGCAATGGGGAAACAAGTAAGAGGACAAAGTCAACACACCGAGGACGATGCAACAGAAGATGCAAAGACCTTGGGTCCTTGAGGACACTGCTGAGCTGCTCAAGATCATAAAGTGAAGGGACTGCCTTCCACACTTCTTTTGAGTATTATCACGTCTTGTTTTGAAGGAAGGAAGGAAGGAGGGGAGGGAGGGAGGCAGAAGGGAGGTGGAAGGGAAAGAAGGAGGAAAGCAGGAAGGAAGGAAAGAGAGGGGAGGAGGGGGAGGGAGGGAAGGTTTCTATTTCTTATGTGCCCAGGAAGCAGGAGACGCGATGGAAGAAGGGCATGGCGGCAGGGTGCTCCATCATGATGGTACCTGCACAAGATGCAATACTCAGAAGGGGCTGTCCGTTTTTACACTCTGCAATTGTCTTCCTAACTGGCAGCTACTGTACTGGGCTTCCTTAAAATTGTTCCTCTGTCACTGTGTCACTAAACTGATGTGCCTAGAGATCATAAATTGCTGTGTGTGAGTGACTTTTCCTCACAGAATTTAAACACTGAGGGGGTATTGTTTACCCTCATTTCATACTGCATTTAAGACTTCAAATGCCAGGTACTTAAGAGGCAACAAACCAGGGACCCATATTGTATTTAACTCCAGACCCATCCAGCTAAGATGCTCAGTAAGCTGAGGGACATTAAAGAAAATGACCTCAGGGGGCTGAATGGAAGTTTTGACAATCCCAGGGAGACCTAAAGCAAGCAGAACCTTAAGGAACATGATATTACACATTATAAATTCTTCCTTTCAAAAAAGACCATAAAGAAAGAAATATTTTTATTTAACTTTCAAGCTCCTTTTGCTCTAGAACCGAGGATGCATCAGTGTCTCTACTCTAATAGGCTTGAAATCCTCTAAACAAGATCAATGTTATTTCTGGAACTCAGGAAGCAGTAAATCAAACTAAGGATGATAAAGTAAGATATTCCAACAAAGTCTTAGGCTTGCAGGCCTCACAAGGTACAGTACAACCTCTCTAAACCGGTGAAAGAATACAACGAAAACACTGGCTCTGTGTGGTCAGTGACTTAGTACTAGTCAAGGAAGGTTTTCCAAAAAAGCAATGCCCTATCCTCCGTCATGGGCTTCCCTGGTGGCTCAGTGGTAAAGAATCCTCCTGCCAGTGCAGGAGACGCAGGTTTGATCACTGAGTTGGGAAGATCCCCGAGTTGGGAAGATCCCCTAAAGAAGGGAATGGCAACCCACTCTAGTATTCTCGCCTGAGAAATCCCAAGGACAGAGGAGCTTGGTGGACTACAGTCCATGGGGTCTCAAAAAAAGAGTTGGACGTGACTTAGTGACTAAACAACAACACACTTATGTTTTACGTTAGTTACCTCGGTTGTGTCCAACTCTTCGCAAACTCATGGACTGTGGCCCACCAGTCTCCTCTGTCCATGGAATTCTCCAGGCAAGAATACTGGAGTGGGTTGCCATTCTCTTCTCCAGAGGATCTTCCTGACCCAAGAATTGAACTTGGGTCTCCTGCACTGCAGGCAGATCTTTACCATCTGAGCCACCAGGGAAGCCCACTTATATTTTATATATATGAAAAAAGTAGTTACTGTTCCAGGCACTTAACTAATTTTGCTGGTAGGTTAATATAAGCCATATGCAAAACAGCTCCATCTATAGCAAGAGCTAAGAGTTATATCAACAAGCTAGTTTGTGCTACACACTACACTGCCTTTTATTATACCCTCAGGGCAAGCCTCTAAAGTAGGTACTATTATTGTTCTTATTTTAAAGATGGGAAACGGAGGAAGAGAAGTTAAGGGAAGTATACAATTAAAGACCTAGGTAAGTGGGAGAACTGGAAATCAAAATCCAGTTCCGATTTCAGAACTCAAGCTCTTAAACCCCATGCTAATCTGCCGTTCTAGTGTGTGCTAACACCCGTTGCTTAAGGTTAAGCATTTATGTTACATTACCCTCCAAGCAACCCTTAAAGGTGGGCGTTGTTGCTTTGGGACAGAAAATTGAAGCCACAGGAGGTAAAGAGTTCTGATCAAATCCAACAGCTTTAGACAATACTACTTAAAAAAAAAAAAAAAACTTAAATCACAGCCTTACTTTAATTAACTACATAAGAAAAAAAAAAAAGCTCCTAAAGGAAAGGGTCAATGATTAAAAAATTATTGGGTAATTTTCATTATTCTTCCTGCAGCTAAGGTGTATTTTGTTATTAATAACAACCACACCATTGCCTGAAGTGTCTCTATGTGACTGCAAATGTGTCTTTTGCCCAAGTGCTATTTACTACATACAAAACAGCTTTAAATCCTTCCCTGAACAAAACAGGTTCAAACCCAATCAATCTTCTCTACAGAGGACAACACCCTCCAGACGTGGTAACTTCATTATATAATATTTAATGAAGTTTTCTATTTATAAATAGTACATATTCTGTGTAAAATCTATAGACATCTGTCTGTGTTCCTGTGTTTTTTATTCTGTGTCTGGTGTGTACGTGTGTGTGTCTATACACAAAAATAAAATTTCAAAAATTGTGTTTTAAACGTACTTTGGTAACATACCTTCATTACATAAAATATTAACATTTATCTATTCCATAACACATTAATCTTTTAAAAATCATTTTTATTGTGAATAAGACAAAACCACATAACCACTTTGATGACCAAATAGAATACTCCTGGGATCCGAAAAGGTATTCTGTCTGATCGCCACCTTTTCTCTCTCCAGATGAATCTGATCTTTAACACAGTGTGTATTCTTTTACATCTGTCTTCTTTTACTCAATATGTCTATGTGAGTGACTCTAGTTAATTTTAAGTGTAGCTAATTCATTTTCATTGCTGTATGGCATATTCTATTGTCTAAGTATACTCCACATTTATCTATTCAATTGATGAACCTCTGAACTGTTTCTAGTCTTTTGCAATGAGAATGATGCCGCTGTGAACATTTCTGCATGTTTTCTGGGGCATGTGTGTACACATTTCTGATGAGTACAAATGTGGAGTAGAATTCTGGACCATCTGATATGCAAATCTCTAGCTTTAGTAGATATTGTCAAACAATTTTTCAAAGTATTTGTAACAATTTTCAGCTCCTGCCAACACTAAATGAGAGTTCACAATGCTAAACATCCTTGTCACACCTTCAATGGCTTGTATTTCCATTTTCTTTCTAGTATTTTCTGCAGTGCTGAAATTTTTAATTTTGATGAAGTCCAATGTAGCAATTCTTTATTATTGTTACCTTTTGTGTGTGCTGTGTGTCTTTTCTAAGACATCTTTGTCTATTGACAGTCATGAAGATAATTTTGTATGTTTTCTTTTAGAAGCTTAAGAATATTAGGTTGATGATCTATTTTGAGTTAAATTTAATGAACTGAGATAGGAGTCACATTTTGCTTTTATTATTTTTGTACACATATCCAATTGGTCACACACCATTTACCCATGAACTATCATGTTGCCTATGAGGAAACCAAATATCTAAGGGTCTATTTTGGGACTCTCTAATCTGTTCCACTGATTTATATGTTTATCTTCACACAGATACCACATTGATTTGATTTACTATTGACAAAGTCTGCACATTTAAAGTATGTTCTAATATATTTAGGTTTAAGTTTATATCTTACTGAAAGCTAATCTTCTTAGTCACCATACACTCCTTTTTTTGTATTCTTTTAAAGTGATTTAGTACTTATTCTTCATTATTTTTCCTGTCAACTTGGAAGTTATATACTCTTATACCATTAATAATTATCCTGCATAAACACATACCCAAGTTAAACTTGGTGATTAACTGCTGCCTGGAAAATACAAAAACTTTACAATACTATCTATACTTATTCCATTCTGACATATAGGATATTACTGACATTGTTTTAATTCTACATACATCTTAAAATTCACAAGACACTGTTGTTATTTTATAAAGTTTCTGTTCATTCTGATATACTCACATATATAGCATTTCATTGCCCTTCCTTCCTTTCCCATCTGCAATAACTTTCTTCTAATAATTCAATCAATGCAGATGTGTTGTGATGTCAAATTCTGGTCTTTCAATCATAATGTACCTTATGTCTCTATCTGGTTTTAAGATTTTTTTTAAAAAACTTCACTTATTAGGAGTTTTAACTCTGGCACTTAGTAAACTCCTGCTTACAGTTTGTTGGACTTCTTTTTTTTTTTTGGACTTCTTAAGTACATGGCAATTATTGTTTCAAACCTGGTTTAACACTTTTTCTCTCCTGCCCAAGACTTCAAATGAGTCTGTGTTAGCCCTCCCTACTGTAAGCTCCATCTCTTATTCTCTCTTCATATTTTATATCTTTTCATTATTCTGTGTTACATTATGGGTATTTTCCCCTTATCTATCCTCCAGTTCACTATTTCTCTCTTCCGTAAAGTCTACCTTGCTATTAAATACATCCATTGAGTTAAATCCATCCAATTTCAATTACTGTGTTTGTAGATACTCTATTTGATTCTTTTTCAAGTAAGTTCCCTACAGACTTTCAATCTTCTTTTTTAACATCTTGAATAAGCTACAATTATAAAAATTCTATTTAGGTAGTTCTAATCTCCAAAGCCCTGATAAGTTTATTTCTATAGTTTTCACTGGCCTCCATTTATGTTGTCATGTCTCCTTATGTGGCTGAGTATCTCCCATGATGTGCCACACTATGTGAAAAACTGCTTTATGAAAAATATGAATATGGAAATGATTAACTTTCTCCAGAGGGGACTCTGATTTGATTCTGGGAGCACTAGGAGTCTAGGATCACCGTTGTCCAATTACACGTATTAAATTTTTAGGCCAGTGAGGTAAATTTGAAGATAAAATACAGTAATGTAGAGCCCTTTTACTTCCAGTGCACATTAACTCCTAGGATATAGTCTTTTGGGGGGCCCCCAATACCTAAGAAAGAGAATGAGATGGTTGGATGGCATCACTGATTCAACAGACATGAGTCTGAGCAAATTCTGTGAGATAGTCAAGGACAGGGAAGCCTGGCATGCTGCAGTCCATCTGGTCACAAAGAGTCGGACACAACTGAGCGACTAAACAACAACAGCTCAATGGCTGGGGCATTTGCAAGAGTTCCCACGTCTGGTAGACCCTAGGTCCAAGATCTCTAAACCTTGTCCTCCAGCTCTATGAAGCTGTCAAAGGCTATGTTCAGGACTTGGCTAGACTATATCTGCTGAAAAGGTAATTAAGTTAGAATTCAAGGATTAAACCGTTAGTCCCCCAACCCCTTATTTTAAAAATTTAATGCATTACTAACTAACCAACAAATTAAATAAGAAATCACAATGGAAACAACAACAACAAAACATAAAATTGAGCAATGACAATAGTGCATTTCAACAGTTGTGGGAAATATACTGCATTAATTAAATATAAGGGGAAGAAAATACACTTATTTTACTCTAGGAAGTTCTAGCAAACTGAAGAGCCCAGAAAATAAAAGGGGAAAAGAAATAAGAGAATCAGAAAGGGAAGAAACAAGTCAAAGCCTCACTATTTGAAAAAGAGAAGGCTTAGAAACAAGAGAATCTATAAACAAAGGTTTTAAACACTAATACGACATCTCAGAAAGGTAACTAGATATAAGATTAATATAAAAAGGAAATAAAATTCTTACAAAACAGTAAATTAAATTAGCAAATGGAATAGAAAAATGGACCTCATTCACAACAATAAAAAAACCATAAAGTCCTGACATATATTTAACAAAAATGTGTAAAATCTTTGAAGAAAATCATAAAACCTCACTGAAGAGTACAAAAGAGTTCCTGACGAAGAGGTAAGATATTTTCACAAAGAAAATTCCAAGAGTAAAACGATAGTATTAATTAAAGTGTTAATTCTCTACACATTAATCTATGATTTTAATTAAAATGCAACCAAATTCACTAGTTTTCTGGTGGAATGTGATAAATTTATCTTAAAACTCAGGAAGAAGAATCATGTCAGAAATAGTTAATAAATTCTGAAAAGCAAAAATAGTGCTTTCTCACTCTATCAGGTATCAACATGGATTATATTTCAAAAACATTTACCAAAAAAAAAGCATGCTATAGAATTAAACACATGTTTGTTACCATTTATATATAATATAAGAACAGCAAAATATAATTACCTTTTTGCTCATGGACTGTTTATGGATATAGTAAAAGAAATACACAAGGCTAGAACACTAAACTCAGGATAATGGTTACCTCAGGTGAAGGAGAAGGGGAAAGAAATCAAAGTGTCATACAATTTTTTAAAAAAATAAAAATCTTAAAGGCTATAAACTGTTGATACCATCAGAATATTTCATTTCTGTAAAAGTAAAAAGCATCTGAAACAAATATAAACAGGGGTAGATTCAGAGTTCATTATACGATTCTCTACTCTATGTATGTTATATTTCATAATAAAATTAAATAAGTAGGAGAAGAATAATGAAAAGAACTGAAAAGAAGCCAGATAAATTGATCTAAGTTTTTTTTCCTGCTCTAAGTCCTGCCCTATTCTAAATGTTCTTATTTAATTAGAGGCTTAAGTATCTATACTTTTTTCCTTTCTAATTTAATTTGGGTCTTAACTTTTTAGAATGAGCCATAACATAACAAGATAAAGAAGAAGAAGCCTGGGTGAAAGATGCCTAATTCTGTTTCCAAGACCAGATATTGGGTCATCTTATTCTAAAGCAATCCCAATGACTTCAACGCAATATAACAGATACAGTACAGTACAGTGTTAGTAGCTCAGCTGTGTCCAACTCTTTGTGATCCCATAGACTGCAGCCCACCAGGTTCCTCTGTCCATGGAATTCTCCAGGGAAGAATACTGGAGTGAGTTGCCATGCCCTTCTCCAGAGGATCTTCTTGACCCTGGGTTTGAACCTGGGTCTCCCACACTGCAGGCAAATTCTTTACTGTCTGAGCCACCAGGAAAGCCCTGTACAAAATACTTATTGATTCTTTCTTCCTATAATGATTTATTCTGATTTCATTCTTTAATAAGTCAGCTAAAACTACCTTAAATCTGTGGTAATTTTATTATCATTGCCAGAAAGAGTAAAAGAGAAAGAGAAAGTTAACTATATATAATCTGATAACACAACTGCATTCATCTCACACGCTAGTAAAGTAATGCTCAAAATTCTCCAAGTCAGGCTTCAACAATACGTGAACCGTGAACTTCCATATGTTCAAGTTGGTTTTAGGAAAGGCAGAGGAACCAGAGATCAAATTACCAACATCCACTGGATCATCAAAAAAGTGAGAGTTCCAGAAAAACATCTTTTTCTGCTTTATTGACTAAGCCAAAGCCTTTGACTGTGTGAATCACAATAAATTGTGGAAAATTCTGAAAGAGATGGGAATACCAGACCACCTGACTTGCAATCTTGAGAAATCTGTATGCAGGTCAGGAAGCAACAGTTACAACTGGACATGGAACAACAGACTGGTTCCAAATAGGAAAAGGAGTATGTCAAGGCTGTATATTGTCACCCTGCTTATTTAACTTACATGCAGAGCACATCATAAGAAATGCTGGGCTGGAAGATGCACAAGCTGGAATCAAGACTGTTGGGAGAAATATCAATAACCTCAGATATGCAGATGACACCACCCTTATGGCAGAAAGTGAAGAAGAACTAAAGAGCCTCTTGATGAAAGTGAAAGAGGAGAGTAGAAAAGTTGGCTTAAAGCTCAACATTCAGAAAACTAAGACCATGGCATCCAGTCCCATCACTTCATGGCAAATAGATGGGGAAACAGTGGAAATGGTGTCAGACTTTATTTTTTTGGGCTCCAAAATCACTGCAGATGGTGACTGCAGCCATGAAATTAAATGACACTTACTCCTTGGAAGGAAAGTTATGACCCACCTACATAGCATATTAAAATGCAGAGACATTACTTTGCCAACAAAGGTCCGTCTGGTCAAGGCTATGGTTTTTCCAGTGGTCGTGTATGGATGTGAGAGTTGGACTATGAAGAAAGCTGAGCGCTGAAGAATTGCTGCTTTTGAACTGTGGTGTTGGAGAAGACTCTTGAGAGTCCCTTGGACTGCAAGGAGATCCAACCAGTCCATCCTAAAGGAGATCAGTCCTGGGTGTTCATGAGAAGGACTGATGTTGAAGCTGAAACTCCAATACTTTGCCACCTGCTGCGAAGAGCTAATTCATTTCAAAAGACCCGAATGCTGGGAAAGATTGAAGGAGGGAGGCAAAGGGGACAACAGAGGATGAGATGATTGGATGGCATCACTGACTCAATGGAGAGGAGTTTGGGTAAACTCCAGGAGTTTGTGATGGACAGGGAGGCCTGGCGTGCTGCAGTCCATGGGGTCGCAACGAGTTGGACATGACTGAGTGACTGAACTGAACTGAATCTGATAACAGTAGCCTATATGTGAAGATATTTATAATCCTGCCCATGTTGGTTAAAACTCAACTTTCTTCCACCTCTGCATGACGTATTTTCTAGTCTATTTCCCATCCTTTCCTCTCCTCTGGCTATTCTTCATTTACTTCCGAGAATGCTTCTGTCTTCTTAAGCCTCAACCTGCCTAAGGTTCAAACTACTGTCCACTGTTTCCATTCATCACCAAATGTTTTTGTCTGGCGGTCTTTGTTCAGTAAATCCTATTCAGCCTCCACCCAATGGCAATCTCACTTCTACCCTCACTTATTAACGAAAACAAAGATACACAGAGACTTCCTCACCACCAAACACCAAAGACATACTTCTTGCCTTAGCCGACCTCATTGCAGTAATTTACACTATTAAATCAAGCTATTTTAATGAAGGGAATTCTTTAAGAGACATAGACCAAGGCCAACCCTCTCATTTTAAAAATGACAAAAGTAAAGGTCATAAAGATGAAATCACTGCCCAAAGTTACACAAAGGATTATTTTACACCAGGTACCTGTAAATCAAGGAAAAAATAAGTTGCGCTACAAGCAGGACTTAGTGGAGGATTACTTAGCTATGTTATCTTAATAGATGAGAATATCATATTTTCAGTACAGTTTTATTATTTCAGTAATCATAATGCTTCTGTGACCAATGTGTATAAATTAAAACACAAATCAAAAAGCAAAATATACTAGAACACAAATTATATCAGCAGTGGACCCCAACCCCCAAGTTCCCACTTTTCACCACCAAAGATAAAATGAGTAAGAGATCAAAATTCTGAATTTTACTTCTCAATGAGTTCTTTTTACTACAAATGCAAATTTTATATAATCTTACAATGTGGAAAGTGATTCTTTTTCCAGGTAATGTGCACTTCCCCTGATTTAGGACCATTTGTTAGCCCTTTGGAATACTACTTTTCTCTTACAAATTTCTCATGGACATTTTTACATATTCCACAGTTATTTTTTAAACAATAGGGAGCATCAAAAGTTGTACTGTTAAGGAAGCATGGTAGGAATTGTCTTTATTCCTGAGGTGCTTAAATTCTAATTGGAAAAAAATCATTTAA
The DNA here is from genome assembly GCF_910594005.1 of Cervus elaphus. NCBI lineage: Eukaryota > Metazoa > Chordata > Mammalia > Artiodactyla > Cervidae > Cervus > Cervus elaphus. Next base: position 68,326,221 of record NC_057826.1, read on the forward strand.
TATCTTGAAGTCTCAGTTTCACCATTTGTATACAGCTTCCATGACTTGAGAGCCCATTTTCACCTTGAAAGTTCTGTGATTCTTATCAGTTCTACAACTCCAAAATTTAGATTTCTTAAATTTCTCTCTGCTTACAGCCCTAAAACTTTTAAATACAGCTTATCAGAAAACTGTGCCTTGTTTCTTATAATAATGACTTGGTCTCCTGTTGACACTAGACACTTCTGTATGGGCCTAATATAGCAGGTCTATTCTAGGTTAATAGCTAGAGTGATTAAATTGTTTATTAAGACTTCTAGGCATTTAAAGTAATCAGACCACAGTATGAGAACATGGGAGGAAAATAATTAACTCCTTTCATTCACTATTGATTAAAAGGTACCACATCTCCCACTAGAGGTTAAATAATCACTTCATGGGTCTAGCACCACAACTATTTCATTGATGAAATCTCAGTCTCCCCCAAATTACCTTATTTTTTGATTCAGACTGAACACACATACTTAATGAAAGAATCAACAGATCTTTACCTGACAAGCTGATTTTTAAAAATATGTGTATAAGTACATAAATACATAAATAAATATAAATATTCAACCTCACAATTCTCCAAGTACTGACAGACTTTTTTTTTTTTTTTTTTGAGAAGGTCTCTACTTCCAACTAGATAATCCCAGACAAGTATGTCATCAGGACCGATAACATCTCTCTGCAGCAACTTCAAATCAAACGCTTTACCTGGTTCTCAAGATTTTTCATCATGGTGGCCAATGTTGAGGAAAACAGAGGTAATCCATACTCTTAAAGTAAGTTTAGTTTTAGAAAAATATTTGTCAAAGGGGTTAAAAATACAAGCCTTAGACCGAAAATAGCACCCAGTAACACTGTTCATTTTCCTCAGTAATACTGAGTGCTGAAAAGATGACAGATTCTGACCAACCTTTAGATAATTTTCTTAAAACAGTTACTTATCAAAACCAAGTGAATTAATTTCACTCTCTGAAGTCTTTACTGAAAATTAAAATTTAAGAAGACATACAGATGGCTAATAAACACATGAAAAGATGCTCAACCTTTATTAGAGCTCATTATTAGAGAAAGCAAATGAAAACTACAATGAGGTATCACCTCATCCCAATCAGAATGGTCATTATCAAAAAAATCTACAAACAAATGCTGGAGAGGGTGTGGAGAAAAGGAAACCCTCTTGCACTGCTGGTAGGAAGGTAAATTAATCCAGCCACTGTGGAGAACAGTACAGAGATTCCTTAAAAAGCTAGGAATAAAACTACCATATGTCCCAACAATCCCACTACTGGGCATACACCCTGAGGAAACCATAATTGAAAAAGACACATGTACACCCATGTTCACTGCAGCACTATTTACAAGAGCTAGGACGTGGAAGCAGCCTAGATGTCTGTTGACAGATGAATGGATAAAGAAGTTGTGGTACATAAACACAATTGCTTAGCCATAAAAAAACATTTGAGTCAGTTCTAATGAGATAGATGAACCTAGAGCCTACTATACAGAGTGAAGTAACTCAGAAAGAGAAAAACAAATATCATATATTAACGCATATATATGGATTCTAGACAGACGGTACTGATGAGCCTATACTCAGGGCAGGAATGGAAATGCAGACATAGTGAAGAGACCTGTGAACATCGTGGGGGAAGAAGAGGATGGGATGAATTGGGAAAGTAGCATTGAAACATATACATTACCATGGATAAAATAGATAGCCAATGAGAATTTGATGTATGACAGGCAGGGTGCTCAAAGTGGTGCTCTGTGACAATCTAGAGGGGTGGGATGGGGTGGAAGGTGGGAGGGAGGTTCAGGAGGGAGGTAACATATGTATACCTATGGCTGATTCATGTTGATGTATAGCAGAAACCAACACAATATTATAAAGCAATTCCTCCATTTAACACTAATAAATTTAATGAAAAAAAATTTACTAAACATCCTACCATAGTAAAACATTTTAGTTTGCTATGACTGCTATAACAAATAACCATGTATTTGAAGAAGGGACCTTTGAGATTTGAAGAAGGGGCCTTTGAGAGGTAATTAGGGTTAGATTAGGTATTGAGTCCTTATGAGGAGACTAGTGACCCTCATAGAAGAAGAAGAAGAGGAAAAAAGAGATCACTCTGAAAGCATGCACCAAGGAAAGGTCAAGTGAGGACACAGGGAGAAGGCGGCCATCCACAACCCAGAAAGTCCTCACCAGGACCCGACCAGGCTGGCACCCTGATCTTGAATTTCCATTCTCCAGAACTGTGAGAAAATAAATGTCTGCTGTCTAATCCATTCAGTCTATGGTATTTTGTTATGACAGCCCAAAATAAAGTAGACATTCAAGGTCCTTTCACAATAAGGCCGCACTTTGAGAGCTAATGATTGATCACTCACTTCTCCAAGAGTCCCTGATAGCTAGCTAATTTTTCAAGTTTTAGGTCTGGGTCAGGCTCTCCTGAGTTCTTTCCTAACTCTGAGTCTCTTCCTTGGGAAACAGATTTCTAAAAACGTCCCCACCCCTTTAAAAATGTCCCCTACATCAGCTTATTACTTATACTGAGTTTTATGAAACAAGCTAATTTTACTTCATGTTGCCCAACTTTTTCCCCTTTGAATTTCAAATATTTTCTGGGCTTGTTTGTACAGAAAATGCTAATGCTTTGAATGGATCTCTTTTCTCAGGAAATTTCTCAGTTTATGAAATCCTGCTAGAATACCAAGTCATTCTGCCAGCTCATCACAAGTAAATGAATGAACATCTAGAGGCTAATTTAATTCTGTGACCAAAACGTTACTTATCTATGTCTAAGAAACACAATTGCTTTTGTAACCTTTTCACAAGGTAAAAAAGTTTAGAATATTATTTAAAACCATTTAAACATTTCCTTATCCTTTTTTTCTATATAAAAATATGTATTCTGCTCTCCTAACTTTTCTTAATAGGTCACAGAGATCTTATATAAAACTAGTAAAAATAACTGACTAGATTAACTTTATAATGATTATCATTTATAAAGATCAAACTATCATCTTTACCACTTTCTTCCCAAATAAAATTTTGGTTTTATTAACATGATAGTATTAATAGCCTCATACCCTTTCTCTGTCTTTTATCCCATATTCCCAACCCCGAATTACCAAACTGATGCTTTGCATTTAAGAATTTAACAAGGAAATGCAGGAATTGGCATAAAAGTAACTTCCTGAATGACTTAATGCTTCTACATAGCCTCAGTAGCGTTCCTATGAGATCAGCAAACTATTCGAAGCTCTAGATGCTATATTCTCCCCACTACATTAGTTTGAAAAAAATTGTAGATTTTCAACCTTCAACAGTTATGCCCTGTCATACACTAACTTTCGCCAGAATATCCGATTTGTGACTTTTGCCCATTTCTGCTGAACTCTATCAGTCTAATTAAAAGTTGGCACCCACCAAACACCACTAACCGTGGTGATGACAGTGACAGTGATGGCCACACTGTGGACAGCTTCGTAGGTGCCGCACCATTTTATTCAATTATCATCACCATAATCATAAAGTACTGGTAGTATTCGGGAAAGGGCTTCCCTGGTGGCTCAGCGATGAAGAATCCACCTGCCAATACAGGAGACTCAGGTTCGATCCCTGGGTTGGGAAGATCCCCTGGAGAAGGAAGTGGCAACCCGCTCCAGTAATCTTGCCTGGAAAATCCCATGGACGGAGGAGCCTGGCAGCTACAGTCCATGGGGTCGTAAAGAGTCAGACATGATTTGGCAACTAAACAACAGCAATATTTGAGAAACTGAGGGGACCGGAGAGGTATCTCATCCAAATTAACACAGCCAGCGTGTGAACACAGTTTGCCCTCAAACTCTGGGTTCTTAATACAGCATCCAAATGATAAAGTACAGGATTTCAATATCACAAGATTCTTAGTTGCACACAATCTAGTTTCAGCAGAAAAGGGGAGCTACTAAAGACTTTTAGACAGCTCATGGGATCACTTGCAGGAACAGAAAGTCAGGCTCAGAGTCCTCCTAACCAAGAATAATGCCTAAGCCACTCAGCAGAAGAGCTCTGTCAGTCAGCACAGCCGCCCCCACGATCCCGCCCACGGCGCTGAGGGTTCCACCAGCGGGGCCTCCTATGGCAACACTGGCCAGAAGACTGGGTCCTAAACACTACAGGTTTCCACTTCTTCACCATTGGCAGATCTGAATTCATCACCAGTAAAGTTCACATGTTCCTCCTGGCTATATATGAATACCGTTTTAGCCATAATTTGAAGCTATATTTACACTGTGTTTATAAGCACAGATTTAATCAAGCATATGTCCAAGGCCTATAAATGAAGACACAACCATTAAAAAAAAAAAAAAAGTAAGAGTTTGAGGTTATAGGTGATTTCTTTACTCCTTTCCACCCCCCGCCCCCCACTGGTTTCACTGTTATTTATGTAAGAAATAAAAATTCAGAGGGGAAAAATACAACTTTTCCTTGACATATAAACAATATCCCTAAAAATGTGACTGGGTTTCATGTGTATTCTCAGAAAACATACTGAACCAGAAAACATAACAGCAGCTTGTTCTTATTCTATAGAACTGCAGCTTCTGTTGTATTACTGTATGAGATTTTCCCAAAAGTTGATGTGTCCAGTGTATCAGCAACTCCAAAGAACGGTGTGTCTCAATATTTTAATAGAAGAGCCTGATTTTGATATGACACTTATATTCTCTTTTCAGTGTCATAACGACCTCCCGAGGCTTGCACTCCTTCTCCAGGTCAGAGGGAGCCAGGAGGCCGTCTTCGCTGATACAAACCTCAAGGTGACTCAGGACAGAACCCCACAGGGGCCTCTCTGCTCCACACTGGTCCACCCACAAGACACCTACCTTGGCTTCCTCTCAACCTGTTCTATACCATTAACAGGGAGAGAGGGAACCCACAGGCGGGCCCATTAGCCCCAACCGTCCTACAAGCCTGCTTCACTCCTCTGAAATAAACTGGACCATGCCCAGCTTTGCCCGACAAGTGACAGTAAAAGTGCTGGAAAATCTATTCTGAATATAAACTCTTTCAGCTCTGAGGTCCAGATATCAAGGAACATATACTGAAATCTATTTTTAAGCATAAGCACGCTGAAAAGAATCCAATGCAGGTAACACTATGGTGAAAGAAACAGACACCTTACTTTACAAAGTTTTCCTCTTGGAGTTTCCCACACATAAAATTCTAACCACTTATAGGGTAGTCATCATTTCAATGAATTGTGTCCAGTGAAAAAGGAAAAAGAAAGATACATTCACCATGAGGCTAATTTATGGTCTCACTAAATCCAGTGGATTGAAGGATTTCATTTAGTCTATCATGAATTCTTAGACCAAAGCAATTCTATTAAAAGCTCTTGATGGTGGGGGGTCAGCAGGGGGACCCTGAACTTGGGTCAGCCAACAAAAGCTTTCCCTAAATATTATGCTTTTATGAGATAACACACTTAACACAATTTTGAAACACTAACATCAATGAATTTGTCCCTCTAAATAAGAGGACAACAAAATTAACTTTTAAATAATTTTTTTCAATACTTAGTATCAGCTGGATAAGACTAACACTACTGTATGCAGATTAGAAAATGCAGGCTTAAAAAAGTTATCCAAAACATACATAGATGCTTCTAGGTCCTAAAGGATAGAGACCCTCAAAACTCAATCCTGCAACTCCAAATCCTTAAGAGTCAGCTCCTCCCTGCTCACCTGTCCACCTCTGTCTAAAATGCAGCTCTCATCCTCTTGGCTAAAAGATGGCATCTTCCTTCCAGATAATGACATGAAGGAAAAGTCTGTATCATGATTTACAGTTTCCTGTATACTCAGTATGCTTTTCTCCTGGTTTCTCTGGACTTCTGCTCACGGGTCCAATGTTAGACTCATTTGAAACACCACAAAGTTATATGTTCTCCTTCAGAATTTCTTTTAGAATAAAAATACAGAATATACCTTTGAATCACTAAAATGACTACATTAAAACTGGACTGTACTGAATTGTGACAATTGTAAAATGTCCCAGGAATAAAATCAGAGGAAAAACATGTGGCTGCAAACCAAAAAAGCAAACAAAAACAGCTCAGAAAGCCCATGTTCTTAAAAATCTTAACTTTAAGTGTTCAAAAATATCCTTAGAAGGATCTTTCATTGACTCTTGGGAGACCAGCACTGCTGTTTCAAGGGGTCTCAATAGAATTGCTTTGGTCTAAGAGTTCACGAAACCCTTCAGATTTCTGGATTTAGTGAGCCCATAAATAAGTCTCATGTTGAATTTTAATTTAAAGTATTCTTCCTTTCTTTGTTTGCTTTTTTATTTTTTTCATTACACTCTGAATTATTTACAGCAGGGGTTCCTTTTATCTTTGTATCTTTATAACACCAACATTTACCACAGAGTCTGGTATATAATAGCCTTTAAAATGATTACTTAAATGAAGAGTAACTCTCCTCTTCCCATTCCTGAGCATGCACACAGCCCATATCTGACACACACAGCCATTTTAAGAGAAAATGTAAAAACAGCGCAATTCACAGACACACAGAATAAATATTCATTAAGACAGCATTTGGGGATATCCCAGTGGTTAAGATGCCACATTTCTCTTGCAAAGGACATGGGTTCAATCACTGGTCAGGAAACTATGATCCCACATGCCCACACTGTGGCCAAAAAAAAAAAAAAAAAAGAAGACGACATGTGAACACATGACTGAGCACTGCTAAAGGGAAGACTTTTTGTTTCCAATAACTACAGTGCCTTATAACCAGTGATTTTAAGCTTCACAAGAAGAAAAGAGCATGCTCCTAATTAACTTTTAAAGCCTAGAAATTTTGGCCATACTAAATACAGGAGAAACATCCAGTATGATCTGGCCTTTGTTGTTACTTTGATAAAAAGATCACAACATTAAAAAGTTCATAACAACCAACTATTATCTTTAAAAGACATCAATAAGTAGTGAGATTAAAAAAAAAATAACAGTGAGATGGATGACCTCAGGGAAACAACATCCACGGTTAGACTATGAATAAATAAGGATGCCTGAAAAAGAGCAGTGATCTGCTCATTATCTAATCAGTATCCTCACCCTAACCAAGCTCCTAATCTTTACAACATCTGGGTAGACAATGCCAGGAGGTAGTCATTGCAGGAAATCTGTGAAAGCAAAGTTTGACTCTTGACTCAAATCCACCACCCAGAAAGTAGAGATGGTAGGTAACCTTACTGAAGAGCCATATGACTCCCCAGCAATCTGCAAGGTAATAGAACTTTGAAATAGCTCTGAATACGGTGAGAAACGTGGTCTGATCTACCTATACCCTGACCTTATACCCCAGAATTCCAACCTGAGAAAACAGCATTTCCACCTCTACATCAGAGGGGGCTGACGTTCAGCTGCAAGGGATAAACAAAATCTGAAATAACTTTGGATTAAACAGGGCACAAATTTGTCTCTTCCAACATAGCAATTCTGCTCCAGGAAGCCCCAGGGACCATGGCTCCTTCCAGCTCAACACTCTGGATGGCAGTACTACAGTGCAGGCCTCACCCCCACAGTTAAGATAGTGGCTTCCTAATTCTAGGCAGCAAGTAGGAGAAGGGACCCTGAAGAAAAGTGGCAAAGAATGTCTCTCAGGGAAGGCTCCACAGGAAACCTTCATGAAGCCTGCACTTGATCTACAACAGCCAGAACTCAGGGCCATGGCCACACTAGTTGTGAGGGAGCCTCTGTTCTGGGAAGTCATATGCCTGGTCAAAATGGAGGACTCCATCCCTATGGAAGAAGGAGAGAACAGATACTGGGGAATCTAGTTTCTGCCATAAGCACAGGACTCTACAAGTGAACTCGACAATCATCAACCAAGCTGCTAAAACAATCAACAATGCAACATGGCGAAAAGTTAACTCCCCACTTCAAAGTTGTCTTGATTCCCCTCTTGTTTAGTAAATCCAAGCCCCTTTAAACTTCCGGCATATGCTATTCCTTTGAGAGGGCTCTCCAATCATCATTATGATGGATTTCAGTTCTCCAACACCATTGGTAAGCAACAGAATCTAGAGTTGGAAATAACACCAATTTTCAAATGTGCTATTCATTTGATAAAAGACAAAGCCCTCTCCAATGTTTTCAGTTCAAGACACTATCTCCTTAGTGTAATATTTACTGTCTTCAGGAACGAAGTATTTGATTCTCAAAACTCAAAACTTTTCCCCCTCTTCTCATTTGAGATAATTATAATACTGGAAAAATGAAAAAGCAACTTGTTTTATGAGACATGAATGTTTCTTTTCATTTCAAAAGAGAAGGAGGTATACCAACCATTCAACTGACTTCCAATGATTTTCTACAAATCTTTTCAGTCTCTCTTCACTTCACTAAATCCAGTACTTCATTTTGTATGTTAAGTAACTACACATTTAGAAGCCACTCCTAGTAAGTGTTCAGTTTATGTATTCAGTAATTCAATAAATATTTATCAAGCATCTGTTTGTTAACACACTCCATGTGCTGAAGAGTGGACTCTCAAAAAGAATGTTGCATAAGACTCTGCCTCCCCAAGTTTTTGCTAATCAAAAAACACAGTTACTTTCAGAAATGAAGAACTCCCTACTATTTCAGTCATGTACCTACTGTGTTCAGTGAGTACAGTAAGTTTCTAAGAAGTGAAAAGACAAAAAAAAAAAAAGTCTTCTTATACTAAGCTCTTTCAAATGACTTGATAAAATGTACCCTGGCACAAAATGGTATGCAGATAATTTGGGTGACATAATTTCAAAAGAATGAGTCAGAAGTATCATCACTCTTCTAACCTTGACCCTGAATTTGGTCTAAAACTTTCATAAGTTTTTAGGAGCATGTGAGAACAGATGATGCTCGAACACATGAAAATGGCGACATTTAAAATTCATAGTAGCAAAAAAATCATTACTTTTCCCACCGGATCCCTTGAACTTTAATAATGTCTGACCTGGTTTGGCCAATAAGTTCTAAAAGCAGACAGAGGAAAATTGCCAATATTAGATACAACTGGAATAATTTTTCATTGAGGAAGATTTTACAAGTTCTCTTAAAAACAGGTCACCAATTCCGTAGACCCTTAATTTTCTTGAGAGGGTAGCCACTGAAGAGAACAGGTGTCTTAGTATACGCAAAACAGAATTCAGCTGAAAACTAGACTTCATATACTCGTATTATCCTTAGACATAAAGTAAAAATAAATACACACACAGTTATATACACACCAATCCAAATCAAAGAAGGTGTGGCAAAGGGGACGTGAAAGAAAGTTACTCACTTATTTCCCAGGATGAACAGCACAAAAGCTCATTAACTGTCCAAAAAGGCGATACACTATATAGATGAGACTGGATAAAAAAGCTAGATAATCATACATTCATAATTTTCACATTACACAAATGAAAAGATTTATAAAGACACAATTTAAGAGTTTACCTTGCTTAAGTCACTTAAAAGAAGCCAAGTGACAAGAGGAGCAAGCAATTAGCTGCTTTCTTCCAAGACTACAATTCCAAGCTGCTTTCTTACAGGCCCTCTTGTTTTAGTCAAATGTCATTTCAACTTGCAATTATCCTTGTGCTTTGATGAGGATGTCATCTGTTTTGCTTTTAATGCAAATACCTGCTTACTGATTGAAAATTTCTCAGATTATGATTTAAACTGTTGCCTAGATGTTGCTTGTGAAGGACTTGGACAATTCATTCACTCTTTAGGATCCCTGAGATAACAGCCAGAATAGTTCTAGGGTGCATGCCCTGCTCAGAAAAGTCAAGAGCTAGTAGTGTAGTCACACAGAGAACTGGACAAGGCAGAGGTTCTCATTTAGTTTCTCTCCCAGAGATTGTCAGAAATTTCCTTTCAGAGCTTTACAAAAACACCAGCCTCTGGACTGGCAGGGCACTGCACCTCTCCTAAGAGCTTTTACACAGCCTTCATTTATCTTCACAGCATCTCTGTGCAAAGAGGAACTCCTGCTATTCACACTGACAAACTGGAGTTTCCAGAGAGTTCAGTGACTTGCCCAAGGCCATGCTATCTGACAAGAGAGCTGCAAAACTGGCTTTGGAGGCCAGATCTCCAGTCCTGTCTTAGATCTGCAGGCCTGGATCTGGTGGTCCTGGAAAGGTGACAAACTCTTTGCCATTCTCACCTTAAAGAACACATTTCATAAACCATACCTGAGTATAATTGCATTTTTAAAAGCAATGGAACTCAGTTCAAGTTTTCTCAAGTTGATAGGGCCCAGATTCTTTATAGTTATTTTTGAAAATTATACTTTTACTGAGTTGCACAATTTTTTATCTTTTAGCATTTACTAACATAGCTCATATCAGAATATCACTTAATTTTAGATGATATGATCAAGATATGTTTATGTGCATAATTTTTAAAGGCAGAGGGAAATATTAAAACACATCTAACATTTTAAGCTGTATTCAAGAGATGGCTTGCCAATTTGTTTTCAATTTAACATATTATCTGAAGAAAAACACCTTTTACCAAAACAGTATGTTTTACCAAACAGAAAGAAATTCATGAAAGAACAATAATATTTTCTTTACAAGAAGGTTACAGATATTGCCACATTGATTTTCTATACTCTCCTTCTGGAAATAAGATCCTTTTAAAAGAATAAGCCAAACTTACCATCAAGAAACTAAAAAACTAGGAGAAAATACTTGCAGATCATATATATCTAATAAGGGACTTGTGTCAAGAATACACAGTACTCTTACAACTCAGTAATAATAAAAAGACAGCCTAAGTAGGCAAAGAATGTGAACAGACAGTATTCCAAAGAAAATGTATATACAAATAACCAACAAGCACAGGAAAAGATTCTCAACATCATTAGGCACAGAGGAAATGGAAATCAAAACCGCAAGAAGATACCACTTCATATCCAGTAGGATGCCTATAATAAAAAAAGACAGACAATACACAAGTGTTGGCAAAGATGTTGAGAAACTGGAACCTCATACGTTGCCAGTGGGAATATAAAATGGTGCAGACACACTGGAAAATGGTATGATAATTCCTCAAAATGTGAAATCATATTACCCAGAAATTTTACTCCTAGGTATCTACCCAAGGGAAATAAAAAACATATGATAACAGGAAACTTACACACAAATGTTCATAGAAATGTTACCTATTCATAATAGTTAAAGAGCAGAAATGACCAAATATTCACAAACTGATGAATAAATACAATGCGGTATAGTCACACAATGGATTATTCAACAATAAAGAAAGCAATAACAAGACTGAATCTCAAAAACATTATGCTAAGTTAAAGAAGCCAGTCATATTCTACACTACTTAAATAAAATGTTCAGATAGGTAAATCTATAGAGACAGAGTAAAACAGTGGTTGCCTAGGGCTAGGGTGAGCAGAAGTAGAAATGAAGAGTGATTGCTAATGCATATCCAGGTTCTTTTGGGGGTGATGAAATGTTCTGGATGTTGATAATGGTGATGATTGCACAAGTCTGTGAATAAACTAATTTCTAAACCACTGAATTGTACACTTTGAAGGAGTGAGTGTTATGTATGTGAATTTAATATCTCAAGAAAAATTACAATGAAAAAATCAGTATTTATATAACATAAAATTATTTTAATTTCAAATTATAAAGTAAACAGAAGAGGAAAGGAAAGCAAAGAAAAAGAAGGAAAAACAAAAGTAGATCAGTCTCAAAGAAGAGGTCATGATAATGGACCCATGTCTCCTGTGAGACCAAGCCCCCAGATGGAGCACAGCCACATATACACTAAGCCACAGGAAGTCAGGTATGTGATCTTATATTCTGTATTGCAAAACTTTTAAGCAAAATATGCCCTTTATTTTTCCCATAGCTTATGTTAAATACTGTAAACTTATGCCCTCAAATTCTTCCTGAACTACTTGACTGATGTTCTTCATGGTTCACTTCCCTGAGACACCAGAGAAGATGGTAACATTTCCATGAACACAATCTGGGCCCTTAAGCTATCCTCAAGTAGGGGTGCCACTTCCCACCCAACTGACAATTTGATAAGGTAACAGTGGAAACAATGAAATATGCAGAAGATCCTTCTAGTTCATCTTCAGTTGGTACCATGCACCATCACACCCCTGGAGAAGGGAATGGCAACCCCCTCCAGGCCTCCTGCCTGGAAAATCCCGTGGACAGAGAAACCTGGAAGGCCTGGCAGGCTATATAGTCCATGGAGTCTCAAAGAGTCTGATACAACCGAGCATGCACACACCATCACACCCATTGTTCACAGGCTTCCAGTGATACCTAAAATTGTAACAAAGCAACTGAGTAAACACAGGGACCATTACCATTAACTACCAAGAATTAACCCAGATTTACCATTTTTTACCAATTACCATTAATTAACCCAGAAAATGCCACCAATATGGCAGCAGAGAGTTAAGAAATCAATCCCTACTGCTTTAAATGCAAGGTCAAAAGTCTCTCTGTGACTTCCAACCTGTTTGGATTAATCCCTAAACAGGTGGCAACCTTACTTAGAGTAAATGAACCACCCCCTAACTACAAAAAGAGCTTGGTGATAATTGACAGGTACACAGTTAAACACGATTACGCCTGTTGGGAATACAAAATCTGCGAATAATCCTTAGAGGTTAAGGGAATAATGAACTTCCATAAACAGATTTTTTAACTTAACAGAAAATATTCTAAAATAAAGTTTAAGTATAGGGTTTATTAGGAATTGAAACAAGCATCATAAGCAGGTAAATACAGATACTGTGAGAGGAAATTAGATTACTCAAGACTGGTTTTATTCAGAAGCTTCTTAACCTTAATCCTATGTGGCTTATTTTGAATGATTTTCCAACCAGATACTAAAAAGCAATTTCATTTAAGTGCTGCAGTCACAGGTTAACAGAGAGGGGCCCCTGTGAGCTCCATCTCCACATCTCATGGGGGAAACCTCTACTACCCGCTCATTCTTTGGGAAGCACGCTTTCCTCCTGGTGTACAGAGTTCTCCAGCATAAAACAAACTTCTTTTCCCTATTCTCACCAACTTCAAAAAGCAGTCACTTCATGGAAATGCAGAAGTCAGACTTTCTGTCTCCTTTATAAGCCAAAAAGGGTATCTTCTCTGAAGTATTAAGTCAGAATCTCTGAAGTAAAGCAATCCAAACCTCTGAAATACCATATTCGAATAAGGTGTAATTATTAGTATACTATTTAAAATATATGATGTGTGAAGCATATCAATGTTCTATATATTTATATATAAAATACACAAAGACTGCAGAATGCACAATATGGTTTGGAAAATCCAGCATCAAGGTTATCTGCTGTGACTTGCTATCATCAGAGACAAGGAAGTGGGTGGAATTCTGGAACAAGGGTAAGATAACAGTCATGTCAAAAAGAAAAGAAATGTCCTTGTCCTCAAGCAAGCTAATGAAGCAAGTGATAAGCTACAGGTCAAATTCCCACTTCTACAATCAAAACTTATCACAGGAGCCCTTGAAAAGGGAGTGCATCTGTCATATGTGAATGACTTCAAGCCATTCCCCGAACTTGTAGGTGTGCAAGAAAACTTAAAAGCACTTCACAACTCCTTGTGGGTATAATTAGCTTGTTGCAATTGTTGGCAAGTCCCATCCTCAGACTTTAAAAGGTCACTCCACTCTTTAAGATACCAAATTTGGAGCCCCTCTACCTTCTGGACAGATTAAGCACACCCTACAGTTAGTATACAGCTGCACCTGTTGCAAAGCTTCTTTCTTCAGTGATGTAAATGGGCACCGTCAACAACATTCTAAATTCTTGAGGGATTATCAGACCTCAGAAACCAAGCGGTGAGCAAGCCTGATGTCTGCTGTTGAGGTGATGGATGGCGGTCACCGCCTGACCACAGGCAGAAGCCGTGATCTTGATTCTTTACAGACGATTCCAGCTAGCTCAGGCCCCACACGCCGCCATGACTTTCAGCCTCTCAGCAGTCACAGTGCAATTTTGCTATTTAACAGAACTGGTTTTTCACAAGCGACTTGAGTTTCTACAGAGAACAAAGAGAATTTCAAAAAAAATGCTTTAAAAGTTCAACTAGCTAAAATAGAGTTTTTATTTATACATCAGTAAACCACAGTGAAGGAAAAATGCCACTGGTCACATATGAAGGAAAACTCTATTTTTATAAAGGTCATAGCTCAAAACAGCAAATTCTCCTGGAATTTATCAATCCTTTACGAAAACATTCTCACATTTCATAAACTGCCAATGACAGTAATTTCACCACTATAGTGCAAAACAACAATATAGATATTTGAAGAATATAGCTTTCAGTGAAAAACCTATCTCAGGAAAGAGACATTAACTTAAAAACCAGATTCATAAAGTTTGTGAAAATCTGATTTAACTGTTAGTAAAAAGTGGTTGAAGCAAGTCTTAAATCCATAAACTAAGTTCTTCTTTCCTCCCTTTCTTCTTTCATTTCTTTTTTAATGAAACGGAAGTATAGAAGACAGGGTTCTAAAGTCCCCTTTCTCTTCAAGCCATCTCAATCATTAGTATTTTCCAATAAATCACAAAAAAATGATTCTCTGGTAGCTGATATATGTGGCCACATAAAAAGAAACACTAAAGCCTTCTTAAATGAATGACAGTGTGCTTAATAAATCGTTTAGGCAAAGTCTCTTATTATCACCATGGTATATAACATATACACATATACTTAAGCACTTTTCCCTCATATATAAATTCTTTTCAAAACATAATTGGAATTTTACAAAATAAGGGGTAAGCATTTCTTCAAAAGAATTTCATTGCACTTCATTATTGTTAAGAAGGTACACTTTCTTCTATGTGTATTAAATTCTGTGCACAGATAATTTTAAAAAGCTGACTGAAATACTATAAAAGTTAAATCAGGCTATTTCCAAATTAGCATTCCAACTAAAATAAAGCTAGCAGGGCTAGATTACATTTTTACCATTCACCTCCAAAAATATTTTCACCTTATATTTACTTTACAACAAATAAATACATTTCCGAGTGAAAATATTTCCTGAAAGGAGACGTGTGTGTGTGTGTGTGTGTGTGTGTGTGTGTGTGTGTGTGTATCACTGTTAATATATCTCCTTTTAAAAGTCATTGAACTAAATGATGAAATTGCCAATTCTTTTAGGTTTGCTGTTGGGTCTATATAGTAATCAAATTTAGAAAACTATAAATTATATTGAAATTTATTATTTACAAGCAATTAATTATAAAAAACAGCCAGGTGGCTTTCATTACGTAAATTACTCTTAATGACAGAGACCTCACGCTGCTTCTGTATTTAGCATTTGCATGTGTCAACCGTACAGAGCGGTGTGTAACTACCCTCTTCAGGGTGGAACCCATCACTGGTGTGCAAGAAAAGCTACCTACTGCCTAAGCTTCAGATTGCATCCTAACTAGTTGTTTGAATCCTCAATATTCTCGAGGTTTTAATAACTGCCTGCTACAGACACTTGTAATAATATTCTGTTGAAACAGCTTTAAAACCAGATACATAATTACTGAACATCAAATAACGTGTAACTACACTTAGCTACTCAAAACCCTATCTCTTTAGACATAAACAAAAAAATGTTCAATCAATTCTCACCAAACCAAGAAAGAGATGGACAGATGTCTCAGAAATGTGACTTTTAAAGAATTTAACCTATTTCCTCCCATTACAAACTGTGCAAAAGACAATAACTTTTTTCAGAGCTCTGTCTCCAGACTTTACTCAGCCTTTTATACTGATCCAGCTCTACTGTGGGTGTAATTTCCTTTCAGAGGAATGAAGAGTTTGAGCTCTTAAATTTATTTTGAGATAAAGCATGAGTTTCAATGATGTAACAGGGGGAAAAGATCCCATATTGTTACTCTGAATTAAATGCAATTCTTCAGCAAACAAAAAGTCCACACCAAACACAGAAAGCAAATAAAAATAAAGGAAGAATTTCATCCTACTTCAAACTCTATCCCAACTAGAGGCCTAACCAAGTAATTCCACCCTCCTCTACAACTACCAACAGAAAAAGGAAAAAGTTTTATGAAAAATCTTCTTAAGCTGCAGGATAAAATTCTGAAACTACTGTAGTCTTCCTTTCTAAACAAAATAAATTTTAATTAACTAAAAATCACATACTGAGCTACCTCTATGGTATTCAAGGACTAGCTGATATCTAAGGCTTCACTTTTCCTCCTCCCTTTCAGCAATTTCATCACTTATTAACCACCACCAGGGAAACGGGTAATAGAAATGATGGGGAGGAAATGTGTTTTAGCTCTGAATAGTTACTTTGAGGAACACAGGAAGGGTGCAGGGTGGTGGGGCAGCGGGGAGCAGGGGGCTTAAGGAAGAGTCTACATACTTACCCAGTATGGGGGTAAAGTAACAGAATGGAACTTTTCAGCAAGCAGACAAGGACAAATTAATTCAACTATTTTTGGCCAAAGTAATTATCCTAGAGAAGGAGTAGAGTCTTTACACTCACTGCCAACAATGCTGCCTTTACTCAAAACAGAACTTGTACGTGGGAATCACCTTAGAACCACTTCACAGGTTATACAAGAAAGCCAGCCTCCTAGCCACATCTTACATTTTATCAAAATACCGGGGGGGCCACCACGTCTGGAAACACAGACAAATATACAGTAAAAGGCTGTTACTGAATTGTAAAACATGGCAAAATAATGATATACCCAGACTTTATGATTGTTTTGTGGAGCATTAGCTCCATTATTTTTCAAACCTAATGATGTCTGCCTGTCTCCGGGCACCAGATTCATTCTCAAAGTACCACAGTTTGTCACCACTGGAGATATTTAAAAGACAGTGTTATGTGCTCTAAAAATACTTTTAACAAAGAGTCTCCAAAACATCTTGGCTATCATTAGAATGTGTGTCCAGTAGGAAACAGCATTTATCCTCGTACTTTTTTTTTTTTAAATGACTCATCATTTCATAGTTGCAATACATGAGGAAGGAAAGTTTAGTTATGTGTAGACACTGGGAGAGTTGACTGAAATACAGAACAGAGGGGCTGACAATTTGGCCAGGACTGAGGGACACCACCCACCAAAACGACCAACACCTTCCACCGCAGCGCTTTGAAGCATTCACAAGTACACACAGTTAAGAATTAACAGTGTGGGGAACTACTCGGTGGTCCAGTGGTTAGGACTCTGCTCCTTCACTGCCAAGGGCAGGGGTTCAATCCTTGGTTTGGGAACAAAGATCCCACAAGTTACACAGTGAAGCCATAAAGAAAAAAAGAACTAATAGTATGTGAAATTCATAGTGCTCTCTCTTGTTATTATACTATAATTCTCATCAGTGTAACAAAATTTTTCATGTCTTTTTTAATCTAAACTAGGAACAAGGGCTTTACCCCCATGAACAGAATACAGATTTGAGAGCTGTGTATCAGTAACAGGCTGAGTGTTTTGGTGGATGACTGAGTGAATGTTTCAGTGATGCTATGGGCAATGAATGGTCATGATGAGCTTTCAGACAGAAGTCTAGAAAAGCCAGTCAGCAGTGCTTCTATTTATATGATGCTGGAAGTTCTGCAGTGGCACAGCTCACTGGTGTCATGTACCAGGCAGGATGTGAGGATTTTACAGAGGGTTAAAAGTTCCAGTCGCACAGAAAGCCCAAACCAAAGGCCTGATGGAGACAGTGCGCATAAAGCGTCTTATTAACCTGAACAGAAAGTTGAAGACTTTCTGCTTTGGAAATTGCCATACTATTTGAGACATTATGGCAATGTTGAAAGAAGCCTCCCCAGAAACCACACAGGCAGCTCATGGGGTGAATATCCTATAGCCGCCCAGTTGTAAATCCCATAAAGAGAAAGTTCACTGAGGTTTAAAAGCAGGGGGCAGATCACTTCAGGAGATCCAGTTCTGCAGGAAGAGCATGCCAAAAATCATAAAGGCACCTATTTCACAAGATCTACATAGGGAAGGATCATATTCATCTCCACCTAAATCACAGGAGCTTCATGGCGAGGACTAAGAAAAGAAAAGAGGGAATAGAAAGTGAAAAACACCAAATCTCCGATTACAGGTCTCTGATTCCAGCCACTGCGGTTTCACACAAAAACCCCCTTTCAATCTCAGTTATATTGTCCTCAGGGGTAGGACACTTAAGCAAGGTACCTAGTGTCAACCCCGAATGAAATCCCAGTTGGTAAGGCCATTCACATTCTAACTGGAAACTGCTTCTCGCAGCATGGAACGTTACTATCACACAATAATCTGCAGTTGAGTAACTGCTTGAAAGGACCTTTTGATCATGTGGGGCATCAAAACACCATAGCGCTGCTTCCTAAAAATAATAGAAAGAAACTACTTTGAACCATGTGAAGCAAATCTACTGACTGTCTCCAAAGAACAGAAGTCAATAACTGAGTTAGAATTAACAACTGTAAATAAAAACAGACAAGAAACTTCATCAACAAACATTAACAGGTCAAAATTCTTCCAGGGTTGAACTTCTTTCACCCAGTTTTACACCAAAGCTTTAGAAACTAGTGGAAACAATATTTAGATGGAAATCATAACACCAGTGCTGGTTTTGGTGTAAATGGTACCACAGTTAATATCTTTGGCATGCGGTCACAGATTTTTATCCCATCACTGGAGGACTCAGTTAATAGCCAGATTTCTACTAAACAAAGCTATAAGCAGATCTTCAACTTTCAGCTCTGTCTACTCGTTTATAATCTGTTACCTGGAAAAAAGGCAGAAGGTCTCTCTTGCCACCTAATCACCATATCAATGACACATGCCACAAGAGAGAAGCACTAGTTTATTTGATTGATCATGGTAGATAAACTCCAAATAACAGAGAAATTAACAAATGCTTGACATTTGCTCAACATCCATTATTCTGACACTGCTTTCAGAATTTCAAAGCCTGGGAGTATGCTTAATCAACATTCATATTCCCTCGTGAGCTACAGGCACCATATTGCACCCCGCCTTCATACTGATGAAAACTGCATATTGGCCATTTCCAAAATGTTCTGGGACTGCACACAGGGCCTCTTTTCCCTCTTGTTCCTGCTCTGCAGTTTTCTTTTAAACACTTCCAAGACAAAAGCATCTGCCAGTTTTTCTCTCTAGGGATGTATGCAAAATGAACTTAACAGTTTTAAGGCAGGAGTAACCCTCACATCTAAATTCATTCATAGGACAGAGAAGGGCCTAAGAGGCCTCTCCAGGGACAAAACCCTGCTGAAATTCTCCCCACACACAACAGTGGGAGCTTTATAAAATCTAAGTCCAGACAATTTCCAATTCAAATGCCCAACATAGCATGACCTTTGTCAGATCTCTGAGCCCAAGATGCACCCATGATTTTTTATTCTAACCAGCACAGACATTAGACAGGGCCCTACTGCTGAGCAGGAGGTTCAATATTTGCATGCTCTTCTATTGTGAAAATGTAACGGTGACAGCACTGTGTCAAATTCTTTTCCCTCTAGAACTTTAACTCCATAGGAGAGGCATGGCTGACAGATGACTCCCCAACATCTGTGTTATGTACACTGCACAGCTGAGGAGCCCCGGATCACTGTCAGAACATTGCAGAGATGACCCATGCCTTTCTTATGCCTTCTTCTCCCTGCCCACCAATATATATATGTGTGCGTGTGTGTTTATATATATATACGTGTGTGTGTGTATATATATCTACAATACAAACAGTGCAACTTTTAACAAAATATAAAAACAGCAAGTCAGATTAACATAATTTATAGTCATTAAGCTGTTCACGTAGCAGCTCAACATATGTTGTATAAATGTCCTATACCGAATAATTTATCAGATCTGACACAGTGCACATCATATTGTTTTATTTAATACACTTACTAAAATTTCATGGATCAAGCATCACTTCTGAAAGCACAGAGAAAGCACTAGAAAATATTTATTCATCTCCCATGATTTATTTTGATTACCCTTACAGCTACATGATAAAGTGGGACTCACAAAATTACAAGGTTAAGGTTTACACAGCCATTGCTTCATCTACTAAAATATAACAAATGGTTCCATGTCTGTGTTATATTTACTTTCATTTAGTGTTAAGTAGTACATGAGGCTAAGCACTTAGCTACCTACTGAATACTTAAATATTTTTAAATAGGACTTAAACAGCCTTACCCAGAAACTGAAAGCTTAAGAAACCACTGCAGAAAGAAGAGCAAGTTCTTTGTGCGGTGCTAGATTGAACGATACTGGCCAAAAACGAAGAAACACGTTCCTAACTTTTCTTCTCTGCAGAAGGGATCATAAAAATAAGCACTGACCTGTGTAAGAAAGTTCGCAAGAATTCACTGAATGCATAAAAGCACCGCAATACCGTGCTAGGCACCAATGGGAGGAGGTGGAAGATAAAATCACAGCAAAACACAGGGTTCCTATCCTTAAGGAATTCACTATCAGTCAAACAGAAAGCAAAAGACAGGAAAGTATACTTTCCAAATGAACAGGCAAAAGTAACTATAATGGTCAAAGAAAAAAATCTTAACCAATATTCAAAAAACCAAAAAATAAAAAGGGAGAGAGACAGAGAAAGAGAGGGAGAATTAGACAATGGCACTTAAGACTCCTTTTCATCAACTTTCCTTTTAAAATAATTTATCTGGAGGTAGGTTTCTCAGACAAGGAAGATAAGGTGAACAGGGTGATACAAATATCAGAAGTGCGAGATGAGAGCCCAGAGTTGAAAAGGTCAATATAATTTTTCAAGAAAAACACAAATACTTGTTGGCCTCATCATTTCTGAGAGAGGTGTTAAAAACTTCATCAGATCAACTGCCTTGGGAAGGAAAACTAAGGGGGAAAAAAAGGACAACTCTCAGTTACCACTGAACTATTCTGTTTAAAATGATGCAATAAAAGTGAGATGAAAGTAAGACGAGGAAAAGATCTTTCTTAGGAGCTAAGTTTCATTTCCATTTATGAGTGGTAATTGTCCCAAGATATCTGCAAAACAGTAATCTTCCCAGGAGTATTCTTCTCAGGTACCAAAGAGACTCCAAATGTTTCAAGCTGCAGACACTGCAGTCCAGAAGCAGGGCTCACTTTGCCTCCCATTATATGCCAGGAAAGATGACAGTCAATGAGATACTTCTTGAGGAGCAAAACCACGAAGCCAAACTATATTGTATTACACGTCAGGCAGCAGAGTGATTTTAGGTAACTGGTAACTGTAAAATACTGAAGGGTCTATCATACTGCACCCTTAGAAAGGAAAGATAAAGGCTATGAAGTCAAATAGAGTTCAATTTAAAAACAGTAAAGTTCTAATCTCCCCAAAGAAAAGAACTAAAAATAGGAAAATAATCTTGCTTAGTTTCATGCATGATGATAATGGCACCTGAAAAATCCTTGTAAGGAATTTAACCCCTGCAGCTTTATGTCAGAACAAAATCACTTTATCTATACTGAAGAGATCATACAAAGATGAGCACCAGTATTAACAGGCAGCATTAAACGTTGGGGGTGGAGGGCTATGCCTCAAAAAATTCAACAAGAGTTAATTGAGAGCACTGAAGAATGAGTTTGAGTGTTGCAAATTCTGGTTGGGACCTATCATCACCGTAAGTCTGGCATTTTACTTCTAAACAAGAAATACATTTTACCTTTCTGAGATTATTTTCTGGTTACAAGCCAACCATTATGAACCTTTCAGTGAATCACTGAATAGGGCACTTAAAGGGATAAACAATTATAAAAATAACTCTGTCACAAGTGCATACATTTTATTTTATTTAGTGATGTAATAAGCTTAGGGGCATATATCAGGTCCAAAATGGTCTTGGTCATTAATTTAAGCAATAAATCATAGGTCTTGCCAACAATGACGGCAAACAGATGCTAACAAGGAAATGTATTATTTAATATTGCCACGTGTTATAAAAATGTAAGTGTGTTTAAGACATGTCTTAAATTTTTATAATAATATGCATTTAATACATTACTGTTTTGACACATGCAGGAATCAGATTTATAGGTCCCATTCCATAGCTGCTTCTTCTGTGAACACGAGAGCATATTCGGGACTTTTTTTTTTTTTTTTAAACAAAAGCGGAAACCTTTAAAGTACATGCTTGCAACAATATCTAATTGGTTGTCTTGCTATTTTGTAGTAAATAATGTCAACACTGAAACTCATTAAAAAGAAGGAATCTATGAACTTTGCTAGGAGAGAAAACATGAACATTTTTGAATCACAATTTTTAAAGAAACCATCTAGTCTAAGAAAGTATACGAGCACTTTTTAATCAAGCTGCCAACGAATTTTTTTCACATTCATTTTGAGCATGATCCCAGACAAAAATACACCAACTTGATTAACAAGTTCAACAAAAATATGGAAGCCAACTAGCTAAGCAAAAGCCTACTTTATATCTTCATGCGAAAATCCTAAGACTCAAACAGTATCTCAAAACACAAACTAATTGAAAACTGAGTCTCTGTTCAATATATGCCAAATCATAATATTCTCTTAATATTCCTTTCAGATCAATAAGCATACATCTCTTAGCAGCAGGTTCAACCTTTCTAGGGAAAAGGCTTGGGAGGGAAGGAAGGAATTAGGAGTCAAATCATAAACCCTCTTAAAAAAAAAACAACGAGCTTTTTTTTAACATCAACAAGATGCCAACGCTGCTCAAAGTATTTGTCGTTTGCACATGATTCTGCCTGAGTGTCCTTTTCAATCAGCTCTCCTAACTGCCAGCATGGTCTTCCCCCTTTCTTGTGCAGGCAAAAGTCCATGCCTTAGAACACTTGAAGAAGCAGCGCGTGGAGTATGGAAACTCAATTTTCTTCATTAAATCTACTGAAGCAGATATTAAAAATGCATTTAATATACTGGCGATGGTTGGTGGGCACCGCTGACTGTGACAGGCCAGTTACTGATGAAGTGCTGTCAGAGGGCCTTCTCAGCAGGCGCCTGGGTCTCGGGCTGCTGAAGGACAGCAATATCTTCCCCTGTGTGTGAGCTCTATTCATCTCCCAAGTATTTACTAAATCACCGGCCTCTGCACACACAGCCCACGTTTCAGCGTATGCTAACAAATGATGGATGGCCTCGTCAATTCGTTATGTCCTGAAAGCATGCTTTCCTGCCATTCCAATCATCAAACCTCAGCGCTCCAGAGCTGATCAGTCCCAGGGAATATATTCTGCAGGCTCGATTAAAAGAGGAGAAGTTCTTCCCCTTAGAAGTCTCTGACACTCTCCCCCTGACTGTTTGTTGTTTCAACCAATTATTTGGGCAGAATATTCACTAAGTGTTCACACAACATATCTGCTGGCAGGTTTTTTCCTGGTGCTTTGCTAAGATGCAGTTTCATCTGTGACAAAACCGTTGAGGTAGTCACTAGTGAAATTTATGTTTTCAAACATTTTTTTCTTCTATACATGGCAGGCAAAACCTTAAAAATAGTTTATATCATATTATATTTTAACGTAAATGCATTAGCAGTTGCATCTCAAAGAAAGTTTCAAGGGAATAACCAGTCTCTAAATTGATTAAACCTTTTAAGACAATAATTCATAAGAGTTCTCTTAATTATAATCTAGATAAAGGTACAGCATACTTAAAAATTCTTCTGACAGTTCCAAAGTTAGATGACAAAAGTTCAACTTGTCAAAGAAATAAACCCTCTTCAAAGAAGATGTATTTTCAGTTCCAAGGTTATATATGTCAGTTGTCTTTTCTATAAGCCAGAAGAACATTTTTATTTTTAGCTAAGGCTTATCTACAGAGCAGGAAATAATAGCACACTCATGCCTTTCACTCAGAAACAGTAAACTTTATAAAAACAGACAAACTTACCACAGCTAAACAGATAGCTGAGCTTTGAGGAAATGGGATGGCATTAAAAAGCTACACAACTAGCTATAAATAAGCTCCTGGAAATGCTTAAAATTGAAAAAAAAAAAAAGGTGCCAGACTCCCATTTGGCCAATAGCTACGTAAGCTCTGAAGTACCCACAATCAGCATAAGTTCTGCCACGCTGCCCTGCCATTCACCTCAACCTTGACCTCAAGATTAAGCTCACTTTTATTGCGCACAAAGGTCACCTGTATTAGGTCAAAATTCAAAGTCCCTTGTCAGAAAAGGTTGATATATTCCAACCTTTCCTTCTCCATGCATCAAATTTTTCATGGTAAAGTCATATTCAGCAGACAGTATATTCAGCAATTTATTGTGCCAGTGTAATACAGTGCGGAATACAATTGTCCAAAAAGCCAGCACATGAATAAAATATTTTTCATGAAAATGCACCAAATCTAGTCTCCTTACACACCTCTAACATGAAAACTGAGTCTTGTTTCCACACTTCACAAGAGTTATATGGAAAATAATTGTCCTCAAAATACAATCTATAGTATAGTTATGACTTTTACTTCCATCTTTGGCTACAGGCATCTATTTTTCAGAGTTTTTCTATTCACTCAGAGTTTTTAAGTATTATTATTTTTTAAAGCATGAAGATCTCTAACCAGTTTTAATAATTTTATTCCAATCTGGCCTAAGCAGTTTAAACGAAGCATATCAAAAGCTGCAAGCCTCTGTGACTGAGAACTTGGAAGATATGCTCTCTGATAAAATAGAAAAAGGGTTTCCCTGGTGGGCCATTGGTTAAGACTCCACGCTTCCAATGCAGGGGAACATGAGTTCGATCCCTGGTTGGGGAACATGAGTTTGATCCCTGGTTGGGGAACAAAGATCCCACATGCTGTGGCAGAGCAGCCAATAAATAAATAAATAAAATATAATAGCAAAGGAAGGGCAAGAATTACTATATTGCCCAACTGATTATTACTGCAACTATATGATCAGCAGAACTGCACAAATATGATAAATTAAGCAAATTCTTTGCAGCAGCATTCCAGAACACTTTGTAATTAATTATAAGCAAAGCCTTAAGAAACAATAAATCAATTTTCTTTAAAAAAGCTTCTATAATTTCTTTGTGTTTACCACAAGGTCTTTTCATAAACAGTACTGGCATCACGAATAGATTTTCAATTGTTTAAAAACACTAGTTCTTCTAAGTTATTAATCTTTATATTAAACACTGAAATCAACATTCACACTCATGTGATGACCTAGAGCATCCAACAAACTCTGCATGCCCTGGAAGACTTTCACTTGAACTCATGTAATTACTGGACCCAAATGACTTTCTGGTACAAAAGCCTGACTCCAAAACTGATATTCACACAAATATCTTTCATAAATTCATAACCACTCTATTATCAAGATGAAGTAAACATAAAAGAGCTTCCAGAATATGAGGTGGGGGGTGTTTCTGAGAAAAGTAATTATAAGGACATACTTTTCTAAAATTTTCAGGCTTCATCAGCCATCATGGATGAACCTAGAGACTCTCATCCAGAGTGAAGTAAGTCAGAAAGAGAAAAACACATACCATATAATATCACTTATATATGGGATCTAGAAAAATGATACAGATGAATTTATTCACAAAGCAGAAAGAGATACAGACATAGAGAAGAAACACATGGACACCAAGGGGGTAAAGGGAGGCTGGAATGAATTGGGAGACAGAGACTGACATAAACATGCCACTGATACTGTGCAGATAACAGTTAACTGATAAGAAACTACTATGGGTTTTCCCAGGCGGCACTAGTGGTAAAGAATGTACCAGCCCATAAGAGATGGGCGTTCAGCCCCTGGGTCAGGAAGATCCCCTTGAGTAGGAAATGGCAATCCACTCCAGTACTCTTGCCTGGAAAATTCCACAGGTGCCTAGCAGGCTACAGTCCACGGGGCTTAAAAGAACTGGATATGACTGAATGACAGTACACACACACACAAGAACCTACTATACAGCTCAGGGAACTCTACTCAAAGCTCTGTGGTGACCTAACTGGGAAGGGAATCCAGGAAAGAGGGCATATACATATATATGTGTGTGCATATAAATATATTACATATATATGTATATATATATAGTATAGCTGACTCACTTTGCTGCACAGCAGAAAGAACACAAGGTTGTAAAATAACTACACTCCAATAAAAATTTAAAAAATAAAAGTATCAGGTTTTAACATTTCCAGTTATTTTGTCTTAGGCAGTGATCATGTTACACGACCGTTTCCTAAGTGGGAGGAATCAATCTAAACCTTGAGATGCCCATTTTGCCACCAATGCAAAAACACATCATGGTTGCCAGTATCAGCTAAGGACTATATTTTCACCCTAATTTGCTAAAAGCTGGTTTCCTATTATCCTGGGAGTTAAAGAAAAACACTTTGGAAATCAAGAAAATAAGAAGAGTGGTTTAGACAAAATCTTTTCAGTTTCTAACACTCAGTCTATTATAACCACAGATACTATCACAACACACTAACAAAGTAATGCTCAAAATTCTCCAAGTGAGGCTTCAATAGTACGTGAACCAAGAACTTCCAGATGTACAAGTTGGATTTAGAAAAAGCAGAGGAACCAGAGATCAAATTGTCAACATCTGTTGGATCACAGAAAAAGCAAGAAAGTTCCAGAAAAACATCTACTGCTTTATTGACTACGCCAAAGCCTTTGACTGTGTGGATCACAATAAACTGTGGAAAATTCTTAAAGAGATGGGAATACCAGACCACCTAACCTGCCTCCTGAGAAAACTGTATGCAGGTTCAGAAGCAACAGTTAGAACCAGACATGGAACAACAGACTGGTTCCAAATTGGGAAAGGAGTATGTCGCCCTGCTTATTTAACTTTTATGAGGAGTATATCATGCGAAATGCCAGGCTGGATGAAGCACAAACTGGAATCAAGATTGCCAGGAGAAATATCAATAACCTCATACATGCAAATAACACCACCCTTATGGCAGAAAGAGAAAAGGAACTTAAAAGCCTCTTGATGAAAGAGCAGAGTGAAAAAAACTGGCTTAAAACTCAACATTAGAAAAACTAAGATCATGGCATTCAGTCCCATCACTTCATGGCAAATAGACAGGGAAACAGTGGAAACAGTGACAGACTTTATTTTCTCGGGTTCCAAAATCACTGCAGATGGTGACTGCAGCCATGAAATTAAAAGACACTTGCTCCTTGGAAGAAAAGCTATGACAAACCTAGACAGCATATTAAAAAGCAGAGACATTACTTTGCCAACAAAGGTCCATCTAGTCAAAGCTATGGTTTTTCCAGTCGTCATGTATGGATGTGAGAGTTGGACTATAAAGAAAGCTGAGTGCCAAAGAATTGATGCTCTTGAACTGTGTGGTGTTAGAGAAAACTCTTGAGAGTCCTTCGGACTGCAACGAGATCAAACCAGTAAATCCTAAAGGAAATCAACACTGAATATTCATTGGAAAAACTGATGTTGAAGCTGAAGCTCCAACACTTTGGCCACCTGATGCGAAGAACTGACTCATTGGAAAAGACCCTGAGGCTGGGCAAGACTGAAGGCAGGAGGAGAAGGGGATGACTGAGGATGAGAAGGTTGGATGGAATCAGTGACTTGATGGACATGAGTTTGAGCAAGCTCTAGGAGCTGGTGATGGACAAGGAAGCCTGCTATGTTGCAGTCCATGGGGTCACAAAGCGTCAGACATGACTGAGCAACTGAACTGAACTGAACTGAATCATTGCAACAAGCATCCTTAAATCAACAATGATAACAGTAAGAGCAGCAGCAAAATTAATTTGACACAGTATCAGGAACTGCCTAATCATTTCTCATGTACTAACTTAGGTCAAGTTTCTAAGAATCCTGTTTTATAAACAAGGACACTGAGGCACCAACGTCACCAGCAAGTAAGTCATGAAGCCAGAATTCAGCTGTCTATTTCCAAAGCCAAGTTTTTTAAACCAATGTAAAAAAACTGCCTCTACAACAAAAAACTGAATGGCCTCCTGGAGTTCACAATAATAGGGTTTTGCTTCCTATTGATTTATACAATAATTAACCATAAACAGAGAGAGCTAAATAAACCACCCAAGGTCAATCACAAGCCATGACAACTCTGCCAAACTCAATACCACCGGGCCAGACCACAGGTGTGGGCCCACCCCCACACAGAATATGTACGTTCTGAAATACACATATGCTTGCTTAATGTTGATTTTATTTTCAAATAAAACTTCTGTTTTAGTTGTATGCTATCATGTTATTTTATTACTGATACTTTGGACTTTGAAAAGAAATACTCACATCTGAACATGTGATAATTAAGGCTTTACAAAACTGTACTAAATCAAATGGTAATCAATTGGCTATCTCCCCCCTCCCATTCCATTGTTTTTCATTACAACTGCAGAGATGTTTATTTTCCTTTTTATACTGGAGTAATTGCCAAGTGAACAGGTAACAACTAAGCTTGAAGTCTGTCTTAAAATAATTTCTGACATGATAAACCCTTAGGTATACCATGGGAGCATTTCTAAATTCCTATAGAATGAATAATCACTAAATTTAGTCAATGACTCTATTCTGAAAGGGGTTAATTTTCCTAAATGAGACATGTATATAGATTTTGTTTTATAACCAAGCAGCATTTTTTTTTAGGTCTGCTCAATCAAATGTCCGTTACAATATGATTCATAGCACCTACAATGTGCTAGGTACTGACTGGAATTCTAGTTCCCATAATAACCATGGTGGGGGAAAAAATTATGTATCCTCTGTTCGGATCCCCCCAAAAAAAAAGCCAAGGGTGGAGGTGAGGGGGAAGAAAGTTCAACATTCACAAAAATATTATAATTTATAAGAATCGATGAGGTACAAATGTATGTGTTAGGAGTTCTTTCTAGGAAAAAAGCTATAAAAGTCACAGTAAACTGGGTAAAGAAAATTCTAGGAAAGATATGCAACAGGGCCATAATGTGTAATGCAAAGGTCTCAAATTGCTGATGGCATGCAGTGGTGCAGAGGCTTAAGAAGTGCCTTATATAGGATAGCTAGCTGCTGGGAAGCTGCTTACGGAGTGTAGCATTGGGAGTTCAGCTTGGTGCTCTGTAATGATATGGAGAGGAGGGAGACAGAAAGAGGTTCAAGAAGGAGGGGATATATACGTACACACACGCACACATAGCTGATTCATTGTGTGAACTAACACAAATAACACAAATAGCAAAAACTAACACAATATTTTAAAGCAACTATACCCCAATGAAAAACAAAATAAATGTCTTTGGTGAAACGGGGGAGAGATTGGGTAAGCTGAGGTTTGCACAGTAGCCAATTTCAGTGGTGTCAACACTGCCACCATGGCTGATGCAAGGTCACATTGTACACAGAGGAGAAAAGATACTTGCAATTCACTCTCACAAGCTGGAAGCCAGCACCCATGGGCTGCAGGCCAAATTCAGCCCACAGACTTAGTCTGTTTGGCCAGGAAACTGTTGGCCCACAGAGTGCTTTTTCAAAATTCAAACAAATTGACAAGATTTAAAATTCAGGATTTTTTTCTCCCCCCCACCGAAAAATCAGATCGAGCTGCGTTCTAGAGAACAGAAGCCCTGGCAGTCTTGGGCCCACATTCCGACACAGCAGCAGAGGGCTGGCTGAGGCTGCGGCTGCCCTGTCCATGCACACGACTGTCCCTTCACTTCGCCACCACCCCAGCCAGGCCAGCGCCACTCCTTCATTCCTTGCTGATACTAGCCTGGCCCGCCAGACTTCCAGGGCAGTCGGCGATCTTTAACTAAAGAGTATGAAAGGAGAGTTTTGCCTCCAGATGTGTAATTCTGGTCAAACTCTCCGCAGTTTCTGCCTCTCTTAACACTAACCGATTTGACTAGACGATCTCTAGTTATGATCTCAGTCCAACACTCTCTAAGTCACTGCATCTGAAATAATGAGAGAGTTATGCAGATCCCTCAGGAGAAGCGTTTGTGATCAGCAAGTGACCAGCTCTAAACATGCCCACCAAAATGCAAATAAAAATTCAAAATGCATGCATGCTTGGTTGCTCAGCTGCATTCAACTTTTTATGACCCCGTGGACTGTAGCCCACCAAGCTCCTCTGTCCATGGGATTCCAGCAAGAATACTGGAGTGGGTTGCCATGCCCTCTTCCAGGGGACCTTCCCGACCCAGGAATCAAACCTGAATCTCCTGCATTGGCAGGCAGATTCTTTTACCACTGAGCAAACTGGGAAGCCCAAAAATGTTACGAACTGGACGTTAAATGTATTTTTATAATAATATATATTTTAGCTGCCCTCAGGAAGTAAAAATTTAGATAATGTTAGCTGCATCAGTTAAGAAATGATGTTTGTGAACTATATGTTACATCTAGGTTACAAGGGTCTGTGAAGTCTTCAATGTTACACAACCAAGAGTCTCTCTTACAAGCCCCAATCCATTTAGTGTCTTAGCTAAATTCACTGGGGATATAAGAGAGACTCTTGAAGTGTAAGTGAATTTCAAATTTTATTAGCTTTCTCTACCAACAGTATCAGCAAAAACAAACAGCAGTGTAACATACCTTAAACAAAAGATGGTATCAGCTAGAAAGAGTTTTAGACAGAAGCAAAAAATCAAGGAAAAAAAAAATCACCAGTCTAATTTCATGTATGATTGTAGTAAGACGCATTTAAATGATGCTTTACTCTCCCACATTCCAGCTACGAAAGAGGTCACCTACAAAGAGCCTTAGCCCGCCACAAGTCTTAGACACCATCTCACAAGTTATGGAATCTTTGGGGGCTAAGCTGTGGCCCCAGCTCAAGTGACAAACCACAAAGCGTTTCACCCTGCATTTCTATGTGTCCTGAAGCTGGAGCTGGGGACCCACAGCAGTCTTAAATGAAACACACCCAGTTCTGACTTGTTGAGAGTGATCACAAATATCCATGACAAACACTGATCCCTAAACTTGCTGAGGGTCAATCTGAGTTTTCCATGACCCTAGGCCGATGTGGGGAGCAGCAAGTCAGTTAGCTGAGAAGTGAGTTTAACTTAATTAAAAAGTATATCACAAACTTTAGAGACCTTTGCCATCCTATGCAGTGCCAGCAGTGTATTCAGGGATTTTCAAAAGTTGTAAATGATAACTCTTCTAAATATCAAGAGTTAATAACACTTGTAAATATCAAGCGTCTGCTATGCCTATTTCCTAAAACAGAATAAATACAAGATCCGAGTTTATTTCTCACCTTTTCTTAGGCCTGAAGCAAAGGACAGGTCTAACAATA
Organism: Cervus elaphus; assembly: GCF_910594005.1. NCBI lineage: Eukaryota > Metazoa > Chordata > Mammalia > Artiodactyla > Cervidae > Cervus > Cervus elaphus. The sequence goes on from NC_057826.1 coordinate 68,357,527, forward strand.
ACCAAAAGATTGAAAATAAACACATGAGTTATGTTGGAAGGAGTGAAAATGCACCACCTATTTTAAGTCTCAGACTGGTAAAATGACTACTGCTCCCAGGACACTCACTCACTCATGACTATAGTCGTGCCTGACTCTTTGCGACCCCATGGACTATACAGTCCATGGAATTTTCCAGGCCAGAATATTGGAGTGAAGGGCCTTTCCCTTCTCCAGGGGATCTTCCCAACCCAGGGATAGAACCCAGGTCTCCTGCATTGCGGGCGGATTCTTTACCAGCTGAATCACAAGGGAAGCCCAAGACAACCTAAGAAATAGCCTGAGCTTCACACAGAATTGCCCCATTTCCCATAAGTCAGCATTCAGCCAATGAAAGACCCAGTGCTTACGTATTATACTGAACATCAGTATCAAGACACATGAATTCACCGTACTTTTTCCTCTACTTGTATTGCTTTGTTTCAAAATATTTATTCCCATGGTGTTGAAGTTATTTCTCTAAGTTTAACCAATTTCAAACATTTTTAGCAACTGAATATCAATGTTTAAAACACATTAAAAAAAAAAAAGTCCTGAGATATTTTAACATTTTACTTTGGATGGAAAATTACAGAGCTCTTGGTTATTTTAATGAGACTGTAGGTTTTATCGGGTCACAGTTTGAACACACTAGGTTAAAACACAAAAACAAAAAACTTATTTGCTGTCTTGAAGGCACAGAAAAGATCACACCTCAGTAAAGGGAAGGCACTTGAAAAAGCTGACACTGTCAACTGTATCACTGTTCTTTGGCAAAAAGGAAATTTTGGTTCATAAGGAAGCATTCAGTTCAGTTCAGTTCAGTTCAGTTGCTCAGTCGTGTCCGACTCTTTGCGACCCCATGAATCAGCAGCACACCAGGCCTCCCTGTCCATCACCAGCTTCCAGAGTTTACTCAAACTCATGCCCATCGAGTTAACTCTTAAATATGTTATCAAGATGCCTCCTGAAAGCTAGGGGTGGAGAAAAGAAAGAAAAGTAGAGGCAAGAATAAGTTCCCCAAAGTGGCCAGAATAGGGCTGGATTCATGACCACCCATGTGCCATCATTAATCCATCATGCACAGGTAGCTCCATGCTGGTTTCAAACCCATGGACCAAACCATCCTGGATGAAGCTGTCTGTCTGCTCCCCTAAGAAACGGAGACTTGTCATTCAGTGAGAAACTGTGGCCAAGCACCTTTCCTGTGTTCATCATAGTACACCAGCTCTTCAAAGAGGCAATGTGAAACCAGAATGTCTAAAACAAACACTTGAAGACATTTCCCTTCAAGAAAAAGACAACCAAAAATAAAAGAAAGGAAAATTTATCCTTTCCCTGTCTCCCACATGATTTTCATACCAGTACATGACTTTAATATATTAAGGTCACTTTTCATGCTTACTCTGAAGAAGGGTTTTTATATCGGTTGTTTGCTTTTTTAAGGAAAATTCAACCAATATGGCAAAATTGCAGAAAATGTGTAATAAAAACATAATGGGAAATTCAGTCAACATTTGTTGAAAGTCAAATAATAAAACATTATTACCCTATACATCTATTGAACATTTTTCTCCTAGGGAAATATATAATTCCTTTTTATTGTACCAGCAAACATTCCAGGATCAGTTATTACTTAGTAGACTGAAGTCGGATGCCTGAATATAGACTTAAAAATGAAGTCAATAATCTAATAACATAAAAGTCTCCCCCTCAAACTAATAAGAAATATTGTCAGCATATAGGTTCCTCTCTGGATAACACTATATGAGGTTTTCTTCGAATACCCCTTTGCAGGAATTCAAGTTCATATCACTTTTACAACTATGCACATGTAGAGGGGCACAAATACCTGATAAAAGTTAAGCACTTTTTTCAGAAACTGATGACACCATATGCTTAACAAAATAGGCTTCCAGAAGTCTTTTTCCCTGACAGATCAGTTGGTAAAGAATCCGCCTGCAATGCAGGAGTGAAAGTGAAAGCGAAGTCGCTCGGTCGTGTCTGACTCTTTGCGACCCCGTGGACTGTAGCCTACCAGGATCCTCAGTCCATGGGATTTTCCAGGCAAGAGTACTGGCATGGGTTGCCATTTCCTTCTCCAGGGGATCTTCCCGACCCAGGGAGACCGGGGTTCAATTCCTGGGTCGGAAAGATCCGCTGAAGAAGGGATAGGCTACCCCCACTCCAGTATTCTTGGGCTTCCCTTGTGGCTCAGCTGGTAAAGAATCTACCTGCAATGTGGAAGACCTGGGTTCAATCCCTGGGTTGGGAACATTCCCTGGAGAAGGGAAAGGCTACCTAGTCCAGAGTGACTTTCACTTTCACTTTTTCATAAATACAACAACAAAATAAAAACTTTACATCTTACAGAGTAAAAAAGCATGTTTTTAAAGATGACTAAAGGAAACACATAAAATAATCATATTGTTAGGCCAATTTCTTTCCCAATTTGCACTAATGATCAATATAGAAATATTCCTACTAAATATAAGTATTATTTTTGAAAGTCATATAAATTAGTTACATTTCCTTGGCAAAAACACTAGAAGAATTTCCAGTTCAATAAAAGGCTGATGTTTTCTCCCTTTATGAGCTATTCTCACTCATGACTCTGGAACTCAGGTACACCATAACATTATCAGGAGTATAGAAAATTGACCACCAATTGAGTACCAACTTTCAATTCAATTGAGAGAACAAGGTCAATAGAAACAATCTTCCAATTTCAGCAAACCAAGCCCTGTAATAGTAATTATAACTTCAATAAGTGAAAGTGAAAATCACTCAGTCGTGTCCCACTCTTTGTGATACCATGGACTGTAGCTTGCCAGGGTCTTCTGTCTATGGAATTCTCCAGACAAGAATAATGGAGGGGGTAGCCATTCCTTTCTTCAGGGGATCTTCCCAACTCAGGGGTTGAGCCCAGGTCTCCCGCATTACAAGCAGATTCTTTACAGTCTGAGCCACCAGGGAAGCCCATACCTTCAATGTGCTACTATCATTCTAAAAGTCAGTGACTGTAGGTTTAAAAGTTATTGTTTTTGTTGTTTTTTTAATGGTATTACATATTGCTATGAAAGATATAAGGCAAGTTTCTGATATATGAGCCATAGTCAACTAATGATCAAATCTATGTGTTCAAAGGCACACAATCAATTGATTTATATTAAAGCAAATTTACATCTTCTATATTTCAAAAGTTACTAGCTAGACATTTCTTCTACTGTAGGCCATTTACTAAATTCTAATAATAACAGTAATCATACTTGCTGCTGCTGCTAAGTCGCTTCAGTCATGTCCGACTCTGTGACCCCATGGACTGCAGCCTACCAGGCTCCTCTGCTCATGGGATTTTCCAGGCAAGAGAACTGGGGTGGGTTGCCATTGCCTTCTCCAAGTAATCATACTTAGCATCTATTAAATACTTACTAGAACCTCTATACTATACTAAGTGTTTCTGTTTCACATGCCTTATTTCACTTAATCCTCACAACAGCCTTAAGGAATTGAAGAGGGAGAGGAAGAATCTGGACTCAGACCCTGCCTGGGTTTGAATCCTGTTTCTCTTACTTCCCAGCTGTGGAGCTTTATTCCTCCTTTTACAGATGGGCTTCCCTGGTGGCTCAGCGGTAAAGAATTGGCCTGCAATGCAGAAGACCTGCAGAAGATGCGGGTTTGATCCCTGGAGAAGATCCCCTGGAGAAGGAAACAGCAACCCGCTCCAGAATTCTTGCCTGGAAAGCCCCATGGGCAGAGAGGAGCCTGGCGGGTTACAGTCCTTGGGGCTGCAAAGAGTCAGACCGAGTGACTAAACAACAACAACTATGACTCAGATAAAAAGAGGCAGAGCCCAGTCATTTCCCAAGAACAAATTGTTACAGGAAGCAAAAAGAATGAAATACAAGATTTCCTATGGGAAAAGTTGACAGGTTAAAATGCATGGGGAAGGGGAAAAGAGGAACGGAGTCTTCAGAAAAGGACAACTATAACCAACCAATAGTAGCATCAAATGAAGCTAGGTGACTTAGTAGCTCAGTCGTGTCCGACTCTGTGTGACCCCATGGATTGTAGCCCTCCAGGCTCTTCTATCCATGAAATTTTCCAGGCAAGAGTACTGGAGTGGGTTGCCATTCCCTTCAAGGAATCTTTCTGATCCAGGGATGGAATCTAGATCTCGCGCATTGCAGGCAGATTCTTTATCATCTGAGCCACCAGGGAAGCCCCCAAACAAATGCAAAAGCTAAGTAAAATGATTGTTCTTGCCTCAAGCAAGTCCTTTCACTCCTCCATTCCTAACCAGACTAGACCCCTAAGTCCACTACCAAGAACTACTAAGTTCAATATTGGCAAATACACAAGTAGAGCCAGCCTTAACTCCAGTTCTCAGAGTTTAGTGAAGATCTCAAGAAAATAATCCAAGTATATATGTTTAAGAACAGGGAGCCCAACCAAATTTTAACTATTTCTTTAGAGATTTCTCTAGGAAGAGCCTCATAAAAGCGAATGACTGCCTATACCGTGAAAGCAGACCAAGGCCAAAAAAAAAAAATAAAAAGAGCTTAGAAATGTGGTAGGCATCATTAGAAAAACCTGTGCAAGGATTCCTAAGAGAAAAAATACAGAAACAAGTAAAGACACTTATTTGCTTAGAGTTTGACTTATGACTCATTAGAATAGGAATCAATAGTAACCAAATAACTAATGCATAACAAAGGAACTCAGGAAAAAATTAAATTGTGCAAAAGGGCAGTTTACCAACAAAAGAACAAAGTTGTATCTCCTCTAAGAATTCATCTTGACTAGCCATATCTGAACTAACTGTACAACAATATTTTAGTTTCCAACATTCTATGATTCTAATAATTTATAGTTATTAGATATGTCTTGGACTCCTCAGACCACAGGTTATTCAAAATTAATTACTATATTATCCTTTCTGCTTTCTAAAAACTATCCAAATAGTGCCACAAACAGCACACAGCGAGTGTAAATAAACTGCAATGACTGGTGAAAATCATGGGCTGACTATAGGACAGACTGTTTTACATAAAATGTGGTAGAAAACAATACTAGTTGAAAGAGTACTCCAGTAAGAGAATGAGAAAATCACCAATGGGCAATACCCATAGTAACTATTTCATATAAGAACCATTGATGGGTGCTAAAATCAGTGGGGGAAAGTGTAAGGTGAGAAAGAGGGTAGTAGCAGAGACTCAAAGGATATCCCCACAAGGCAATTATTGGAAAAAGGACATTAGTAACTTTACAGTGGAGAAACATAGCAGACATCACCTCTTAACCAAGCGAATAAGTTTAACCCTCTGCAACAAGACATACAAAGTCTGGTCCCCCGGATAACATACCCTGAGAAGGGCAACATCACTTCTAGGACATTCTTGCCAAAAATGTTTACCTTCATCTAATCATGAGAAAACATTAAACATAAACTTAGGGACATTCAACAAAATAACTTAAACTCTTCAAAAGTGACAGTATCATAAAAGATAAAAAAAAAAAATAGTAAGGAACAGTCACAGGATGAAGAAGACCACAAAGACATGACAACTAATCTCATGTGTGATCCTGAAATAGAAAAGAGACATTAGTCAAAAACAAAACAAAACAACTAGCAAAGTTCAAAACAGGTCTGTAAATTACTTGACTATATTGCATTAAAACCAATTTCCTGATTTTGACAATTGTATGGTGGTTATGTTATGTAAGATGTTAACATTAGGGGAACCTGAGGGAAGGATATATGGTTATTCTCTATAATATTTCTCCAACTTTTCTGTAAGTTAAAATTTCAAAATAAGATAAATATATAGGGGCTGGGGGCTTCTGCCTGAGTAAGGAAGTCCAGGAATAAGATTGAGAGATGCAGATAAAGGACTACATCCTCAGCCAGTACTTAGATGCAGTGTGTCCTATGTTCTTGGGGTCAAAGGGCCCATTTACTGTAAAACTGCAAAATAGAATAGAATAAGGGTGAGTTTGGGAGTTGAAAAAATATTAGACATCACAAAATTCTACTCCACTTTAAACTGAAGGATTCTGCAACCAGAGTGGTTAAGGAGACAGCCCAAGTTTAATGCAGTGACTTGGAAAACATAAATTTGTAATTTCATGAAAACAAAGAGGCCATGGAGAATGATGTTACAAAACAGAAGCCAAAGTGCAAAATAAAAGTTAGGTTTGGGGAAAATGAAACTACATATTTACCTTTGGGCATATACTAAAAGAAACTCCACCTGGAAAGATTAAAGAGTTAAGAATAAGAAAGCAAGCCATAAAGAACCTAGAAGAAAATTTAGGTGAAAAATTTACTTTTCATATCTTAGGACAGAAAAGCATAAATTTAAAGTTAAGAATATAAAAAAATAATAATATTTAAAAGTACAACAATTGGTAAAATATCTGCAATAAAAATATGACATGTAAAGCACCAACACCCTTAACACGTGCAGATCAATAAATAATAAAAAAACCAGTAGACAGTAAGAACAAACACGCTGATGGAAAATTAGGAAAAGGACATCAGGCAAGTAATTCAAGACAATAAACAAGGGGGAAATATAGAATGCATTAAAAAAATGCAAATTATGTAAATTATCAAAAAATGTAAATTATGAGATGTCATTCTTGATCCATCATACTAAAAACAAAATGATGACTCTCTTCAATACCGACAAAAGTTACAGAAATGGATACTATACACTGTGAACTGTTAGGAATTGGATTAACATAATCTTTTTGATAGTAATTTGTCAATAAACATCAAAATCCTTCAAAATATAAATATCCTTTAGTTTGAAACTGCTAACAGTTGTTAAAGTGAGGCTGATGGACCCCTAGAGTTCCTGAGACTCTCTCAAAGGTCTAGAAGGTCAAAACTATTTTTACAGAAATGGTAAGACTTGATTTGCCTTTTCTTCTGTGTGACATTAGAACTGATGGTGCAAAAAGAATGGTGGCTAAAACTGCCAGCTCCTGAGCACAAACCAAGGCTGGACACAACTGGCCTAGGAGTCTCATGCTTGCAGGAAGAAAGAAAGCCAGTTTCACATAAGAATATCTTAAGATTCACTTATTAATTTTATTAACTCTCAACCCTAGATACACATTCTCTTAACATTCTGTATAACAAAATAAGAGGTAAACCAGAAGCACGTCTACTGCATATCGAAGCATGATGACTATCTGAAGGGGAAGCATTTGTATGACTGTTTCAGAGCTGAACTAGGTGCCCTTTCCATGGAACACCAATTCTTCTTGGATGAATGATGAACAAACTACGATTATTCACATTTGGGGATCTGGCAGACATTTTCTCAAAAATAAACAACATGAGCCTGTCACTTCAAGAGAAACAACCAATAGTATTTGCTGCCAACAAAAAAACTGAGCTTTCAAGGGGAAAATCAAATATTGGAAAACTCTGCATCCATCACCGTAAGTGTTACAGCTTCAAATTCTACAGACTTTTCTGATGAGATGAGTGGGGATATCAACAAATGTGATTGTTTTTGATGCTGTGTAATGAAAGGTGACAACATTTAGAAGATCTGCATAACTCACAACCAGTATTTTGCAAATGAACAATGAATGATGATAAGAACTATGCATGGATGAAAGATCCACTCAAAGTTCAAGACTGGCCAAAAAGTTCTATAATATGGCTTCACTTTCCACATTGCAATTAACTTCTAAGAAAATACCACTTGTTGGGTATTATATAGTAACAAAAATACTTTTCCCTTTTCCAACTACAATTTTTGTCTAAGGCCAGAATTTCTTCATATTCTTTTATCAAGATAGCATATCACAGGTTGAATGCCAAAGCAGACAGATCTTGTTTCTATTAAGACAAATCTTGTTTCTATTAAGACAAGTAGTAAAGAGATTTGCAAAAGTGTAAAACAAGCCCATTTTTTCTCATTAGCTTTTTGAAATTATGGTTATTAGTCTTTAAAATAAGCAATTTTTTACATTTTGGTAAATATCAACAGATAAAACCCATGTAAACAAAAGTTTTCTGGGGTCCTCAGTACCTTTTTAGAGTTTGAAGAGACCAAAAGTTTGAAAACTGATGATATGGTCATTCCCAATTCCTGAGACTCTAAAGTATTAACAGGAAAACAAGCAGACTTGGCATGATATAAATACAGAAATAGGACACCTTATCTTTGACAAAGGAGGCAAGGATATACAATGGAAAAAAGACAACCTCTTTAACAAGTGGTGCTGGGAAAGCTGGTCAACCACTTGTAAAAGAATGAAACTAGAACACTTTCTAACACCATACACAAAAATAAACTCAAAATGGATTAAAGATCTAAATGTAAGACGAGAAACTATAAAACTCCTAGAGGAGAACATAGGCAAAACACTCTCTGACATAAATCACAGCAAGATCCTCTATGACCCACCTCCCAGAGTAACGGAAATAAAAGCAAAAATAAACAAATGGGACCTAATTAAATTTAAAAGCTTTTGTACAACAAAGGAAACTATAAGCAAGGTGAAAAGACAGCCTTCAGAATGGGAGAAAATAACAGCAAATGAAGAAACAGACAAAGGATTAATCTCAAAAATATACAAGCAATTCCTGCAGCTCAATTCCAGAAAAATAAATGACCCAATCAAAAAATGGGCCAAAGAACTAAACAGACATTTCTCCAAAGAAGACATACAGATGGCTAACAAACACATGAAAAGATGCTCAACATCACTCATTATCAGAGAAATGCAAATCAAAACCTCAATGAGGTACCATTACACGCCAGTCAGGATGGCTGCTATCCAAAACTCTACAAGCAATAAATGCTGGAGAGGGTGTGGAGAAAAGGGAACCCTCTTACACTGTTGGTGGGAATGCAAACTAGTACAGCCACTATGGAGAACAGTGTGGAGATTCCTTAAAAAACTGGAAATAGAACTGCCATATGACCCAGCAACCCCACTCCTGGGCATACACACCAAGGAAACCAGATCTGAAAGAGACACGTGCACCCCAATGTTCATCGCAGCACTGTTTATAATAGCCAGGACATGGAAGCAACCTAGATGCCCATCAGCAGACGAATGGATAAGAAAGCTGTGGTACAAATACACAATGGAATATTACTCAGCCATTAAAAAGAATACATTTGAATCAGTTCTAATCAGATGGATGAAACTGGAGCCCATTATACAGAGTGAAGTAAGCCAGAAAGATAAAGACCAATACAGTATACTAACGCATATATATGGAATTTAGAAAGATGGTAACGATAACCCTATATGCAAGACAGAAAAAGAGACACAGATGTATAGAACAGACTTTTGGACTCTATGGGAGAAGGCGAGGGTGGGATGTTTCGAGAGAACAGCATCGAAACATGTATATTATCAAGTGTGAAACAGATCGCCAGTCCAGGTTGGATGCATGAGACAAGTGCTCGGGGCTGGTGCACTGGGATGACCCAGAGGGATGGGATGGGGAGGGAGGTGGGAGTGGGGATCAGGATGGGGAACACATGTAAATCCATGGCTGATTCATGTCAATGTATGGCAAAAACCACTACAATATTGTAAAGGAATTAGCCTCCAACTAATAAAAATAATTGGGGGAAAAAAATAAATACAGAAATAGTATCAGAAAATTAGAAAAGCAAAACTCTTGATGTCCAGCAAGTACATCTAGAATGTGGATATTATTAGTTACTTGAAATAAATTATAAGGAATTTTTAAAGACAAGAAATGCTTACAATATGTTAAATGAGAAAAACAGGACCTATAAACTATACTAGCAGAGAAAGTATTGCACAGAAAAAAAAGACTAGAAATATTTTTAAAATATATTAACAGAAATTTTCAGAGCTGAAAGATTATGAATATTTTTTTATTCTCTTTACTGAGCATGTACTACTTTTAAAATCAGCAAAGTAAAAATTTTCAGCAATTTTTAAAAGCATTTCAGTACTTTGATTATTTTCAGAATTCAATCTAGGTGAACATCACACAAAAAAAATTATTGCTGCTGTTATTAATATTAAAATTAATTAAGGTGGCTTAGTATAGAACTCTGAACTGAAAGTCATGAAACCTGTATTCTAGACACTTTTGAGCCATCCAGTATCTCCAGGCTTTTTGACAAGTCACTTAACTTCTTTGAACCACCAGAAATTATCTCTGAGGTCCTTACTTGACTAATCCTCAGGTAAAATGAACTGTCAAATCTAAAGGTTGTTCGAGTCCTAATCTAAAGGTTGTTGCATCCAACACCTAAAGTAAAACAGTGCTATAGTGCAAACTGTGAGGCCAGCTCTCAAATTACACACTTTATGGAATTCCTACCCATGCTGCTCTTCAATTCCTTCTGCAGATTGGCAGGACAGCTCTCTCAATAAACTTTCCAGTAAAAGAAGAGTTAGTTATACCCTAAATGGTATTTGAAAGAAGCAAAAATATTTGGAGATCCATATATCATATGCCATATCTCAAAAAAGGCATATGAGAATAGGCAAGACATGTGGTGTCCCAAAGGAATGGGAGTCTTTCGTAAATGGACTTCATCAATGCACACATGTAGAATCGAGAAAAATGGTACTGATGAACCTACTTCCAGGGCAGGAAGAGAGACGCAGACACAGAGAACAGACTTGTAGGCACAGGGAGGGGAATGAGAGGGTGGGGTGAACTGAGAGAGCAGCACTGACATAGACGCGATCATGTGTAAAATAGCTAGCTACTGGGAAGCTGCTATATAACACAGGGAGCCCAACCCAGCACTCAGTGAGGAAGTAGAGGGGTAGGATGGGGACGGGTGGAAGAGAGGCTATATATGTATACATATAGCTGGTTCATGTTTTTATAAAGCAAAAACACAACACTGTAAAGCAATTACATTCCAATTTTTTAAAAATGACATAAAATCTTAATAAAAGTAAGAAGAGGTTACCTCTAAAGGAGAGGAGAAGGTATTTGCTATGGAAAAGAAAGAAAAAGAATGAGGCAGAGAGGAAGAGAAGAGAGCAAAAGAGAGAAGCAAAAATACAGTGCTAATATAAGGACGTAACAAGGGCAGAATTATCTAAGTGCATGATGTATCTTAAAATTGCCCAGAAAAATCTATCTATTCCCTGACCAGCCTTCACCCATTCTAACTCTGTCAATTTTGTTCCTTGTTAGCAAATCTGATAAAAATCTTTAAGACTATAAAAGGATAAATTAAATCTGGATAATATTCAAAAGAGATCCCTTCATTTTACAGGTTAGGAAAACTGAGTCCTTCAAGGAAAAAACTGAGTCATAAAAGACCTTAAATTTGTACATTACTAATGCCAATTATCCAATAATCTCTCTGCTAGAAAACACTTCCTTGATGATGTCAAAGACAAGGAAGCTCATGGTGTTCAGTGCCACAGAGTAAAATGGAATAAATTTAGATTTGGCTTTAAAACAGAATAAAGGTAAACAAACATTCTATACTTTAAACATGGGACAAGTACCCCTTCTGGTCCTGGATTGGTTCTTTGTGTAATGTCAGGGCCTCAGTTTATACATCTTTAAAATGAGGAAATCTATGGCATATAGTTGCTAAAGTCCCTTCTTAGAAAGTTGGATAAACCTAAAAATCATTGGAAAAAAGACATGCACAGGGAGAAGGGAAGTATGAAATACACCTGGAATGTGTATCCAATGTTGTTACTGTTCACTCAGTCGTGTCCGACTCTTTGCAACCCCGTGGACTGCAGCACGCCAGGCTTCCCTGTCCTTCACCATCTCCTGGAACTTGCTCAAACTCATGTCCGTTGAACTGGTGATGTGATTCAACCATCTCATCCTCTATTATCCCCGCTCTCGTCCTCTGCCATCCTCCATCTGCGCATCCACATGGTTGCCTGATGCAACAGTAGAATCCGTAGGGTACCAGTGTCTGACCGGCTTGGAACACTTGAGGTCACTTTGTTGCAGTAGAGAGCCACAGTCAACCAGAAGAGTCCCCTTTAGGCTGTACTCTCCTTTGTTTCCAGAGGCCAATTAAAAGTGTCCTCCATTTTCATCTTTTGAATCTACAATTCATATTTCCACTTTGAGAGGGCCCTGCCACCTGTCATTCATTCCTAGAATCTGTCAATTAACCACTCAAGGGTGAAGAATCCGCCTACCAGTGCAGGAGATGCAGTTCGATCCCTGGGAGGGGAAGATCCCCTGGAGAAGGAAATAACAACCCACGCCAGTACTCTTGCCTGGAGAATTCCCTGGACAGAGAAGCCTGGCGGACTACACAGTCCATAGGGTTGCAAAGAGGAGGACACAACTTAGCAACTAAACAACAATAACAAATTTATGCAGCACCTACTTATGTGCACCCATCAACTAGCAAAACCCAAGTTTTCAACAAACATTTGTTGATTTGAACTTAATTGCATGGCCCTGGAAGGCTGCCTGGGATTCAGCCACTAAGGCTCTCCTATAAGGCTGGTCAAAGAAGAAACCTTTTTCAGCATCCCTGATCTAACACCTGACACTCGTGTTCCTCCCCAGTTTTGTGTGACACGTGTTCCTAAGCACCGGCTGGGCTGCCAGGCACGGCTGCTGCAGGGAAAAGGGCTCTGTGAGGGGCGAGGTGGGCACTTACCTGGGGAACCTCTGCTTCAGCTTCCTCAGGCTCTGCCTGGTAGGCGGTACAGACACTAGGCACTGGGCTATCTCGTCGTACTGGGCTTTGGTCAGTATCATGTTGGGCCAGGGACAGGGAGATGACAAGGGAAAGGAAAAAGGACACCCTGGTCTCGAGCAGTCTTGCTGTTGACAGACGAGGGTGCGGACACAGCAGCACAGCGCGGTGTCCCCGACTTCCTGGGCCCCTAACCCCCTGCAACCCTGGGTGCACAAGCCAAGACTTCACCAGGCACCTCCGCGGCGGGAGGCGGGCTGTAGACAGACTGCCCTTTCTTGGCTTTCTGAGCAGCCGCAGTGGGCCCAGCCGAAGGCAGCCAGCCGCCATGTCAGTTAAGGGCAAGCCAACCAGGAAGTAACGGCCGCAGGCAGAGGTGGCGCCTAAATCTCTAAGGGGAGGTCCCTGGGCATGGCCCACCTGGGATTAACGTGGGAAGCTCTTGGCTTTAATGCCGTCTCTGTTGCCAGAAGCCAGGGAGTCCTGGCGCATCGATCAGGCAGCAGGGCACACACGAGTCTGGGAAAGCGACTGCCTGGGCGCGCGATTTGAACACGCTTCCAACGCTTCCAAACGCGCACGTTTAACCCCAGCTCCAATCGGAGATAGGCCTGCAAAGAAACACGCCTTCTCTCAGCGAAAGACTCTTTGCGCCCTGGAAGCCTGAGAAGAGGAGCTGTAAAACCGCAAACCCACTAAGATCGCCATAGAGTTAACAGCTTGGCTTGTGTTGAGGGAAGTAAAAAAAAACTTGTGCAGCTCGCGAGGAACACAGTTTTGGCCCTGCTGGGAAAGAGACTAGAAAACAAAAGCCACATCATCAAACAGTAAAGAATATGACTGCAGTATTCAAACAGTAGTGAATATGACATTCACTCCTCACAATTAGGGGCTCAAGAAATGAAATCATTTCTTATTCATTTGCGAATTCCCAGTTCTCAAAAAATAGTAGAAAGTGTAGTCGCTCAGTTGTGTCCAACTCTTTGGGACCCTATGGACTGTAGCCCAACAGGCTCCTCTGTCCATGGGATTCTCCAGGCAAGAATACTCCTTCTCCAGGGGATTTTCCCAACCCAGGGATCAAACCCAGGTCTCCGCATTGCAGGCAGATTCTTTATCAGCTGAGCCACCAGGGAAGCGTCCCCACCCCCACAAAAAATAGTAGGTGTTCAGTAAATATTTGGAGAAATAAGTCAGTGGAAGAATTTTTCTGCTTTGTATTTGTTTTGTGGGTGGATCTCAGCTTGCCCGAGGCCACTGATTAGGACATTAGCCCCTCCTTTAATCCATTTAAAATAAATAAATCTACTTGGTTCTTAGAAGGCCATGTGCTATGTTTGTTTTCAAATTTTAACATTTTATATGAAAAAGTGTTTAGATATTATAGAATGTGAAAGTGGTTATTTTGTTGTTCTTTTTTAAAATCTGGAATAAGACCTGGGTTAGAAGTTTAGCTTAGATATGCCTCCTTAGATAAATTCTTTACACTGTCTAAGCCTCAATTCCTTTGTCTGTAAAACTGATTTTTAATTCATGGGGTTATTGGTAAGATTAAATAAGATAGTACAATGAATGGATTCCTTAGCTTCCAGCAGATAGTCTATGGAAGATAAATAGCCTGTATAAGACAGTTGTTCAGCAGCTTAGTCATGTCCAACTCTTTGTGACCCCATGGACTGCAGCATGCCAGGCTTCCCTGTCCTTCACCATCTCCCTGAGCCTGCTCAAACTCATGCCCATTGAGTCGGTGATGCCATCCAACCATCTTGTCCTCTGTCGTCCCCTTCTCCTGCCTTCAATCTTTCCCAGCATCAGGGTCTTTTCCAATGAGTCTACTTATTGTATAAGACTGCTTGATGATAATAGGTCAGGGCACTTACCAGGTGTTGTTTGCTCCCCACACTTTGACTCATTTGATCCCTATAATTTCCTAGGAGGCAGATACTATTGCCATTCTCCTCCTCCTCCACCTCTCCTCCTCCTCCTCCCTTTTGTGCAGGGTGAATAAACTGAGGCATGAAAAGGGTAAGTAACCTCCCAGAGGTCATGAGAATGAGCAAGCAGCAGGGGTAATTTAAACTCCTGAAATTTGGTTCCAGGATCTGTGCTCATGCCAACCCTCAGTAATGCTTAATTACTACACCAAAGAAAGAAAGGGAAAAAAAAGTCACACTCTCTTAGGCCAAAGGTTAAGGGTTTTTTTGTTTTTTTTTTTGAAAGGAGACAATGAATATTTCAAAGAATCTTTCAGTCCAAATTTCAGAAAAGCTTCATCACTTTATTTTGCCAGGCGTCTCAAAGTCCCATATCAACAGTGGATCCTGAATTCAGCAACCATAGATTCTTTTGAATATTTACATCAGAATGTTTCCTTCCCATATGCTTTGCATCTAGCTCTGGTTGTGTGACATTAGTACATAACTATTTATTTATGGCAGCATGGCCTGGAGTTGCCACCTGGCTAGTTTGTTGCTGACCCTGCCATGACTCTCACATGAAAGCTAGCTGACGATAAGCAGACACCACTTGATCCCCCATTCCTTTCTCCTTCCCCACTTCACTCTTCAATTCACAGCCAACAGATTTTTATAGAAAACATCAGTTCAAGGATGTTTGCACTGGATTATTTTTTATAGTAACTCTTCTCTCTGGCTCTTGTCCTGCACGCACCCTCACAACCCTAAAGGAAAAGGCCAGGTTTGTTTTTCTGTTTTTATTTTTAACGTGCTGGCAGTTTACAATTTTGACCCAAATCCAGTAGATTGTTTAGAGTTAGCGCCAGGGGAAAAAGCACAGTGATGTTACTGTTTTCGTTGGCAATGACAGTAGTGTTGTTTATTAAGCATAAAATAGAAGCAAAGCAGAAACGTGATGGTTGCCATGTAGGTGTTTCTTATTTTCTTTGAACGTGAGCTAGTTGGAGTAAGCCAATTATTTGAGACACGTTTTCTCCCTCTTTTGCCCCATCCCTTGAAATCCATTGTGACCCCCATCTGCTCTTCCTCCTTCTAGAGCAGTCTCCATGCCTGGAGTTGCCCCACTCTCTCTCAGTCTGTCGCTAATACCAACCATTTTCTACTAAGTAGGGTCATGAAACGAAAACAAAACCAAATAAAAAACCCAAAGAGCTGGCTACCTGTTTAAAATCAGCCATAAATTGTGTGACCTTGAGCAAGTGACAGCCTCTCTGATCCTGAATGTCCTCCATGTAACCCTAAGAAATGGAACTTTATAGTTCTGAGAGGGAGGAAGAATCTACAAATATTTTTAAAAAGTGTAGGAAATCATAATAAGAAAATATGTCAAAATGAGGACTAATACAGCTCTCTGGAAGATGGTACTGAGTCAACAGCTTGACCAGATTTCCTTCTGCCAATTCAGGACCATGTGAATAACGAACAATTTTAAAGGAGTGTGGGGTTTGCCAGGGAGGTGACAGAAGGTCATTTCAAGAAGAGTGCAAAACACAATGGACTAAAAATAAGAATGAGCCAAGTCACGCGCATGGGAAAGTTATTCTGGCTGGAGCAAGGAGTTCTAGGCAGAGTGCAAACGATTTGAAGAAGCTTCACTTTGGAAAGAAACATGTTTTTAAACAGTCTGTTGTTGAATCTGCCAAATCTAATGCATGTTTTTAAAAGTAAATACTGATATATTATCTTTATTATATTTTAAAACCTGATTATATTCATGGAAATTTGTTAAAATCATCTCACTGATTAAAG
The DNA here is from genome assembly GCF_910594005.1 of Cervus elaphus. Lineage (NCBI taxonomy): Eukaryota > Metazoa > Chordata > Mammalia > Artiodactyla > Cervidae > Cervus > Cervus elaphus. The sequence continues at coordinate 68,373,938 of NC_057826.1, forward strand.
AAAAATTATTGAAGTTTACTAACTAAATAAAGAAGGCGCTTATTATTTAAGCACCTAGTCTGCTCAAACATTGTCCCATTCGCCCCTGATTTATAGTTTAGGAAACTGAGGGTCAAAGGGAGTAAAGGACTTGCTTAATGTGTCTAGTTAAGTTGCAAAACTATGATTTGGACCCAAGTTAGTCCAACTATAAAACCTCATTTTCTCCATCATATTGTACTAGAATTCAAAAATGAAAACCTCTTTGGTTGAGATATCCTCAATTAATCATTTATGCTTTGAAATAACCAGCTACTTTCTTTGGCCACAACCAATGCCTGCTGAAGAGGCAGTGACCTTCAGTATTGACATTTAGACACTTGAAAAAAATTGTCTGGCCTCTTTGACTGGAAGAGACAGCATATATTTTTGTCTTTGCCTTATGAAGTACCATCTAAAGTGATGCATCTTTTGAAACAAAAGTTTCCATCTTTATACTTGCCACCAAGTCATTTTATCTTGTGTGTGTGTGTGTGTGTGTGTGAGCTGCTCAGTAGTGTCTGACTCTTTGTGACCCCATGTTCTGTAGCTCTCAGGCTCCTCTGTCCATGGAATTCTGTAGGCAAGAATACTGGAGGGGGTAGCCATTCTCTTCTTCAGGGGGTCTTCCTGACCCAGGTGGGGATTGAACCCCAGTCTGCCACATTGCAGGCAGATTCTTTACCATCTGAATCACCGAGGAAGCCCCATTTTATCAAAGTCCCCAAATAATACAGATGTTTAGTAAACAATAAAGATCAGAATAATGCAGTTATTCTGCATTATTATATGAGGGTCAGAGCAATCACTCAATTTAAGGAATTGAGGAAAACCAAAGGAAACATAGAGAAAGACATATCACACCATGATGATGGAGCAGTTACACCAAATAGTCCTAAGACCAAAAATCACATACTGATTGCTCATGCAAGTCAATGATGAATGAACTCCTAGCCTGTCAAGTGAAGTGGCCAGATTCCAGAGACAGGTTACATGTTGAAGGGGTTATTCACCAATGACCTATTACAAAACTAAATCTGTGTCCCATGTGCACATAATTTAGAAGGGCACTTCCCAGGTCTTACTTACTCAATAATTCTAAGAGCCAGTGTTGTGGGGGGTACTTACCAAGGGTAGGCATCATACTAAGCACCTTACATATATCTATTTTCACTTCATTCTCAAATCCAGTCTCAAGAGGTAAGTGCTATCATTAAATCCATTTTATAGGTGAGAAGCCTTAGGCTTACAGAGGTGGTTTCCATGTAACTCCTCAAATATTTTATGACATTCTAGAATAGTGCTTCTCACAGTATCTGTGTTGAGGGCCTAGTTTTCCCCAGATTTGTCATAGACAAATACTTGTGTAAAATAAGGTAAAAAACTGAATTACTTTAAAAATAAAATTTAAAAAGACAAAAACATAAATGGAAGTCCCCAATTTGTTACTATGAGATTCAGCAGACATGTAATTACTCTGTCAGATCAATACAAAAAGTTCCATTTCTATAGTTGTCATATCAAGAAAAGTAAGAAAAAGTTTGAGGATCAGCACTGGTTTGCTGATCATATTGTGATTAGAACTGTGCCAGGACCTTTAGAAGTCCAGAGTGTAAGCCAGATATGTGTAAAGCCTAGGACATCATACTTTCATGTATTCTTAGCTAGAAGAGAAGTATAGCCTGTTTCTTTAGACTTCTAAGTACAGTCATCATTATTTTTGCCTTTAATCTACTTTATTTAAGTCTTCTAAGTGATGTATATTCATTAAAATCAGCAGTGCAAATTCTTACAGGCTACTTCATACATATCCTATAAAGTTAACACCATGTGTTTTTATAGCATAAAACCTAATTTGTTCTTTATATTATAAACTCATCAATCAGAGCTCATATAACTCTTCAATTCAGCATTACACATGGAACACTATTGGCACATGATAAAGACTATTAATTGGCATTTACACGTTTCTTGTTACCACATTTGACAAGGATTAGAAGCAAAAGTAGTATTTTCAGGGACAATTTCTCTTGGGTGTCTGTGTGTTATAGCAAAAGGAGACACAGGAACGTGTTTGCTGAAGAAAGACTGAAGCCTCTTAAATTTTCTCCTCAGGCTCATCTGGGACTTGTGGATAATTTGCAGGCAATTTGTATCCCCTTTTCCTGCAGGACTAAACCTCAGATGTGATTTCTGCAATTGTCAATCACTCTTCTTGTCCCACAGACCATTCTGTAAGGATACATCATGTTCTGAGGGTTTTCACACATTTACAAATTCAGGAATTGATAGGAACTAGAGTAGAAGGTTTCTACTGGAGAGAAAAAGCAATGAGAGACAAGGAATCAGGCCTGCCCTTAATAAGTACTTCTTTCTATGTAAGCTAGGGTTGGAAGCACATGTCAGATGGAGATTAGCTCTAAGTCTCTTCATTTAAAAAATTACTCTCTTTGCCATCCCACTGGGTTTGACTTTGAAAAGAGCAGGCAAGATGCCAGTCCAGATTTAAAACCTTCTTTCTCTCCATGATTGATAGAAGGAGAGTTAAAGGAAGGAGTTCCTTCTGAGATAAGCATAGAGATTATTCTAATAAGAATAGTCTCCTTTATTTTGAGAAAATGAAAGCATATTACATAGTTATCCAATGAATCACCATCACAGAATCTATAACTAGCATTATTATACCCACTTGGCATATGGAGAAACTGAGACATAAAATGGCTTGCAATGTCAACCAGTTCCATTTGATCTAACTTTTAGATGTGAGGCTATAAAAATACATCTTTAGTTTTATACTTAATTTTTTTCTCATGACCATGAGAGAACATATACTCCTTGTAGCCAATGACACAAGATCAGATCCTACAAATCCATAGTCTTATCACTTGGAAGCCACCATTGTAACGATGTTGGCATTATTCCTTCCAGCCATTTTTCTACCAACTTTGTTCTTTTCATAGATAAAAGCAAACTGTGTTTACAATTTGAGTCCCGTTCCATTCACTTTATGTTATACCATGAGCCAAAGATACTCTTATCAATATTTGACAGTTCTGACCCTAGTTTTAGACTAAGAGTGGAGCTGGAGTTAGGAGATACTCTCGCAAGACCAGTCCTTGAACGAGGTCCTTAGCATAGCCAGCACAAGGTTGGGCCATCCTCTGGTTCCAGCAATGGGCTAAGATTCAGACAATGTGGGAATGATGTAATGGACCTTCTGGAACAAGGCAGAGATTTCTGTGACTGATGGACACCTTTCCTGGGCATTCCATTCACAGACCTCTGATTGCAATCATGTCAGCGAGCCTCCTACCACACAGATATTCTGTCAGTCAACACACAGACACAGGAGCCAGCATGCATTTTTTTAAGATGGCTACTAGTTCTATCTGAACATTCAGATTCATTACAGGCCTCCACGCAGGGTATAAGTGTTTTGCATTGCCCAGAGGACAGACACACTAGATGTCAGTCCTCATGCCAGGAGAGTCTGGGTTTCCATTTCACTTTCCAACAACACTAAAAGGTTTAAATTGGTGCAGGGATAAGAAGGGCTTTAAGGTAATGGTTTGGGCAGGAAGTAATGGAGGTGGTTTCTTGAGGAACAGTTAAGCTGTCCACGCGTGCGTGCGCACAAACACACACACACACACACCCCTAGTTTTACAAAACAACATGAGCTATTTGTAAAGATTAAAACTTTAAAAAACATAATATGAATGCTTTTAAAATACAAAGACCAATGTAACTCGTTTATATTAGTTCCTCTTAGAAAAATATGGGACAAAAAGTCACTCATTCATTCATCAGATAATTTACTGAGTGCTACCGCGTGCCAGGCACTGTTCTAGGCCATGTGCATAAACAACATACAGGATTGACTAAATCCTCACCATCAAAGTTTCTATTCTTCAACAAATTAGATTTAGTTTATGAAAAGGGTATTTCATATTCTAGTTTAAAGGAGACTTTGTTCAGTCACTAAACAGACATAACAACAAAATATAATACCTGACCATAAACTAAATCCTGTCCTGGAGGGGAAAAGTACAATTAAGGACATTATTGGATGAACTCACAAAACTGAAACACAAATGAGAGATTATATTTTAAATATGTTACCTTAAATGATCCCGAGAAAAATTAAATCAAGAAGAACGAGAGAGTAAATGATAAATGAAATAGAGTAAAATGTCAACAGTAGGTGAATATAGAAAAAAGATGTGGTCATTTTTTGTCCTCTTTTTATTTTGTAATGTTTTGGTAAGTTTGAGATTATTTTCAAATTAAAAAATGTATGTTTTCTCCTATTTCACAGTGTAAAATGAATGAAAACATAGTGTCCTTTAATCATGTAGCAAGCTCCTGTCAATCACATATGATTTGTAGACATTTGATTGACATGCTGATTTTCTTGGGACTTCAAAGATGGGATTCTTTCCCTAATCAGACCCACAGGATAACTGAGGTATAACTTTCAAAATGTCTCCATGTGCCAGCTCACAACATGGACCATTGAGGCTTTCTGTCTCATCCAAGAACCTAATGATTTACTTTTATATCCATAAGAAATATATCGTTAATATATAATTACCCCACTCACTGTGTAGTTGTAATCCACACTCTCTGGGTTCATAAACACTCTAAAGAACACAACTGTATAATAGAAACAGGAAATTCCACCAAACAATCCCTGAAAACATATACCAATCTTTCCTTCTTCTTTCCCTTTCTCCTTCTCAGGGGTCAGATAGCTCTCCCAGCCTCCTCTCTCTCTCTTTCTGTCTCCACTATTTCCTTCACAGATGATTACCCCAGTAAATCTCTTCATGTCAAATCCTGTCTTGGCATCTGCTTCTCAGAGAACATAGCCTAACATGGCCCTCTATCTTCAGAAGCATACACATAGAACTAGAGGTTATACCTAGTCACCCTATTGCATTTGAGTGTTTCCCAAGCCTCCATCAGTAATATGTTAAAAATGAACTCCCAAGAAGTCAGTCCAATCTAGTATTATAGACTAGACTTTGAAGTCAAAAGGACTCAGGTGGAAGAATTAGTTGGATGATCTTAATATTTAATGGGATCAGATATCTATCTCAGTGATATCCATAACAATAATAGACAGGATTCTATTTTTTATGGACTCCCCTTTTACAGGGACCATGCATAGTTTCTTCTTTTCTAAAGACAGATGGCAAAGTACCCAGATGTGAACTTCCTCAGGAGCAATCAAAATTCATATTTGTTTCCCCCAAAGAAAGTTAAATTTATACCCAGAAGCCCTGAATTGGAGTTTAACTATTTCTATAATTCTCTAGGCTATGTTCATAAGGACTACCTTGGAGTTCTTCATCTCCACAAATGATTAATCCCATGTTGGTTGTTTCCTGGAGAGTAATGCTTATTTCAGTCTTGCCCAATGTCTAATAACATTTCTTGTCTGAACCTTAGGGCCCAGAGCCATGTATCCTCTTGTGTACTGCAGATGCCCATCATGGAAGCATGAAGGCATCTCACCCACAACTTTTTAGCAATTAAGCTCATTTTTACGCCCCTCTATATGTGCTTCCTTCCTTGGAAAATGGCACTACCCCATATCCATTTCTTCACAGCTCAGCTAACACTATGTCCCACCTGTCACCCTGAGATCTACGCCACTGCCATTTTTTAAGGCTTTTTCTTTCTTTATTCTATTAGTGCTCTAAGGAAATCCCTGCCATAGGCTGTCTTGACTCCAGTCTTTCACACAGAGAACAAAGTGATTGTTCTAAAAATGTAAACATAAGTCTCTTTGAGATGCTCTTGCCTACTTTGCAGGTTTCATTTCTTCTTTCCATTTCTTGATAAGCCCTGCATACATATGAGTTGCTATTAGGTTGGTGAAAAAGTAATTGCAGTTTTGGACCATGAATTTTAAATCATTATATCTAGGCTCAAACATTTCTTAATCAAAATAGGAAACATTACGATCAACACATTTTGCCAATCAGAAATGTTTGCTTATTTCCATAGCATAAAAATCCATCCTTCCGGATTTGATGAACTCTTGGAAAGCATTTTCTGCTTCCTGCTGGTTGCAGAAGCATTTTCCCTGCAAAAAGTTGAGATGCTTGAAGAAGTGGTAGTCAGTTGGCAAGAGAGCAGGTGAATACCGCAAATGAGGCAAAACCTTGTAACCCAATTCGTTCAACTTTTGAAGCGTTGGTTGTGTGACATGCAGTCAGGGGTTGTTGTGGAGAATAGTCGGGCCCTTTCTGTTGACCAATGCTGGCTGCAGATGTTGCAGTTTAGTGCATCTCGACTTGCTGAGCATACTTCTCAGATATAATAATTTCACCAGGATTCAGAAAGCTATAGTGGATCAGATGGGCAGCAGACCCCCAAACAATGACCATGACCATTTGTTTGGTGCAAGTTTGGTTTTGGAAACTTCTGTGGGGCTTCTTCTCAGTCCAGCCACTGAACTGGTCATTGGTGGTGACCAGCTGGTCATTGTATAAAATCCACTTATCAATGCATGTCACAATCTGATCAAGAAATGGTTTGCTGTTTCATAGAATGAGAAGACACTTCAAAGTGATGATTTTTTTTTTAATCTTTTGGTCAGCTCGTGAGGCATCCACTTATGGAGTTTTTCATCTTTCCAATTTGCTCCAAATGCCCAATGACTGTGGAATGGTTGACGTTGAGTACTTCAGCAATTCCTTGTGTAGTTGTAAGAGGATCAGCTTTGATAATCATCTCAATAGTCATTGTCCACTTTTGATGACCAGGCAGTGTGCTCCTCATCTTCAAGGCTCTCATCACCTTTGCAAAACTTCTTGAACCACCACCACATTGTACATTCGTTAGCAGTTCCTGGGCCAAATGCACTGTTGATGTTGTGAGTTGTCTCTGCTGCTTTATGACCCATTTTGAACTCAAACAAGAAAAGCTGAAAGCTGAAATTTGCTTTTAGTCTAACATTATTTCTCTAGTCTAAAATAAATATAAAATAAACCACACATAATAAGTCCTTGGGCTTCCCCTAGGCTCAGTGGTAAAGAATCTGCCTGCAATGAGGGAGCTGCAGGAGACATGGGTTCAATCCTTGGGTCAGGAAGATCCACCTGGAGGAGGAAATGGAAACCCACTCCAGTATTCTTGCCTGGAGAACCCCATGGACAGAGGAACCTGGCAGGCTACAGAACAAAGGATTGCAAAAGTCAGACACAACTGAAGGGATGCATGCACACACAATAAGGCATTAGTAAAAATAATAATAATAATAAAATAAAGTGAGAAATGCACCTTAAAATGATGTATAACATAACCACATTTATTTAAGAATGTACTCCAATATCAAACAGCAAAGTTTAACAATGCAAAACTGCAGTTACTTTTGTACCAACTTAAAATCTCATTTATTAGTTACCTACAACATGCTAAGCATCAGAAAGAGTCCTGAAAACTCTAAGTGGGAGGTATTATCACTTCAAATGAGAAAAATCAGAGAAGATAGGTAGCCTGCTCACTATCATAAAACTGACAAGGGACAGGGACAAGTCTTTTCATCTGCACTTTTTTTAAAAAAAAAAAAGTGAGGCATTATATATACATGCATTAAAGAGTACAAATTTGAGTGTACAGTTTTATAAGAATTGCCAGATATATAAACCCCAATCAAGTCATAGACCTCTTTCATCACTGTGCAAATTTCCCTCTGATTAAAAAAAAAATGACCTCTAATTTTCACATGGTAAAAAAACATATTTTAAATACCCAATTCTTAAAGACCATTTGGTTTTACCCTTTGCCTGCCTGCCCTGCACCAAGACTGCCTTGATCTTTTACACCATTATACAAGGGAACAAGCCTATAACCCTTCTGATAACATCTCCTCATTTTCCAAGTTTCAGTTTTAACAGTATCCCCATTCTGATGCCCTTCTCATACCCAAACCTGTACCAATAGCTAACTTTTCTCTATTTCCTAGTAACTGTCACTTTTACTTTTTTTAACCACCTATCATTCCCACTGCAGTCCAGTGGTCAAAATGTGTCTATAATTTATTTTTCTATTTCTTGCCTAGCATCTAGTCTCCTGACAGTCACATAGTTAGTGTTTAAGACATATTTGTTGAATAAACAAGTGCATGATGCTAAAGACACAGGCTAGTGCCTTGCAAGTCTTAAAATTTGAAACTGGGAATACTGGGAATGAGCAAACTCTGGTGTAGGCCAGGGAGGCTGTTGCGCTGCATTCCATGGGGTTGCAAAGAGTTGGACATGACTGAGTGACTGCATGACAACAAGTTCAGCTCAGTTCAGTTCAGTCGCTCAGTTGTGTCCGACTCTTTGTGACCCCATGAATTGCAGCACGCCAGGCCCCCCTGTCCATCACCAACTCCCGGAGTTCACTCAAACTCATGCCCATTGAGTCGGTGATGCCATCCAGCCATCTCATCCTCTGTTGTCCCCTTCTCCTCCTGCCCCCAATCCCTCCCAGCATCAGGGTCTTTTCCAATGAGTCAACTCTTCGCATGAGGTGGCCAAAGTATTGGAGTTTCAGCTTCAGCAGCAGTCCTTCCAATGAACACCCAGGACTGATCTCCTTCAGGATGGACTGGCTGGATCTCCTTGCAGTCCGAGGGACTCTCAAGAGTCTTCTCCAACACCACAGTTCAAAAGCATCAATTTTTCGGCACTCGGCTTTCTTCACAGTCCAACTCTCACATCCATACATGACGACTGGAAAAACCATAGCCTTGACCAGACGGACCTTTGTTGGCAAAGTAATGTCTCTGCTTTTTAATATGCTGTCTAGGTTGGTCATAACTTTCCTTCCAAGGAGTAAGAGTCTTTTAATTTCATGGCTGCAATCACCATCTGCAGTGATTTTGGAGCCCAAAAAAATGAAGTCTGACACTGTTTCCACTGTCTCCCCATCTATTTCCCATGAGGTGATGGGACCAGCTGCCATGATCTTAGTTTTCTGAATGTTGAGCTTTAAGCCAACTTTTTCACTCTCCTCTTTCACTTTCATCAAGAGGCTTTTTAGTTCCTCTTCACTTTCTGCCATAAGGGTGGTGTCATCTGCATATCTGAGGTTACTGATATTTCTCCTGGCAATCTTAATTTCAGCTTGTGCTTCTTCCAGCCCAGCGTTTCTCATGATGTACTCTGCATATAAGTTAAATAAGCAGGGTGACAATATACAGCATTGACATACTCCTTTTCCTATTTGGAACCAGTCCGTTCCATGTTGTTCCATGTCCAGTTCTAACTATTGCTTCCTGACCTGCATACAGGTTTCTCAAGAGGCAGGTCAGGTGGTCTGGTATTCCCATCTCCTTCAGAATTTTCCACAGTTTGTTGTGATCCATACAGTCGAAGGCTTTGGCGTAGTCAATAAAGCAGAAATAGATGTTTTTTTGGAACTCTCTTGCTTTTTCGATGATTCAGCGGATGTTGGCAATTTGATCTCTGGTTCCTCTGTCTTTTCTAAATCCAGCTTGAACATCTGGAAGTTTTCAGTTCATGTATTGCTGAAGCCTGGCTTGGAGAATTTTGAGCATTACTTTACTAGTGTGTGAGATGAGTGCAATCGTGCAGTAGTTTGAGCATTCTTTGGGATTGCCTTTCTTTGGGATTGGGATGAAAACGGACCTTTTCCAGTCCTGTGGCCACTGCTGAGTTTTCCAAATTTGCTGGCATATTGAATGCAGCACTTTCACAGCATCATCTTTCAGGATTTGAAATAGCTCAACTCGAATTCCATCACATCCATTAGCTTTGTTCTAGAGATGCTTCCTAAGGCCCACTTGACTTCACATTCCAGGATGTCTGGCTCTAGGTGAGTGATCACACCATTGTGATTATCTGGGTAGTGAAGATCTTTTTTGTACAGTTCTACTGTGTATTCTTGCCACCTTTTCTTAATATCTTCTGCTTCTGTTAGGTCCATACCATTTCTGTCCTTTATTGAGCCCATCTTTGCATGAAATGTTCCCTTGGTATCTCTCATTTTCTTGAAGAGATCTCTAGTCTTTCCCATTCTGTTGTTTTCCTCTATTTCTTTGCATTGATCACTGAGGAAAGCTTTCTTATCTCTCCTTGCTATTCTTTGGAACTCTGCATTCCAAAGAATATCTTTCCTTTTCTCCTTTGCTTTTCGCTTCTCTTCATTTCACAGCTATTTGTAAGGCCTCCTCAGACAACCATTTTGCCTTTTTGCATTTCTTTTCCATGGGGATGGTCTTGATCCCTGTCTCATGTAAAATGTCATGAACCTCCGTCCATAGTTCATCAGGCTGTCTGTCTATCAGTTCTAGTCCCTTAAATCTATTTCCCATTTCCACTGTATATTCATAAGGGACTTGATTTAGGTCATACCTGAATGGTCTAGTGGTTATCCTTACTTTCTTCAGTTTAAGTCTGAATATGGCAATAAGGAGTTCATGATCTGAGCCACAGTCACCTCCTGGTCTTGTTTTTGCTGACTGTATAGAGCTTCTCCATATTTGGCTGCAAAGAATATAATCAATCTGATTTCATTGTTGACCATCTGGTGATGTCCATGTGTAGAGTCTTCTTTTGTGTTGTTGAAAGAGAGTGTTTGCTATAACCAGTGCATTCTCTTGGCAAAACTCTATTAGCCTTTGCCTTGCTTCATTCCATACTCCAAGGCCAAATTTGCCTGTTACTCCAGGTGTTTCTTGACTTCCTACTTTTGCATTCCAGTCCCCTATAATGAAAAGGACATCTTTTTTGGGTGTTAGTTTTAAAGGTCTTGTAGGTCTTCATAGAACCGTTCAACTTCAGCTTCTTCAGCGTTACTGGTTGGGGCATAGGCTTGGATTACCATGATATTGAATGGTTTGCCTTGGAAATGAACAGAGATCATTCTGTGATTTTTGAGATTGCATCCAAGTACTGCATTTCGGACTCTTAAACTAGCATGACAACAAACCAGGCAGCAACTCATTAGATTTCATTAAAGGCTTCCCTTGCTAATTGCTTCAGGTCTAGGGCAGTAAGGCCTGGGGCACTTACCATTCCTTACTGGTTTCCGTTAGGTCCGCCCACAGCCTGGTAAACAGTGTTTATTGAAATCTCCTCATTCACAGTATTTGAGAGTACCATCTGTTTCCAGCTGGGCAACTACCTAATTGACACATACAGATGGTACCTGAAGTCCTTGGAGATGAAATCATCCAAAGAAAGCAGACAACAAGAAGAGTCCACACAAGAAACAAAAGATGAATTTAAATTCCTTACTCAATACATTTGCAGAGAAATTCACTCCAGAGCAGCAAGCAGAACCAGAGTCAAGGAAGAAGAGTTTCAAGAAGGAGTCAGTGATTTCAGATATTGCAGGAAAATCTAGGAGAATGAGGACCGAAGTAGACTCTTGATGTTGGCACTTAGGATGCCATTGGTGACTCTATCTATTTAATAGAAATTTCTATTTCTCTTTTTAATCAGAGGGAAATTTGCACAGTAATGAAAGAGGTCTATGACTTGATTGGGGTTTATATATTTGTCAATACTTATGAAACTGTACACTTAAATTTGTACTCTTTAATGTATATATATATATATATATAATGTGTCACTTTTTTAAAAAAAAGGTGACTATTTTTCTATATTGGTGACTCTTTTCAAGAGTAGTTTTGGTATAATAGTGGGATTAGAGGCATAACTGCAGTGCACTGAGGTAGGAATGGAAGTTGAGAAAGACTAGATATAAATGTGGGCTTCCTTAGTCGCTCAGTGGTAAAAAAAAAAAAAAAAAAAAAATCTGCCTGCCAATGCAGGAGATGTGGGGTCAGTCCCTGGGTCAGGAAGATCCCCTGGAGAAGGAAATGGCAACTCGCTCCAGTATTCTTACCTGGGAAATCCCACAGACAGAGGAGCCCGGCAAACTATAGTCCATTGGATCACAAAGGTTCAGAGATGACTTAGCGACTAAACAACAACAAAGATATAAGTGTAGACTATTGGTTCAGGAGTTTGAAGGGAGAGAAGAGAATCAAGGTAAGGCAGTGCTGTCCTGGAGAAATAGTATAGAAAGTGTTTTAAGACGTGGAAAATGTGATTGTCTAGAAGCTAAAGAAAAGGGATCAGTGGGGAAAGTGAGGTGAAAGATATAGGAAGGAGGCGAAACAGAATAAGGAGGAGAAAAGATGAGAGCATAAGTTTCTTAAGGAAGGGACCGTCTTTCCCTCAAATGTTTAATGGATGATGTAAAAATTAGATGAGTCTCTCTTTTTCCCTGTAACATCCTGTACACATCACTAGCATATGACTGTCACCATTATTTTGCAATTATCTGTCTACATTTTTGGTCTTCCCATATAAAGTTCTCCTCCAGGACAGGGTGCATATCTTATCTTCTCTGTATCCTCACTATCTAGTGTGTATGTGCACGCTTAGTTGCTCAGTTGTGTGGACTCTTTGTGACCCCATGGACTGTAGCCCACCAGGCTCTGCTGCCCATGGGATTTCCCAGGCAGGAATACTGGAGTGGGGTGCCATTTCCTACTCCAGGGGATCTTTCTGGTCCAGGGATCAAACCTGTCTCCTGCTTCTCCTACATTGGCAGGTGAATCCTTTACCACTGTGCCTGTATAGGAGGCAATAATTTTTTTTTCCTTAAGTTGAAGATTTGACATCTTTGGTTAAAGTTGGAGCAGTTGAGGGATGTTCTGACAACTGGTTTTGTTTTCCCTATGAAATAGGAGGTTTAGTCTGGCTACAATGGGGAACATAAAAAAATTAAAAGTTTGAGGGAAGAGGTAGGGTCAGAATCTATGAATACACAATTTAAACCAGATCCAGTGTCTACACTGTTCACCACTCTTACGTTGCCTCTCCATGATGCAGCTGAGATGGCCTCAAAAGATCTAATTTCTGCAGAGTTTAAAACTGCTGCAGTTGGGAATATTCTGATTTTTACTCAGCAAGTAGACTTCAGGTTTAATTTGACTTCCCATGTCTGGCCTCCCAAGAAGAAAATGAACTATCAAACTGATGTGAAAATTCTGGTTGTGTTTAATTTCTTGATTATGAACTTTTAATTTGATTAAGATGAAGTCTTTCTCGGCCTCATCAATTTGGGTGAATGGTTATAATCTCATTCTAAACTCAAAAATCAGAGTAGGCCAGGGGCACACCCTGAAGGTTCTGTGCTTGGAAACCTTGTCCTGAAGCTGGGAGGCTTCTCCCAGAGCACCCCTTCCTGCTTGCAGCACTGTGCGCGTCTGTTGTTTTCAGTCTCGGCAGCACATACATGTATGATAATGAGATCAATTTTCATATGGAGCCAACTGAATCAGTCTCTTTTCATGGTAGTGAGATCTTATAAAATCGTTTTCTACATTGTCAGAGAAGAGTATGGAATTTGAACATGGTCTCTGTGTGTGTGTGTGTGTGTATATATATATAATGTAAGTACAAGTTATTTCTAAGCTGCTCCCAAAGAGGATTTGAGGGAACTATTATTTTATTTTGTCTCTTTTTTTTGTGTGGGCATAAATGGTCTTTTGAGGCTATCTAAACTACATCACGGAAAGGTAACATAATAGAGTGGTGAAGAACAAAAACCCTGGATCCAGTTTCAATTGTCTATTCATTCAGATCCTGGCTCTACCATTAAGGAGTGGTTGGTGCTTGGATACATCACTTAAAACCATGTACAGCAGTGTCTGGCTCCAACTGTAAGTTGGGATAATAATAGTATCTACCTCATAGACAATTATGAGGATTATAAATTAGATTATGGAAAGTACTTCAACTGGTAAGCGGAACATGGCTACATTCTGAAATTAAGTCCATTAACTCTTACTATTTTTTTAAATTGCTACTGAATGGCCTACCAAAATATCACTAGATTATTCTATGATGCAAGTAACTGTTTAATAATACAGGTAACACATATAACTTCTTTTGTCTGCTAGGTGCTAGGCTAAGTGCTCTCCATATGTTACCCCTGGAAAATGTAACAGAAGTAACAGGCTGAGAGAAGATATTGTCACCCAGTATCAAACACTTGGCTAAGTGAAATTAGAACAAGGAAGTTTGACTCCAAACCTACAGACTTAAGCACAGGAGGACATTGCTTTTTCTTTGCACTTATTTTCATCATTAGGCAAAAATATTAGTCAGGATATGATTAGGCTTAGTTAAAACTTACAAACAAACCTAATGACATTCTAATAAACCACTATGAAACAGTGACTCAGAACTGTTATATTTTGTCTTTCTGAGGAATGTTAGTATATTTTGTCAACTTTATTTGATTTAAGATTCAGATTTTGGAGAAATACTTCTCAGCCTTCACTTGAGAACACATATTGCTGCCTAAACCTTTGAAAGACCCAGTTGCAAATCTGACCTTTTTCCCCCTGTGAATGAAGAATTCCTACTGATTTAACATGCATGAATTAATTTTTAAATGTAGAGATTTACAAGATGGTCATAAACACTTCCTCCAGGTGGAAATTTTCAACTCAGGAAGACATTATATTTAGAAAATTTAAACAGCAATTAGTTTGCTCATGCAAAGGGGGAGAAAAATCCTTGATGGTCTCATTTCTACGTCTCTAATGTGCTTACCTTTAAAAGAAATTCATACGCTCATAAGTAATGTTACATGTCACAAATAATATTACTTTGGATCTATTGCATATTATAAAGAAGTAGCTATAGTAGCTTTCCCCCCACATATCCTTCAGATAAAGCAAAATATGTGTGTATAACATTTATAAATAATTTTCCAGGATTCTCACTCATATCCTACCCTAGGGAGTGGCAAGACATATGTGCGTGCTCAGTATGACTTTTTGCGACCCCATGGAATGTAGCCCCCTAGGTTCCTCTGTCAGTAGGATTTTCCAGGAAAGAAAACTGGAGTGGGTTGCCATTTCCTCCTCCAGGGGATCCTCCTGACCCAGGGACTGAACCTGCGTCTCCTGCATCGTCTGCATTGGCAGGCAGATTCTTTACCACTGAGCCACAGGAATAATTGGCTAATGGTATAAGGGAAGTTCTAAAATCAGATAAAATTAGTATGAATTTCATCTTTCTATTCAACTTGAAGTCTTATTTTAAGATTTTAATTTATAGAAACTTCAGCTTTCTCACCCATGAAATGTGGATAATAACACTCTTAGACTTCAGGTGAGATTTAAATGAAGTAAAGCTTCTTAGGGTTTTCCCAGGGGTTCAGTGGTAAAGAATCTGCTTGCCAATGCAGGAGAACTGGGTTCGATCCCTGGGTCAGGAAGATACCCTCGAGAAGGGAATGGCTACTCACTCCAATATTCTTGCCTAGAGAATTCCACAAACAGAGGAGCCTGGTGGGCTACAGATCATGGGGTCACAAAGAGCTGGACAGGACTGAACACACACATATATCTTGCCACTCTCTAGAGTAGAATATTAGCTAGAAACCTGGAAAATTATTTATAAATGCTAAACATGTCAGCAAAGAGCTGAATCATTGGAAAAGACCCTGATGCTGGGAAATATTGAAGGTGGGAGGAGAAGGGGACGACAGAGGATGAGATGGTTGGATGGCATCACCAACTCAATGGAGAGGAGTTTGGGTAAACTCTGGGAGTTGATGATGGACAGGGATGCCTGGCGTGCTGCAGTCCATGGGGTCGCAAAGAGTCGGACACGACTGAACGACTGAACTGAACTAAAACATGTTATACACATACACTATACACTACTACAACTCCTTCATACAATAGATCTAAAGTGATAATATTTGGGACATGTAACATCACTTAGGAGAGGAGTAAGCTTCCTTGTTTATCGCACTAAGTAGGCACTGCCTGTTTTCAATGAAAATGAAATCCAATGAATCTTATTTCAGTTGCATTGGATTGGTGGGTGGTTGTTGTTCATTTGCTAAGTCATGTCTGACTCTTTGTGACCCCATGAACTGCAGCACCTCAGGCTTCCCTGTCCTTCACTGCCTCCTGAAGTTTGCTTAAACTCATGTCCATTGAGTCAGTGATGTCATCCAATCATGTCATCCTCTGTTGCTCTGGCTTTTCCTCTTGCCATCAGTCTTTCTCAGCATCAGGGTCTTTTGGTAGGTTAGGGCAGATTAAGGTCAAGGGTCTAATTTTACTGGTTAAGATGGGCTAAGGAATGCTATGCTATGCTATTTCTCCAGAAAGAATAGTTACTAATTCATGTCTGTTTTCTTTGCTCTAGATTCTTTACCCAAAGATTTAGCTAATCACCTAAGGAGTTTAAGCCCCGTGTTCAAGATTACACAGCTTATAAATGGCAGGACCAGATCCCTTTGAGAGCTCCCTTTCCTGTCCCAACTGACTCTACTTCTTTCCCTGTCTACTCTGTTTTCCCATTCTGTCTACCACAGCTGGACAATGTCCCTCTTGACTATAAATAGCACTTTGTTTTCATCTTTCACATAGCTCACATTCATTTCTATTAGTTACTAAAGTTATCTGAATTCTTGTATCATTTCTCTGAATCAATAATAAATTCCTTGAGAAGAAGGATGATACCACTGTATCAATCAGGAGTGTTTTTAGCTTTTAACTATATGGAAATTTAATTATCTCGCAAAACAAGGAGTCTAGATGTATATGGTACGGGAATGTAGCAGTTTTGCAATTTCATAAAGGGCCCAACTCTATTTTCTCTCCTCCATATTTGATGTAATAGACATATTTTCTCACATGTCACATCACAGTTGCAAAATGGCAGTCACAGATCCAGGCATATGATTATTGTTCAACGTAGGAAGAGGGGGAGGGCAGTACCACTGAGCTATTTACTCCGGCCTGTCTCTTATGAGACAAGGAAAGCCTCCCAGGAGTCCCATGATTAGCTTCCTCTTATATCCCATTCCAGTACCGGATCCCCGTGTAGGTCTTCAAGCGTGCCAACACAACCATAACCCCACATTTCTCCAAATGCTGTGATTTATAACTGAAGAAGTGAAAGACCTATTTAAAGCCTTAATGACAGTTACTTGTGATAACGAGTAGAGGACCAGAAGCTAAGGGTATACACAGATACTGAACAGTTGTTGAGCATCTCTTCTAAAGACCTATTTCCATATACCAACTTTATAGCACTTGAAATTTAAACCATGCCTCAGCAAAGTCACAAATTGCAAGGTGGTGCAGATTTTTTTCGGATTTGTTTACAATTTGTCAAACCCTCTGATGTGAAGTCTCCAAATACCAAGGGTCTATTTTAACCTCTTTTCTGATGAACAAGGTGGATTGTGTACACTTCCTACCGGATTATTATCCCTTACATTCTTGAGAGAAAGTCTTTGTTGATGGTTGACTTATAGACCTATGCTTATGTGTAGTTATAGTTCCCTCAGGTGCCAACAATAGATAGAATAAACTTTAAAGATGTTTCAGGTGAATAACATTTCACCCTGTACCTTGGTACAAATTGTGATTCAATTATTTATGAGTAGAGCCCAATTTGTTTAAACCCCATTGACCTATAATACAGCTATGACATGTGTCTTGACTTGATTCTTCCTTCTATTGATTTGGTCTGGAAAAGTAAAACAAGAGGTGAAATGGCCCCTCAGGGTAAGTTAAAATTGTAGGTTATGGCCACGTTAAATTGCTTTAGTATACTTTGTGTCCTTTAGAGTCAGAAAATGAAGCAATAAAGTAAGTTGATGTAAGTAATTCTTGTTTTTAAAAGGACCTTGAAGTGCTCTTAACAATATCATGGATTTGATAAGATCTGCTTCAGACTTCTTAATTTAAAATGAACATAAAGATGGTAAAGCCGAAGGAATGTTGAAATACTAGTGTTGTACTAACAGCTTTGAAACTGAATTCATGGAGAGGACCAATGGGAACTCTTCACTATTGTCTGCCATACTAGGGGGAAAATGAGGGCAGCAGTCACTGCTAGGAATTTCCTGGGGGGCATAGCCAGGTGTACAAAATATTTAGGAGGATTTCAAATGTTTTTGCTCATTACTTACGTGTTAGCAAGTTCAGACAGTTTTTAAAACTCAAGACAGTTTTCAATGTTAATTTTTGTGACAGGCAAACCAATTAAATCTGAAAGTTCACTTTTTCCTCTCCTTTCCCCTTTTTTCTACTTATATGTGATTATTGTGGTATTGAGAGCTAAGTAGAGAACTGGAAAAAGAGAGAAAGTATTAATTCACTTAGAAAAGGAGAGAGAGCATCATTAGTTGTTAAAAAAAAAAAATAAACTACATGGGGAGTAAAGGTGGAGACAAAGGATAGTACCAACTTGGGAACATGAGCTGGGTTTAGGGCAGAGTATATTGACATTTAGAGATAGGGAGGAGAGAGAGCTGAGGCATGGTTTATGCAGAAAGAAGTAAAGAAAGCCAATTTCAAATATGTTATTATGTATGATGAATAGTGTGTTTTCAGATAATTAGATATTTATTTAAATTGTTCTTTCAAGGTAAGATTTGGCTTTATGCTCTTTTCTATTAATATCCTTGACATTGCCGTCACTTGCTTTTTAAAGCCCCTTCTTTCTTACATGCCGAAGTAGGTAACAAAGAGAAAGAGACTCAAGCTGGAGCTGACTGAGATGGAATTAGAAGGTAAACCAGAGACTCAGAGCACAGAAATGCTGGACCAGAACTGAAGGCTTTTGAAATAAAGGAGTAGTTTTGGGGAGAAGTTGTCACTCCCAGGGCCTCGGTTATTGCTTAAACCTTGCTTCTTTGATTTCAGCTTATATTCTTGTATTCTTGTATATTTGATTTCAGAACTCCATTTGTGCCACTAATAACCAGGAGGCTAGTTTGAGTGCTGGGTAACATGATATGCTAACTCAGACATCCTATACTCTGAAGATTATATGTCAACCACATAGCTTGAAATCTTCTGTGTTAAGTATGCCAGAATTAAGTATTGTGAAAAGACATGGATGAAGTGGCAGCTACTGCTTTGGAATTATGGAGCAGGTGGGAAGTCTGAACCAAGAAATCACAAAATTCTTTGGGTCAAGAACTTCAAACTCCATTTTTATATCAAAAATAACACATGGGAAGCAGTCAGTACCATTTCTGAGTCAGTCTTTCCAGATCCCTACACTAAAGAATCCTTTGTGATCCACTTCAGCTCTGTTGGTCAGTGGCTGTCTCTTTTCTGTGTCTGCCAACCATCTCCTCTGTTTAAACACAAAGAAAATGAATGTTCTATACTAGATGTAACGGTGTCTACTCTCAGAGCTCATCGTCAAATCACTGGTAAGCATCAAACCACTAAGAGTAGTCAATAACAAGAATTTTTAGATTACTGAAGCTTTTTGGATTTTCAAACCTATTATCTAAATTGTTTCAATAAGAACCCCTCAATGCAGGTGGCACAATGGTAAAGAGTCCACTTGTCAATGCAGGAAATTCAGGTTCGATCCCTAGGTCGGGAAGATGCCTTGGAGAAGGAAATGGCAACCTACTCCAGTCTTCTTGCCTGGAAAATCCGATGGACAGAGGAGCCTGATGGGTACAGTCCATGGGGTTATAAAGAGTCAGAAACGACTTAGCGACTGAATAACAAATGCTGATTATGTATATACATTTGTGTTATTATTTCTACTTATAAAACAAAAAATTTTAGATCCATTGAGGTTAAGCAACTTATGTACATTGTTTGGCTAAAGCTTGTGATTAATATTTCCTGATTTCAAATTCTATATCCTTTGGAATTTAAACAGTATGTTAAACTAAAATGAGTGAAAAGTAATTTAGTTTAAAAAATATTAGTAATTTTGAATATAATTGTAAAGGAGTAATCAGAATATGGTGTGTATTATTGAAAATATTAAATTTATTATACAATCTGAAGAGAGATGTGGGTTTAGGAAAAGATATTTATGAAAGTAGAAAAAATTAAGTTATAAATTGATATATTCAATATACATGTGTATGTATATTTAAAATTAAAAGTGCATATGAGAGTAAAGCTAGTGTTTGGTTAGCACATGCTATATACCAGACATCTGATTTGTATTATCTTGTTTAATATTCACAGTAGCCCTCTGAGATAGGATCTATTATTAAATTGTTTTACATTCGAGGAAATAGATGTCAAAGAAATTTTTAAGACTAACTCTGGATTCTATATAGCAGAACCGTGACTCAAACTGCATGATTTCTGCAGAGCCATGGGGTCCATTGTGGTACTTCATAATAGATAGGCACTGAAGATCTTAAGGGGCTCTGCTCAGCATGGAAGCAGATCTGGTAGCAGAAGGGTTTCAGGGATGGGGTCAGCATCATTTGGTAAGTGTCCCTCAGTTTTCTATTAACCATAGTTCAAACTTTTCATCCCTGCCACTCCAAACAGGACAAAGCTTCTCAGGCTCAGTAAATATGAAACAAGTATAATGACATCATTTCTTTTCACAGAAGATCTTTTGAAGAAGATCTCAAATACAACTATCATTTATTCCCTTCACTATAATGTTCTTTGTGTGGGAAATTCCCTTGAGGATTTTATCTAAAGCTCACAGTTAGATTAAATCCCCATATTTACTCTCTTGCTAAGCAAATTTCTTTCTTTCTTTTTTTTGTTTTGTTTTTGGTCCTCAATATAATGCTCACTAGATTTTCTTTGGTCATTATCAGACTTGGTATGACTTACACTGAACTTACCAGCTACATCTGCTCCTTTGAAAGATTCCATGTAAGGTAACTGTATTCCTACTGTGTCCTCTTTGCAACGCCTTCCCTCCAACCCCATTCCAGGCAACTTCTATTTAGACCAGGTTACAAGGTGATTGGTTTTTTATTGTTGACTTCTTAGTCCCCAGACTCCCCTGACTTGGAATCGTATTGCACATGGCTAAAATGTATTGTTCATTCCTTAGATCTTGTGTTTCTGTTAATAATGACCTCCAATGAGGTCAGTCATACTTACTTTATCAGGTATTAATTTTTTTTCCTTTAAAACTTCCCTATTAGCTAGTCTTACAAAGTCTATTATCTCTCTTATGTAACTTAAGCCACCTTTATCTTTTAGCTGGCCAACCAAGATAGCATTCATTTTGTTCTAATACTATTTTCTCTCCTGTTTATCCTCAAAAATTCTTAACTGAGGCTTTTCTGAATCTTTTTAAAAAAATCCCCTCTTCCTGTTGTCATGCCATATGTCTGCTTTTAAAAACAAAACAAAACAAAACAAAAAAATGAAAACAAAGACAAACCCCCCAAATAACCCAATTCAAACCACCACCACCACCAAAAATCTCCACAAACTCCAAGTTCTGGGTTTGTCTTGATTTACTATTATCCCATTTTCCACTGTGTCAAAAACAGAAAAAAAGAAAAGAAAACCCAACCCAAGCTTCCTAATTTCCCTTTTGTAGTTCTTATTAATAAGTATCCATTTTAAAGGATAGTTATCACCTCCATTGGATTGTAAATCTCCTTGAGGGCAGGAGACTGTGTCTAACCACTAATAGGTACCCACACATTTATTAGAAAGCAGTGCAACCTCTAGGGGGTCAATAAATACTTGTTGACTCACTGACTCTATAAATATAAACGGCAAAATAATCAGACATTCTGCTAGCACCTAATTTGCTCCCTGTAGGTAAGTTTGTCTCTTTGGTAGCATTGATTCTTTTAGGCCACCAGGGTTCCATTTAGTGAATTACAACTGCCATGTGCTAACTGGTACCCTGGTGGCCTGAATGAGTTTAAGAGTCTCCCCAAATGAAGGACATCTCCCCTGAGAGTGACTCTGAATCTTGTTGAATGCCTAACCCAACCTTTATTTTCTTCCACAGCATTTTCCCTTTGAGACAAGAGATTCCTTTGCCTTGAGGCCTTTTAGCCTTTTTACAAGGCAGAAACTCTCAAGTCATAAACAAATAAAAATGCACTTCATTTACCCTCTTCTTGCTACTTTACATTTTTGAAGAAAAGTATTGCTGAATCACATTGAATGCCAGGCAGGAAATTCATAATTTTCCTTGCAGCATTTTTCATAAGTGAGCAGCTTTCCAACAGCTCCAGCTGTCACAGTGCCCTCCTACTGTTTGACTCACATTCAGAATTCATTACTGTGTGCACTACAATACAAAAATTTTGCAAAGCATTAAGGGAGAATGTAGACTACTCCCCAGGTATTTCTTCCTCGGACCCAGAGTCTCACAGCTTCTCTGTTTTGCCTGTTATTCTCTACCAAACAATGATCCTTTATGCAATTTTAGAAAACTTGCAACAGGATAAAGTTAATGGATAAATTCATTGCATCCCAGCAGGGAATCTCTGTCATGGATCCTAAGGAATCTGGTCTCTTTTGTTGTGTAGTGAGATAAAAAATTACAAGCAGACTTGTAAGTGGTTTAGAGTCTTCTGGGCTGCAAATATTCCAAGTTCCCAATTCCCATGACAAGATTGAGAGGATTATGACTTGGAGAGACTTATGAACAATTCTTAAACGGGGTTCAAACATATGTAAGTTGTGAGAAAGGTAATGACATGTTCTGCTAATACCACTTCATCCTGATTACAGATGTCCCCGAGTGCATTGTCCTCCTTCCTGACCCTGTTTTAGGGCCTGCCAACTCTGCGTGGGCCATTCCTCTGTGTCCTGAGAAAGGTATCCACCCTGACTGCAGGAATGCAGCTACTCCCAAAGGCACATCCTTCTTCCTGCTGGGGGATTAGGTTGCCTGCTTTTTACCTGAAGAGTTCCTCGGCTTCTGACCTAGTTTCATGCCTTCAATTCTGGGATATTTGGTCTCTCTCTGCATAATTTTATTTAAATGCTTGGCTTTTCTTTTTAAAATATATTTATTTTTAATTGAAGTACAGTTGATTTACAATATCATGTTAGTTTTTGATGTATAGCACAGCAATTCAGTTATATGCTTCATAAGTGTCTATATATATTCTTCAGATTCTCTTCCTTTATAGGTTGTTATTACAAAATATTGAGTATAGTTCCCTAGGCTATACAGTAGGTCCTTGTTGGTACATACGTGTTTTTCTCTGGCATGGCCTGCCCTATCATTTTCCTTTTAGACCTCAACCAGAGATGATGCTCTGTGGTTACTCTTTGCCGATTCCTGGAGGAAAGTGCAAACTGCACAGTGCCCAGGGCCCAAAGAAGTTGTCTATTAAACTCCTATTTATGCTAAGCCTGTCCCTGTAATAATAGTTACTATTGATTGAGCACTTCAGGTGGGCCAGGCACTGTACTGGGTGTTTTCATGTTGTTCTTATTTAATATTCAGGAGATGAAGTCCAGGTTGAGTGAGACAAAGTAACTTGCTAAGTTATCACAAGCTAGTGAGAGGCAGAGCCTGGAGTCAAGCCCAGGATTTGGGGGCTAGAATTGTTAAACACAGTGCCATGTTGCCCATCTGACACTTTTTTCCCATTAAAATTGTGTCCTCTATTTTCTCATTGAATTTAAACACACACACATGCATGCCTTTGTCCTATACATATTAGCATTTATCATTTTTGTTATAGATAGCTATTAATATTTTAAGCTTCTCCTCTAAACTACTAATTTCAGAAAACAGATTGAGTCTTATTTATCTTTTGTTCTTCTCCTAAACTTGGAGCCTGGAACCAAGTGATTGCTCAATAAATGGTAAGGATAATATTGGTTTGGTAGATACATCATTAGGGAATAAATATTAATTTACAGAAGTTTATTCCAATTTC
This sequence comes from Cervus elaphus, assembly GCF_910594005.1. Taxonomy (NCBI): domain Eukaryota; kingdom Metazoa; phylum Chordata; class Mammalia; order Artiodactyla; family Cervidae; genus Cervus; species Cervus elaphus. The sequence goes on from NC_057826.1 coordinate 68,397,638, forward strand.
CATCACTATTGTGGTATTATGGCTTGTGATTTTGGCACTCTGAAGGGGAATATTTATAGACTACATGGGCAATTTACAATTATTCTCTCTTCATGTGCAATACCAGCTAATCAATTGCATATTAAAATAAAGAGTTTATATGAACAGCCTGAATTAAAACATTTCTGTGTTGCAAAGATTGCTATAATACAAACATACAAACAACATTTTTAGTAGCATCTTTAACAGAAAACCTAAAGGAAGCCTTTACTTCATAAAGCAATGCTATAAATGAAAGTCAAGAATTGAACCAGTGCTCCTAAAACTCTTCCCTTTGCTTTTTTGACTTGACTTTAACATCTCTTAGGGGTTTGATATATATGTAGATGAATTGTCTGAAGCGGTCAAAGTAGTTTTGTTTTCTAGTATACACTACTAAAAGGCAAGGTGGTGTGTTAGCTTAGTATAAAGAAAATTGCATTTCTAATCCCCTATATGGCAATGTGGTTTTGGTCACAAGGACTTGAAGAGAAAATGCTGATGGCCCAGTATATCATATCACTTCTGCCAAAAAAAGCACCACAGTGAAAAAAAAAAAAAAAAAAGCACCACAGTGAAGAAGTGTCACTGGTATAATTTTCATTTTCACAAAAATTACACACTTCTTAAATATACAATGTAGTGGCCATTTTATCTGAATCAAAGTACTGTTTCTGAATTTTTATGTTGCTCAATGGCTAGTTTTCATCTCCAGATTTTCTTTATGCGTGCTAAATTTGAGTGTAAAAAAGATCCCCAAATCCAAAATAATAAATGGAGGATGGGAAAACATAGAAGGATTATTGCAAGACTGCATCATATATTATATAAAGACAGAGTCTCAGCAATTTATTTGGCTCTGTCTGGGTGCTTGCTTAGGGACCTGGAGATCTAGTCTTTCATTCTATCAGCAGCTCTTGCTGTCAATTAATTAGAATATATATTCCTATTAATTCAAGACTGTGCACTGCCTTCTTTATGTACACTACAAGAATTTCCTTGAGACTGCATCTGTCCTCGGTTATAACATGCCACATCCCTGCACTGAATTTGACTGTTTCTTCCCCAGTCTACATATTGTATGCTTGCTAGAGTGTACAGATGCTTTTTGATTGCAACTCCATTAATGCTTTTAATAGTATTTTTAAATGTTGAGAATGTAGACTTTCAGTTGAGCTCTTTACAAACATAGGTGAATAAAACCCATTTAACAGATCAGGAATTTAAGTGACATCTGATCTGGCTGTAATATGCAAATCAAATGGTTAAATATCTTTTAGCTGCAGATTTTTCCCAATGATAGAGTTATCTCATAGAAATTAAGTCCCCTTGTCCACTCCTGAATAATTGAGGCAGTTTGAAAATAGAAGTACTGAACCCATTATCTTCACCCTCAAACCTGCATTTCCTTATAGAATCCTTTACTTCAGCTAATGGCATTCAGCATACCCTTTTGCCTCAGTTAGAACTCCTGAAGTCATCTTTGACTTATGTCCCTTATTTTCCATGTCCAATTGATCATCAGACCTGTCAGTTCTCCCTTAGAAGCGTCTTCTGGCTAAAATCCCTTTTTATCATCCTCACGGCCACTGGTTTAGAGCCTCATCATTTTTGTTTGGAGTATTAATATAGCCTCCTATCTGATCTCCCCGGCATCTATCTTCCTTCCCTCGAGTTCATTCTTCACATAGACATCAGGATGATCTTTCTGAAAATAATTCTCATCAGGTTACTTCTCTCCTTAAAGACCTCAGCGGGAGTCTGGATGTTCATAGGATAAACTAAACTCCTAAGCTGGGCCTGCAAGGCTTTTGGCAACTGGGGATCAGCTTCCCCAGTTACAGTTTTTGCTGTTTTCTGGGTTGACTCTCCTCTCTGGCTCCATCCCTACACATATACATCAAACTCTTATATTAATTAATTACATTAATGTCTGCCTTTGCACATGTTTTCCTTCTGTCTTGTTTTCTCCTTCATCACTTGGCAAATCTTAGCATTTAAGACCATGCTAATATCACCTCCTCTTGCAGTCTTTCCTGACATTGGCAAAATTATTCCTACTCTGCTCTAGACTTTCTCATGATGTCATTAATACTTCTATATAACACCCATAGCATTGTATTTTAATTATCTGTTTATAGGTCTGGTTATAAACTCTCCATATACCTGATTCATATTTGAAGCTTTCAGTTACAAGGATATTTTTAAAAATGTTGCAACAATGAATGAATGATCCATATTGATCTTTTCCCCATACTACAAGGCTTTGTAACCAAACCAAATGATACTTTTACTTAAGTGCTTCTACTATCACGTGACATTATGCTTTCCTGAGAAATTCAATCTTCTGCAGAAATACAACAAACACAGTAAAAAGATCTCATTGGGCATACCACTCAAAATCTCATGTAATCAGAGCACTTGCAAAAATAATATTTGGTATCTGACCTAAACTGGATCTCCCTGACAATCTTCCTCAGTGTGGCTGGACATAGTCAGAGCAGATATCAATGACAAACAGTTATAATAGAGTAGAGATGCTGTAACACTTTGGTTCATGAGGGAGGAGTTGCTGAGATAATGTTGATGGAAGTGGAGTCTGAGCCAGTGGGGTAGTTAAGGATAGCACTGGGGCAGTGCAGCCTGCCTCAAGCCTTGTCTCCTTAGGCTGGCGAAGCATCACTTTGGGGAGGGAGCCTAGAGTGCAAGCCCAGATTTAAAATGTTTTATATGCAGATACTGCAGCCTTAAAAGGGTTGCTGCAACCAATGCAACAGTCTTGCTGGGGAACTTTCTTTTTCCTGCAGAAAGCTATCATTCTCCTCTTGCTGTATTTTGGTTCCTCTTCTCTACCAAAACTTGCATATTGAAACAACATGACCACTACAGTTGAGTGATGTTTCCCCACTTAACAGTTATGTTCCCCTATTTATTAATTACATATGAGTGAAATCACATTACAGGCAGGGGCAGGTGTTCCAGCAAAGCAGACAGTATTCATGTAGTTGCATTGCTTAATTATCTAATACCTATATGATAGCTTATGGTGAACGATGTCGGATTTGTGATCTCTGAAGAAAATTTAGCTTCAGGACCAGAGACCAGGCATGATCACTCAAGAGCTTTTGTGTAGCAGAGTTTTATTAAAGTATGAAAAGGGACAGAGAAAACTTCCAACATAGACATCAGAAGGGGGACAGAGAGTGCCCCCACTCACTAGTCTTATCAAGGCCTTATATACTTTCACCAGACCCACTCCCACAACATACATCTTAAATTAACAAGATTAGAATTAACAATAGGTCTTACCAGACCCACTCCCACAACATACTCTTTAGAAAATCTTCTTGTTAAGGAGAAACACGTCCTCAAGAAGGATACATGTTTTATTGACTAAAACAGAGGAATGTAGAAAATGTCTTTTTCTCCTTGAGAGACCCAGACCCCTTTCTCTTTCTCAAAGGCTCCTGACCCCTTTGTCCCCCTCAGGGGCCTTGGACTTCTCATCAACCTACCTGGGAATTGACTCTCTCACTATAGCTTGTCTTTTTAGTGAAATGTTGGAGCTAATTCTCTGAACATAGGGACTGTATGTAATACAGAAGGAATGTGATGCTTTTTCAGCTTTTGACACAAATTTCTTTTGGGTAGCAGTTGCTACTTTCTGCCAGTCACTTGTTTGCTCTTGGATTCACTCTCTGCCCTGACCTTCTCTGCCTTGTATTGCGGGGATGCACATTTCTCAGCATCTCTTCACAATGACTTCTGGGTACTTTTGGCCAATGCTCGGCACAGGCGAAAGGCTGGCAGGCAGCTGGGGAGAGGCCAGATATTTCTCTTTCTAGTTTTTCGCTTCAGATTCTCTCTGATGGTGGCTACCCTCCTTCTGTGGTTCTCACTCCTGAGGGGTCGCCCCACACTCTGTGGCCTCTGTTCCCACCTCTAGTGGGATGGCAGCTCCCGCTAGACAGTCCTGGCTTCTGAGCTCTAGAGATGATGACTCTTCACTTTGTCCCGAAGAGATGGTAGAGGCTTACTACTGCTGCTAGTTTCTGGGTTGCTTCCCTGTTCCTTGACCTGCTATTCAGCTCTTCAATCACCACATTTTCTGCCATTTTCTGGCATTCAATTGCATCTGCATAGAAGATCTAAAATGTGTTTCCATGACTGGACTTGGATACGCTGTTACAAACAACATAGTATAAAATCAGACCTACTATAGGTTCTGACTGATCAATTTGTAGGGTAGAAAAAAATCACCTTGTCTCTATTCATCCTTTATGAAAACAAGGGTAGTCAATAACCCCAGGGTCATTGGAGGGTTAAATGAGGTCTTATGAGTAATTCCTGCAGCATTAAGAAAGCGCACACACACTGTTTCATAGCACCTTGATTACACATTTGTACTCACACTCCTGTCACCTACAGAAGTGGCTGTAACACTATGCTGCTGATGGTACTTACGGACACAGCCCTGGGGACTACGCCCAAACTCATGGCATTTAAAAGCTCATTTTCCCACTTTTGTTTCCAATAGACAATTAACAGATGGAGAGATTAGAATGTCCTGAAAATTTCAGAATTTCTGTTGTCTTTGTTTCTGGCCACTTCATAAGAAATACTGACAACAACTTCAACTAAACCTGAAAACAAGTTTCAAATCCATGAAGACTGCCTCCCCTCTCAAAAAGTACCACCCCAATTTAAAAAGGAACTGGCTCAGTAGATAATGTATGCATGCTCAGTTGCTTCAGTCCTGTCCAACTCTTTGTGACCTTATGGACTGGAGCCCGCCAGGCTCTTCTGTCCATGGGATTCTCCAGGCAAGAATACTGGAGTGGGTTGCCATTCCCTCCTCCAGAGGATCTCCCAACCTGGGGATCAAATCTGCATCTCCTGCATCTCCTTGCATTGCAGGTGGATTTTTACAAAACTTGGTGCTAGAATCTCCTGCAAAAGATGATTTTTGATGTTTCCAAGAGAATAGGAAGATGGGATGTTCATATCCCTACCTAACATCTGCTACTGTGACAAATCCAACTTTTATAGACAAAACGGGTACCAAAGCCATAATCACACAGACTGACTAAGAGAAGAAAAACACAGCTCTTCTGAGTCAGGATTAAGTTGTATTGGTTGATTGGTTTGGAAAAACAATATTATACTTGGCTTCTAAATACTGCAGAGACCTCTTGTAAATCCTCCAGTAATTTTTTGTAATCCTTCACAAGTAGTAAAATCATTGCTGTGAGGCAGACAGGAGAGGAATCCACAAATAAGACATCTGTTATTGTTATATCAATGATGATATATGCCCAACTGTGAAATAACAACATTTAACAAGAAATGGAACCTTATCCAAAATGAGATCTCACTCACTTCCATGACTTCATTTGCTACATTAATAAGAGTAAACTGAAGTTTATAATTGGGTGATCTTATCTATTAGCATTAGTAATATATCACAGGCATAGGGCTTTATATTTTAGATTAATGGAATTTAAACCATTAGAAAAGTCCTATGCTTACATGTAGTATACATGGACAGATGAAGTTGGTGATACATTGAATAAATAGTAAAATATTTAGGGCCATTTGTCTTTTGTTCTATATTTTTAAAGAAAACTTTTACCTCCTCAAAATTTTCAGTTTGTTTGCTACAGGTTTAAGATACTCTTGCAATAATATATTAAAACAACAATGAAAGGCTATTGAAGATTATAATCCCTTCAAAAGACAATATTATGAGTCTTAATATTTAAAATGACTATTTAGAGAAAAAATGTATTATTTGAATCTAAAACATTTTTTTCCCACATTCAGGTGAAAAACAATTTAAATTCTTAAACTCTAAAGGCTATGTTACCATATGTTTGGAGAATTCTTAAGAACCCCAAAGTAGAACTTTGGCAATGGAACAGGTATTATTTGCCAGCCTGAGCAAATCTAAAGGATCTTAGGCTCTTTAAAAATGCCTTCGAATGATATCCAAGAATCTCTTGGTTTTTACTTATCTTTCCACTGTTTTCATTGACCTTGGTGCTTTATGTTCTGTTAAAACAAACCTTTGCTGAGCTTTCAGTCTGGAAGGTTGCAGGTCTGTCCTTTCTGCATCTGCCCCTTGGTCTCACGCTCTGTAACACGTGTATAATGAAAAGCCCTGCACTGTTCTGTGGATTTCAAATTCAAACTCTGTTTAATACTTTTCCAGCCTTGTTAACGCTGGGGAAGCCAAAGTTAGAGTGCTGTGTGGATCTGCTTAGAAAGGAGGTGTTGGAGCCAAGTAGGTAACATCTAGGTTTCTTGACATTTGCCACCACTGACTACAGCAGCCTTCTGGAAACTCCCTCTTTCTTGCACTTCCATGACATCCCCTTCTGGCTCTTAACTTCCTTGGTCTGACCTTTCTTTCTCAGGTTCCAGTACTAACTCTCATTCCTCTTCCCTAGTTTTGTGTGTAGGGGCTTTTAGGGCTCTATCCCTGGTCATCTTCCATATCTTTATCATTTCACCTACACTACCATACTTTTTTTCTGAGCTATATTAGGATAAAATACAGCTGGGATGAGGTAGTTAGATAGTCTTACAACTCAATGGACATGAACTTGAGCGAATTCTGGGAGATAGTGGAGGACAGGGAAGCCTGGTGTGCTGCACTCCATGGGGTCATAAAGAGTCGGACACAGCTTAGTGACTGAACATGAAGGGTATAATTTATACACAGAAGGTGTGTTGTGTGTGGTGAGAAGTCTTAAGATCTACCCATAAGAAATTCAAAGTATACAATAAAATATTGTTAACTATAATCACCATGCTATATATTAAATCTCCAGAGCTTATTCATCTTGTATAACTGAATCTTTGTACCTTTTAACCAGCATTTCCCCATTTCCCCCTCCCCTCCTCCTGCATACGCGATAGCCCAAAGCGAATGAGTGAACAGTGCAAAGGAGTGGTGTGGCAGGTACTGTGTGCTCTACTTAAAACCCTTGCCATATTACTAAGGCAAACTGTATTACAGCATCATATCTTGAAGAAACAGTAGTATTCTCTCTATATAAACTCAGGACGAACATCTATTCTGGACTCTTATTAGGCCTGTTTTTCAAACTTCAAGTTGGAGAGGCGTGTTTCTTTTTTACCTATGTATGTGTTTCTTAATATTGAACAATGATTAGCTTGATTTTTTTTCAAAGAGAATTTAACCATTACTGAGAAGATTCAGGTACATATGATATAAAACTGTCCAGCCACTTCTCAGTAGATAAATTATCAGCCTTTACCTCCACCAGTCCTGTTAGGCCTGTAGATATATATAAGGGCGGAGGCCATTCATCTCTTAGCTCAGTCTCCCTCAATCCCTGGGCTCAAATCTTGAGAGTGGGGAAGACATTAGGAGATTTTGACTTGCTAGGGAATGGGATCTAGAATTAGTCTTGCTTCTATAACCTGTCTAAGACATGCTGTTCTAAGATTAGTTCTGGTACTCATGTATCCCCTATGATACAGGCCTCCCTTCATCTTTCTGTGGATTTGCAGGGAGTACAAATAAACATTTTCTTGGGTTTTCAATTAAGTGTCCCAAGACCCTGAAGATGTTAGTTTTCTGCTTTGCATCCAGAAACACACTGAGACACCTTGCCTACCTTGGCCAGCCCCCGTCTCCAGCAGTCAGACCTTGTCTGGCTCCTCAAGTTCCCAGATGGCATCCTGATCCTCAAATAGACTGAGACTCAAATATGTGGCTCTGCCACACACCTTACAGATCACAAAGGTCTGGGCACGCCAGTGCTGTCCCGGTTGGTCAGATGGTCTCCTGGGAACACAAATGCTGGTCTGCGCTGTTGGGTATTTCTCTCAGCCGCCAGAGCTACTGCTGGGTCAGCTTCCCAGCTTCAGTATCAACCTGCTCCTGCTTCCTCCCTTTTGCTCACCAACCTCTGAAGTCCTGATTTGCTTCATAGACCAGGCTACACAGATTTGACAATTTTCACTGGTTTGAACAGGTTGAACTAGACTTAATTAGACAAAATCATGAATTATTAAAAGGATGTCTATTGGAGAAGGAAGTGACAACCCGCTCCAGTATCCTTGCCTGGAGAATCCCATGGACAGAGGGGCCTGGCGGGCTACAGTCCACGGGGTTGCAAAGAGTTGGACACGACTGAGCGACCTAGCACAGCACACACATGGGGTATATTATTATTCCCTGCAAAATAGTGTTTATTGAACAGCTAAAAGATGCTGTCTCATTCCGTGTGAGGAGACAGAGAATTCTAAGACTGCTTCTGTCCATAAAATGCTTATGTTCTAATTGGATAACCATTCATATTTGTATGTGCACACATGCACACACACACTCACACACCATAGCAACACAAATGCTATCAGAATAAAACCAACAAGCAGTATCAGAGTTCAGATAAGAGAGAGATGACTCTGGTGTTGAGTGAACAGGGAAGATGTTATGCAGGAGACAGGACTCAGGGTACTGAAGAAAGAAGCAGAGACAGATGTGGAGGGAGAAAGGGAAAGGGGAGCAAACGTTGGAGAAGCATCCAACGTGCTCCACCACTGGCACTAATCGAACCCCAAAGGTGATGCCTGCAATTTAGTCTATGATTCTATAAAGGCAAAGACTGGCCCTTCCCCTCTTCTATTCATACCTCCAGGGTTCTGTGGGAGACTTCTCTTCTCCCACAGAGGAGAGGGAAGAATTGGTATGGAGTGGGAGTGGGAGGAATTGGTAAAGGAGTTTGTCTTGGGTATGGTATCTGTTCTTTTTTCTCTAAGGAAGGTTAATCTTGATTCAGCTGGGTTTGCCTAGTACTATGAGAATTATGAAACTGGGTTTTGGAAATAGTGAAGAGTAGGCGCTCTGGACCTATGGTGTCATGATCGTGCTTAGAGAACTAGATAACATGTGAAGAGAGAAAGATTTCTATATCCTCCCATCTCAGTTCTACACCGGTTTCCTACTTGCCTTCTGCTCATTACCCCTCCCTTAGCTACTCAAGACTCTGTGATATTATCTCACACATGTCTGCCCTTTCCAAAAGAGTTCTCTAACTCAAATGTCCCCTTTTCATCTACCCTATCCACAACTCCTATCATTTCAAAAACACTCCTAATATATGCCATTTGTTGTATGTATAATATGTACCCAGCACATGCATTGTTTCATTTAATAATTACCTTCTCATAGGGATAATGAAAGTGAAAGTCGCTCAGTTGTGTCCAACTCTCTGTGACCCCATGAACTATACAGTCCATGGAATTCTCTAGGCCAGAATACTGGAGTGGGTAGCCTTTCTCTTCTCCAGGGGATCTTCCCAACCCAGGGACTGAACCCAGGTCTCCCGCTTTTGCTGTGGATTCTTTACCAACTGAGCTACCAGGGAAACCTTCTCATACAGAAGCATCAGTGATTAAAATATGAATGTAAAGTGATCAGTAGTCCAACTTCTCTCACCATTAGTTTAGTCAATTTTATAACAAAGATAAGTAGTGACCTTATATGTCAGTTTTAAGACTGATGAGGAAACTGAGGCTCAGAAACTTAAGCTTAGCAACATACAGTGAAAATGTGCTAAACCAGGGTTCAAACACATGGGGTCTGATAAAAGTCTGTGTTATCTCATGCCACTGTGCTGCAGCATGAGAATTTCAAACTCCAGCTGAGAGGTGACAGTGATGAGATTTTCTCAGTACCTAGGTTTGCCAGATAAAACACAGGATGCCCATTAATTGGAATTGAAAATGAACAATACATCATTTTTCAGTACAAATACTGAAAATGTATATACATAACAAATATGGCATGGGACATGCTTATACTTTATAATTCATTGTTTATCTGAAATTAAAATTATACTGAAATTTAAGCGAATATTCTGTGTTTTTTCCCCTAAATCTGGGAACTCTGCTAGTACTCCATAAATCACATCATATAGACAACTGCTGAAGGGTAAGGAATGTGTTCCTTGAGGCTAAAAGGAAGTAACCTTTTATTATTAAACCCTAGCCTGTTAGAACTGGAAAGACGCTAAAAGGTCAACAGTCCTCACTTACCAATGAGCGAACGTAAGATCATGGCAGGGAAATGACTTGCACAAAATCATAGTGCTTACAAAGAGGCAAGCCTTGAAGTCAGGGTTCCCTTGGCCTTGTTAAATGCTGAACCCACCACCCTTAGAGCTGTTGAAAGCTTAGAATTAACCCCAGGTTTTCTAGTGAAAGAAACATGGCTGTCTTATGCATTTTAGGGGCTTAATAAATATTTTGGCAAAAATGATGATTTGATGCTGATCTGGTTCTTGGGGTAATGCTTTATGTGGAATAGGTACACTCAAAGCTTGTTGATAATGATATGTATCACACACATATACACTCATATAACCATAAATATACACACATATATTTATTATTAGGACCTGAGAGACTATGTTGATATCTCCCAAGTGGATTATTAGATGCCTTGGTAAATATGACAGTAACTCAGACAACCAATTTTTGATATTCTTGAAGTCTGCAGTAGTTAACGGAGAAACTAGGGCAGCATAACATCCAAATGAGGGGAAAGAATGAACCTCAGAGGTGAGCTATTAAAAACAGTTGCCACTAGCTTCATGTAACTATTGGGCAGGTGAAAGGTGGCTAGTCTTAACTGAGATTTGCTGTCAGTATAAATTACACACTAGACTTCAAAGATTTAATATAAAAAAGTAGAAAATAGTATAAAATATCACAATAATTGTTATTTTAGTTGCATTTTTAAACATTTTAATATATTGAGCTAAATAAAAGATATTAAAATAAATTTTGCCCCCTTTTCCATTTTTTGACTAAAGATACTAGAGTATCTAAAATTATATATCTGATTATATTTCTATTGGATAACACTGTTCCAGAGGAGTCACTATTTATTTAAATAGGAAAAGGAAAAAGAGAGATTAGGACCCAGATACAACTTGCCATCTTTTTATTATGGTGTTTAACTATTAGCTTCACTGAAAATTTATGAAATTGCTTTGGAAAATGCAAATCATTATAGAAATATAAAATATCTTCATAATTGTTAAGAAAGAAAGGAATTGGTTATTGCAGTTTCTTTTCAAAATTCTGCAAACATTTGCTGGTCTCAGGCTGCTTACTTCTTTGGGGCAAGTCATTTAAGCTCAGGGCTTCCCTGGTGTCTGTAAAGAATCTACCTGCAATGCAGGAGACACAGGTTTGATCCCTGGGTCTGGAAGATGCCCTGGAGGAGGAAATGGCATCCCACTTCAGTATTCTTACTGGGGAAACTCCATGGATAGAAGAGCCTGGCAGGCTACAGTCCACAGGGTTGCAAAGAGTCGGAGCTGACTGAGCATACACACACACATCTATGCTTAGTTTATTTAAATGCCTCAGTTTCCTCATCTACAACAGAGATCTCTGAAGGAGAGGCCTGTTCCCAATACCCACAGAGCGCAGGACTTCCAGAACAATGAATAATGTGGTCCCACTGCTGTTGACAGATGGCAATCATTCACTTCTTAGTGTATGTTTTCTAAAATGCTTTTGAGTTCACGCCTCCTCTGCACTAATGCCATGATTGTATGCCTTACTTTGCTAGCTGGCCTCCTACCCTTTACTCTGTCTTCCCAGAAAAGAGAAAGCCTTGCTGCAAACTTCACAGTTGTAAAAATATTTTACTAGTCCATGCCTTTGTAGTCTCTTCTCGTCTTTCCCATTAAACTTGGGTAATTCATAGATACAGATAACAAAAGCTATCAGATATAGGGGGAGGGCTAACTGATTCCACTTCATTAGAAAGTATCCTAAGAAAGTCTCCTGTGTTGAGAGCATTCTGAAATCCTCTCTTGTTCTGGCAATTGTAAGTTTTAAGATCTTGCTTTTGGCATGGAGGCTATTTTGCAGTTTTGGTTAGTGGCAAAAACCAAACTGACCTTTCCTTGTGTCGTCAACTTAATGACTAAAAGACGAAAAGGTGAATATTTTGCAGAATTTTTTTTTTTTTTGGCCATTTCAACCTCATCTTTGTTAGTGCGTCTGCACTCCACCTGACCTTTCTTGGTTCTGTTTTTAATTCTCCTCATATACCAGCTTTTAGTAGAGACTGTGTGCTTTAAGTAACGAAGGTCAAATTTCTGAGCCCTTGTATGCTCACCCAATGATTTCTAGCCGTCTTTAATCCTTCCCTACACCAACTGCTGCAGTAATGAGGGGCAAGGGGCGGCTGAGGATTGAGGTCATGAGCTTTCAGTTTGTAGTCATATATTTCTCTGGTGCTTACATGGAGCAGCTCCTCTTAGTTTCCCAGAGGTGAATTAAAGAAAAAAAAGGAAGGGAACCACTGAATCCTGTTACAATGTACTGATATGACTTGTGTGGGTCTCTTTCTACCCATTGAGCCTCCTTATCGGGGAAGGGGAAGCTCTTGAAGTCACATGAAAGGAGGCATCTGAGTGTACACAGTGAATGCTACCTCTCGGCCATCCGGAAGAGGCTGTGGTCTCTTGCCTAGAAGTGTCAGATGCAGGGGAGTTTCCTACTCACTAAAGAATCACTGAGCCTCCTGTTTCCTTAAGGCATATCTTCTGCCTATCAACTCTCGGGACATTCATGTTGTTCACTAAAAATACCCTATCTTGAAATCTTTGCAAGTTTATATAAAGACAGAATTCTAAAAATCAGTTCAGTTCAGTCACTCAGTCGTGTCCGACCTTTTGCGACCCCACGGACCGCAGCACGCCAGGCTTCCTTGTCCATCACGAACTCCCGGAGCTTGCTCAAACTCATGTCCATGGAGTTGGTGATGCCATCCAACCATCTTATCCTCCTTGTCCCTTCTGCCTTCAGTCTTCTCAGGATGCTCACATTGTTCACTAAAAATACCCTATCTTTAAATATCCAGAAGTGTGTATAAAGACAGAATTCTAAAGACATTGAATTATTAATCCAGGATTCATTAAACATATTTGCAGTTATTCTACAGCTTTTATTATAAAATGGAACACATTTAAACTGTAAGCTGCATGCGAGTTAAGTTGCTTCAGTCATGTCAGACTCTTTGCGACTCTATGGACTATAGTCTGCCAGACTCCTCTGTCCATGGGATTATCCAGGCAAGAATACTGGAGTGGGTTGCCATGCCCTCCTCCAGGGGATCTTCCCGACCCAGGGATCAAACTCAAGTTTCTTATTGTCTCCTGCATCAGCAGGCGGGTTCTTTACCACTAGCGCCACCTGGGAAACCCTTAAACTGTGAGTCAGTCCTAAAAATCTTAATGAAAACTAGATGTTGAAATACAGATGCTATATAATGCTATTATAGTTTTCAGTTCAGTCGCTCAGTCATGTCCGACTCTTTGCGACCCAGTTATGATAATGAAGGCTGCTGTTTTTGATGAATTACCAAGGAGGGATAGTGACATTATTCATGAGATACTATAATATAAACATTTTCAATCCTGGGGTAGACAAATGGGAGAAAGATAGAAGGAGAAAAAATCATTTATTTGTTCCTATGCTTGTTTGTTTTTTCCTCCTGTTGAATTACTTATTCATATGCATTCAACAAGTATTTATTGAGCAATTACTGTAGGCCAGGTACTCTATTGCTCATTGGAGATGCTCTGCCTACTGACAACTACATAGTAATATAAGGAGCAGTTATTCAAATGATTCAAGCACCATTTTAATCTGATTAATTTTTTAAAAAATTCCTTCTTGCAGTATGATAAGCAATCTACTTGGTTTTATGACAGATTGGTACCAATTTTTAAGGAGTTTATGTTTTATTGGGGGGTTATGAGACATACATGGAGATCTATTTTACAAGAACACACGTGGCAAATGTCACAGAGGCACAAATAAACTGAAATGGAGGTACAGCGATAGCAAAAATATAGGAAAGGCACCTCAAAGGACACCAGGGGAAAACCACCAGAGAAAACGACGTTTAAGACAGACCTTCAGAGATCCTAATACACGGAGAGTAGCAGAGAGTGGCAAAGAGAGTCTAAGAGGGGAGGCTATTAAAAAGATATTGCCAAGTCTGTTTGGGGTACATGGTATATCACATCGGGGAGCAAGACACACAATTCCGTAGCTGAAGAGCTTGGAACACAAGGTCCGAAGATTTCAACCACACTTTGTAGCATTGTCAGAGATAATGTGACAAAACAGTGGGTCTCTACCTTCAAGTGCTGAAGAATTTTGCAAGCTCTGGGGATTACGTGGTGTTTGAGATGAGGTGAGGGGAAAAGTAGGTTGCATCAGAAAATACATATCCAAGGCTTTGCAATCCTGCTTTGCTTCTCAGTTTCCTCATTTCTTTTTCTTTTTTGATGTCAAGCCCTTTTCCATACTATTATGATTTTGAGTTTTATAGTATAGTGCTAAAATCCTGTTAAAGTGTTAGTGGTAATGACTGAATGATAGCAAAGCATCATTTTTAAATAAACTTACCTAAAGCAAACAGTTGTGCTTGCGTTGCACCAAAGCCTGCACTGGTGCATTTCAGACAGAATCTTCGAGTATGTGGGACATAACTCTAAACTAAGAGGATTCTGTAGAGTAGGTGATACCAAAATCAGCTAGCGTTCCTATTGAGGGGTTCTGTGAGGACACCAAGTGCCTCCTGCAGCTCTGTTATGAGAACAAGACTTCTTCAGATTTCTGACACTGATACTTAACAGGAGGAAATGAAAACAGTAAGGTAGGAGTAGAGGATGAGTGTGATGAGAAAAAACTAGATTGTAAAATCCCATGTTTTTAAAAAAATAGCTTCCTGGGAAAACTTCCAGGTCGTGTTCTGAAGAGCTATCAGATGAAGATATTTGGGAAATTAGTGTGTGTGTGTGTGTGTGTGTGTGTGTGTGTGTGTGTGTTGGGGATGGAGGTGTTTAATAACACATCATTGCTCTAAATATTAATCTTGCACCTATATTAATTTCAAAAATTTCTTTATAAGACATGAATACCTTTTCATAAAAATTCAGTTAATGCCAGGTAACAAGTAGGAGTCCTCCTTCCTGCCCTGAGATTCTCATCCTAAAATCTTTTCTACTATTCTTAGAGGTCTTCATCACTGTCAGTTCTTAGATTCTTCCAGATTTTTTTCCATACACACACACACACACACACACACACACACATACACACACCTTTAAATAGTATTTTAACATACACTCCTATAGTATACATTACATACAACTTGCTTTTTGAGAACATTCCATATAACACATACAATTTTACCTTTTTTCTTTTAATCACTTCATTAGTTCAGTTCAGTCACTCAGTTGTGTCCGACTCTTTGCGACCCTATGAATCGCAGCATGCCAGGCCTCCCTGTCCATCACCAACTCCCAGAGTTTACCCAAACTCATGGCCATTGAGTTGGAGATGCCATACAACCATCTCATCCTCTCTTGTCCCCTTCTCTTCCTGCCCTCAATCTTTCCCAGCATCAGAGTCTTTTCAAATGAGTCAGCTCTTTGCATCAGGTGGCCAAAGTATTGAAGTTTCAGCTTCAACATCAGTCCTTCCAATGAACACCCAGGACTGAGCTCCTCTAGGATGGACATGTTGGATCTCCTTGCAGTCCAAGGGACTCTCAAGAGTCTTCTCCAACACCACAGTTCAAAAGCATCACTTCTCTGGTGCTCAGTGTTCTTTATAGTCCAACTCACACATCCATACATGACCACTGGAAAAACCAAAGCTTTGACTACACGGACCTTTGTTGACAAAGTAATGTCTCTGCTTTTTAATATGCTGTCTAGGTTGGTCATAGCTTTCCTTCCAAGGAGCAAGCATCCTTTAATTTCATGGCTGCAGTCACCATCTGCAGTGATTTTGGAGCCCCAGAAAATAAAGTCAGCCACTGTTTCCACTGTTTCCCATTTATTTGCCATGAAGTGATGGGACCATATGCCATGATCTTAGTTTTCTGAATGTTGAGCTTTAAGCCAACTTTTTCACTCTCGTCTTTCACTTTCATCAAGAGGCTCTTTAGTTCTTCATCACTTTCTGCCATAAGGGTGGTGTTATCTGCATATTGCTTCATAGGACTATGGATTCCTTTGGTTAATTAACCATTTCTTTGTTGAGCATTTAGGATGTTTCCATTTCTTTCACTATTAAAGAAAATGCTATAATAACCATCTTCCTAATTCCCTTTCTGTGCAAGTGTGAGAGTATTTCTCACACTTAGAGTCATATGCTTAGAAGTGGAGTTGGCGGGTCAAAGAGCCGCTAGAGAGAAAAGACAATAATACACTAATTATCAATGCATTTATGAAATATTTAAAAAATATTCTCTGGCAAAGGTCTGAATCCAGTTGAAATCCTAAATCCAAGTGCCTATCAAAATCATTCCCAAGTTCTTGATTTGTTTCAGATAAATTACAAAATCCACTCTAGAAGAAAAATGTTTTGTTTGTGATGAGACATGCCTATCACATGTATTTAGATTTACATGCTGCCACTCCGTTTGACAGTGTTGAGCACTAAAGAAGGCTTTACAAGGCTCAGTATATCTTCATCAGATCAAATCACCATGGACTTAATAAAATAAAGCATGGACTTCAAAGGCCTATTAGACAATTAGTTCAGTAGACTTTCGTCTTTGGGTAACCAGATTATTCCAGCAAATTTGGAAAACTCAACAGTGGCCAAAGGACTGCAAAGATCAGTTTTCCAAAGAAAGGCAATGCCAAAGAATGCTCAAACTACCTCACAATTGTACTTATCTCACACACTAGCAAACTAATGCTCAAAATTCTCCAAGCCAGGCTTCAACAGTATATGAACCATGAACTTCTAGATGTTCAAGTTGGATTTAGAAAAGGCAGAGGAACCAGAGATCAGATTGCCAACATCCATTGGAGCCACTGAAAAAGTGAGGAAGTTCCAGAAAAACATCTACTTCTGCTTATTGACGATGCCAAAGCCTTTGACTGTGTGGATCACAACAAACTGTGGAAAATTCTTAAAGAGATGGCATACCAGACCACCTGACCTGCCTCCTCCTGAGAAATCTGTATGCAGGTCAAGAAGCAACAGTTAGAACTGAACACAGAACAACAGACTGGTTCCAAATCGGGAAAGGAGTACGTCAAGGCTGTATATTGTCACCCTGCTTATTTAACTTATATGCAGAGTACATCATGTGAAATGTCGGGCTGGAGGAAGCTCAAGCTAGAATCAAGATTGCCAAGAGAAATATCAATAATCTCAGATATGCAGATGATACCACACATATGGCAGAAAGTGAAGAAGAACTAAAGAGCCTCTTGATGAAAATGAAAGAGGAGAGTGAAAAAGTTGGCTTAAAACTCAACATTCAGAAAACTAAGATCATGGCAGCTGGTCCCATCACTTCATGGGAAATAGATGGGGAAACAATGGAAACAGTGAGAGACTTTATTTTTTTGGGCTCCAAAATCACTGCAGATGATGACTGCAGCCATGAAATTAAAAGATGCTTGCTCCTTGGAAGAAAAGCTATGACCAACTTAGACAGCATATTGAAAAGCAGAGACATTACTTTGCCAACAAAGATCCATCTAGTCAAAGCTTTGGTTTTTCCAGTAGTCATGTATGGATGTAAGAGTTGGACTATAAAAAAAGCTGAGCACCTAAGAAGTGATGCTTTTGAACTGTGGTGTTGGAGAAGACTCTTGAGAGTCCGTTGGACTACAAGGAGATCCAACCAGTCCATCCTAAGGGAAATCAGTCCTGAATATTCATAGAAAGGACTGATGCTGAGGCTGAAACTCCAATACTTTGGCCACCTTCATATGCGAAGAACTGACTCATTTGAAAAGACCTTGATGCTGGGAAAGACTGAAGGCAGGAGGAAAAGGGGATGACAGAGGATGAGATGGTGGGATGGCATCACTGACTCTATGGACATCAATTTGAGTAAGCTCTGGGAGTTGATGATGGACAGGGATGCCCAGCATGCTGTAGTCCATGGGGTCGCAAAGAGTTGGACATGATGAATGACTGAACTGAACTGAATCACAGTATTCAGAGATCCAGTAGAGTGACAGAAATCTTAAAATAAAGTCCTTATTTTGAATTTTCAATATTGGTTTTTCACAGGCATAGTTATTAACAACGATGTTTTATATTTTCTCTTTCTCAAATAATCCAAACACACTGCATTAAATAGATATGCAAACAATAGGCAAATCAGATATTTACAAATTCATTTTTTTTAGCTCTCACAGAATAAATTATTCAGAGTACCTGGCGTTCCTTAAAGTGCAAATTTTCATATAATAGGTTATATGATCTTTAAATAAGCTACCCTGAGTGTGTGAGGGAAATAATCCAAAAGTCCTGACTGAGTTTGGGGATTCAACCTGGTGGAAATGTTCTTCCAAACTCAGCTTGAGTGAAGGGTCTCCCTGTTCTCCTGGTCAGCAGCCTTTATGATGTGGACATGGGAAAGAGTGAGTTGGGCATCTGGGCCTTGCAGGTGGAAACAATTAAGATTCAAAATGGATTTTGAAAACTGATTTGCTTTTCTCTTTATTTGCCACATGAAAAGTAGTTCTAGGTTCCTAAAATCTCTCAACCACTCATTAAGTAAATGTATTCTTAGAACATTTGGTGTTTTATTGCTTATGATTTTCAAATCTACTTTATTTAATGTATGGAATATGCATATATATGTCTATAACCACACATATATGGTCAAATCTGTGTTTCCCATCAAACATCTACTGTATGTTTCACGAGGGAGACAAGACCCATGTGTTTTGCAGAAGCTTTTAAAGCTGTTTCATTTATTTTATTAGCCTTTAATGAATGTAATTAGAACCCAAGTAATTAAATGCAATTGTGCTCAGTATGTTCCTGTTGTAAATTGCCCTAAACAATGTGCATCGTGTGAACAAATTTGTGGGATTAATCGAGGATAGATAATGTTTTTGGATAGTATTTCACACTAAACGGCCGCAGAGAGAAACAAAGAAGCTGGCGCAGTGTCATTAATCTTAGTCAACTGGCAGCTCTGTTGTAATTTGCATGACTTAGGCAGTGACACAGGATGAGGCTTGCTTGGGATGGGTGTTAGATCACTATGATACGTATGCATTTATTCCCCTTTAGTCTCCTGATTTATAAGCAGAAAGAAGTTTGAATGTGGAAATGGATAAAAACAACAATGTTAATGGAAGGAGTTGTAGATAGCCTGAATATTACTGGCAATATACGTGTTCCTTTGTTTTCATATTGAGTATTTCTGTTTTACAGTTGTTAAAAAGACATCTGTGTATCCCTGTCAAGATAAAAAAAAAAGGAGATGTATTGTGGCTGGGTAGTGAGATATCAGTGGAAGAAGTTTGGCTATTTTTTTTTACTTCTCTCGTATCTAATGTATCTTGATTCATTGCTTCAGGAACCTACCCCTTTGGAAGAGGTTCTTTTGAATTGCATTACAGAAAACCTTCAAACTCCACTTATGAAAATATCATTTGAAAATCAGTGCTTGGAAACATGGATAGCAAATGTAAATGCTTTCTTTTTTCATCGTAAGATACAGAATACAATTCTGAATTATAGAAACAATTAGATAAGACATTCTAAAGAAAGCATACAAATTGAGCTTCAAATGTCATAACAGATGACAAATAAAAGGTAAGTGAATTTGGGGAGTTTTGAACTGAAATGACCATGCCCTCGTGACCTGAGAGACATGCTAATCTCAACTTGCACAAGTGTATCTGACATTTATGAGCACTTGGCCCAGGCCATTGTATCCTTTTTCTTTTGATTGAGGTGAAGTTGCCATCCAACTTACCTATAAAGCAGCCAAAAATTTTTGAGGGCAGCATTTAAAACTATATTGTCTTTGCAAATTCAGTGATTACACACAAGCTATATTTAAATATTTGAGGGGAAACCTTATGTGCAAATAAAGAGATGTATCAGCTCAAAGTAAGAAAAGAATATTCATTGACCAAAGAACTGCATTTAATAATACATAAGTTAAACTTTATACAGATTTTTTTTTCTTCCATATGCATCTGTTTTATTTTGATAGCAATTTCTTCTATTTTTTTTTCAAAAATTATATATCTCATCCTTCTGAAGTTCAATTAAAAACAGAAAATTCAGTTAATTTTACCCTCACCAAAATAGACTTTTCTTTCCTTAGTGAATATATAGATTTGAACAAAACTTCCTGAATCATGGAAATTTGATCTCTCTCTCAGATCTTTCTAGGCATTGTGGAATGTGTGTCTGAGTGTGTGAAAATATCCCACTTTATGTTCTTATTTCAGAAACATTTAAAACAACAAAAATAATTAACAATTCATGAGCATAGCTGACTCCTATTAATATGCCATTGACCTGCACACCCTGTTCAACATTTAAAGGCCTAGGACAGCAGGATCTATTGTGAGGTCAGCCCTATCGATATAGCATTAAAATGAGTCATATTTAATGCAGTGTCTAGAAATGATCAGTTAATGCAAAAAGTAGCATGGCAGTACAGCTATAGTGAAAATGATACCAGACATTATGAAGTTAAAATATTATCCAAATCACTGAGAATGAGAAGAAACACAAAACAATTTAATGTTGAAGCTGTGCTTATTGCTCTAGATTGGCTAGACATTGGGATAATGGGAAAGAATGGGCTTTGTATGTAGTTAACTCTACTTTCTACTGACGTTATAATCACTTGAGAACCATTTGGTTCAGGAGATCAAAAGGCTGTCTTTCCAACTATGGCAGAAGAATTATTCTAAAAAGGATGTAAACTGGTACTCCTTAGCTGGGCATCATAACTGATTATCACATGATTCAGTTGATGTGTTGCCTGAGTGATTACCACCATTTCTACGTACCTTCTTGTCCACATCAAAAGTACACGTGTGGCAGAAGAAATTTGTCCAGAGTGCCCAGTAGAATTTCTACTCAGTTGTGCCAAGTAAATGAAAGAAATTTACTGAATGTCTTTGCCTGGTATTACTTTGGTATGTAGTCAGAGCTTGATTGGAAGCACCTATATGTGTCAGTTCAGTTCAGTTCAGTTGCTCAGTCGTGTCTGACTCTTTGCCACCCCATGAATCGCATCACACCAGGCCTCCCTGTCCATCACCAACTCCCAGAGTTTACTCAAACTCATGCCCATTGAGTCGGTGATGCCATCCAGCCATCTCATCCTCTGTCGTCCCCTTCTCCTCCTGCCCCCAATCCCTCCCAGCATCAGGGTCTTTTCAAATGAGATAACTCACCGCATGAGGTGGCCAAAGTATTGGAGTTTCAGCTTCAGCATCAGTCCTTCCAATGAACATCCAGGACTGATCTCCTTTAGGATGGACTGATTGGATCTCCTTGCAGTCCAAGGGACTCTCAAGAGTCTTCTCCAACACCACAGTTCAAAAGCATCAATTTTTCGGCACTCAGCTTTCCTCACAGTACAACTCTCACATCCACACATGACCACTGGAAAAACCATAGCCTTGACCAGATGGACATTTGTTGGCAAAGTAATGTCTCTGCTTTTTAAGATGCTATCTAGGTTGGTCATAACTTTCCTTCCAAGGAGTAAGCGTCTTTTAATTTCATGGCTGCAGTCACCATCTGCAGTGATTTTGGAGCCCCAAAAAATAAAGTCTGACACTGTTTCCACTGTCTCCCCATCTATTTCCCGTGAAGTGATGGGACCAGATGCCATGATCTTAGTTTTCTGAATGTTAAGCTTTAGGCCAACTTTTTCACTCTCCTCTTTCACTTTCATCAAGAGGCTTTTCAGTTCATCTTCAGTTTCTGCCATAAGGGTGGTGTCATCTGCATATCTAAGGTTATTGATATTTCTCCTGGCAATCTTGATTCCAGCTTGTGCTTCTTCCAGCCCAGCGTTTCTCATGATGTACTCTGCATATAAGTTGAATAAGCAGGGTGACAATATACAGCCTTGACATACTCCTTTTCCTATTTGGAACCAGTCTTATTCCATGTCCAGTTCTAACTGTTGCTTCCTGACCTGCATATAGGTTTCTCAAGAGGCAGGTCAGGTGGTCTGGTATTCCCATCTCTTCCAGAATTTTCAGGAATGCCATTAATTGCTATGTTAAGTTTTCAATGGAATCATGAGTGGTACTGCAAGTTTGCAGAATCTGACTTCCCTCGGAGTACTCAGTATTTTTCTGTATGTATTGCAATATTTAACTTATAATTTTTACAGCATTGTATCTATTATTGACTTAAATATTATTCATGGATTATATCTTTACAACATCTGAGATGCTTCTGAAATTAAACCCCTAAAGGCTTACACATAGAATATAGACACTTGGAAGGAAAAAGTTATTTTTAAAAATCTGAGTTGTATCTACATTAAGATTCTTATTATGGAGACTTAAAAATATAGACACTATTAAATCTATTGACATATAAGCACTATAAAGCTTCTGTTAAGATATGGACTAAAAGATATAAACCTCTAAGAGTTCACGCATTATAAATAAGTGGTTTTGTAAGAGAAATCACCTTTTTAGAAGAAATCTAGAAAATAATTCCTCTGACATCTACCTTTTATTACTGGTGTTTTCTGTACAAGTAAGTGTTGGGTACACATGTTAACCACATTAACTATTAAGTAACTGCAAAATATAAAACTTTAAGAAATTATTTGCAATAGTGGTCTTTTAATGACATGAGATTTCTAAAGTGCAATAGAGCTATATTCCATATCTGTGGGGGTGTATATGTGTGTGTGTGTGTGTGTGCGTGTGTCATTGTACAGAAAACTGTATAAAGTTAGTTCTCAATTTATACATGAGCTCTGTGCCAAGTCTGTTCTTGGCAGAGCCAGAGTATGAGGGATAATAAAGACTGGCACACAGGACATGCTCACAAATAACAACTCTCTTTTATTGAGCAGTTACTGTGCATAAATCATTTTATGTATGTTCATTCGTGTACGCCTCAAAGAAACCTGATGAAGTAGGTATAAGAAGTTCCATTTTACAGATGACAAAATGGGTCGTCATCGTCAGTGACTGCACATGGTGCTAGCGCTATGAAGCAGCAGAGCTTATAACTGCTATGTGATGTGGGTTGTTGAGTGAATATTGACACTTATGAGGCCAAGACTGCTGCCCAGAGAGGCAGACTGAGGCTGGCAGATGTTGTAGGGCTCCCTGGGTGAGTGATTAAGTCCAATGGAATAACCTAGGCCAGTGTGAATAACCTAGCCATAAGCCCGAGTGGGCAATATGAAATAGGAGACAGGTCCTTGGAGTGAAATCGAGGCATCAACACAGCAAAATAATTAACCTGTCTTGGGTCTCATGTCCTCCTTCATAAAATGGAGCTTATAGGACTTCCCTGGTGGTCAAGAGGTTAAGAATCTATCTGCCAGTGACGGGGACATGGGTTTGATCCCTGGCCTGGGAAGAATCCACATGCCGTGGGAAAACTAAGCCTGTGCTCCACAATGTCTGAGCTCACACTCTAGAGCCTGTGAGTCGCAACTACTGAAGCACACACACCCTAGTGCCCATGTCTGCAACAAGAGAAGCCACTGCAATGAGAAGCCTGTGCACAGCAAGTAAGACCCAGCGTAGCCAAAAACAAATAAATTAAATTTTAAAAATGGGGCTTATAGAACTACCTCACTCTTAAGGATATTGTGGAAGTTAAATGAATTTTAAGATAGCACCTTGCACTTTGGAGAATAAGGATTAATATTTAGTAAATCATCTTTAAGCTGCCTTCAAATTCTGTAATTTTTTTTTCCATTCTTTTTTTTTTTTTAATTTTTTTTTTTTATTAGTTGGAGGCTAATTACTTCACAACATTTCAGTGGGTTTTGTCATACATTGATATGAATCAGCCATAGATTTACACGTATTCCCCATCCCGATCCCCCCTCCCACCTCCCTCTCCACCTGATTCCTCTGGGTCTTCCCAGTGCACCAGGCCCGAGCACTTGTCTCATGCATCCCACCTGGGCTGGTGACCTGTTTCACCATAGATAGTATACATGCTGTTCTTTTGAAATATCCCACCCTCACATTCTCCCACAGAGTTCAAAAGTCTGTTCTGTATTTCTGTGTCTCTTTTTCTGTTTTGCATATAGGGTTATCGTTATCACCTTTCTAAATTCCATATATATGTGTTAGTATGCTGTAATGTTCTTTATCTTTCTGGCTTACTTCACTCTGTATAATGGGCTCCAGCTTCATCCATCTCATTAGGACTGGTTCAAATGAATTCTTTTTAACAGCTGAGTAATATTCCATGGTGTATATGTACCACAGCTTCCTTATCCATTCATCTGCTGATGGGCATCTAGGTTGCTTCCATGTCCTGGCTATTATAAACAGTGCTGTGATGAACATTGGGGTGCACGTGTCTCTTTCAGATCTGGTTTCCTCAATGTGTATGCCCAGAAGTGGGATTGCTGGGTCATATGGCAGGTCTATTTAGGAGTATATCAAATTCTGTAATTTTTGAATGTAACACTCTGAAGAATTTACAGTGAAGTTTGAGTTTGAATGGGGAGTACCAGGCAGGTGTCATCAAAGCTACATCCTAGGATGGTTCTGCTTCAGGTGGAACAAAGACAAGTTGGTGGCAATGGGGGTGGTGGTGGGCAGGATGGTTGCCCAGTGCTGCTGACCAGAGACAGAAATAATGAATTAGGGTCCCATCAAGTTGGATTCCTGGCAGAAGATTTGCACAGAGAAATAGGAGCAAAGATCGGATCAAACAAATAAGACAGGGTCGTGGAATTCTCTAGACCAGAATACTGGTGTGGGTAGCCTTTCCCTTCTCCAGGGGATCTTCGAACCCAGGTCTCCTGCATTGCAGGCAGATTCTTTACAGCTGAGCCATGAGGGAAGCCCTCTCTGGTTAGGTCCACCCTTAAAACACAAACCTTTTAGTTGTTCAAGTGCCCAGGTCTGTTAAGAAAGTTTCTGATCCAAGAGGAAGAAAACTGCATTTTCATTAACTTAGAAACACTTAAGACCTGTCTGAAATCAAGGCCACATTTTCTCCATGGCCTTAAGCTTAGATGGCATTTGAATGTCCATCCTAAGACTCTGTGAGAAACGACTGCTGTATTTTCTTTACTCCAATATCTTCCCAAAGCAAGAACAGGTGGTCCTTGCATCACAAACATAGACAAACAAACATTGCCTTCTCTCTTCATGGTTTTATATTCTTTGGAGCACATGGGCTGACCTGGTCTCAGAGATACTAATACTAAATGGAAAAAGGATCAGAGGCTTATGAGAGAATTTGCCCCAAGTGAAGGCAAATTTAGAACACATTTATTTTTAAGGGAGGAAGGGACTTAAATGGTGGTTTCAGTCCCAGCTGATCCAGATAAAACCTTTTTCACCTATAATCCAGTTTAACGATCCTTTCTTATAATGTTTCTGTCCTAAGTTCTGGAAAATAGTGCTGGTTGTGGGGAGGCATTTTTTTCTCACCTCGATTTTTCTGATGTTAAAGAAGTTTCTTGTCCCACTCTCTCCCACCTGTAAGGGACAGGCAGTAAATGGACAGCCCCTGACAATTCTGTTGCAGCCATTGCTCAGTAAGGGATGAGAAGTTCCTATTTGCGGGTCAACCTAAACTTTTACACAATGTAGGCCTACCCTTAGTATTGTTAGCCAAAGTGCTTCACTGCTCAAAAGTCAATAAAGAGGCCAGGTTGGTGGAAGGGAAAATTTGTTTTATTTTGGATGCCGGCAACCGGCGTGGAGGGCAGACACCTATCCAAAGGCCCACTATTCTCAACCGATAATCAGTGGGCAAGAACTTTTACAGGCTGAGGGAGGGGGCTACATGCAGAAACAGCACAGTCTGCTCTGACAATCATCTTGAAATTGGTCATCGGTGGTCTGGCCAGCATTATCTTGATTATTTTAAGAACAGTTAGCTTTCAGTTCTAAGGTCAGTTTGTTCCTATTTGCTTGATGGCAGTTCTCGGAACTTTGTCAGTTCATGTCATGACTACAGTGTGATCACATAGTTACCTTCTTCCACCTGGTGGGGGTTTCAGTCTCTATAAGACTCACAGGATGTGCTTCAGAATATTATCTATAGCCCTTGAGAAGGAACAAAATGTCCCTGACTGTCCTTAATGACATTGTTATTATTTGTTCTCCTTTGACTGTTTTCCTTTGTTTCTGTATGTTCCCACTTCTCTGATTAAATTTTGTTCTTTGGCGAAAGTTTTTCCACAGACAGAAGACAGGCAGAGGACATGGAGGGCCAGGACCATAAGGTCTCGCTCCGTTTCAACATAAGACCAAGGCACTACTGTTAATTTAAGAAAATATGTTAGTGCCTTGAAGAAATAATTTTCTGTTGCTTGGGTAGGGGGTGCATTTTGAAGGGTTGGTTCCTCTGAATTTGCAGAAGCTTGTCAGTAAAGGAAGGTTACTTCATGTTCAGCAGTCTTCCCTCTTACAACTTTCTTTTCCACGGCACCTCCATAACCCACAATCCTAGTTTTCCTCTTACCACATAGGACATTCTATCCCGGATTTTTTTCAAGCATGTGCTCTTCTTACTGGCTATTAGATTTTGAAGTTCCCCCATGCTGGCTCTAAAATTGCCCTTCTCTTTTCTATATTCTTTCCGGGTGATCTTGTCCACTCCCATGGCACCAAATGCTTTGCTATATAATCAAATGTCTTCTGTGTTTCTAGTTCCAGTTCAGGCCTCTCTATTGGGTTCAATATCCATATATCAACCTGTCTACTCTGCTTTCTTAAGCTGATGTATCAAAAGCACTACAGACCCAAGACAGTCAAGACAATTCAGACCCCAGCCTCCTCCCGGAGCTGCTGCTTTCATGGTGTTTCCCATTTCAGTGAACCTCTAACCAGTGGGCTCAAAAAACAGAGTTTGCCTTCACACCTCAGTTTCCCTTGCCTTCTCATCCAATCCATTCCTGAGTTCTGTCAATGCGACCTCCTAATATTTCTCAGATGCCTCACATCTTTTCCTCTGTGTTGTCAGCCTCTTCTGATAGCACACGTATGAACCCTACCAGCTTGCTTTCTCAGATTTTACATGGAAAAAGAATTATTTTTCCATGTTATAGCCAGGGTGGCCTTTTTGAAGGACACACCTTTTCAAGACTCCACTCTGCTCAAACTGTTCCATGGCTTTTTAATGCTCTTAAGATAAAGACTAACATCCTCAACAGAGTGGATAAGACCCTGTGTGATCTGCTGACATCCCCTTCTTCTAGCCTATTTTTGTTGCACTTGTTTCCTTTCTCGTTACACACAACACCCACTGTCTTTTCTATATTTTAGACATCCTATTCTTCTACCTACCTTTTAGAATGTTCTTGAATATAGAATTTTCTTTGCTTCTGACTCACTCTTTGCTAAATATCTCCTGTTCTCTCTTAGGAACCCTGTTTAAAGAACACTTTTCCATAGAGGTCTTTGTAAAGATAACCCAGTCTAGATACAGTCTCTTGACAGTGTATGTTCTTTGATGACAAACACCATATCTATTTGGCTCATGTATTTCAAGTCCAGGAAGGATGGAATCATATGACTGGCATATAATAGTTCTTTGATAAATACTTACTGAAAGAGTGAAAGAGCTTTGCCCAGGATCATCTTTGCTTGTCATAGTTGTTTCAATCCTACAAGTAAAATGGATGATTTTATCTTAAAAATATTTACCTCTTCTACTTATTTTCTCCCCTGGAAGCATCTTTCTTATATATATTTTTCTATATCTTAGCAATTTTTTTCTAGTTGACACTTAAGGGTTTAAACAGGAAATGTCAGAGCTTTCTTTCTGTTGACATATGAATACGAATGTACCTTAATGTCTTTATTCAGTTTTGTCTCTTAAATTTTAGCTGTCTCACCAAGGCTTTCCCATCAGGTATTGTTTCACAGTTTTCTAAAACATCCTCCAACAGAAATTCGGTCTCAGACAGTCATCACAAAACACAACTGCCATCATCTTTCACCCTATGGTACACTTCTTAAATTCATTTAACTGCTGCTAACACATTTACTCCTACCACAAGCTGTGTAGGTTTATCAGAGATAGTCACTTGAGCAAATAAATTTCTGACTAGTCATTTTGTACCCAACACCTTGAATAACTGGATGCTGCTTTTGTTGAAAGGCTGAGGCATGTGGTGTTTGGTGAGAGAATTTTCAGTTTTATGTTAGACCGTACCAGGCAGCAGATGGCAAAGGTCATCATCAAATTTATCTTTGATTCTGTTTTATTGTTTGCTAATATCACCATCATATTTGTGAAATGGTTCACCATTATGCTCATTTTTCTGTTGTTTTATTTTAAAACCTGTAAAGTCCTATGATGCTAATACAGAGCAACAATTCTTTCCTGTGTTTTCATTGGTAAAATTTGTGCTCTATCTTTTTCTTTTTCCTCTCTTCCTATCAAGATATTGGAGAGCAGAAATTCCAAGAAATTACCTTGTAATAGATGAATGACTGTCTACCTGTAGGTTGATTGAGCTGTTTATTTATCTATTTATCGATTGATCTATCATTTGTTATCTCTTCTGCCTTCTTTTCCCTTGACATTCATTTAGGGTCATCCCATCTTCTTGTTTCTCATTTCATGTGGTTTGCCTGGAATTGGACCTGTGCTCATTTCTAAGAGTGGGCGCACGGGTCTAAAGGAAACAGTCAATGGGTTTCATACCATTGACCAGAGGACTGGTTTAAGCCAGTTACAAAGCTCAATTTAAGCAACAATGGTCAGGCCTAGATTTTTCATTGTTTAAAACTTTAGGGGAAACCCGCTGAGTATATGAGTATATGTGTGTTTGTGTGTGTATTTTCAGAGGATTGCAAAGAGGAGAGAATTGAGGCTTAGGACCTGCGAAGGCCATCTTGTCACCACAGTTGCAAAGCTGAATTGTCTGGGGATGAAGCCAAAACAGAAAGAGGAAGAAAGAGCCAAGTAACACTGTGAACTCGGATCCTGACTTTATCTCTTATGGTCTTGGATCCAATTGCACCGAAGCCAGCTTTATGTCTTCTTTGTGTTTGCTTTCTCTTTAAGCTGGATTGAATCCTGTCTGCCTCCCCACTCACACTCCATCCCCACCATTATAACCCAGAGTCCTGGCTAATGTATTCCTTTTTTAATCAAGCTAAGGTAGTTGCTACCCTAAGAATACTGAGAGAGAAAATACATTATAGCTGTCAACTCTGACATAGAAGGTGGCAAATTTTCTAGAAGATTGTCTAGACTTGGCATTTGTTTGACAGTAATACTGACCCTTGGATGGCAAGCATCTGATCAACTGCCATACCAGATGGCCCTTTTAGCTTCTACCAATTCCTGAAAATCTATGATACCAGGGGTTAGACTGTCATGTTCTTATATATTAGGATGAAGCATCTAGATGACTGGTTTTGAATATTAGCACGGAGTAGATACCTAAAGTTTACGGTGTCTAACACGTTCCTGGAGTTATGAACTTGCCTCCCTTAATCTCATGTCAACAGTAGTAAAGCTTGTCTTTAGTATCCTTCTGCCTTTCTGTCTGGGGAACTCAAGGCATCACAATCTCATCTAGTTGTTGACTCTTACTACTCTTGGGCTTTCTGGTATGGGTGGTAGAGCTGAATCCATGAAGCGCTCATGGATTTTGTAACACACTCCTTATCCAGTCACATTTTCTCAAAAGGACTTTTAGATCTTGAAAGGTATTAGAACATTAGAACATCATGGCAGCCTTATTTGCCATTCAAAAGGCATCTTTTTGTTCTGAATTTAAAAGTTGTATATACTCAGTGATAAGGCATTTTCTTCAAAAATTAAAACTAAATATTTATATTCCTGTTACCTAGAGATATCCACTATTAAATTTTTGCAATTTAAATAGCTGCCTTGTTTTCTCTGAGTATGAAAGCATGTGTGTTTTACTGCACATGGAGCTTTTCCTGCTCTTTTCACTTAACATTTTATGATAAATATTTTCCCAAGTCACTACCAGCTAATCAGAATTTTAATGACGTACAGTTTTCCCTCCTTTGTGTGTTCCACATATTTTTGGCCATTACCCTATTGTACTCTGTTAGCGCTCACAAGTTTTCTTTAGGAAGTGGTTGTCCACCTTAAGTTTATAATTACTGCTTTCAAGTAATTAAATTTGTGCTCAGAATTTTAAAAAAGATATGAATATTTTATAAGGATTGCTTTCCTAAGCATTCATTTGCTAATAATTTGTTTATTCATATTTTTCGAGTGCCCAATATAGGTATAGCATCATGTTCCTAGACATATTTCACAGACCAAGAAAATTGTGCTTTAGAACATTTGTATAATGATAGCTAAATTTCACACTTACAAAATTACAAAAAGCTGTGTAAAGATTCAAGTTTCTTTGAAGCCATCTTTGGTTCCACTTACTTGTCATTATTTAATCAGAAAAGAGCCTTATTGGGACACATATGGTGTAAATAGTTCAAAAGATATTTGGATGTCTTTATAACAGAG
Organism: Cervus elaphus; assembly: GCF_910594005.1. Classification (NCBI taxonomy): domain Eukaryota; kingdom Metazoa; phylum Chordata; class Mammalia; order Artiodactyla; family Cervidae; genus Cervus; species Cervus elaphus. Next base: position 68,428,169 of record NC_057826.1, read on the forward strand.
GGTTTTCTTACATGTCAACCCTTAAAATGTATTTTATTTTTCCACAACTGTGCACTTTTTTTGAAAGGTGGAATGTCATTTTTTAAAAACAGAAATTAGCCATATTTTTTTTTCTCTTTCCAAGGAAAATTTTCATTTTATATGGAATTCTTCTTGCTTGCAGTGATATGCATGTTTGTAAAGGCAATATTCATTGTATTAAAGGTTTCATCACATATAAGAGAACTTGTCTCTTCTACTGATTTGAATGGAATTAAACTTTAAAAGAACTGGTCCATACTACACAACCTGGGAATCTTAAAAAACAGAAGTGCTGTTTAATCTATGAAATGTTTGCTGAAGAGGTTCAACTGGGGAATGAAAGACAATGACAAGAAACATTTGAATTCAGTTAAATACTACTGAGTTGTCCTGCATTTATGAGAGGTAAGTGAAACCCAGTTAATTTCATTCCACAGGGGGATTTATTACCTCTTTACTTATAAGCATAAATTACTCTGGATTTTAATTTCAGCTTTGAGGTTTGATATTTTCTCGGACTAAAATCAGTATTTTCTCTTTCCTAAAAAGTCTCTTTTGCATTCTATTTGGGTACTCATGAATTATAGATGTAAAACTGAAAAATAAAAGGTGAGACAAAACTCCTTAATACCCCAAGAGACTTTTTGACTACTTTGAGATTTTACCGTAAAGAACTTGCTTCTTTTCATCTGGTACCACTGAAATAAAAATGTGCACAAAAAACCTGACTGCATTGCTGCTAAATTAACATTTGTTAGTAGATTGGAAAAATATATTTTCTCACCTCCCTTCTTTCTTTCATCCTTTTAAACTTCTCCTTTTGGATCTACGATGGGCTGTTTAAGATGGAGCCTCTTAAAATCTCATGTGGGGCCTTTATAAAATGCTGTTCTCAAATCCAAAGTCGTTTTCATTCCCAGCAGCACTCACCTGGCCTCTATTTGAAGATAATAAGACCTCTCTATATATTCATTTAGAAGCTGAATTTTGCCCTTGATGTTACATTTTATATTGATTATCAATTAACTTTTAAGTTGCAGTTAAGCTTAAGTACTTTTTACACATAGGGAATACAGCACACACTGAATTTTTTAATAGAAGCTTCCCTGAGGGCAACATTTCTATTCAGTTGCAGTATATCATACTAGCCTTTTACTGCATCTTCAGTTTGTGGACAAGTATATTCAATATGATTTGCCCAACTTTATTTATTATGCTGTAAAGTTTGCTTTCAACATTTAAAATATTCTTCTTGATATCTAGGTATTTAATGCTAATATCATACTATCACTGAAGAATCAAAACTATGGAATAAGAATTAGTTCTGGGGTCTATTTTGACATTTGTATACTTTCACCACTGGGCTGGCTTTATGACTTTGCTCAAATCAATTAATCACCTTGTATCTAATATTATTTGAACATGAAACAATATTGTTTTGTCTTATAGAGACCTCAAATCTTTCCTCAGGATCATGACTGCCTTTATAGATCCTCACTGATGCCTGCCCCAATTTCATGCCTACTGTAAGTTTTTGAAATTTTAGCTGATGGAGTACTCTCATTTCACAATCTAAAATTAGTGGCAATTCAATTTGAGAACATTTTTCATCTACTGACTGTGCTTCTTAACAGTGATATAAATATTAACTAATAAATAATGAAATATAGGTAACTTATCCAAGCCACACTGTTCTAAATCAGGAAGTCAGGATTCAGATACCAACTATTGGACTCCCAAGTCCAAGTTTTAAAAAAAATTTTTATAGGAGTATAATTGATTTACAATGTTGTGTTAGTTCTAGGTAAACAGCAAAGTGAATCAGTTATACACATACATACATCCACTCTTTTTTAGATTGCTTTCCCAATAGGCCACTACACAGCATTGCGTAGACTGCCCTGTTCTGCACAGTAGGTCCTTATTAGTTATCTATTTCACATGTAGTGGTGTGTATATGTCAGTGCCAATCTCCTGATTTACCTCCCCCTTGTCTCCAAGTTCTATATCTATAGTCTGTAGCTACTCACATACCAAGTATATCATACAACTTTTAAAGCAGTTTTACTTCACTGTTTCAAAAAAGGATTTGATGCAGCACAGATGTGATGCAGTTTACCATCAAACATTAACACACAAGCCAGTTAAAAATTAGGATGAAACAGGGGGTCATAAATGTAGAAAAATGGAGGTGAAATTTCTATACTTTAAAAAAAACCTAAAACTTGTGTTCAACTGATTCCTGTAGCATAACAGTAAATTTAGGAATGGTCCCCACAGGCAAGGCGAAAAAGGAAAATGTGATGAGTTACCTGGCTGTCATGGAATAAAAAGAAATTTTTACATATTCCTCAGTAGGAACCAACTAACAAACTTTATTCTAATCAACTAAATTCCAATAGTTTATGACAAGGCTCCTCCCTTCCCCTTTTAGTTACTCATTCAACAACTATTTATTGAATGTCTTATATGGCCTTTGTATTACGCTAGTTACTGGGGACTCAGTGGTGCTCCCAGTACAGTAGTGGAGAAATATCAATGAATGCCTACATTAGTTTTAATCACAAAGTAATTGCAAAGTGAGATCATCGCTGTGTGTAAAGGAGCGCAGTCCTATGACAGCACACAACAGAATCATGTGAACTAGACTTGGGGTTAGGAAGACTTTTCTAAAGAAGGGATGACAGAGCTGAAATCTTTTATTTTTAAAAAAATTTTATAGGGATATATTTGCTTTACAATGTTGTATTAATTTCTGTTGTACAGCAAAGTGAATCAGTTATACATATACAGATGTCTCTTCTTTTTTTGGATTTCCTTCCCACTTAGGTGGTCACCACAGAGCACTGAGTCGAGTTTCCTGTGCTATAGAGCAGGTTCTCATTAGATATCTATTTTAGAAATTAGGTCATTTGTAGAGACATGGATGGACCTAGAGACTGTCATATGGAGCGAAGTAAGTCAGAAAGAGAAAAACAAATATCGTATATTAATGCATATATGTGGAATCTGAAAAAATTGGTATAGATGATCTTATTTACAATGCAGAAATAGAGACACAGATGCAGAGAATAAACATATGGATACTGGGGGAATGGGAGCGGGATGGGATGAATTGGGAGATTGGGGTTGACATATGTACACTGTTGACACTATGTATAAAATCGAGCTGAAATTTTAAGGATAAGCAGAAGCTGTTTAAGTCCTTGTTTTCAGAGTCCTGCCCATAGGCCAATAGCACCAGCACCAGCTAGGAGCTTCTTAGAGACACATAATCTTAGACTCCAGCTTGTACCTACCGAATGAGAGCCTGCTTCTGCTTTAACAAGGCACACAGCTAATTCTTATGAACCTTAAACTTCAAGAGGCAGGGATCATGGAGAAAGGGTGGGAGGGGACAAAGGGAACAATGTGTTCAAAGGCTTTGTAGCAGAAAGAAGCATGGAGGAATTCTATTTCAGGCAAGGTGGCTGGTACTTTCGTCATAAGCGAAGGCAGAATTCTGCATGAGCAGGTAATGGAGATCTACGCACACTGGCTCACTGAAGCAGGGCTTTGAAGGCCTGAAAATAGCAGGGATCTTTGAAGATTTTTAAGCAGAGAAAGAGGATAATCAGATTTGTATTTGGAAAACATCACTCTGCAATGCAGAGAGCAGAGAATATTCAGGGCGGAAGCTGTGGGCCATTTCAAGGGCCATTGTGGTAAAAGATGATAGTGTGGAGATGGTGAGAAGAGAGAGGTTTGAGAGGTATTTAGGGGATTAAATTAATTGGCTTTAACAGATTTAACATGTGGGTGATGGAGAGTGAGGGGTCAAGGATTACTCTTAGGGTTTCAAACTTGCCCCTTTTGGATGGATGAAGGTGTTGAGACAGGGACTCCCTGAAAAGAAACCAGATTTGGGGAAGAAATGATCAGTTGAGAATTCTAAATATTGAATTTCAGGTGCCTTTGAGGCAGTGGAGACATCAGAGGTTGTTAGAAAAATAGATTCAGACTAGTCTGGATTAGAGATATAAACTTGGGAGTGAAATGGGTAACATGTTGGATAATTTATTTAGGAAAGATGAACAAAATTTTTTCATTGTACTATCTTTCATATTGAATTCCAATAACACTTGCTAATTTAATAAAAAGTGTTTTTACAGGGTACCAAATTAATACAGCCCAGGTCCATTGGCTTCTATTTTTTAAAGTAGATTCTGTAATAGATTTTAGAGAATCAGAGAGAAATAGATAGTCAATATATTTTTTTAAACTTTCTTTAATATAGGTTGTCTTGACCATGCTTTGGCAGAAGTTGGATGGAACTCATTTAAAAGTTGAATTCCGTGCACCTTAACCATGGATATTATAGGTTGTCAATTGCCTAGTCCATAATAAACCCACAATAATATTTAAATAGCTGATTATTGAAGTGAGAGCTGTATATTTTAGGTATCAGACTTGCAGGTGGTAAAGCTGGTATTCTATTATGAAAATTAATGAGCCTGATAAAACTTCTCATTCAAACACAGTGTCTTCTACTCAGAGAAGGGCTGCAGAGGTGCTTCTGAGCTGTGCTAAAGCTAATCTTTAAAATATCTTTGATTCTACCTAGTTGCAAGGACACATAAAAAGTGTGAAAGATATAATTTGAGTAGAAAATGTAAGCATAGATTTTATCAATCAACTGACTTAGCTATGAAAATATAAATGTGGCTTTTATAGAATAAGTTTACCATCTGCAAAATACATGCTCAAGAGGGTTAACAAATTAATCCATTGGGTGAAAGAGAAGCTGGCCTCAGGAGTTATTACAAAAATATTTAATAATTGATATGGTCATAGCACAAACCAATAAGACAAGACATCAGTCATTTTGCTGAGGGAACCTGTTGGTGGAGAACCTGTTGCTATAAAGGCATTACTTGAATTAGCTTGGGGTGGATATTCTGGGGATGAGAAACCAGGCTGCTAAGAGCATGGTCAGTCTTTGGGGGATAAAAGCAGTTATTGGCTTGTGACTATGGATAATAATATTTCATTACTTAAGCAACCAACATGACCCTTTCTATTACCCACTGGCTAAATACTAGCCCCACCTACAATTATACATTTGAACAACAGGGAATGATGAAACCAGTAATCTTTGACTTGAAGATGGTTAATATTTTGTTATTATTTTTGGCAGTGATCTGTTTTTTAAGGCCGTACACAATAAACCATGTCACTAATAACAGAAGAAATGACTCATCTTCATTGTCTGGTTGGAGGGCAATAATGTGACACATCCTGATGGAATTTCTTATTTACATGTAAGGAAGGGGGGAAGGAGTGAAATACAGACGAGTCGTACTACATTACACTTGGAATATGGTATTTCAAAAGACTCTTCCAGCTTCCTTTGACTCTGAGAAGGGTTTTATGATACATGCTCTAAGAAAACATTGAATCAGGGCCCTGAGCTGAGATTACATGATTAGGAGGATGAAGCAATGCAGCTTGAAATGATCCTGCCATTGATGGCTTACTTTCCTGACCACCCATCCTCCTGGGGCTAAAATAAGCAGAGTCAAATAAGCAAGAAAGAACCATCAGCTAAATCCAGGTACTTGAGGAAGCCCAGATTTCTCTTCATTGATGCTAATGTCCTGCTTAGAAGCAAACTTTCCCACCTTCGATGTCCATCCTTCTGTGTTCTCTATTTCTGATTGTGTTTCTTTCATAATACTGTGAATTCACTTCAGCTTTTGAACTGCATTTTATCTTTAGTAACTAAAATTGTCTCTATGTGGTGGTTAAAGCTTGGGTCCGTTATTTATAAAACTTGCCTCAGCCTTGATCAATCTGAGTATATCAAACAAGCCACTTTTCCTACCCTCCATCTTCATTACGACTTAGCTACTTCTCCCACCTTTGGAATAATATCTATTATAAATGATTCTGTGACATTTTGCACTCCCCTTTATACATTAGTTTAATGCCAGACTTTAAAGATTATGCTTGTATGAAGTGTGGTCTCTTCTTCTCTAAAATGGCCAGATTCATTCACTCTGAAAATTTGATTTGACTGGCTTATAAACAAAAATACACTAAATCATGATTTCCAGAAACATATTATTGGTGAATGGAATAGCATATGATTAGCACATCAATTACAGTTTAGTATTTTTCTTTTGTTTGTTTGATGAGTGGTATGAATTCCATGAAGGAGAATAATCTCAGGATAGAGGTTTATGAAAAATAAGATGTTACTCTACTTGTTGCATTGACAAAGATTTACTATAAGACTTTGGCTGTATTTTTTCTTCAGTCCATTTTATTCTCAATAATAGATAATGATGGTCATACTTATTGAGTACTTATATGTACTTTTTTCATAATTCCCAATTAATTAATGTTTCAATGTTAAAGTCATCAATATTGAAATAACCTTGTAACTTCAATTTCAGATTTCAATGTTTTAGGATATATTTATTGTGATTAAGACTTTTTTGCTATCCCAAGATAATGAAACCTTCAGTGAAGAAACATTACTGTTTCTTGAAAACCAAGAGATAAAATGAGAAAAATTTAATATGTATATACATGTAAAAACTTAAGCTTAGAAGGATCATTCCATTTGAATAGCTTATAGCAGGAAATTATAGCCTTCAGATAATTTCAAAATTGGCTTAAATTTCACCCTCACTCACAAAAGAATAGGAACAGTCCTAAAAATTCCCATGTTTAATAAATACCTATGAGGGACGGGTCTCATGGAGATTTGGCTTTAAAAAAGCTAAATAGTTTGGTGTAGTTTTTGGAAAAAAAAAAGATCTGATTGTGTCCAAGGTGTCATAGTGTTAAAAGTGTAACTATCTTTATTAGGACATTATGCATTATTTCCCTTACTGTTGGAAACATTTGAGATATAGGCTAACTTATTGAATCCTTAACTCTTGTCAGCTTTATAAAATCCTGTTGTTTCACTTTCCATATAGTTTTTCCTTGTGAAACATTCTGTCTTTTGTCTCCTAATAAATACACCCTTTCTAAATCCTTTTTCTTTTAAAATGAAAAGATTAAAAGGACTACTTTTGTAATTAAAAGTCATTTTAAAATAACCTCAGAAGATTGTTTCTAGATATCAAAACATCTTTATGGTCCCATTTCTATGGCAAGAAAGACAACGACTGGGATCCTGTACATTTTACTGTAGTCTACATTAATTACCTTCCATTAAAAAATGACAAAGACCTTTTTGAAAGGGAATCTGGCATTCTCTCCAAGAAATGATGGCAGACACCCTACTTTGCTGATTTCTTGACACTTCTAATTACCTGTATTCATTTGAAATCGTTTCCTTTGTAGAGAGTTATTGGCATGATTTTCTGAGAACAAGAGGAAAATGGAAAACATTTTAGCAAGTTAAGAGGAAAAAAAATCAACAGTGTCATTGTTTGCCGCTTTTGTTGAAACTACCTACACGAGTCATTTGAGGGACATGAAGGTAAATGAAAGGTTATACTTTGCCCTGCACGTTGTTGCTGGTATTTGTAATGTCAATAACTGTAGAAGGTTGTCAGGAAACTGGAAAGATAAAGGTCAATAGCAATGACAAATATATCGTTGTATGTGTTTGAATATGCAATATCAGCCTAATCTGCCGGTGGAGGCTTTCACTCCCTGGAAATATCAATCAGATGCTTTGTGAAACCCACCGACTGTTCTCTAGTCTCCTAGAGTGTGATGGGGGGATCCAAAGATGGAAAACTCATCAGAACTTTTTGGGGGAGTGGGTGGGTTGGAATCATTGCTGAATATACATATAAATACTCATTGTTTCTTTTAAAGGTGGGATTAAAAAAGACACACTAAAAGTTACCCAGTTTCTCAGATTGCTTCATCGGAGGGAAGTTTAAACATTTTTCTTTTCACCAAGAGGAAGACACAGTGTATTCTGCTTTGTATATCATGACAATGAGGTACATGCCAGAACCTTTCAGTGTTATAAACTAAATTAAATATTAACTATGCCTTGCATACAATCTGGACAAAAATGTAGCTGGCTAATAGTGAACCCTTATACCAAACCCTGCTTCCTGTTGATTTTGACACGGTGGAATGTGTGGCCATTTGTATTCAATAATAAATTATTTACAAATGAAATGCACAGTAGGTTACTTAAACTGTGTCTCTACTAAGAATAGACTTGTTAAAATACATTTTGTTGGAGCCAAACCAAAGTATTCAGATTCAGTAGACAAATGCATCTATCTTCCTTTTAGTAAACTGTGCTGAAGAAATCACTTAAAACCTTTTGGGAAATGAAAAGTAAAATAAAATAGCGAGAGATCTTTTAAATGCATGCGTTCAACTTGGTCTTGAAGAACACCTGCAGGATATAAAGACAGTGTGTTTGAAACACAGAGGGATCATATTTTATGGATATTACTTTTAAAGTTTTGCATCTGCCAGTACTCTCCATTAAAATAAAATATTTTGAAAAATCTAGTCTTTCTGAGACATTTTGCATTTCCTTGGGTATTATGACCCCCTTGCCTAACGCTGGCCTAAGGCATAAGTCATCCTTCCCAAATGCACGTACAACTATATGGGAAGGGAGGTAAAAAAAGAGATCTGTTCCTGATGAGTGTCCAGAGTGACAGGAAAAAGAGCAGTGAACTCAGTTGCACCCTGAGGTTACAGAATAAGAGAAAATGTTGTGAGGCACAGGGAGACTAAGAGAAAGAGACAGAAAGGAAGACAGAAATTATTTAGGAAGAGGGAAATAAAGATGGGACGTTACTCAGGTAAGATATAAATAGAATTTAACACAATAAATGTAATTGTTACATAGCAAAAGTGAGTTGCCAACCCTAAATGGAGAGAAAAACGGTAGACTATAGAGGTTGAGCGAGAAAGAGATAATGTTCCCTTTCTAGGAAGAGAAAGTCCTAGGTAGAAGGAAATGAAACAGAAAAGAACAAAGATTTCCTGATGTTTACCAGTGCAGGTGTCTGTCCAGATGAATCACAGGCTCCTTGTGCCTCTCCTCTGAACATGCCACATCTAGACAAACCTATTAGAAAGCTCTGTGCCCCATTCATGGCTGCAAATCTACATGTGCTCATAGATTTCTTTTGACTTTAAATATTCTGTAGAGTTCATTGTGGAGATTTTTACATTAAGATTTTTTTTTTCTAAAGCTCTAATTATTTCAGATAAATAATAGCTTTATAAGCCCTCAAACAACAAACCATAAATGGTATAATTGGAGATGGATTAATTCTCCTTTCACTGGTTTCCCTTTGTGTTTAGTTGGTTTTTGATTGCATTTCTGACCTTCAGATAAGACTCTTTTGTAAGTCAACAGTCTGGTTATATTCACGGTGTGTCAGATGACAGCTATCGTACTGTCCCAAAAGTTTTGCTAATTTTACTTTTAAGTAAAAATAAATAATTTTTCAATGGAAATTACATAAACAGAGGGGAAACTTTACTTTTGTCTTCTTATTTGAAGATAGTATTATCTTCACAAAGGTAGCTCAAGGGTTTAAGAAACAATAAAAGGGCTTGTATGCACTAGACATATGTTAAATAGAGTTAACTTTTCTTTGCAATTTCAGCAACTTTAAAGCAGGTGCTGGAAACAATAGAGTCCTGGACTGTCTATGTTGGGGAACCTTCTTTTTATAGACTAACATCTGGGTGAGAATAAAATTTTGAAGGTTATATTTTTTCATTTTATTTCTTTCCCTCCCCCTCCTCCTTTCTTGGGTAAAGGTTAGTTTGGAGATGAATGGGTAATACAAGGCAAGTCATTTTCTATTTCTTGTAATCTCTTTTTTAAAAAGTTTGTGATTTAGCACAAATAAAAAAATGATTGTTTTGCAAAAGTAACTTTGTTCTTTTATGTTAGATGACTGAATTGAAAGTTATGAAGTCATTTTTCTATTAAACACACATAATTTTGTAATTTTTTTCTTTCTTTTCACAGCACAATATTTGGGCAATAACAGAATTACATGGTAATTTTTACCTTTTTCTCTCATTTGTTGATTGTTATCACTGAACATTTTAATCATCAGTGGTCCAGAGTGGAAACTACTCAGAAATTGCAGAATTATTCCTCACCTTTTTCTCTCCAGACTAAAAACTGAATATAATTTCTAAGTGTTATAACCTACTCTACAAGATGAACGTCCTAAAAGATAATTGTAATTCATAAGTGTTAGGGATGGGAGAGATTAGATATAATTTTATTCATATCTATCTTCTCTATCTCTCTTTGTAGACAGATAAAGTATTAGACATGACAGAGTATGCAGTTGTGAGGGAAATCACAAACCTCAGTGTCTTTTCCGAGGTAAGAAAGGAGTAAAGGGCAAATGCTTCCAGTGTTTTAGAAGTTAACTTATGCTTTTTCATACACACAATCACCCTCTCTTCTCTCTTTTACACTTGCTGCGTTAACCAAGTCTTCCTGTTTGAAAGGAACAATTATCTAGCTTTTAGTGTAATGTTAATCTTTTCCAGATATTATTCCTTCTATAAAACTCACTGATCTTATTTATTAAAAGTCAGCTTAAGGAAATCAAAGACACAAAGAATTATTTCAATTAATTTTGCATTATAAATAAACAGTTGAGAAACTGATAGCTATGCAAGATATTGTGATCTGAGTTTAAACAAGAGACAACAACCAAAATAAGAAAGAATAGTTAAGAAGCAAGTAGAAAAAAAACAGAGTGAGGGTCTTTGGTAAAAAGTAAAGTTAGTCAGTGGAGAGAAAAAAAAATAAGCTTCAAGTATAAAAAAGGAGAGTTTTGTTCAATCATAAGTAAGAAAAAAGGTACAGGAGGCCATAGTGGACCACAAACCAATTACAGGTTAAAAACAGAGCCTTGTTTTTTATATACAAAATACTGTTGGATAGTCACAAAACAATTCAGGGAATTTAGGGAACATCTACACTATATGCATTATTAATCAGTTCCTTGTTATCGCACTGTGTCCTTTAGGGTCCTACCACTTAAGCTGAATGTGCAGAATTTGGAGAAGGTCCAGAGGAAGCAGCAAAATAACTAAAGGCTTGGGAAACAGTCCCAATGAAACAAGGGTAAAGGAACTGGCCTTGTTTAGTCTGGAGAAGAAAAGACTTGGAGGGAATTAATAGCAGTCTTCAAGTTCATGAAGGAACACAGTCCTTTGCAGGTAGAGGTGAACAGCTGCTCTCCGTTTCCTCTGAGGATAGTACAAGACAGCAGGGTCTTAAATGCAGGAGACGGGATTTGGGCAAGATGTTAGGAAGATCTTCTCTACCTTGAGTGGCGTGCAGAGTAGGCTCCTCCGGATTTAGAAAATGTTGAGGGAATTATTATAACTATTTTTTGGAGTCAGTTCAAATTGCAGAATAAAAAGAGAGAATGTTCTCTATAAAATAGGAACCCCTGGGCAAAACGAGACCTTAAAGAAGGAATACTTGTGATCTAGGGATAAAGGCCCTCTGGGATAAAAGAAATACTAAATTCCAGAAGTGTGTAAGAGTCAGGATACTTGACCAGAAGGGAAAGTACATTACAGAAAGAAGGAAGAGACTAAACAGGTAAACAGATTTATCTTTAAAACATTGTTTTAAAGATAAAACAATGAAAATTCATGGGTATGGCATGTATTTGGAAGAAAATGTATAATTTTAATCAAAATTTTGTTTTGGTGGTGGGAAAAAAGTTCTAAGTATTTATGTGTACAATATATACCAGTTATTAGTAATTTAAAAATCTGAATATTAAAGCTAGGACCAACGAATGTTTGCCATATTTAATGAACAATTTTTTAAGAAAAAAACAAAAAATAACAGGGAAATGAACTAGATGACTTCTCAAATTATTTTCAGCCTTTGATCATACGACATATGAGAAAACTGTGATTGTGTGGTAAAAAATGGTATACATACACCATACAAAACAAGAATAAAGGATAGAACTCAAGAAGCAATACTAGAATCCAAAAAAATGATTGCAAAATTTATCAGCATCCTTATCACAGGATATATTAACTGAGCATTCAGTGATCCAAGTTTTAAGCAGATCAAACAAAGGAATGTGATCCATGAATTTAAGATATTAGAGCCTAAGGTTGGTTGTCATTTGCTTTACAGGTAAGTCACCTGGGATTGCAGAACCTCTTGCACTTAAAATGATGCTTAAGTATATAAATATAGAAGTATAAATTACCATTTCAGTGAGTTGAATTGTTAAAGGATGTGCATTAGCTTTTAAAATAATTGCAGAGGTTAAAATTTCTGGTCCCCTAGAACTATGATTGCAACTCAAACCGATAGTCAAAATTGTACTTAAAGATTACAAATATATTGTGGGTCAGTGTAAACACCTTAATTTATAGGATATTTGGTTAGTTTGATCAATTTTCTAGTTACTTTTATTTCTTCAGATAGTCTCTCTTTGAAAACAGAATGGATTCTGTGTATGTTTAGCTTTGTTTAAAAATTTTTCAGTATTTCACAGCCGCATTTTGTCACTGATAGTTTCAGTCTAATGTGTTTTGCAACTCACATTTTTTTCCCCCTGATGTTTCAAACTTTCCTTCACTCTCAATTGCAGAAAACAGAATAGTCCATATTTGAATTTATTTAGCCAAGATGATAGTTATGTATATTTTATAACATTCTGGTACACAGATCTTAGCAATCTAAAAATAGATCTCTGCAAATATTTTTTCACTGCTTTTAAAAAATACAGTTACAAACACTTCACTTGTAAAAGATTTTGGTTTGGAAATGCATCTTAGTATCTCTCTCTCTCTCTCTGACTCTCACTCTCGACAAAGAAAAGCCTTTTGTTCTGGTCTCTCTGGCACTACCTCATTCTGTGACTTTCTGCTGTCCCCTAGTGGCATGTTAATCTTCTTGACTACTGTGTGATCGCCTCTGGACCCAGTTCTCTACTCTTCTGAGATTTTTGGTGACTCTTATTAGCAGACATTTAAAATACTATTAAACAACCCATGAGCTGCCTTTTAGAAGCAATAACCCTGGTGTTTAGTCCAAACAGTTTTCCATTTATGAATTCTTACCAAAGTAAACATGAATAGGGAATGCATGCTATCTAGATTCATTGGGTTACCTCACCACAATAAACATTTCAGGTTTTCAGAATTTAACACAAAACTGATGAAAGCAAAACGTTATCAGTTTTGACGGGTCTATACATAACATACGGTAGCTGAAAGGTAATTTGTGACAGGTCAGACTATTTATGTCAATAGGTTTACAAACAAAAATTATACTATTTCTTTTCCTTTGCTTTTAAGGTCCTGGTTGGTTACTATCATTTTAATATTTGCTAATTTCACAGTGACATTTTTTCTATGAACTATTTAGAAAGATACAATAAAACTATGTATTTGAAGCATTGGATGTATCACTTATGGAAAATATTTTACATCAACATATACCATGATGATTAAAACATGTTCTTAAATTTTTCTGGATGTTAACTTTTACATGAATCAGAATTATTTTGAAGATTTAAAGATGGTTGGGTTATTTTATCTTCCTTCTATGTTTTATGTGCTTGAGATATACTGTTCAGCTGTGATAAGGAGGCAGTAAATTTTTCAATGCAGCATTTTGGTTTTCTGAATTAGCATGCCAAAATATATGTAATGAGAATGGAACGTAAGAATTTGTGAAAAACAGTATTTCAGGTTTTTAAATATTTTAACTTTAACTCAAGCAGAATCACTATAAGCCTGGCTTACACAATTCTTTTAAAAGATGGCTAAAAACAAACCAAGAAGAATTTACAAGAAAAAAAAAAAAAACTGGTGAAATCTGGCCCATTAACTGAACATTACAGAAATCCAAGACGTATACTGAACTAATGATTTCTTGGCACTGCCTTCTTTGGCACTTATTATGGTTTTGACAATTATCACATGAATAGCAACATTTTTTTCTTTCTGAACTTGGAGTGGTGGGGGCAAGTATTCTTGGTGGTGGGGCAGAAGACCCAAAGCCCTGGAAACTCCTGTTTCTTAGTAATTCAGTGTACAGTTTGGCCGTGTGGGAGAAAAAGAACTGAAATGTAAGGCTCTGTAAATGACAATATTCTTGTTTCTTTAAAGAAAAGCTGGTGTAGTTTTTGAACTACCTCTCTTCTGAAAGGTCAGACTGATGCCCAATTTAGTCATTTTGTCTGTTTATGCATGTCTCCATTGGGATAAGATACCCAACAACAAAGCCTTAGATTGCAATCAACCTTGGCTTAAGTGCAAAGCCATCCAACCAATCCAAGAAATCCTATAGACTATCATGTGAAAAGAGAAAAGGAAGAGTTTAAACTCCAAAACTTTTTCTCAAGAGAAAAGATGAGCTGCATTTTTAAAACTTCCTTAATGTATAAGAGAACTCACGTTCCCTCCTTCAGTGTTACCCCACCACCCAACGGGGTCTCAAGTGTTGGACACAACTTAGCAACTAAACCACCAGCACCACCCAATACCTCAAATTCTAATTATATGGTTTCTTAAAAATACATCTTCCATCAAACACTGTAAATTACAATAGCTATTTTTCACAGAGAACTGTCTGATTTTCTTTTTATTTTTAGTTGTCTATTCAGCTTGTAAATGTTCTAAAAATGTTCTCCTGGAGTTATTTTTAAAAACTCATGGTATGTTAGGATAATAAATATTGTTACTCTGTCATTGGAAACACTGGAGACATCGTATTTAACAGGCTAACAGGAATGAGAATTCCATTAGAAATTTTAATTAATTTCATTTTAGATAAATGTGATTCTTTCACAGTTATAGTTCTGATGACTAAATGGGCAAATTTCTTTGCCACCTTAGCTTCCATTTAGCTAGTTATCTGGTAGAATATTTGGAAAATAAGGGTAGGGAAACACATCCTTTTTGGAAAAAATTAAATCTACAGACGGTCTTAAATCTTCTCTAATGTAATATAGCATTATCAGTGGCCTATTCTCTACAGAATTAGTTTTTCCAAAACAAATAATAAAGCTGAGCAGTCCTACTTTTTACAACTCTGGAGACTATCTAAACAAAATGAACAGATTTATAGGGCTATTTTTAGTGTGTGTCACTTGCATTACAGTTTACATTTGCTTTCAAACCTTATTTGACATTCTTGGTAGAAAAATACAGGCAGAACACTCATTAAGAGTCTTAATAAAGGACAGTCTCCATAGGGCAGTTACCGAAACCCCAAAGTTGAGGCATGTATAAGAATGTTCTTTGGACTTGACTTTCTGTTGTGCTCCTCCATTTTCAGTTGTCTAAAAAAGGGAAGCTCTCAAACAAAATGCAGATTTAAGGTTCTGTTTATAAAAATCTTTAGGCATTGGGATTGCCTACTAATAATAACTATGGTAAAAGCACATTTTCAAGGGTAGGAATTTTCACACAGCAACAGGTAAGTGCTGCTCTGCCTAAATAACTATTATTTTTCCATAAATGGTATATTCAGCATTAAAGTGAAAATTAACTTGCTGGAGATGTATAGTACAATGTTGTGACTTTCTGCAAATGGTTCTTCCATGAATAAAAATGCATGGAAAACCTTATGTAATGTTATGAAATATGTCATCACATATAGATTTATGGAAAATACCATGTTATATTTCAAAATATAGATTCGAGTATTAAATATTTGCATTTCGTCTAAACCAAGTTTCTCTAGCAGTTTGTTCCGTGTGAGAAAGGCCAGTGCCTTCCACAGTGAAAGGAACACCATTTCACTTGCATATACAAATAAGGAATGAAGACTTCATCTCCTTTTGTTTACTCTGAAAAGATATTCTATCAAGAGGAAAATAATAGAAAGATAAAATCAGATACACAGCTAACCCCTTTGTCACGTCCTTTTCTCCTCTGTAAAGGGGAACCTTTTGATAAGGTTAGCCTGCACAGGAAACCTAAATTGACACCCTGCTCCATGCCTCGTGGTTCTTTCTCATTAATCGTGTTCATGTAAAACTCCCTAGTAAGGAAATTCCTTAGCTGTAGACATCATTCAGCTGAGCCTTATAAATAGAGCTCAAATTCAAAGGTAAGAAAACAGACAAGAATTTTACACCAACCACCCTGATAAGATATGTTTTCAAAGTGAAATCACATCTACAAAGTCTCGTGGGTTGGAAATGTCTGATTAAACACTTCAGAAAACATGCTTTCCCACACAGCAGCCTCTTTCTTTGCATGAAATAATTTCTTAGAACAACACCAGAAAAGTAACTTGGCACAACTATTGGGGCTTATTGAAATGCAGTGTACCACATTTAAACCTGAAAAACAGATTTCTATAAAATTAGAGCTTGACAGATTGTTCCCTATGAACCTAAATAAAAGCGAAAAGTGAAAATGATACATTTGTACTAATAGTAATACTCATTGTAACTGCAGGAAAAAATACAAATGAAGGCACTTTGAGAGGTTTCAAATATTTTGCTACAGAGGACTCATCTATGAAAGTATTTTTATAGCTTGATGAGTGTTTTTAACTAGTTAAAGATGTTACCGCAGCTACCTTAAAACCATGTTGTAAACAATGCCTCTGATTAAAAGATTGTCACCAATTTTTTTTTTTAATTTGAAGCTTTCAATCATCCCATGCCTTAGGCTTTGCAGTGTAAAGGAATTGTATTTCTATAATAAATTTATCAATTACTAATTAGTTTGGTGGTGAGTGCCTAATTTGGGTTTCTATATAATATAGGGCCAGTTTTTTCTAGCCCTGTTTTATCCCGACCTATTTAACATATGAATTAAGCCCCAATCTCTTTCAAAATTCAGTTCTGTACTTATTCCTGACAAAATAATAAAAAATAATTTATTATTGTAATCTCGATTTACGGTTTAGTTAGGTTGACTGAAAATATGACTTCTATAGGAATCCCCATTGTCCCTTAAATTCCAGTTTGCTTTCCAATGGGTTTGTGTGCTGGTGAAAGTTGGTGCAACTAACACTTAATATGCCCATTTAAAAACAAGATGCTTTTGACTTTAAATAATGTTTAAACAAGAGAAAAAGAAAAATCTGAGCCTTTTCTGAAATATTACTTTGTAACTTTTAAATAATCAAAAAAAGATAAACCAAGTCTTATGATAAATATATTGCGAGCAGGGAAAGACAAGGCATTTTTCAAAATTAAACTGCTATGACAAGCAGTTGTAAGGCAGTCTGCTTTCTTTCTTTTTTTTGAGGGGGGGGTGGGAATTAGGAGCATTATAATTGAAAATGTATACCCATGGAAACTAAAATCACCTTTTAAGATATTCAAATTCCTTTTTTAAAAAAAATCAAATATATACACGATTTTTAAAAATAATTTTGGTGATCTTTACTTTCCAATTTTGGTGGACTTGTTTCAAATTTTACAACATCACTTTATGCATTACATATTTTTGTCAGGAAGGCATTCTCCAAATGGTAGTTATTTATGTGAAAAATCAAAAAAAGTCATGATAGTATGGCTTTTCTCCCTATTCCATTATTGAAATGAAATATAATCATTAGCCAGGACTATGGTTTACAACATTTTGAAAAACAGACTAAATAGATAGATGTTAAACTAATCAAGAAAGAACTATTATAATTATTTTCAGAAAACACTATACCATTGAATATTTTCAGCTATTAATAATTGTCACGAAGAAAATAGAAGGTTGCATCTTTAAAAATTAGCATACTGTACCTTTTTAGAGTGTTAAAGAGATTCAGTACTCAACTTGGATTTGTGAAAATCGTGATTAAGGAACTGTTCATGATCATAATAAAGTCATATGATTAACCCTGAATTTAGAAGTTGATGATGCAGCAATAGACAATACTGTGACTAAGTGTAGTGTCTGTCTCTTTCATAACATGAAAAAAGTTCCTAAATCAGCCTCCTCACCTGCGACAAAGGTGCCTAATTTTTGCAGCAAAGAAGTTTACTTTATCCAAATTTCTTTCAGTGCTTTCACTTTGTTACTCAAGTCAGAGACAAAGAACATTTTCTCAGGCATTGATTTTTTTTTTTTTTTTTTTACTTTCTTGTGGTTAGTAAGAATGTATCATTTAGAGGTCTTGCAGGTTGAAATGCATATAAAAACCAGTTTTGATTTTCAAAAACCATCTACAGTGAGAGCAGAAGGAATTTCAATCATTTTATCATGTGCTTCATATCATCTAGGTATACTTTTAATTAAACACTGCTCCATAAATAAGCAAATAATAGAAGTTAGCCGAGAAGCAGTTGATCTAAATCACGACAGTTGCTCATTTATCTTTGTCCTAACTAGACAATGGGAAATGACACTACGCTGTTGTTTTCTCTGCATTAAGATTTCCTTCTTAAACAAATGCAATTGAGGCGGTTTGTTTTCCGACAGCCCGGCATACACTGCCAGTGGCCAGTTTTGTCTCGTCTTCATCCAGAGGAGGATTAATCTTGGTGATGGTGCAAACAAAATGTATGTCTGGGGTCAAAGTGCAGACTGCCTTTTGGGATCTGCATTATATTAATGTCATTTTTGGGTTCCTGATGTTAATCAAAACCAACACCATAAAGCGTCACTTAGCTAATTTGTGTATTATTGTCAATGTTACCATTAATTATGCGTTTGTGAGGAAAAAGAGGATTAATGAGATGTCACAGGTAATTTACAATGATCAGGCTCCCCAGGACATTAAGAAAACACTAGCTGGGTAAGATTACCATGCAATCATAATAGTATTCAAGAAGAAAAAGTCTTTGTGGAGGGACCACACTAATAGTCCATCATTATCAAAATCTCTCTTCACTAGAATAATATCCAGGATTTATAAATACCTGGCTTGAATTAAGCGTTTAGTTAGACTCTAATGTATTAACTGTGTGAATTACGTGGAGGTGTGTCTCTCTCCAAGTTCTGAGGATAAGCTAGTGTTTCTCTTGAAAGGTAGGCAAGTCACAGAGGATTAATTCTTTAGTGTGCCCCATGAACTTGAATTCACATGTGATAGGAAACCATTTTAGGTGGTTTGTGTAACTGCATTTAAATCAGGCTGGAAAAGGGATCTCTTAAATCACATCATTTTCTCTAGCGTCCTCACTCACAGCTATGTAAATAAATGGCTTCAGCTTTCTGCCATCCCGTTTCTGGAGTTCCCTCAGTGAGGAGACACACAATAACTTGAGGGAAGAATTGTATCAGCGCAATACACCTGGGGACAGGAGCGCTGAGTGCAGTCCTCACTGAAGTCTGAGAGGCCGCAGAGCACAGGGCCCTGGGCCTCGGCTTCCCTCTGCTGCCCCCTCTTCATGTGGTGGGGTAATCTGGGGGGGCTTTCTGCTCAGAGAACAATCTGGAGCTCCCAGCGAGGTATAAGAGAATGGGTTTTACAGCCTGTGAGTGAAGGATCAAGCCCAATACAGGTGCGCCCTGGGAGCCCGAGGGTCCAGTAGGGAGGCTCTGTGAGTTGAAGGTGAGGAAGGAGGCAGAGTTAGGAACCAGGATGTACCCTGAAGGAATCAGCAGACAGGAAGGCGGGACTTTTTTGAGAAAAGTGAAGTGTTCGTTGATCGGTGGTGTCGGACACTTTGCAATCCCCTGGTCTGTAGCCCGCCGGGCTCCTCTGTCCATTGAATTCTCTAGGCAAGAATACTGGAGTGGGTAACCATTCCCTCCAGGGATTGAACCTAGGTCCCCTGCATTGCAGGCAGATTCTTTACTGTCTGAGCCACCAAGAGAGCCCTCTTTCTGGTGATGTTTATTTATTTAATAGATATGTGGTGACGCCTCATCATGCCCTAGGCACCAAGACAGGGATGGGGAAAGACTGAGAAGCAAGATCCCAGGGAAGGCAGAGCTCAGGACCTGGGTAACTCAAATAGCTCACTGTTGAAACGATGACGTTTGCTGTAGGGTGGAGAGTAGATTGGGGAGGGTCAGAAGAGTTTCTAGTAGACCCTGCAGAGGGAGATTGTTTGGGAGTTCATGTGCTATTTTAATTATTTTAGTTTTGTCTTAGCCTTATTTTTATTTATTTGAAGAATTAGATAATAAAAATATACAATCACATATTTGCTTTCATACACATATATGCAATTTAGGTTTAAATCCCAGTTCTGGGAGACATTGAACAAGTTATTTAACCCTTTTATGTGTCAGTATCTTCATCTGTGAAATGGAAATAATTAAACTTACCCAATGGAGTTATGAGGATTCAATGAGTTGAGGAATATAAATCACTTAACTCAAGACTTAGCACACAGAAAGCATTTAATAAGGGGTTTTTAACCTTAAATTTGTGTCAGCAACAACTAAAACTTAAAAACAATAGTGTCCTGGGCCATCTTATATATGTCCTGGGCCCACATATCAAATCTGAATATCTGAGTACTATCTTGGTATAGCACAGATGAAAATTATTGCAATAAAATTCAATATTTATCACTGATTATTATCAGTTACTATTAACATTAACATATGCAGTGAAACAAAAAAAGTGTATCTGATTACCCTTAGTCTAGAGGCTATGTATGTGGGATAATGCTTTTTTTCAAGCATTTATATGTATAATTGTAATGTTTGGGGCTGTATGATTTGAATTGTGGTTTATAAAAATCTATGAAATAATGTTGTATTGCAATGGCTATTTGTGTGCATACACATGTATGTGTGTATTTCCCTGGGGTGAATGCAGAAGTTTGAGATGGCTGGTGTTATATGAAAGCTGTATTTAAGAAAAATTGTTCATGTACTAGAATAAGGTCAAACCACAAGTGAGCTGAACTTCACCATCTATTAACAAACGAAAATAAAACATTTATTACATTGCCCACTCTTGCTTTTTTTATATTTATGGTATATTCCAAGGAGATTTCCCTGTTGGGATAAAATTTCAGAAGTAGAGAGGGGAAAGCAGGGTGAAGTTTAAATAAAAAATGTTTTATTATTGATTTGGTTGCTGCTGGAGATGACCATATAGATTGTGGAAATAATATAGCTTATTTTTTTCTTTTTTTATTGGCTCTACAAAGCAATAGCTTAGCATAGCTATTAGTTTATCCTGTAACTAACCTTTGAACTACTTTCTGAGTTGGTTGTTTTCCAGAAAGTACTATATTTGATAGAACAAACACTGAGCGCATTTAAAATAACATTAAGCGCATTGAAGAAGATCCTAAAGAAAAGAACTGCTTTTCCTCTGGTCTATGACATTTTACGGATTTGAAATTTTTTACTTTATTATTGTAGTCCATGTAGTAACAAAATCCTCACTCTGACTAAAATTAGATATCTATCCATACATAGAGTTTATATTCTCAAATGGCTAGAGCGTTTTGTTTATTCATCATAATGGCATAGAAGGAAGAAAAAGCTTTATCAAAACAAAGTTTACAAAGGGATTAAATGTAATATGTAAAAGACTAGCCACTGTTATTTTTGTTTCTAATGTGAATTATGACACGTGGGACTGTGGATAAGATCCACTGAAATTACTTAAGACCACAGAAATGTGTATATGTTCATAGTCATATATTTTATATAAATGCATTATAGAGATCAGATAACTTGATAATAGGATTGCTAAGATATCCAAGTAAGGACTAGAAAATGTTCCTCAGGTGACCACAGAAAGTCTTCTTCAACTTAATTATGAACAAACTTCTTAGGATTGAGAAGTTTCCTTTTTCAGGTCAAAGAAAGTTGATTAAATAACTGTCACAGCATTTCTATCTTCCCCACTGCTGGTCAAAATATCATGGTAACCTTTTGGATCATTAGCGACCAATATTGTCAATCAAGCATCATCAAACCCATAATGTGTTTATGTAGTATAAAGTCCCACATGATTAACATTTCCAAAACAAGTTTTCCTTTAATACCAGTCCAAAAAAAGGAAGATGCTCTCACATTCAATGCCCTTGAAAAATAATGCATCTGTATTTTCCTTTTTGAGATTTATAATTTTTTTTTTATTTATTAAAAGCTCTCCTTGTAAATAAAAATTAAAAAATTTTGAAATTGTTGAAAATAATTTATTCCAAGTAAAATATTAACATCACTCAAAATTTCTGCTCTACAGAACATACTCTGGTTCCTATGGAGCAAAATAATTACAGTGGCTCATGATATACACATAAGAAAAGGTATTTTATGGCTCCACCAGCTGGGCTAAGAAGAGCTCAGCAGGAGATGGGAATTTTTAGGAAGTGTGTGCAATCAAGTCAACTTGATATAGAAGAACCAGAGAAAACCCAGGGCTATAGCTGACTCATTGGTGCTTAGTGTCAGGCCTTCAGGGCTAGATGAAGGTCACAATGGGACAGTCAAGGGTGAGGGGATATATGTATGCATCCAGCTGATTCACTTCTTGGTACAACAGAAACTAACATGACATTGTAAAGCAAATCTACCCCAATTAAAAAAAAAAAAAAAAGAATGTGGCAAAACTTAGGAGTATTGAAGAGGTGGTGGTGGTGGTTTAGTCACTACACTGTGTTCAACTTTTGCGACCCCATGGACTGTAGCCCACCAGGCTCCTCTGTGGATTTCCCAGGCAAGCATACTGGGGTGGGCTGCCATTTCCTTCTCCAGGGGATCTTCCTGACCCAGGGATTGAACCTGTGTTTCCTGTATTGCAGGCAGTTTTGTTACCATTGAGCCACCAGGGAAGCCACAAGACTTAAATGTGGGAAACAGGAGTTGGTCAATTTTTAACAAGAAAAATCTCACTGCAAGAGTGCTAGAAGGTCCTTTTTGATGTGATGTCTATTACTGAGTTTAGAAATGGTGTGGATAAAATCTTTAGGACTTAGCTGATAGAGCCTTACTTCACAAAGATTGAAGAAAATCATAGGAAATAGTGCTGTGATCTGTAGATCCATGTCAACACCTCTAGTATTTCAAATTTTCAATAGACAGGGGCTATGGTCACTGCTGTGTAAGTTAGATGGCCCTAAGAAGTTCTCTAACACCTTTTGATGGCATGATTAGGAATCAAAGTTGGCAGTGCTTATGCTGCAATTTCCAAAGAATAAATAATATGATTGAAGTTAGTCAGTAGGTCTACAGAGTTATACTAGGAGACAGATAGGGTTGTGGAAGACTTTTGCAAAGTATGCCAACCAGAAAACTTTTAATAGAGCAAGGAACAGAAATGAAAATAGTCTAAATGGCTATCCATGAACTTCTATATAGTAGGAACAATGTTCTGAATTATACATGCCAGGGTTATTGGAGATTTTCAACTGCTTTAACCAAGGGCAAAACTTCGTTGATGTTGGTATTTCATATATTTCAGAATGGCTCTGAAACAATAACTTAGTGATTATTTTCACTATCGGGAAATGGTCTGGACTTAAGGATATGATTTGGGTTCAGTTTATCTTTGCAGTCTCAGAATGTAACATTCCTAGCACATCATAGCCATAATCTAACATCAGTATATGTTTATGTGGATTAATGTTCAATTTATAAGGTTATCTGAAGTAATACAATTTCGAGCAGGAAAGGTAAAATATTAATGTGTGTTAGAATACCCTGAGATGTGTTTTAAACCTTATAATAAAACTGTGATTACTAAACAGTTCAGTTTGATAGATTTGTTGTATGCTTGTCAAAAACTTGTAGAGTTTTTTGACATCTGGCCTTGTTTCTGAGATCCTATACTTATATATATCCTACATAAGATCCTATAAATAGTGACTATAACAACAAATTGAAGAGCAACCATAATGAGTTCACAATGTAATAAGACTGTTTTTAACCTTTTGATCTTTTCTATATATACATAAATTGGGTAGTTCCTTCCTTGAAAATGGAATACAGCAATAAAGCAAATATATCCATAGCTTTCATGCATTAAGATGGCCTTTATGTAGGTGGGGATGAAAAGCCAGGCTTTCAAATGTATGCAGTCCCTTTTTAACCATATAGTCTCCTCCATTCAGAAATCTCTTTCTGTATCTTGAAACTCTGAATAAATAGGTGGCCTGGGTTGGAAGGATTTTAGCTGTGAACCACACTCATATGGAGACACCACCATAAACATAAAAAGCTGGTGCAGACAATTGTGTATAAGACCTTCAGGCATTCCCTGACCCTTGGTGGGGCTGGAATCCCTGGGCACTCATTGTCCTATGCAACTTTTCCTTTTCTTTTGTCACTTGTCTTTTTTTGTTTGCTCGTTCTTGATCCTGGCTAGTCTTCATGTTCATTTTGGTTTTTCTTGTTTTTAGTTTCAGTCAGGAGTTTTGATTTTGATTTCTAATAGCTCTTTTATTGGATAGTTTGGTTTTATATTATTGACCATGAATTGGACTCAAATTTGACCGATGACTTTTTACCATGAAAATCTTTAATGCCTTTCCCTGAAAAGATTTCCTCACCCATCTGTAGAGTATCTCTCAGGAGAAAATATGGAGGAATTCACCCTTTTATTTCTTTCTATTGTCACTTCTTTCCATCATGGTATTCCTTCTTTCCCCCTTTCTCTGTCTCTTCCTTCTCATCCCCTGCTTCTTTCTCTCATTCTTCAAATCACTGGGGCTCCAAACTCACTACATTTTCAGTTTTTTATACTGAAGTGAATAAATCTGTTCTAAAATTAGTAGCCTCAGCTAACAGATCAAGGAACAAAAGAAGTACACAAGGAAGAAAAAGTCATCAGAGAAATAGATGGAGTTCTGAACATCATTCTATTTCTCTGCCTTTTTCTACATTAGACTCTTTCTTCCTGCATCTGGACCCTCACCCAGGCACAGCTAGCCACATTATTCTTCAAGTAATGCTTTAAAAGTCATTTCTTCGGAGACACTTCCCCTTACCTTCTAGACTTTGACTTTTATATGACTGAATTACATTCTATAGATTGAATGCCTCAAATTTAATCAATAGTCTAGATATATTGATAGAGAAAACAGTGGGCTCAAATGCCATTCTTCCAGAAATTTTGGGCAGTTCCCAGGCAATCAGAAATGTGTGGCAAGTTCCTTCAGTACAGAAGATGCTGTGGTAGGCAGCCTGTAAATCGGCTTCTAAGATCCTCGCCTTATGGAATTTGTGTCCCCACAAGCCTTGCGTGTGGGCTAGACATCATGACTCACTTCTAAAGAATAGGATTCAGCAAAAGTGATGAGGTGTCTCTTCTGCAATTAGGTTACACAAAGACTGTGACTTTCATCTCACTGGTTCTCTCATGGTCTTCCTCTCATTATCTCTCCCTGAGCCCTTGCCTTGAGGGAAGTCCGACGCCATGCTGTGAGAGGCCCTGTGGAGAGTGCGCACCACAGGAACTGATGTTTGTAGCCAATAGCGAGCAACATCTTGAGGCTTACCGCCAGCCACGTGAGTGGGCTTGAGAGACCTTCCCTTGGTTCATCCTTGAGATGCAACACTGTGAGAATCTTGAGCCATGGGACTCAGCTAAGCCAAACCTGGATTTCTTAACCACAGAATCACTGAGATAATAAGTGTTTGTGGTTTTAAGTCATGAAGTTTTGAGTTTGGGGATAAATTCTTACACAGCTATAGATAAACAATATGGATTTTTCTGGAAGTGGGTTGAAGCTGGAAGGATATTGAGAAGCAGGTTAGAGAAAGCTTAAGTTCCTTGAACACCCAAGACAATTTCATCTGTATCCTACAAATTACATCTAACAAGAAAGCATTAACAATAACCTCTTTTAAATGTAACAAAGGACATTTGATAGTGTTTTCACACACACAAAAAATGCTGATATTAAGGGACCTTAAATACTGTGGATATTCAAGCTCGTGAATATCTGTGATTTCACATATTGGTAGCCTTTTATATATGTAATTTCATCCTTCTCAGACCATATAATGTACACCTCATATGACGGATGTGTATGGTGATTTGATGTAGGGCAGGATGCTCTTCTATAGCTTTTTATGAGGTTCTGAATCTTCCCATTAACTTTTTATGGATATATCTGGCTCAAATCTGTGCCTGTGAATAAATGATCACATTTTCTTTTCTCTCTAATGGAGGCAATGCAACTCACTTCAAATTTTGATTCTGTTTACTAAACAATTTCTATTATAAATAAATACCTTAGGTTATGCATAATGTTCTTGACAGTTTGACTGTCTAATCATAGTACAAGGGTATATTCCCTTTGCAAAGTCTTGAACTAAATCCATTTAGTGTTTTTCTTTACATTAGTGGGGGATAAAATTGTTACTTATCCTGAAGGAATTCTTACTCATGGGTAAGGGACAAAAGGATATTCATGGTTTAAGTGACTAAAGACATTTGAGTGGAGATATGATGTGCTATTTTATAGATGGCATTCTTTTGGAAGTAAGCATAATCAAATCTTTTAATGTATCATCAGGTAATGTATATATGTGTATATGTATATGTGTCTCTCTTTTTCTCTGTCCCCATCTCTCATATATATAGTAATATAATACATATCTAATAATATCTAGTTATTTAATCACATTTGGTGAAAAGAATAATGTTTTATCTAAATTTTGATATTTGAATAAGACATATTTATTTAGTATGACCTTTCCTTTTCCATGTGACTTGAGAAACAGAATCTCTGTAAATCGTTCAATTAAGGTCTAGTGGGACAAAAAGGTAAATATGAGGAAATGCTCTTGGTTCTACTGGCATGTGATTATTTAGTAGAATGTCAGTAACCTGGTAGCAACATGGTTCAACCTTCCAGCATCAATCATTCTGCTTCCATCACCACCAAGGACGTATATGTATACTTTAAAAATTACCTTTATAAAGGAAAATTACATACATAAACAATTTTACCAGTAGGTAAGGCAGAGTGCTATTTAGGTGATGTACTCTGAAGAAAAGTCTCTGATCAGAAATACCTTCCTCTATGGAATGCCACTAGTCCTAAATTTAAAATGTTTATGTAAACTTAAGGATCTTTCAAGAAACTGTACATTTCAACTAGGTTAAGCTATCACTCTACAGGGAGTTATCCAACAATTAGCTTGTTGAAAGTAAATGTGAAAGTGAGGTCACTCAGTCATGTCTGACTCTTTGTGACCCCTTGGACTGTAGCCTACCAGGTTCCTCTGTCCATGGCATTTTCCTGGCAACAGTACTGGAATGGGTTGCCATTTCCTTCTCCAGGGGATCTTCCCGACCCAGGGATCGAACCTGGGTCTCCTGCATTGCAGACAGATGCTTTACTGTCTGAGCCAGCAGGGAAGCCCAGTTAGCTTGTTAGCAGGAATTAATTAGTTTATGGGAACAATTGCTACTCATCGTTATGCTGTAGGAAAAGGACCTTGAGCAATTTGACGCAGACTGTCAAGTTTGATGGCAGCAGTTAGAACCAAGGAACTGTATTTAGGCTTACTGAGTCTTGTGACCCAGCTACCCCTGTTGTCCATTGCTCAGGGCCCTGGAAAGCTAGGAAGAGGACAATAATGGAGAACAAGGTGGTACTAAAAAAGTGGCATAGCATGTTTTAAAGACACAGTATCTTTTTATAAATCTTGCCTAGAGCTGAAATTTGTTACATTTTTCCTTTTGTGGTTAAATATAAACAACTTATAGATAAAGCCTTTATGAGGAAGACCCCTGTAAGGAAAGACCCCATTGCCTTAATAAGTTAATTATAATGAAGAACTCATTTTTCAGATTAATTCTGATCGTTTTCAAGTGCGTATTAAGTGGTTTCACTACTACTTTTAATGTTTTAGTAGACATCAAGTGCAAAAAGGGTTTCCCAGGTGGCTCAGTGGTAAAGAATCCACTTGCCAATGCAGATGACAAAGGAGACGCAGTTTTGATCCCTGGGTCGAGAGGATCACCTGGAGGAGGAAATGGCAACCCACTCCAGTGCTCTTGCCTGGAGAATTCTATGGACAGGGGAGCCTGGTGGGCTACGGTCCATGGGGTGGCAAAGAACTGGACGTGACGAAGTGACAGAGCACACGTGCTCACACACATACACACAGGTGCATAAAACTGGATTATCCATAATCTTTGGTCACCTAGTGAATTCATGACTTCTTCCCTTCCTTCCTCTCTCCCTTGCTTCCTTTTTTCCTCCCTTTCTCCCTCCTCCCTGCCTTTCTCTCTCCCTCCCTCCTTCATTTATGTAATGAATTAGGCAACACAAAAGTTGAGACCTTGACAGTAACTCCTCTCTGGCTATGTGGTCCTCTGCAGCATCCTCACTCTGTCTTTTCCTACCTAACATAGCACCATACCAAGTCTTGTGTTTACTGTTTTCTTGCTTTGCTTTTTGTATCATTTTATCCCATTTAACTGTATTTCTAAAAAGAATATATCTTTATTTTAATAATTTTAACTTTAAAGGGATCATGCTTTTATAGTCATTTGTGGCTTTTAAAATTTAATATAAAATTAAGATTATCCATATTGTTGCACTGTAAACAGCTGTAGAATGTAATCATTCATTTTGATTTCTGTATAATAGTTTGCAGATTAAAGAAATATCCAGTTGAATAATCTCCTTTCTCTACTCTTTGCCTCTTCTCCTTACCTCTCCTCTCGCTTTTCTTCTTTCTCTTGTTCTCCCTGTATTCCTGCTCTCTCTTCAATTCACAACTTTTTAATTGCAGCTGTTACTTATTTCCATCTGCAAGTCCTGTAGACACCAACTACATTTCCAAAACAGATTTTCTCTTCACATTCCTTCTCTCCCCACAATTCCCCATCAGAGCCCTGAGACAAATGCCCAGCATTCCAAGAAAGAGAATTTGAAAATAACTGAATAAGGCAGTTACCAGATGCATGCGTATATTAGAACTCTATTAGTTCACTTCAGTGGGTGTCAAACTTCATCAGAAACACCTGTGACTTGCTAAACCACAGGTTGCCAGACCCCACCCCAGAGTTTCTGATTCAGTGACTCTGGGGTGGAGTTTGATGATTTGCATTCCTAGTCTCCCAGGTGATGCTAATTTTGACAGGCTTCCCTGATGGCTCAGACAGGAGACTCAGTTGGATCCCTGGGTTGGGAAGATCCCCTGGAGAAGGAAATGGCAACCCAGTCCAGTATTCTAGCCCGGAGACAGCCCAGGCAGTCAGTTACGACTAAAGCGCTAGTGTGCATGCGTGTGTGTATATGCATGTATGTGTGCACCCTCATGCACGTGTACACACACACACACACACACACACACTCTGTACATTTAAAACATTTTTTGAAGTGCTCCATGACCCAAACCTTGTATTAGTCTCATCGAATGATGCACCTTTCAGGATGGGTTTGAAAGCTGACCTCCAGTTGATCTGGCTAACAATCCAATAATCTTTCAATTATGCAAGACAAAATATATTGGTCCTTTCTTTGAACTTTATAAATTTAAATTTACACTTGCCTTTCTTGTATATTCATCAAGGATATTTCCTGAAACTAAAAAAAGAACAAGTTTTAAAATAGTGCCATTTATTTTCATACTTTTGTGGGACACATTCTGATTATCTTCTTTAAATTCTACCTACAGATATACCTCCCTAATTTACCTAACAGATATGATTCTGATGGATTGCATGTAGTACACAGTCCTATACACCTAAAAATATTTTAAATGCACTAGGCAAGCTACCTCCTTAAAAAGCTTATGTTAAAAAGTCCTTCTGAATCATGCATAATTATTCCTCAATTTTTATCTTCTGTAAATTTAGGATCTTGTGTATAATGTCTTCTTGAATGACAGCAAATATGCCCATGAGAAATACACCAATCTTATAGATGCATTAGGAAGGAATGTGGTAAGAGAAATAGTGACTCCCCTTAGATACCCATGTGCTGTTTTAATGACCAAAGTTGTCCATTTTCATTGTATGTCATGTGCAACTACAGGCCTATCTTTCCCCAGCTCATAAATGCTACTGATTTGCATCTTCCTGGCTGCTACAATATACCCATAAACCTCTCTTTGTAGAAACACAGCTTCCATCAAAACAAGTCTTTAAAAATATTTACCAAGCTGTAATAAACAACACTCCTCCAATGTGCTACATATAAAAAAATAACCTCTTGATGGACAATGTCAGTTTTATTTTCACTAATTAGGCTCTGCACATTTGCCAACACTAGTAAATTATATGGTCAACCCAGCTTATGCAAATAAAGCTTTTTTTTTTTTCAAATTTGAAGAGATGATCTATATTCTCTTCTTGGTTATTCTGATAGACAAAATATCATCTCTTCAAAACTGTTCCCTTGGCACTATGAGGATATATAGTTTAGTAAATAGAAATGTACCAGATCAAATTATATTGCCTTTAGCAAATACTAGCAATGTTAGCTTCTTGGTACAGACTAGGTCGTTCAATACATTTATTAATTTGTGCTATTCAAAGTAAGAATTCAAATAGCACAGTAAACATTTTGGCTGGAGTGGGAAATGGATTGCTGCTATACCAGGACTGAAGACAACTTGGGAAACTTGAGCAGTGTAGCCATGGGGCAGAATAGATTTGAGCCAGAATGAGTCTGCTAATAGCAATGGATGCATTGACTGTGTTTGGGAAATCTGTCTACTGATTGATCTATTTCATAAAAACAAAAGAAAAAAACAACAGGAGCAATCTTAATACAAATTAAGCATAAATATAGAAATAACAATAGTGAACAATTTCTGATGATTTACCATACACGAGTAGGTGTTATTTCAATTATGGCTTTCTGAAAAATTCTTCATCTTTTCTAACTACCCACAAAAATATTTGTTGCCCTGTGTATTTTTCCCATGTATTTCTCTCTTGCTCATCTTTTCTTCTCTCTCATCTTTCTCACTTCTCTCTTTCTACACTACATTTTCTCTTTTTTTATCTTAAATTTCTTCTTTCCTTCCCCTTTTTACACCCCTCTCTGCACATCCCTCTTTTTTGTTCTTCCTTTCATGTCAAGCATTGACCAAGTATTGAACAGAGGAAACAAAAGATGTGCTGGTTTCTGTCTTAGACTTCCTCAGTGAAGTATAACAAGAAAATATACAATAATATTAAGGTAGAGAAACTATAAAAGAAATTTATTGTTGTTTAGTTATTAAGTTGTGTCTGATTCTTTTGTGACCCCATAGACTTTAGCCTACTAGGCCCCTCTGTCCATGGGATTTCCCAGGCAAGAATACTGGAGTGGGTTGTCATTTTTCCTTCTTCAGGGGATCTCCCTGACCCAGGGATTGAATCTGCATCTCCAGTCTTGGCAGGTGGATTCTTTACTGCTGAGTCACCAGGGAAGCCCATAAAGAACTAGGGGGACTGATATAATTCATCTTCAAGCGTGTGGCAGAGTAGCTGACTTAATTTTGTAGCTGGATTCACTCTTTCACAAAGCAGGTGTCACCACGTATTACCTGTGAAACAGTCTCCTAATGGTCTCTGCATAGATCCTACCAGTCCATGCTGTCCATGGCTGTTTGCACTTACCTTATTTCTCTCCAGGTTAACATCCTTAATTTCAAGCAGATCACTCATTCATACCCCCAATGATGAAAATATTGCTCTTTTCTGCCTGTGGGGGGAAGTAAAAAACTCTTAATGTAGCAAAATATATCTATCACACTGGTCCATCCTGGCTTTCATTTTTAATCCCTTTTGTGCAGTGGCTTCCTACTTTCACCTATTCATCTCTTATTCATTCTTTGAATCACCTTAGATATTTTTGTACTTTCGCTTTTAAGCCTTTTCTGATTTCTTGTTAATCTTCAATTTGTTGCTTCTTGCTCCTGAAGGTGTTTGATGTTTTTTTAAAAATTTTAATGTAATTTAATTTTGCTTTTTAATGCTTTTTTTTAAAAGCACATTCCTGTCCTCATATAATGTAGTTATTTTATTTTGATTGAGTTTTAAGAAAATATTTTTCATCATAAAATTAATATATGCTTCTTACATCATTGTTCTAGAATGTTTTCTATGCATAAATTTTATAATTTATTACATCACTTTTAAAATAAACAAGCCTCTTCTTGAGAGATTTAATACATTTTAATTTATATATATATTTTAAGGTTCACATCTCTTATTTTTTAACTTAAAATTTTTGTAATACATATATTTTTCATAATATTCTTTTTTATAGAGCTGAAATTTATTTTAGATCCAAATTGATTATAGATTATAACTTCCAAAGAGCTAAACAATTCTGCTAAAATATATGTTGATTTTTTCTTCATTGTCTGGGTATTGCACTATATTTTTCAAGTGGAAATGCTTGGGATCCTTACAAAACCCTTCAAGACAGATGTTTTCAAGCTTATTTTACAGATGAGGAATCTCAAACTCTGAGAAGTTAACCATTTGTTCAAGGTCAAACAAGTTGTAGTGTTAAAATGGGGTTCATGTTTTATTATAGTGTCAATACTTACAGTTTCTTATTCACTAGGAAACCTATATGTAAGATTAGTCTTCTTTCCTTATTTCTTTCCAAAACTCTATTTTTGATTCTTACCTGATCTTTATTTCTTATCAACATTAGAAATATTGCTGTTTAAAAAAAATCACAATATAATTCTGATTGGATTTTGTGTATTATGTACATATGAATTAATTAGGGAAAGTAACTCGTTGCCTGCATATGAGAAGATACGGACTTTTAAATATATTTTTGTATACATGCTGAAGTTTTAGAATCAAGTATCACAATATCTATAACACTCTTCTAAATGTCTTAACAAAAAATGGAAAAAATATACAATATATAGATGTAAGGACAAAATGAAAGAGAAAAATTTGGGCCAAAATTTTAAAATTGATGGACTTTGATTTAAAAAATGGAGATATTTATTGCATTATTCTGATAACTTTTTTTGTAGGTATAAAAGTTTCCAAAACGAACAGCTAAAAAAAGCTTATACTTGGTCATTTTATTGAGTTATCTTATGAATTCTAAGCTTTTGTGTTGAGTTTCTTTTGTGGTAAGATTCTAGGTATATAATCATATCAATTGTAAATCATCAAAATTTTGCCTTGTATCTTCTAATAGTAAATCTCTTATTACTGCTTTATATCTTTTTGAAATTAGACAAAAATTTTAAGAATGATGTTAAATGAAAACATCAGATATCATTTAGTGCTATTCTTCCTAAGTTTAATTGACATACCTCTAAATTTACTTACAGTAAGATCTATTTATTCAGATGTGTCTGTATCTATCATTTTTAAAATTTTGTTAAGAAACCTATTTCCTATTCTTTGTTCCCACTGAGGTTTCCTTCAGCATGGCTAATGAATTTTATCAATCTATTGATTAATACAGTTTTTTCTAAGTTACTAATATTTCATTTTCACTAGTTTCCCTTACCAGAGATTAGCACATGGTCACGGCAAAAATACTGGGGACAAATAAATGCACAATAAACTTTTGTTAAACAAAAGGAAGAGGCAAAGAGAAGCAATGAGAAGGATCACAAAGAAGAAAAGGAGAGTCAAAAATAATTTGCATTTTTCACTTTAGATGCTGTCACAGTTCTGATTTAAGGGGGATTTTGTTTGATAAGAATTTTAAATATTGCTTTCATTGAACCATATTATGTACATGCTGGCACATGATGGGTACTCAATACACTTTCTTACCTTAACTTCTCTTCTGTTTTTCGTATAGTTTCTTCTTCATAGGTAAATGCTCATTTAATCTGTCATAGGTAACAAGGACATGGTTACTGTTGAAGAAAATGACCGCTAAAGAATCTGTCTTGGCTTTGCATAACTTTACAATCTCCTAGTCATCCATATAGAGCCCGTAAATAAATTCTCAAGAGGTTGAAATCTCAAGATTTCAACTACTTTTTCATTTCAATATACTTTAAAAAATGAGGTGGTACCTCTAACGTCCCAAAGACCCAAATTACATCCGCCCCCCCCCCCCCCTTTTAGTACACTTTCCATGATACACACTGTTGGAGGCAATTTAAGAGACCTTAATTTTTAGATAAGAAGTTAAAGCAAAATTAAAATGAGGACAAATAAAAATTAGATACAGGAATCTGAAAAATTGCATAGTTCCTGTAACATGGCGGATAAAGAGGCTCCGTTTCCAAACACTGGAAAAGTAAGGAAGATGCCCTTTAATTTCTTTTTCCTTCCTTCCTCCCCCTTTCTCCTCCATCCTTCCTCCCTCCTTCCTTCTTTTCCTTTTAAATATGCTGTTTATTTTCCACAACCCCCTTCTCAGCAGCCCTTCTCTCCATCTTTTACAAGCTCTCCCTAGTAATAAAGAACAGGTGTGGCCTCCTACCGGTGCTCACCGAAACGGTGTTGCACGTGCGCAGAGCTCCCCTGCGCCTGTAGCCGGCATATCAGACCTGCTGAGCTGTGGAGGGGGTGGCGGTGTTCACACAGTGCAGAGGAGAGTCTGTGACAGTTACGCAGGTTAATGCAAGACGCCTCTGTGAGGGGGATCAGCACCCACTGGACGTCGGGCTCTCAGAAGGCTGCGTGGATCCAGTTAGGGAAGGTTCTAGGCCTGGGACGCCCACCACAGGAGTGGTTCCAGGCGCAGTGGCAAACTTCAGCCCAGCTTATGGGTCAGCATTCCTGGGGGATGTGGCGCTGACCTCAGAAGTTTTCAAAGGCGACAATGGCAGGAACCACCTTCAGAAGTTTCTTCCAGCTTCTCTTCAGGGTAATGAGGTAACGCTATCATTTTTCCCTTTGTAAATGAGTGTTGCTCTTGGAAATGAAGGTTGGTGCCCCCTGAGTGGGTTCCAGCTGCTGCTAAGTCGCTTCAGTCGTTCCGACTCTGTGCGACCCCATAGACGGCAGCCCACCAGGATCCCCCATCCCTGGGACTCTCCAGGCAAGAATTTACAAGAACACTAGAAATTACAGAAATTATTAGAAATTACAAGAACACTGGAGTGGGTTGCCATTTCCTTCTCCAATGCATGAAAGTGAAAGTGAAGTCGCTCAGCCGTGTCTGACTCTTAGCGACCCCATGGACTGCAGCCTACCGGGTTCCGCCGTCCTTGGGATTTTCCAGGCAAGAGTACTGGAGTGGGGTGCCATTGCCTTCTCCGAGTGGGTTCCTACTGCAAGGAATTTGAGGACATCCTCTTCTTTCATTTGTAGGACATCAAGTGGTCTGTGCATTATCAGTTTGCCCTTTAAATTATGATGGGAACACAGAACAACACCTTCCTGGGTAGGGTGGAAAGTCCTTTTTACTTTTGTCAGGTTTATTTTATTTGTCAAAGGAAAAGAGTAATTCTTTTAAAATTCATTTTTTGGGGTAGTGATTTGAAAGTGAATAAACAATATTTTACTGATAAGCTGATATCTAAAAATATAATTTCAGTTGAAATTATTTTTATTTAATATGTCAAGAATTGTGTTTGTAGAGAGTACAGTCTAAGAAACATTTACGTTAGTAAACATTGGAAAAAGACAATGCTGCTGTTAGATAGTATTCAGAATTAACTGATCAGTGCTGACTCTTTTAGCAAATATGTACTTTGATAAGACTTGCCAGGCAACTTATAAGTAAAACCTAATGAATGCAGGCCAAAGTACTGTTGATCAAAAAAAATAATACTGTAAACATTTTGGACATTATCTTTCATTCACCCCTCTATCCACTCCTCTATCTATCCATCCATGCAACCACTCATGCTTTCATAGTTCAAAAACAAATTATAAAATAATAATTTTCTATGCCTCTCATTTTACAACAATAAATCTACTTTTTCAGGCAAAGTTATTACTATTTTTTTTCTGTTGAGAAATATACATGAGGCACAGGACAAAGTCCCTAACAAGTATTCTCTAAATATTGTGTGAATAAATATCTAGGCAGTAGAAATGAGACAGATCAATTAGTTCATATTATCTACAAATAGCTATTTTAAAATGATTTTCATCTAAAATTTCCTTATATAGTTTCAAATTCCATATAATTGCTTACATCCATATAAAAATGAATCTACCTTGTGATAACATATTTTAGGAGGAATTTTACCATCTTGATGATACAGAGACATGAAGACTGAATGATGGTGTAGTTAGAGAATTTTCAGCTATTTCAACAATGTTTTCAGAGTTTTGATTAATGGACCAATATCAGCCTAGAGATTTGTATTTCCAGTGACAAGCCATCACAATATTGTAATTATCCTGCAATAAAATAAATAAAATTTAAAATGTCTATCATAGATTCTTCTTTCTCAAAGTTTATTTAGATAGTTGGAATGAAGACTTAGATACATTGTGTTCATAGAAGATACAGAATTGAGAGATATATATGAAAACATTGGACCCATGAAATCACTATGGGATAAGACCAACACAATGAAGTTTAATAGTCACACACACACAATGTAAAGTAAGATTGTAAGTATGCAGTCTTGCATTTTGGTTAACAGTATCAACTAGAAGTATACATCTCAAGATTATCTCTTTTTAAAAAAAATCTGAGGTCTGTGCTAATAAAAATTGAAAACAAATATTTATTAATAAACATGTTTGTTATAGTCATTTATAAAAGTAAATATTCAAAAGAGAAAAGTACTCTAATCATGATACAGTCACTTAATGAAATACCATGCATCATTAAAATGAAACTTACAAGGAGAGTTTCCAATAACATGGTAAGATGCTAACGTATATTAATAATACTAAAAACCCAGATTGCCAATTGGATGTCTTAACCTAAAGAAACAATTAAGATGCTGTGCAAATTAAAAATTGAACAAATATGCACCAAATACTGTCTTTGTCTTTCTGATATGCACTGTCTCTTAGTTCTACTTTTTGCCTCAATTTTTATACTGGATATATATTATTTATTACAATTATATGAAAATTTTAAAATCAGTTACAGAAGTAGTAGATTGAGGATACCTGGCTTGAAAGCAGTTAATTCTGATGGCTAATGACAATCACAGTTTGTTGAAAATCCTGTGCTTTTCGTGCTTTAGCTAACTTAATCCTTACAACAAATGTGAATTCACTTAAGCCTCACAACAACTATATGAAGTATATATCATCTTCTTCATTTTAAAATTCAAGCTTAAAGGCCAAATTATTAGTATATGGTAAAAATCATCCTCTGAAAGTTAAACATGAGCCCACAGTGAAATTAATAATAACATCATAAATTATGATGAGATAATATATGTAAAGTACTTGCCTCAGTACTAACAAGTATTAATAGAAAATTCTTATGATTACATTGGATGCACACACACATAGGTGTTGGTGGTAGTGAGGTCTGACATACTCACTTTACAATATTTTAAAGAGTTGTATGGTAAAGGATATTTTTTGTGTGTGGTAGTTTCAAAATATTGTACTGGGAGAAAAATGGAAATTAAAATTTCCATTCAATATAAAAATCCTAAGATATTGGCTTACTTAGCTCTTTTTTCTTAGAAATATTAAAGCACAGTCTAAATGATCATGTATCAGAATATTACATAAGTGAAATTTTATGTTGTATAAAGATTTTTGTGACTCCTATTTATTTAAAAATTCTAGAGTTTTTTTAATCCCAACATCCTATAATTCAGTTATATTTTATCTTTCTTAATTCTTCATTATTTTCCACATTCTTCATATGTCCTGTCAAGAAGTGCATCTATTCCTCTACTGCTTTATTTCAATGTAGGCACTTATTATAGGAACTAAATGAATATCCTCTTCACATTCACGGCTAGAAAGTTTTAAACCTTATTGCAGACTAGGTTTCAAATACCCATTACAAGCAAATCTGAGTTTTGGATGAACCTGATAAGATGGATGTTGTCCAAAGAAATCAAACATGATCTCCTTTCCATGTGATGGGGCAGGTGGTGTCTCAGAGGCCTGCTCTTGGGCAATGATTTGGATTTGGAGCCAAAGCAGGCGGAGACAATTAGCAGAGGCAAATCTTAGGGGTTTCCAAGGTCAGTACACAAGGTAAACAGTCTGGGAATAGCTGCCAAAGCCAAATGGAACAAAACAAGGAGGGTGAACCACTCTCAAAGCCAAGAGGGAAGAAAGCAAGAGCAGATAATTTCTGAAATGGCTTAGCGCAATGGAATAAAGACAAGAGTGGAGAACTTCTCCAATCTGGATTTCAGATTATGTCATATCCACAACCTTAGGAACTGTGGTAATGGCTGGGAGAGGCAGACACCAGAGTGCACACTAAATTGATACCATCAGGGAACATTAATTTATTAAAAAATATTTAATGAATGTGTCTTATGAGTAAGGCACTTTGCTAAGTACAGTGAAAAAAAAAAGCATAGATTTTGTCTCAAAGAGCTTAGTTTCTAAAGGAGTGGAAAGTGTGAAAATAGGTGTCATTCCTAAATTAAGTGGTAAGAGAGAAAAGGATTTATTATTGCCCGGTTGTGTAAATAGGTAAGTGGGCAAATATGGGGGAAGAATGCAAATAATTTGGGAAGAAAATTTCCAAAAGATGTTACATCATTTTAAAACT
This sequence comes from Cervus elaphus, assembly GCF_910594005.1. NCBI lineage: Eukaryota > Metazoa > Chordata > Mammalia > Artiodactyla > Cervidae > Cervus > Cervus elaphus. The sequence goes on from NC_057826.1 coordinate 68,466,583, forward strand.
TTGCAGTTCAGTATAATTCTACTCTTAAAATGACTTTAATTTATGAAAGCAGATGCACTAAGTAATAATCCAAAAGCATTAGTGTGAGAAGAGTACTGGCAACCAACCAATCCATGCCCTCTGTGTGAAGTTTCTAAGATCAGAGAGGTTGAAGGACTTGCCCGAATCACACAGCAGTTCTATTTGTGGGAGTTCTACTTGTCTGATTAATAGTCATTCTCAGAAAATGATTGTTCATGTAAGTCTATATTAACTAGTGGTAAACCACTTTTTGTTAAGCATTTTTATATCCTCATTAAATTGCACATGACATAGTTTGATAAGTCTGTTGTTTGATGGCTGAAAGCACCACCATGACTGATAAACTTACTCAAACTGATGCATGAAAATTTATACAACCCCCAAACCATGTGATGGCTGAGTGATGTACATGCTAACACTACGTAAAAATGCATTTTGGATTCTATATTATTTCTTCTGGTTGTTCCCTCTGATGTAGTATTAGAACATGCTTTATTATAAATGCTATATCCTTCTAATCAAACACTGGTATGGATCGTGGTAGCCAACTCCTTTCTACTGCCTTTACACCATGTTGTTAAGTGTTCTCCTGTGACTCAATACTAATGCCACACAATGATGCTGAAGCTTTCATTCATCTGTGATGCTCTTTACATAGCTTTTTAAGAATCACTGAGGAACTAAAAATGAAAAATATGATCTACCTTTGGATATATCATGGCTTCCCTGGTGGCTCAGAGGTTAAAGCGTCTTCCTCCAATGCAAGAGACCCGGGTTCGATCCTTGGGTCGGGAAGATCCCCTGGAGAAGGTAATGGCAACCCCCTCCAGTATTCTTGCCTGGAGAATCTCATGGACAGTGGAGCTTGGTAGGCTACAGTCCATGGGGGTCGCAAAGAGTTGGACACGACTGAATGACTTCACTTTCTTTCTTTCACACTTTGGATATATCATAGTTTTTGTTTTACAATATCTAATTTTATTTATAACTTTTAAAAATTGAACTTAGAGGGCAAATAGCACCATTTTATCTGGGATTGTAAGAGAAATCTCAGACACAGAAAGGTCAGAGTGAGTTAATAACAGAAACACCAAAAAAATATAGCTTTTCCCCCCATAAGCTCCTTCTTTCCCAATAAGTATGAAATTTATAAAGTTCAATAAAGACATAAATTCTTTGTAGCCTTCATTTTAGTTAGTATAAATAACTATTTGCAGAACCAGCAAGGTTAGTTAAAGGAAAGGGGTTATTAAAATGTCCAAATCTGCCAGTTCAAAATAATCTTGGGATTGAAGTTTTTTTTTTTTCAGTAATTTTCTTAGACAACACTTGAATACTCAAAAACATAGGGTGTTTACAGTTTTACCCACAGGCTATTTTTCCAAAATGACTTCAATGATGGGCACTCACAGGGTTTTCAGAATAGGTTTCATTTCTTAATTTTATTTCCTCTATCCCTTTTCTCACTCTTAACTCTTTGCTACTATCATCGTACCATCTATCGCCAAGATAAGTTAATAAATTTATTAGGTTGTAGGAGTAGTAAAATTGCATGTTTTCTTCAACAATCTATATAAAGTGGAAGTGAGCTAATTATTTTATTCATACATATAAATACATAAACATATATATGCATATCATTATATATGAAGAATAGTTCTCTCTCCATCTGTATCTGTATTCCACATGAATCTATAAATGGATACTCGTTCGAGGATGTAGGACCAATTTTACTGAGTGTGAAAAATCTGGCACAACATTTTAGCTGTAACTACTCACAACAATGGAGGGGTTTAACATAATAGTTCCACTTTCATATACTTTGAGCAATAGGTCACCTACCACACCAGTCTGCAGTACAAAGCATTGTAATTAGCTAATGGACATGGGCTGAATGCCTTGCTGACAACTGAGGAGGAGTAGTTTCTAGCTATGATTTTGTGAGCACATACTATATGTCAGACACTTGAAATACATCTTCATTAAGGCCCTTTTGTACATTCTGCCGGCTCTTCATGTTGGACATTGATGGGAACTAAGTCACATGGAAGTAAAGCATTTGTCTGACATCATACAGATATGAAGTGCTTGGCCAGATTTTAAACCCTGATCTTTTTTGCTCCAAAGATCCCATATAGGAGACTGAAAGTGATAAGTTTGAAATGGTGTGTAGTAGTCTATTATGGCAAGATGTTGATCATTTCTGCTAAACCACAGTTGATTATTAGAGTGCTGCCATAGCTTATTGGTGATTAAAGAGTTGGCAGATCATGTAATCTGTCCAACTGCCTATAAAAGGAGAAGGGCATGCTCAGTCACTAAATCATTGTTTGACTCTTTGCGATCCCAAGGACTGTAGTCAGCCAGGCTCCTCTGTCCCTGGAATTTTTCAGGAGAGAATATTGGAGTGGGTTGCCATTTCCTTCTCCAAGTGGAAGGGATTACAGTGTGATTGTGGACTGCTAGTTCTGGAGTCATTCAGATCTAGATTGGGGCACAGGTCATATTGTATTTTAGTTACACAATCATGGGCAAGTTACTTTCTCCAGGTTTCAATTTTTCTTGTTGGTAAAATAGGCTTAGTAATAGTACCTAACAAGTATAATTATTGAACTTTATGGAGATAACACATGTGAAGTCTGCTGTATATATTGGTTAGTATATATTAAGCACTCAATAGTGTGCTGCTTATTATTATTGATATAAAATTAAAAAGTTAGAATTTTTTCTTTATTATAGCATAGAAATTGTTGATCTAAAATATTCCTGGATGGTATAGGAACCCATCAGATTATCATAAAAGTTAATGATCATCAAAGATAAATGGGTGTTCAGGGTGGGAATACCAAAATGGCAAGTGATAGAGCAGAGCTTAAAATTCACATTTTGTGCTTTATTTTGTGCAAATGGCAAGTAGACTTCTGCTTTTAGAAGCCCTGACTAGTGAACTGGCACATGGAAAATTACTTGATATTATATTTTAAGATTTTTATAGTGTTTGTGCAAAACATTTACAGTTTACTTCCATTTTTGATGAAAAACTGGAGTGCCAGGTTGACCCAATAGCCTGCCCAAAGTTTTGTGGGTGGCAGAGGTGTGGTTCACCCTCAGGTCTAACCTGCTTCTAAGCCTATGTTCTCTCCATGCCTTGAAGGTTACCTGAACATCTCTACCCAGGGCAGTTTGCAGAAGTGCTGAGTTGCTTAGGGATCCAGTGTCAGTAAGTTATAGAGAAGAAAATGGCAACCCACTCCAGTATTCTTGCCTGGAAGATTCCATGGACAAAGAGCCTGGTGGGTCACAGTCCATGGGGTCCAAAAGAGTCAGACAAGACCAAGTGAGCATGCACGCATGCACACTAGTAAGTTAATATTCCACAACAGACCCTCAGTCACTGTGGTACAAGAGTTGGTGGATAAATAGTCCACCTTTCTCACAGGCTCATTGCAGTGAAGAGATTTTAGGGTGTATTCCACAGTCTCTCAGACAGTTCCCATCCAAGTGGATCCCCATTTGTTTACAGACATCCTCCACACTGGCACACCTTTGTAAGTGTTCCTTCTTCTCCCATTTTTTCTCCTCCCTCACAGTACTTCCTGGTTCATCTCTCAAATAAAATACTTGCATACAAATCCTAGTTTTCTTCTGGAGGGATCTAAACTGAGACCCACTATCGGAAGCAAATGAAAATGGCTCTGCTTTGGTGCAAGCAGCCATGCATGCTCTGCGTCCTTTTTCTGCCCAACGAGGCTCCTCTGAACCACCGCTGCACTGATCATTCCATTGTATGTGACGTGGAAATCCCTGGGATACACCTGACTCTAATGGTATCACTTTATGGGTTTTTAGTATTTATCTCAGTTCTTAGAACTTGTCCTTGGTTACCAGAAGAAACTTGAAAGCTGTGGTGTGTGAGTAGAGGCCTTTGAAGTAGCACGTTCAGGCTTTCTTATGATAAGTAAATTGTATTTTCTTTTTCGGTTAAAAGAATAGGTGGAATCTTCAAACTCTTTGCTTAGATAAATCAATTAAGGTCTCTGGGCTTCATCTGAAAAACACATTAACTTTTAATAAAAAAAAAAACTAGGCCATATGGGATTTTTTTTTTTTAGTTCCAAGATGCATGCTTTTTAAATTCTTCAGGATATTCAATTTAAAAAATTTTAACATACTTTTTTATATTTATTTTTTTCTAATTTTAACATCAATCTGTGTTCATTGTAGAAAATTTCAGAATAACAGGCAATATTAAAGTAGAGAACAAAATTAATATTTTTTCTTTCACTCTTAGATTCTACTTGTATATATAGATATAAATCAGCATGTACATATAAACACACACATATATAAATGGATACTTAAAACATTAAGATCAAGTTTATAGCTTGTATCATTTGAAAAACTGACCTTTCTCTCACAATATTTTCCAATATTAATAAACATTCCTGAAACCATTTTATCCCATAATTGACATGATCCGTTTTTTCTCCTTTTGAACACTGACTCTGTTTCTTATGTGTCACCATTACATTCAAAAGTTGCAGAAATCTTTGTATCTCTAATTTGGAATAAATCCCGGACATAAGTTGGCTGTTTACAAGGTTAGGAGCAACTTTATTTCTCAAAACATTTTGTCTTCCAGAAAATCAGCATATTCCAACTATTATTAGAAGCATATGAGTGGAGTTTTAAAAAAATCATTCTAATAGCTTTGAAGATAAAGATTAAAAAGTAAGCCCCGTAATTAATTGAGTTTTAGAAACTATGCCCAGTGCTTTCAAGAACTACCTATTCTAAAACAGTCACTGGAAATGCTGCTCAGAGCTGACTTTGCTTTGCTTTTGCTGTTGATGGAGGCCACAATTTAAATTTAGTGTTCTTTCCTGGAGAGGACCCAATTAGACTACACATCTTAAAAACATCCTGGGCCGATAAAACTGTGGTGAAGGGTTTCTTGTTCACAGGATTTTGTTCATGTAGGAGGAGACTGAGTTGGCATGCATTCTCCTTGACATAGAGAAAGAGAAATGGAAGGGTGACCCTTTGCTTTTGGGCAAAAGAAAAAAGAAACCTTAGTGTTTCAATAGCAGGTGGCTGAATATAAACCACAAATATGGAGTTAGAAATATTTCCTTCACTCTGTAGAAAAAATACTGATATCTCATTTGGATGTTTTCTTTTTTTATTGCAGTATTATGCAAGGAAAGTGGTACTTGAAAAGCCATAATCCATTGCTAAAGGCATTAGTTTCCTCTTACAGTTCAGGTGCACATGCAGTATGCTGTGGAAGACATGCTACATTCTTTAATATTTCTTCTAATAAATAGGGTAGGATTGTGGTCCACATGCATTTCAAATCCTAGAAATTTTCAGCTGAGACCTTCAGTGAAGATAGAGATTTAAAACTATGCCAGGAACTCAAAACCCAGCAAACACAGTCCGTTATTAGAGACACTTTCCTACATGAGAATAAACTTACTAAATGAGTCTTTCCTTTCAGTTAGGTATTAAGAAACAGCTTAAGTGCATGAAAAAATATTTTGTGGTATAAAAAAACATTTGAATGTTTCAGCTGAGACATTTAATAGCCACCTTTTCACAGACACTCAGGGATTTTCAGCAATTGGGTTAGAACCTATAGGTGCATGTCATGTGGTTACACAGACTCTGCAGGCCTCAAGCGCTACCCTCTAAAGCTCAGTATTTTGTTTCTCTGCCCTCCTTCCCGGGTCTGCTCTGTTTATGTATGTGGGAGAGGCCTGTTGAGTGTGGCTGATCTGTCCCAGCTGTGGCCTCTCCACTCACCCTAATTTCTTTCTCCATAGCTCATTTGGACCCAAGCAGTGGTGAAATTGCTGACTGGTGAGTGTGTCCTGCCACAAAAGACACAGGCAAGACACAGCCGCAACCAAAGGAGCATGAAGGATGGAAAACACCATCTGGACCGTGCAATTTAAAGAGCATAAACCCTTCTGGGTTTTTTTTTTTTTTTTCATTTAAGAAAAATCAGCCATGCAGCCTTTTGTTGCTTTCTGCTGTGGCCAGAAACCACTTTGGTTGCAATCCTCTGTCAGTGAAAGAAAAAGTCCGAAGGGACTATAGGATATGCATTGCCCTCTTTTCAAGTTTTATGCACAGCTTTTTTTGGCTCACATCTCTGTGGACCTTTCCTCTGCTCAGAGCATAGAAAGTGGCTCCCGACTGTATATCTGTCATCGATCACCCTGAGAGTGCTCACTGTCGTCCTTGGGGATTTGTTTTCCAGTTGTTGGTAGACAGGAGAGTTTATTATTTTCTGTTTATATGCAGCCAGTATCTCCAAAATGTGCAGACCACTCCAGAGAGTCCGTGTTCTTGTACATTTAGGGAAAGAAGTACAAAAATGCTTCTTTTGGATTCTTAAGAAAATTTAGTCATTCTTTGGCTTTTACTCAGTAATGAAGATCAGAGAGTTATGTTGTTACATTTGAATAACAGTATTTTATAACAGACAGCGATCTGGTTGCATTTATTTTAATTGACTATCAAGACTTACTTTCTAGCCATGAGGGAAACTAAATAGTAGTTTTCTGAGTGATGTAGGTTCATTACAAATAGTATTTGTCTATGTTAAGGGAGGTCAATATAGTATGTACCATGCTATATCTGCTAGGGATAATGTGGGACTAGATCCAGCTCTGTCATTGATTAGCTGTGTGACTTTAGGCAAGCTACCTAGTCTCTCCAGCCTCAATGTCCTCATCTGTGAAAGGAGAATTGAGATGCTCTGTATCTCTGCAAATCCAAACTTCTTCCTGAATCTTTAGAATGCAAGTGGAGGAGGAAAATAGAATTAAAAAGCTGTCAGTTAATGGTGCTTACTAAGTGCTAACAACAGGGAAGAATACACGAAATACTCTACATGTTCTGTTCATTGCAATAATTTGAAGAAGTTGTTCAGTTGCAAAGTTGTGTCCAACTCTTTGTGACCCCATGGACCACAGCATGCCAGGCTCCTCTATCCTCCACTGTCTCCCGGAATTTGCTCAAATTCATGTCTGCTGAGTTGATGATGCTATCATCAACTAACCATTTCATCCTCTGTCACCCCCTTCTCCTCCTCCTGCCCTCAATATTTCCCAGCATCAGAGTCTTTTCCAGTGAGTCAGCTCTTTGCATCAGGTGGCCAAAGTATTGGAGCTTCAGCTTCAGCATCAGCCCTTCTAATGAATATTCAGGACTGATTTCCTTCAGGATGGACTGGTTGGATCTCCTTGGAGTCCGAGGAACTCTCAAGAGTCTCCTCCAGCACCACAATTTGAAAGCATCAATTCTTTGGTGCTTAGCTTTCTTTATGGTCCAACTTTCATGTATGTACATGACTACTGGAAAAACCATAGTTTTGACTATATGTACCTTTGTTGGCAAAGAGATGTTTTTTTTTTAATACACAGTCTAGGTTTGTCATAGCTTTTCTTCCAAGGAGCAAGTGTCTTTTAATTTCATGGCTGTAGTCAAGTAGGTACTACTATTACGTCCATGTTATAGGTGATGAAATTGAGACTTAGAATATTTTTGGAATTTCCCAATGCTGCAAGAGATAGAGCTGGAGTGAAAGTTCAAGTTTCCCTGATACCAAAGTCTGAGTCTTCATATTTGTTGAGCTCTTGTTAAGTACACAGCAGTTTCTGTACATTATCCCATTTAATCTTTAATATAACACTGTAAAGCTGCTACCGTCATTCCCACTCTGCAGATAGAATTGTAGCTTAAAAATCTTTGAATCCTACCAAGGGTTACATGAGAGATGCTGAGCAGGAAAGCCAAGATTCATTCCTTAATCAACTTAATTCCAGAAACCAAGTCATTTCTACCACACCAGCTGGATGCCTGGACATACCTAACTGTTGGATAATTAAGTAGCACTTTATTTAACATCAAAATTTTGGATTTGACTCTAGATTGGCACATTAGAATTCATTAGGCCAAATGTTAGATAATGATATGCAAAATGTTTATTTTCATAATCTTTGGATAAGGCAATAGAACAAGTTTGGGTTAAGCTCCAGATCCCAAACAAAATCTTGGAGGACCTGTAGGATTGATGGGGGAGAGTCACTAATATCAGATCCATACTGCTAATTTTTATAAAGTAGCCTTTTAAAAGATAATTTTAAAGTTCAAAATTCTCTTTGGAAAAGAAGACACTATCTTGAAATCTGGAGAATATCATAAAACATCTGATTTCCCTTTTTTTAACAACATTTTTTGATAAAGTCATGAATATAAGTGGGTAGTGCATATTAGGATCTTTTCAACTGATTATTATCAAAGAGAGGTTGAAGATGAGGATAGAGTCTGTTAGGATCAAGTTGAACATGGCTAGTTTGTCAGTAAGTGGAGTGACACTTGACTAGTATTGTCCAGTGTTAAGTCACTTCAGTTGTGTCTGACTCTTTGTGACCTTATGGACTGTAGCTAACCATGCTCATCTGTCCATGGGTGATTTCCAAACCTGGTTGATCAGAATGATTTGGGAAGTGTTAGAAAAAATTCAGATTTCCTAGCCTCCCTCTAGTTATATTAAGAATTGCTAGGATGTGTGTCCAGGGCATCTACATTTTTCAAAAGCTTCCCAGATAATACTGAGGTGAAGGCAGGTTTGGAGAACCACTGAGTTAGGTTAGAATCTGAGCTTTCAGCACTCTTTTGAAGAAAGTCTATGACTAGGAATAGTGATGCTATTTCTGGTTGTGTTCCTAGAACTTTGATGTTCTACGAAGGTAAAAGGAGAAAATTCACCACTTTGTAAAATGCCACTTTGTAAGATGTAAGATGTTCTACGAAGGTAAAAGGAGAAAATTCACCACTTTGTAAGATGCCACTTTGTAAAATGGAGGCCTGGGTCATAGAAAATCTCTGAAAGTTACTTATGATTTTCTTTTTTGCTTTACTGAAAAGCATAATTCTTCTCCCATTATTTTTTCTTTTGAGGGAATAGACACTATAACGATTTAGTCACTGCTTTATATTTTCCGTGGTTAAAGGAGAACTGGAACAAAGTAAATGTCTTGCTTTTCAATCTGAAAGTTTGGAGGATGCCTTTTATGAAAAAACTTGGGTCAGAATGTATTGTAAGGAAAATAAAACATTAGTTTTCATGAATTCTCTTGAGAAATATGTTTTAGAAATGTGTGCACCATATATCAGGATATTTTAGTTCCTTTAAAATCATACCACATATTTTGACATGCTCTTAATGTAACAAAGCACATTGGTTCTAAAGGATAAACATTTTGGTATTATTAATTTGCTTTAGATTTATAATGTCTTTTCAATTATGAATTTAAGTTGGATTTTTTTCAATATTCTTCTCTTAGTTGCAGTTAAATAGTTTTGCATGTGAATTTTTTTTTTTCATTTTTGAAATGATGGGAAGGTCAAGAATTATACTTGGATCAGTGTGTGAAAAGAAAAAAATAAGAATTTCCTGTGGACTACAAAAGAATGAATAAGTTTTAACAAAATGGAAGGAGAGACCAATTGTACAGATATTTAGGATAAAATCAATTTCTGGAGAACACTTTAAAGATTGTAAGTTCTATATATTTTTAAAAATAATAGTGCATTTCATTTGCAATAAAACTCTTTTACTCTCTAACCAGTTGTTTCTAGGATTACTTCTTATCAATTAAATTAGTCAAGAAAGTACCAAAGGTAGCTCTAAGACTTTTTGCCCACCACTTTTCTTGATGTGAAGAATTTGATTTAGTTGATATGTGGGTAGTTTTCTAATATCTATATATTCTAAGATTAGCATCTAATTTATGTGTGAGAAATGTACATTAGGCTTTTCGTTTGTTTGTTTTAAGGCAAAGAGAAAATCAGAACGTTGTGAGTCTATTCCATTGATTTCAGGAAAAGAAACATACCTGCAGCCCACAATGCCCCCAGAAGGGTGTGGGCTAATGACTGTGGGTCTGTTTGCTTTTGATCATTTAAGTTCCATCGTGAAAGACTTCACTGGAAGGAGTATTAAAATCCGAACTGAAATTGTCGTTTAAAATCAGGTTCTTGGGTAAGGTGGAAAGGTAGAGATCGAACTAAAAGTTGTGTATAATGTAACATTGGTTTAAGGTTGAACTGTATTTTATGCTTTCCGCGAGGCCATTTGAATCAGAGCATTTCTTTGGACGGACTGTCCTTTGTTTCCAAGGCCTGCATCTGCTCACACTTGGTTTGTGTGGCAAGCACAGCACCGCTTCGGGCATTCTTCGGTGTGTGTGTGAGAAATGTTGTCACTAGTCTGCTCCTGTCTTTCCAGTTCATTCACAAATGACCTCACTGCAGGGCCCTGAGTCAGGAAAGGAACTTTTACTCTGTTGGAGCCATTCTTGTCTCTATTCCTGAGCAAAGTGACCCAACGATAATGTTCTCCTTTGGCTCAACAAAATTACATCCCTTTGCATTATATAGTTTTCTTTCTCTAACCTTAAAATAATTTTTGATATGAGTTCCCGTGCAACCCAACTGGCCTCACTTTGTTCTAGGGTCACATGCACAAATACCATTACTAGCATTTTTGAAAATATTTAGGAAAATATTTACTAGTATTTTAAAAAATATTTACCTAGGGTTCGTAGTGTGTTTGTCTAAGAGAAAATTCATCTTAGCTACCAGTAAAATAACTCACTAATTTATGTTCTGTGACTGCAAATAATATTTTCATATTTGGGGACAACCTGGAAAAAGAAATGATGCTGCCTAATAAATTCTGATCAAACTTATAATAGTTTGATATAATATAATATAGTGAATTACTCACTGTAAGGAAGAGCACTGAATTAAATGAATGTAGGGTTACTTGGACTTTTCAAGGACAGTCTTTCCTTTGTGTTGTCTGGATGACCAGGCACCTTCTAATCTGTATACAAATTTCAGCCACAAGTGAGCAACCAGCACTTTCTTAACTCTCACCCTTTGGATATGTTCTAAGTCCCTATTGAGGACGTGGTTATTAAGCTAATATCTCAGTGAGGTAAAACAAGCCTATAGATTGTGGGAATGACAAAATTAACAAGGGCACAATCCATCCAACTTTGAGTTGAGCTTGTTTTATTGAGTCGTTTTGCACATGAAGAATCTTCTGGGCTGCAGTTACAGCAGTAGCATGTTGGTTTTCTATGAATTAATATTCCAACAAAATAAATAAAATTTCACTTTTTCTGGAAATATCACACATGTATAAGGTCAAACCACTACCAGAAATATATATTGATAGAAGCTTACAGAGCTCTCTGGAGAGAGAAGTATTTGTCAGAAAAAAAAGATGAAAAAGGAACCTCAGTGTTGTCTGTTACTTAGAACTCTGAGGAGGAGTTCAGGCAACAATTCAGGCAGTAGAACATTTTATTTTCTTACTTTATTCTTTCTTTATTTTCCCTTCCAGTTTCATTCAGATATAATTGATATACAACACTGTATAAGTTTAAAGTATACAGCATGGTGATTTTGACTTACATGGGCTATGAAATGATGATCACATTAAGTTTAGTGAACATCTATCTTATATAGATTCAAAGTAAAAGAAAAAGAAAAAAATTTCTTCCCCATGATTGAAACTCTTAGGATTTACTTTCTTAACAACTTTCACATATAACATACAGCAGTGTTAATTATATTTATCATGTCATACATTACATCCCTAGTGCTTATAAGTGGGGGTTTATACCTTTTGACTGTCTGCTTCCAATTCCATCTACCCTTATCTCCACCTCTGGTAACCACAAATTTCATCTTTTTCTATGGGTTTGTTTATTTGTTTCTGAAGTATAATTGAGTGATTTGCTATTTATATGCATTACAAAATGATCACCACCATAAATCTCTCCTTTTATAATTGTGGTCTTGGTACATTCTAAATTATGTATCCTTTTCTTTATCTACAAGAATATACTTAAAGGGAGTTACTGTGTACATATATATATATGTGTGTATGTGTGTGTGTGTGTGTGTGAATCTGTGTGTGTATTCATGCATCCCTGAGTATGTGTATTTAATTAGGTCTATTAAGAAGGGAGTCATCCTATACTAACTATAGAGTTATTAGGCAGTGAATGAATCTAGAAAGTGGCTCTTAGACTTAATGGTTAGAAAAAGTTTTAAAAATTATAAATCACCACAGAAATAAAAGTAGAGCTTTGAGATGATTTGAAGTTTGTGAAAAATGTAGAAATTAATAAGTGTTAGGGACTCCTATCTCTTTAATGGAAACAAAGCAGATGGATAATGTGGCCAAAGATTCAGAACTCTATTTTTCACTTTCAGCATTTGATTTTCTTGTTTTTAGTGTAGCAAATTGTCGTGGTTGATGCTGGAGTGTTGATATTAATGTTTAATGAAACATTTTTTTTCTCCTTTAAGTATGTGATTTTAGAAGATTTACTACATGCTTAGGTATTATTGTACTTCATTGAGAAGCCAAAATTTTTTCCAACAGAATGCACCTGTGATTATTGTATAATGGGAAAAGAGTTTATTGGCAAAATTATGTTCTTCAGTAGGCCTTTACTGAACAGAACTTGTTGCTTGTATAGCTTCTTCTTTGGTAGAAGTTTTAGTGGGAAATCAACCATACTTTACTTGGCCTACTTATTTGAGCAAAAATATATTTTTTAAAGTTATCACTGCTAAGAGGAAAACTTCTATAAATAGTGACCCTACTTGAAATTATATTCATAAATGTCATATATATATATATATGAAAGAAAGTAGATGTTAAATACATTTCCAATCTGTTTCTGGAGGTGCTTGCCATATATATTATACCATATTCATATGATACAACCCACAATAATCATAACTTCCCTTGTACTCACAGCAACAATGGATTTGTTTGGAAATCGCAACCCACTCCATTCCTCTTGCCTGGAGAACCCCATGAAAAGAGAAGCCTAGTGGGCTATAGTCCATAGGATCACAAAAAGTTGAATACTTTCTGAGCAACTAACACTTTCACACTTTCAAAGGAAAGTTACAAAAAATTAACTTTCTCTTTGGGGCCTTGTACATTTGGAAATGTTCTTCAAGTCTGCTTTAGGTTTTGTGAAAGCATACCCTACTCTTCTAAGTGATCACTTTCTCTTCTTGCTCCACAAAGCTCCACAAAACAGTTTTGTTTCCAAAACACTCTGAAATTAAAAATCAGATTGAAAATGAAATAATTATGGTCACCTTGTACAGGGCATTGGTTCTGAGGTGAAATAGCATGTAATTCTTTTAGGGGATTTAAACCAAAAATTTATATCTCCTTTTGAGGAGCAAATAGAAACACCAGAATACATGCCTAAACCTTGAGAGCTATAGTAGGCAAAGTCATGGACCCTAGCAATGTCCGTGTCCTAATTTCTACAAATTGTGAGTGAGTTACCTTACATTGTGAAGGCACATTCAGGTTGCAAATAAAAGTAAAATTATTAGTCAGCTGGCCTTAAAAGAGGAAGAGTGTTCTAGATTATCCATGTAGGTCCAAAGTAATCAAAGCAATTCTTACAAGTGGAAGGAGGAAGAAGAGGAGGTCAGAGTGATGTAATGTGGGAACTTGACCCACTGTTGCTGGCTTTGAAGATATAGAGGGAAGGGGCAAAAGCCAAGAAATGTGAGCAGCCTCTAGAAGCTGGAAAAGGCAAGGAAACAGACTCTCTTTTAAAGGAAATGAATTCTCTCTTAGCGCCTCAAGAGGAACAGAGTCCTGTTGACACAAATTTTAGCCCAGTTGGACCCATTTTAAACCTCTGACCTACAGAACTGTAAGATAATAAATCTGTGTTTCTTTATGCATTGTTCTTCATAATTTCTTACAGCAACAATAGAAAAAACATGTGAGGTGTTAGATTCCAGATCTGACTTTGTTGATTCATTTCTCTCAGGTGTGATATGAGTGGATTATGGTTTAGCCAAAAGCAAGGGTGCTAGAGTTCATCTTCACCCCTCCAATAAACAGCACATTCTTAGCACAGAGGCATTCAGAGCTGATGAATATGTCTTTGAGATTTATGTGAGTTTTTCCTTAGCTACATGCTCATAAGATCGGTGGAACTGCATGTTCAATTTCTTAATAACTTTTGGAACTGTGTTTGGTAGTTTCACTTATACTAAATGGTAGGGACTAAGTGAATTATCAAAAAATGTATTTTAATTTTAAGCAATGTTACCCTATTTTGTAAACTTACAGGTGGCTAATTGGAGATTAAAAGCAACTCATTTACAAGACCAGTAAGCTCTCTTTTTGTTGTGAGCTGTGTAAACATAATAAGGGAGGGAGAGAGAAGGAAAGAGAAAGAAACACTTTTTATAAGATTTGTCATTTAATGTCCTAACCCAGTCAATGTTAGTGGAAAAAGACTCAATCTTGCAGTATTGGTTGAAGAATAGTTTTGCTGTCAGAAACTTATATTTGTTCACACTGACTGGTTTGGGTAACCCCAGTGGGAAGGTAAAGTCAGATAAAGTTGAGATTTGACTGGTTTTGCATGACCAATAATCTTTCCAATTTAATAAAATAAATAGTGCCTCTATGTGTGGTTAATATATTGACATTATCTATACCAGAATGAATTATTTTTGAAGGAACTACAACATTATTCTAACATCATGGTAAGGAAGATTTGTGGGAAAAAAGCAGCATGTTATCATCTGGATTCATTATATTAAATGCATAGTGTAAAAAGCTGCCAGGATTAGCCCAGGTTAGGATGATAGTCCTGTCTTGCTGTTCTTGTATGATAACGATATCTCACTGTAAGCTTATGAAAGGAATCTAATGTAAAACTGTAAGGGTGTAGAAAAGCATGGTCATTTAAGATTTTCTGAATTTTTAAGTCATTAGTTCATTATGTGCATCTAAATATATCTAAATAATTTTCTTATGGTAGTTTTGTAAATAAATAATATCAGACTTTTAAAAGTAGCTTTACAGAAAATGAAATAATTTTCAAGTTTTTCAAAGTTATATTTAGGAAAGTGTGTCAAGACCGTCAACAGTGGTGACTTGGCATATGTCAGTATTTTAAAATATTTTTTTTAAACATTGCAAACTACAAATTAAGAAAAAGAAAAAGATATATATTAATACTTGCCAAGAATTTTAGCTTTTTTAAATAGGCAAAGAAATACAGCTGGGGCACTGACTATCTAGAGGGAATATGACTAATAGATCAGACAATTTACTTTGATACTTTGTGGCTCACTGACCTCTTAGAAATTTTAATGAAATCTATGGTACCTTTCTTGTAGCTTCCAAGTGGCTCAGCAGTAAAGAATCTGCCTGCCAGTGCAGGAGACGTGAGTTTGATTCTTGAGTTGGGAAGATCTCCTAGAGAAGGAAATGTCAACCCACACTAGTTTTCTTGCCTGGGAAATCCCAAGGACAAGGAAGCCTGTCCATGCTGGGCTGTAGTCCATGAAGTCTCAGAGAGTTGGATGTGACTTAGTGACTAAACAACAACAATGGTATATTTCTTGGAAAAATGTAAATACACGCCCTCCATTTGTATATAATATACTATCTCAGAGAGTTTATAGAATCCATGAAGTCCATTCATGAACCTTCCAAGGTTAAGAACCTGTTCTTTAAAATATTGTGGCTTTCTTGTCTGGACTTAACACTAATACAGCCAACTTGAACTTTGATTTCTCAAGAGACTTCAAGAGGAGTGGCGGGGGCGGGTGGGCAGGGGATGGATGAAAAGGGGAGAAATGGTAACTGTGAAGTAATGGATGCTAATTAGCTTGAATATGTTGATCATTTCACAATGTATATTTATATGAAATCATCATTTTCCCAACCAGATTCATGAGTGAAATTCGAAGTAGGTATGAAAGAGCAAGAGGAGTACCCAGTGGTATTTATTGCTGTGTCATCAAGGCTGGTGGGGTTACATGTACAGAGAATCTGGCAGGAGATTCCAGAGGTGCAGGAAGAGGTCTTGAGGACCTGAGTACTGAAGTACTGGGCAGTGGATCTAGAAGGTGATTGGTCAAGTGGGGAGGGTGGGGAATAACTCAGTAATAGGCACTGTGGCTGACTTGATCTTGAACCTTGATCTTTGGAGGTAGGCAACTTTCATGCATTTTCACTAGTATTGGGACAAAAGGCAAGCTAGATTGAGCTCACAAGTGGGAACAAGCCTGCAATCTGGTACAGGTATAAGAGCAGTAGTATTATAGGCCCCAAAGCATGGTAAATGTTTTAAGAAAATCACATGTATTTCTCTATGTAGTCTATGTGTATGTGCTGTGCTTAGTCACTCAGTCATGTCAGTTCTTTGCAACCTCATGGAGTAGAGGTTGCCATCCAGAGTAGCCCTCCAGGCTCCTCTGTCCATGGGATCCTCCAGGCAAAAATACTAGAGTGGGTTGCCATGCCCTCCTCCAGGGGATCTTCCCAACCTAGGGATCAAACTGAGGTCTCCTGCACTGAGATAGATTTTTTACCATCTGAGTCACCTTGTAGACAAGAGGTACCAAGAGATAAACAAGAGGAACCAAAATACATCTATATTAGCAGGCAAATTCTAGCATGATCTAAAGTCACTCTGTGGAAGTCTTCCAGATCACTCCTCTCTCCCTGATCAAAATCTTTAGTAATGTGATTGAGAAAGATTAGTTTGAATCCTGGTAAAATTTCTGATGGCTTTTAATGATCTAAATCTTTGAAGAAGATTTTCTGTGAATTCCTCAGAGGTTTCTTCAGGGATTCATGTTCTCAACTCCAAGACTTTGTGGCTGTCCTTTGATCTTATTCTGGCATCAACCCAAATGTGGAACTTCACCCTTTTTTTTTTTTTTTAACTTCACATGGACGTGCTCACACATGCACACTCTAATATTCATAAAAGTCCACATATCAAACAAGGCTTTGTGGTATAGAGTTAACTTTACTGATGGTTTGGGGATATGAAGGTTTAATATACTTTAGCTATTCAGTTGAAAACAAAATGTTCAAAGGTCTGTGTGAGAGAGACAAATGAACACTGAATCTAGTCATTTTGCTCCATAAACCAGGCCACAGACTGGGACGTGGGCTTGTGCTTGCCCACAGGAAGGGTCACCTTTTAAAACTCATACAGACACAATGCACCATTTACTTACCAACACTGTTACTGAGCTTATCTAGAAGAAGTATCTTTTCTGACATTATTAAGCCTTCATATAAGCTACTGGGCTTCCCAGGTGGTAAAGAATCTGCCTGCCAATGCAGGAGATGCAAGAGACACAGGCTTGATCCCTAGGTCAAGAAGCTCTCCTAGAGAAGGAAATGGCGACCACTCCAATATTCTTGCCTGGAAAATTCCATGGAAAGAGAAGAGCCTGGCAGGCAGGCAGGCTACAGTCCATGAGGTCAAAAAGTGTCAGATACAACTGAGCATGCATGCAAGCATACAGCAAGTAGCAGCTCTGCCTGTCTTAGAGTCCTTAGGCCACTCTGCCAAACTGCTCAGCCATTCTTGTGAAGAGTCCCAGAGGCAGACTGCCTGTATTTGAATCCTGTATCTGCCACATACAGGGCTTCCCTGGTGGCTCAGAGGTAAAGAATCTGCCAGCCATGCACGAGACCCAGGTTCTATCCTTGGGTCAAGAAGATCCCCTGGAGAAGGGAATGGCTACCCACTCCCGTATTCTTGCTTGGAGAATTCCATGGACAAAGGAGCCGGGTGGGCTACAGTACATGGGGTCGCGAAGAGTCAGATACAACCAAGGGTCTAACATTTTCTGCCGCATACTCGTTGTGTGATGATGGGAAAGTTATTTAAACTATCTGTATCTTATTTTCCTCATTTGTAAAATAGGTATAATAAAGGTCCTACTTACTTTATAGGTTCATTATAAGGACTAAATGACACATATGCATGTAAAGTGCTTGGAAACATGTCTAGCACATAGTGCTCAATAAATGCTCATCACTAATATTCTCCTAAATATGTCATTTTATGTAATGAATGATAATATTTTATTCATATAGTAAAATTTCTGGTAGTTTCATGTTACTGACAGAATAAAGTTCCCAATACCTCAACCTGACATTTAAAGTCCACTTACCACATCCATTTAGTGATATACCCTCTTTGACATATGATAAAGCCTTCACTTTAGCCACAGTGGTTTGCTCACAGACAGCCCTATCTTCCTATGTTCATTCACAACTCTAAGCCCCATCTCGTGTTGCTGAACACACCTAATAGTACAATTCAAAGATTCATTTGTCTGAAAAGACACTTGATAGATGCATATGAAGGTCAAAGAAACTCACTCCTCAGTGGTGAGTGAAAAAATGAAGGAATAAAAGGGAGATCCACAACTTCTTTAACTGGTAGTAAATGAGAATTTAAATAAAAGATTTTTATTGGAAAAAAAAAGATTTTTATTGGGACATTTCTCACCCTTGAATACAATACATAGTATGTCTACTAGTAAATGAAACTACCTGGCAGATACCATATCCAGTTCCCTTCTCTAAACACTTTTCACCTAAATTAAAGTATCAATGTCTTTCCCAGAGATACATGATTAAAATGAGGATTAAATGAGGATTAAAGCATCTAAAATATAAGATGTTACAATGAGTGACATTTTAGGCTGTAACTGAGGTAGATTGTATAATTTTTTTCCAAGTTGCCTTCAAATATCACCCTTTGGGCTGTTGCTTAATTTGTCAGAATTTGAGTATAGTTTGAATGTTAATTAATGAAAGAAGAAAATGTAAAAGATAAAAGGGGAAGGGCACCCTGACCCCTAGTGTTTATTTTTCTGCTCATCTTCACTGGTGGTGGTCACACTGCTACTTCCAACTATTTAATTGGTCTCTTTTCCATCCTTATGACCTAGTTCTTTCTGCTTTGTAGGGAGGCTAAATGCCATTGATTTCTTTCTTTAATTTTGGTGATTATTTCCACGCCCAGAGGAAAAAGATCATCAGAGAAGCAATCTTAAAAGCTGCTAACAATCTGACAAGGTACTCACATGGAGATACAGCAATGGAGAAGGTTTTAGGTGCCCATGGGTAAATGAAATTGTTGGTTTAGCTGACCTTTTGCTTCTGAAGTTGGCATCCCAGCAAAGTGTCACAGAACTAAGCAGAAGGTCTTTTTGTTCTGATGGGAGAAATGCAAAGTTGTGCCACTCCTTGAAAAACACGGAGCTGGAGGGAGGAGATCTACTTTCCACTCTGAGCTCTATCATTAAGTCTCTATGGTGCTCTGTATCTTAGTTTATCATCTGTAAAATGAAGGGTCATTCATTGAAATAGTTGCTGAACATGAGGCATGGTTTTAGGTGCTGGGGATATAGCAGTGAGCCAAACTGACAAGATTCCTTCTCTTGGGGTGCTGAGATAGGAAGCATGCAAGAAACGGAGGCAGTCGAAAAACTCTTAATTTGATTCAATAGAAGATTCCAGCTACTGATAGTGGCTGTGAAGAGAATGAAACTGAGTGGAGTGTTAGAACGTGACTGAGGGTGGATTGAGGGAGGTCTCTCCATGGAGACTGGCATGTATGCTGTGTTTGAACAATGAGGATGAGTTATGATATAGGGAAGCAGTTTTCAGAGAGAAGTCACAGTTGGTGCAAAGAAAGACTTGAAGGCCAAAGTTAGCTTAGTGTCTTTGAGAAACCGGTAAAATACCAGAGTGAAGAGAGAGTGGCAGAGAGATGGGATTAAAGAGATGCACAGGGGCCAAGGAAGGCCTTGTTGACACTGTAAGGTATTTGAATTTATTCTTATCATATAAACCCATTGAAGAAGGCTGTCCAATAGAAATATAATGCAAGACACATGTAATTTTAAATTGTCTAATAACCACATTGAGTAAAAAGAAATAGATTCAATAATGTATTATTTAGCAGAATATATTAAAAAGACTATCATTTAAACATCTAGCCACTTAAAATTATTAAAGAAATATTTGACACTCTCTTTTTGGATTAAGTCTTTGAAATTCAGTGTGTATGTTACATTTATAGTGCATCTCAGTTTGGATGCCAAATTTTCATTGCAGATAATTGATCTGCATTGAGATTTTACAAAATCTACAATTGAAATAGCAGATTCACATATCCAAGTTGTTCCAAACATACTTAAATGCTTTCCAATAATTGAATCAAGCACCAGTTTTTAAATTTAGAATGATTGAACTTAAATTAAAAATTCATTCTTCAGTTGCACTAGACACTAGTGATTAATAGATGTGTGTGGCTAGTGGCTGCAATATTGTACAGCTCAGCATTGGAGAGTTTTAAGCAGGGAGTGACAAGATTTGCCTTGCCTTAAAAGGATTGTTGGTTGCTGTGTGAAGAACTGACTGTGGCAGAGAAAACGTTGGTATAGGGAACCAGTTACACAGAGGTCAGCAGACATTTTCCATGAAAGGCTTGATAATAAAAACTGGCCACATAGTATAAATGTTTTAGACTTTGTGGGCCACATAGGCTCTGTGAGAGGGTTGTATAACTGCCATTGTGACATCAAAGCAGTCATGGGCTATACATAAAAGAAAGAGCATGACAGTGTTCCAATAAAACTTTATTGATGGACACCAGATTATGAATTTTATATAACTTCGTGTCATGAGGTATTATCAGTCTTATTTTTTATAATCATTTAAAGATGTGAAAACTATTCTTAGGTTGTAGGACATACAGAAAGAAGTGGCAAGTAGAATGTGAGTTGCAGTTTGCTGACCCTCAGCTCAGGGTTCTTTGGCAGAACCCAGGTGAGAGGGCTTGGTGCTTGGAAGCTGAAGGCGCAGCGGTGGGAGGAATATGGTTCCCATGGTATTGGGCTGGACTTTCTGATAGCTTGGATGTTGGGGAAAGGAAAGGGAAAAGTCTTAAGAATGAAGGCACCGGGCTTCATTTTGAGCCTGACCAGATGATTTCTAAAGTTCTTTTTAACTCCAACAACTTGTGATCTATGATTTTTAGGTGGAATCCATTTTTGACCAGAGTTTGGAACGATATTCTTCCTCCTCCTTGAGTGGATGCATTCCAGTGTCTGGAAATTGTAAACCGGGGGATTTTCTGTGCTAAAGGAGTGTTATATATTTTAGCTCTTCACTGACAGCCCCATTAAGCCATTTTATAACTTTTAATTTTTGTGTTGTGGAATTTCATGGATCTTAAGACTCACTTTTGTATGTATCAGCAGTATGTAGAGCTATGATCCTGTTTAAATGCATTAAACTTGCTTGTTTTAAAACAGGTTCTATGGGAATTCTAGATCACTTAGGTCCTTCCCTCTCCTCTTTTTGTTTCATCCTATTATAGTTATCTCCTAGTGAGGATAGGTTTCATGGATTAAAACAGCAATTGATTTTGTTTTAAACTTTTATTTGAATGTATCCTTTCTCCTCAAACACATTATGCATCTCCAAAGAAACTCATAAATTATAAACTAAGCAAAAGTTAAAATTAGATCTGAGTGTGGTATAATGCCCAAAGGAAACTATTTGAAAAGGTTACAAGCTGTCAAAAAACAATTTGTATGGTTAAAAGCCACACCGTTAGATGCTGTTAATGGAGTATCTGAAATGATTATTTAGGCATTGGTTGCTTATTATGTCTCTGTGGCAACTAATCAGTGTGTTTCTTTGGAAGCCTGAGAGACTCGGAATTCGGCACCTATAATACCAGGGAAGTGTGTGGTAGAATGTGTTTTTCCACATTAAACAAACCGCACCTCTTGTTTCTCCAGATTTTAATAATTCTCCACCCCTCCCAAATTGTTATTGGTGCTGATTGCAAGAATAAAGACTAGTTCCTTCAGTGAAAGGATCATAAAGTCAATCATGTGGATAAAATTACTGAGCCATCCAGCCAGCTGGTCTCTATTTGGCTCCACTTTGGTTCATTAGTTTATGGGGTGAATTCACTCCATATTTAAGGAAAGCAAAAACGGCATCAAAACTAGTTTGTAATTAATTGCAGCTTTTTAGAAAGGAATGCATTGGCAAATGGAGAATATGCACTGTCAGATCCTGATTTCTGATTATGTTATGAATCTGTTTGAAATGTAGCTTTCTTTTGTGTTTATGTTAACGCTGGGTACAGGTTAGGCACTTTTTCAGACCCTTACCACTATAATCTGTGTTTTAAGAGTTTCTCTGCACAACTTCAAAAACTTAAAAATAACACATTATTGGTTAGATGGAGCCTGTACATTTCCAAACAATGTTAAGAGTCATTTGGTTGCCAGGCCATATAATCTTGGCGCCTGTCTCATTGTATTGTCATTGAGGTGATTAGATGGGCTTGTGCAACTGTAAGCTGACATTGAAATGACTATACATCACAAAAACATCATGGTTTCCATGCTTTGTTAATGGCAAAATGGCTAATGTTAATTACTCAGGCATTTAATGGACCCAGAAATAACACATACATGATCCTCTTGATTTGGAAACCTTTGTAAAAGGACATAAAAGCAGTCAAGCAACTCTGGAGCTGTGCCTCTGTACTTCTAACTCTTTGTAATAATGGTCAAAGTAAGTGCAAAAGACACAGATGCTTTTAAACAAAGGGAACCCAGTAGGACAGAGCACTAATATTTAATGCTACCTCTCATAAACACAGAAAGGAAAAATCTGTTGGAATGAAGAAGCCAAATGTCATAAATATGCCTCCCCATGTCAAAGACTGGACTTAGTTCTCATACAGCACAACAGGCAAAGGCAAAACAGAACTTCACTTGGCTACTTATGGTGGAAACAATCCACTCCAGAGTAAGTCAAGCCACTGACAAGAGCATTGCTTTGGAAGTGATGGATATTCAGGATGTAAGCCCGAAGTGCATCAAAAGCATGAGCTCAGAATGTGTTTGGGGAGATGTCCAACCATGCAAATCTCTACCAGATGTCATGAGACCCAGGACTACAGAATTCACCAGGATCCTTGGACCTCCTTTGGAGCATCTCATCCCCTTTCTCTCTCCAAATCCTACTCCATTTGAACTTGCAAAAAACAACCCATAAATTGAAAGTTAAAGAAAAAGTCAGTAACTTGGAAGCAAGCACTAGAAAAATGAATTCGTTATAAATGAGTTTTTAATTCCTTTGTCTGAGATCAGGAGACTGAGGTCTAGAAAAATGAAAATGCTGAAGTAAGTTGCTCAAATTATGTATTTACTTGGTTGGTTGGGGTCAACAGCAGAACATTTTACAAAATGCCTTTAATGAGTTTTAACTAACTCTCAAAAAAATTTTGCCAAGTAATTAGGAAAGGTGTTATCTTCAAAATATTACAGGTAAAAGAATTGAAATTCAAAATATTACAGGTAAAAGGACTGAAATTCCAAGAGGTAAAATGATTTGCCCAAGACCATGTAGCTAGGAAGTCATGATTCCTTAGAATTAGCTCTTTTTGACTCTGTGAACTTTCCATCATTCCAGATTGTCTCCAGATTTAAGTTCCTTTTTCTTCCCAAGTAGAAACCAAACATAATAGAAAGCTGAAATAAAAAAAAATGAAGAAAGAGGAATGAAATAAAAAAAAAAGGAAAGAGTAGAATTAGCTTTGTGTCTAATTCCTCAGATGATAGTTTTCTCAATTAGAGTTGATACATTGAATCCCACCTGAATAGACCAGTGGAGGAGAAAAGCCTAGGATTTGGGCAACAATACTTCATAGAGGGGCTACTGTTTATACTCTTAGAACTTATTTTTCTTCTCTTCCATTTCCTCAAAATTTCCCCTCAAAATTAATGGGGGCTCAAATAAAGTAAAAAATGAATTGTTGCTTTTAAAAAAATGACGTAGATCCCTAAGAAATGTATCATGTCAGAATGCAATTTTAATGGCCTAAGTTATATAAATGACACATAATAAAACATTATAATTACCTGTTATTTACATATGTGGTCTAAGAATTACTTTAATTGGGAGCAGGATTAACAATTTTAATCACTTTATGAAATATTCATGAGCATTCATAAATCCCACAAGGTGTTTCTTTAAAGAATTAATGATATTTAATGTCTTTCCACAGAATTTAAGGGCAGAAAAACCTGATTAGGTAGGTCAGTATAAGTTTTCTGAAGTTACTGTCATTCTCCCTAAAGAAATGCCTACTACATATTGCTTTTAACTGTCAGCTCTGTCTGTTGTTACACATGTGATTTTTTCCCCTGCTTTTAATAATGAACCAGATTCTCCCATCATAGTCTATTGGACATGACAACAACAGTAACAAGAATATCTTTACAGATGGACAGCACTTATACTTTCCAAACATTGACTCTGAAATCAAGGGCAGGAAATGCACTGGTTGCTTTTCACAGCCACTGACTAGGCCACTCTGTGCTCCAGGTGGGGGGAACATGTAGAATCTTAGGGCAAGATTTGAAACTACTTCTCTCTGTAATGGAAGAATCAGGATGAAATAGTTGGAGTTAGAAACTTGCATGATGAGCGTGCCCCACACGTATGCAGTTGCGCTGAAGGATCTTCTTAAGTCTTAATTGTTTGTGTGTTTCACCCACCTGCCCAGCCCCTAGAACTTCTCTGGAACCCAGGAGATACTGATTGAAATGACGACTAAAGTAAAATAAATGAGATAATTAAATTTTAAACATGTTGTCAAGGAGGTATTACTGACAAAATGGGGAGAGGTAATAGATAGGGAATCTTAAGGATGGAGTAAAAGAAATGGTAAAGAAGATCTAATGTATCCAATTAGGTACACAGGGTGCTCAACAAATATCAACTTTTATTATTCTTTTCAGCATATTTACAGACATACTCAATGAAAGGTATTTGGTTCTGCTTTTGGAAACTTTGGCAGTTCTATTTTTTGAAGTACTGTTGCTTTGGATAATCTAGACCACCCTTGCTAGGCTAATAGGAATTGGTTACTTAGAATCCTGTTACTCCTGAGTGAGCTGGGAAATTGGATTCCCAAGTATATAAAGTAGAGGACAACAACTTGGACTAGTAAGGGCAGATACTTAATGAAACACTAGAGTGGTTGTTGTTCAGTTGCTCAGTCATGTCCGACTCTGCGACCCCATGGGCTGCAGCACACCAGGCTTCCCTGTCCTTCACCATCTCCCAGAGCTTGCTCAAACTCATGTCCATTGAGTTGGTGATGCCATCCAACCATCTTGGCCTCTGTTATCCTCTTCTCCTCCTGCCTCTAATCTTTCCCAGCATCAGGGTCTTTTCCAGAGTCAGTTCTTTGCATCAGATCGCCAAAGTATTGGAGTTGCAGCTTCAGCATCAGTCCTTCCAGTGAATATTCAGGACTGATTTCCTTTAGGATTGACTGGTTTGATCTCTTTGCTGTGCAAGGGACTCTTAAGAATCTTCTCCAACACCACAGTTCGAAGGTGTCAATTCTTTGGTGCTCAGTGTTCTTTATGGTCCAACTCTCACATCCATACATGACTACTGGAAAAACCAAAGCTTTGACTAAATGGACTTTTGTTGGCAATGTAATGTCTCTGCTTTTTAATAGGCTGTCTAGGTTTGTCATAGCTTTTCTCCCAAGGAGCAAGCGTCTTTTAATTTCATGGCTGTAGTCACCATCTGCAGTGATTTTGGAGCCCAAGAAAATAATTCTGTCACTCGTTCTATTGTTTCTCCATCTATTTGCCTTGAAGTGATGGGACCAGATGCCATGATCTTAGTTTTTTGAATGTTGAGTTTTAAGCCAGCTTTTCCACTCTCCTCTTTCACCTTCATCAAGAGGTCAAGTAGGAACCACTAAGAGGAGATATTTAAACACCTGAGTGGACAGGGCTATTATTGGCTATTGCTGCTGATAAGTCACTTCAGTCATGTCTGACTCTGTGCAACCCCATAGACGGCAGCCCACTATGTTCTGCCGTCCCTGGGATTCTCCAGGCAAGAACATTGGAATGGGTTGCCATTTCCTTCTCCAATGCATGAAAGTGAAAGTGAAGTAGCTCAGTCGTGTCCGACTCTTCGCCTCCCCATGAACTGCAGCCTCCCAGGCTTCTCCGCCCATGGGATTTTTCCAGGCGAGAGTACTGGAGTGGGTTGCCATTGCCTTCTCCGATTATTGGCTATTGTGGTAAAGAATCTACCTGCTAATGCAGGAGCTGCAGGAGCTGCAGGTTTTATCCCTGTGTCAGTAAGATCTCCTGGAGGAGGAAATGGCAACCCACTCCAGTATTCTTGTCTGGAAAATTCAATGGACAGACATATATTTTGTCAATTTCTTTCTATCTTTATCAACTTTAAAAATGCCTGATGACTCATCGGTATATTTTACCTCTGTGCTTGCTTTCTGGTAATTTGTGCTGTAATATTATATTTATAGCTTTTTTTGTGATTTACTAACCTCAGGCTTTGTCTAAGGAGACAAAATTTTGTAGATTTTTTGGCTATATTATTACTTTTACCTTTGTAAGGTTTATTACATTTATATTTTATTGTATGACATGAAAGTGAAAGTGTTAGTTGCTCAATTGTGTGCGACTCTGCGACCCCACAGGCTTTATCCTCTGTTCATGGAATTCTCCAGGCAAGAATACTGGAATGAGTTGCTATTCCTTTCTCAGGGGATCTTCCTCACCCAGGGATCACACCTGGGTCTCCCACATTGCAGGAAGATTCTTTACCATCTGAGCTACCAGGGAAGCCCTTTCTATTTTACAATTAACTGTTACTTTGACTTCATGGTTTGTTTATAAGTTGAGACTAAGACTTCAACAGTAATAAAACAGCCTTTATAATGTTATCATTATGTGAATATTACTCATTGTAAAATCAAATGATATAAATGGATGCATAGAAGAAGAAATTCAGTGAGTGTTAAAGTCATCAAACTCCTGTGAAGGAAAATGTTCTTAGCATAATTCAAGAATGGGCAGCAGAATCTCTTATAACACTTTTGAATTTTCTTCACTTCCTCTCATTTATACTCATTTGCTTCTGTTTCTTTTTATCTTGGGTAATCAGTTTGTATTCCTTTTCATTTTCCTGGGATATGCTTCTCAGTATATAGTTTTTATGGGAGTGGCTTGGGTAGTAAGTTTTCCTAGTTGTTGCCAGAGTTACAGTGTTTTTTTTTTTAAATTTTTTGTTTTGCTTTTATACTTGAGAATAAAATTATGGGTTCATTTCTTCTCAGACCGTTAGAAGAATTGCTCCATTGTTTTACAGCATTCAAAGAGAATTTGAACTATCATACTTTCATGCTAATCTGTTTTTTTAAGTCTCTTTGGTTCATAGAATTTTCTCTCTTTCTAAAAAGCTGCTTCCTTTACCCCTTTGCTCTTCTCTGCCTCTCAGTTTCCTGCTAGGTAGATGTCAGAAAGTCACATCTCTTAATATACTCTTTTTTGTTTTCCTCTTGGTCTAGAAAATTCTCTCAACTCTGTATTCCTGATCACCAGTTTGGTTATTGCATTGTTTTTCTCCTTTAGTTTATAGAGCAAAATTTTGTCATCCATATTTCTGATATCTTTTTACTGTCGAGAAAAATTTAATTGCTCTTCTTGGGCTTCCCAGGTGGCGCTAGTGGTGATGAACCCATCTGCCAGTGCAGGAGACACCAGGGACACGAGTTCAATCCCTGGGTCAGGAAGATCCCTTGGAGGAGCAAATGGCAACTTATCCCAGTATCCTTGCCTGAAGAATTCCATGAACAGAGGAGCCTGGCAGGCTACACTCCACAGGGTCGCAAAGAGTTGGACATGACTGAAGTGACTTAGTATGCAGCACATGCATTATGGCCTATCCTGGTTTTATGGATATATTCACTTATTTAGTGTCTTTGAAGAAAGTAGTTAGAATTTTTAAAATTTTTTTTCCCAGTTTGTACAAAGGTCACATTTTTTGTTGTTTATTTTCATCCTTCCCTTTCATGTCATTGTCTTTCCTCAAATGGCTACTGGTCCTGGATTGTCAATTCGTATTTATGAATGATGACCAATTTAATTGATGTAAACGAATTCCATTTACTCTGTAGCTGTAAAGTGTAAGCATACCTTGATATTATGATTTTGCTGTGTTTTCTTTAGTGAAATCCAGGAGGATACAAAGAGAAGGCAGGAACAAGATTTGCAGTAGACACAGATTCCTATAACTGGAGCAGACATGGAGCCACAGCCAGAACACCGCATCATACAAATGAGGAATAGGCAGACGGGTAAGAGATTGGTCAAAAAACAATTCTGATTTTTCTTTCTCATGCACAGTTATATTTATAAAGGAGCATTTTAAATTTCTTCGAAACCACGTTGATTTGCCTTGCATATGAATTTGTCTTTATGGAAGGTAGTACTGAGGTGGCAAAATACTCTGGGGTTGATGTGACTTTTCACTGGCCACTGACATTTCTCACATCGTTTCATTCATTTTCTCAGAATCTGCACTCTTGGCTTTTATTCTAATGGTAATCTCTGCCATGTTCTCCACTGTTTTTGTAAGAATACATTTTCAAAATAAAATATAAGAGACATCAGTGTCTAAGGAAGAACACAGACATAGACAGAGCCTGAGCGATGACCATTGATTTCCCAACTTCTAAAACATAAAAATAAATTGCATATGGCAAGAGGCCAAGTTTTTTTTTTTTTCCAAACTTATGTTGCATACTATTGTGGGTTTCCAGTCTCACTCTTATAAGTAGCAGTTAGGCATTTTATTTATAAATTATGTGAATATTTCTCTTATCATTGGACAGCCCCCCAAAAAAGAGTCTCAGAGGCTTTGCATGAGGAACAGAGACTACAGATTTGAGTCCCGGCTTAGTCAGGCATCAGCTGCTTTATTTTTCATACGTTTTTAGCTATTATGAACTTCAGTTTCCTTACTTGTGAAATGATTATCTAGCAGCACTTCTTTTACGTGCTGTGCTGTGTGCTTAGTTCACTCAGTCTGGTTCGACTCTGCGACCCCCTGGGTTATGGCCTGCCAGGCTCCTCTGACCATGGAATTCTCCAGGCAAGAATACTGGAGCGGGTTGCCATGTCCTCCTCCAGGGGATCTTCCCAACCCATGGACTGAACCCAGGTCTCCTGCATTGCAGGCAGACCCTTTTTCCATCTGAGCCATCAGGGAAGCCCAAGAATACTGGAGTGGGTAGCTTATCCCTTCTCCAGGGGAACTTCGAGACCTGGGGCTCCTGCACTGCAGGCAGATACCTGACTGTCAGAGCCACCAGGGAAGTCTTGAGTTTATTGTAAGACTAGCATTTAATTCTTCAGTTGAAATACATAACCAACAGAGCTATGGAAACTGAATCACTTAAGAGGATCAATCAGTTCAGTTCAGCTGCTCAGTCATGTCTGACTCTTTGTGACCCCATGAACCACAGCCCGCCAGGCCTCCCTGTCCATCACCAACTCCCGGAGTCCACCCAAACCTATGTCCATTGTGTCAGTGATGGCATCCAACCATCTCATCCTCTGTCACCCCCTTCTCCTCCTGCCCTCAATCTTTCCCAGCATCAGGGTCTTTTCAAATGAGTCAGCTCTTCGCATCAGGTGGCCAAAGTATTGGAGTTTCAGTTTTAACATCAGTCCCTCCAATGAACACCCAGGACTAATCTCCTTTAGGATGGACTGGTTGGATCTCCTTGCTGTCCAAGGGACTCTCAAGAGTCTTCTCCAACACCACAGTTCAAAAGCATCAATTCTTCTCGGCTCAACTTTCTTTATAGTCAACTCTCACATCCATACATGACCACTAGAAAAATCATAGCCTTGACTAGACGGACCTTTGTTGGCAAAGTAATGTCTCTGCTTTTTAATATGCTGTCTAGGTTAAGAGGATACTGCAGCCTATAAAATATATGTACCATTCTGCAAAGTTTGGAAGTTTAATCATTATTCTGAAATTGGAGCATGAAGAAAAGTGAAATGCTATGAGTATTGTTTTAGATTTTTATTAATTTAACACGTTGTTAAATGAGATTTTCTTTCTATCTTGGTGTCTTGGTTGTAATCTGAAAGGTGAGGAAATCAGTGATAAATGTTTCACATTCTAAGGAAAGGTGTGAGGCTCAACTGTCCAGGACTAACTCTTCCAGTCTATAGAACAGAATTCTACAGACTTCTGAGAGACTGAGGATATGTTTATTAACATAGCTCTGTGATTGAGATATAACTCACATAAACACAATTCATCACAGTAAAGTGTACAATGCAGTGGCTTTTAATATAGTCATATAGTTGAGAAACCATTACAAGAATCAATATTAAAACATTTTTCTTATCCACAAAAGAAACTCCTCACCCCTTAGCCATTACCTACTCCCTACTGCTCAATCCTAGGCAACCTCTAATCTACTTTCTGCCACTATAGATTTGCCTATTTTGGATGTATCATACAAATGGAATCATACAATTTGTAATTTCTGACTACCTTCTTTCACTTAGCATAATGTTTTCAAGTTTCATCCACATCATAGCATGTATCAGTACCTCTTTTTATTGTCTAATAATATTCCAGTGTATAGATATACTATATTTTATTATCTATTCATTAATTGATGGACTTTTGTGTTGGTTTTACTTTTGGCTATTATGAATAGTGCTGCTATAAATATTTGAATACAAATATTTGCATGCACATAAATTTTTATTTTCCCTTGGTTGTATACCTCAAAGCAGAATTGCTGATTAGTATGGTATTAATAACTCTATATTTAACCTTTTTAGACTGTTTTCCGAAATGGCTGAACCGTTTTACACTCCCACTAACAGTATATGAGAATTCCAGTTCTTCCATATTCTTGCCAACACTTGTTATTAGCTGCTCTGTTGATGATAAACATCCTAGTAAGTATGAAGTCATATCTCATTTTTCAGTTTTGATATATATTTCCAAGATAGCTAGTGATGTTGAATATTTTTTCATGTGCTTATGAGTCATTTATATATCTTCTTTGAAAAACTGTCTATTGAGATTTGTTGCCTATTTTTTAATCAGTTGTCATTTTGTAGTTAAAAAAAAAAAGTTTGTGTTGTTCCGTTTCCCCTAGCCATGTGAAACAGCTTCAAAAGAATGATACACAGACATTGGAGGTGTCTGTTGTATCATTCCCCAGCTTCTGAAACTTCCAGGTCCAGAACTGACATTGAGTTGGAAACGATCTTGGAGAGTGTGTTAGGACTGACTTTTACTTGGAGAGTGTGTTAGGACTGGCTTTTACTTGGAGAGTTTGAGGGGCACTGAGATTGAGTTTTCCTCAGGGTCACTGTTGATGGCTAGAGCCATTGAGAAAGTCCTCTGCACATGAGTGTTGCTTTGTAGTGTGTTATGGTCTGAATGTTTGTATTCCCCATCCTCCCAGATTCATATGTTGAAATCCTATTATAATCCCTGATGTAGAGTATTAGGAGGGCCTTTGGGAGCTGATTGGTCCTGAGGATAGAGACCTCATGAATGAGATTAGTGCCTTATAAGAGAGGTCAGGAGAGTTCCCTTGCTGCTTGCATTGTGAAAGGTTAAAATGAGAAGTCTGCAACCCAGAAGAGGGCCCTCACCCAACCGTGCTGGTACCTGGTCCTGGACTTCTTAGCTTCCAGGACTGTGAAAAATAATGTTCTGTCATTTATAATCCATGCATTCTAAGATACTTTGTTTCAGCAGCCTGAATGACTAAGACATAGGGGCAGGAGTCATAGGATATAGAATCAAATTAAAAGCTGAGGCAGAATCAGAAGCAGTTAGCCCAAGCATTGTTGCCTGTATAGTGATGAGGCAGTACTTACGTCCCTGTCTGGGGATATCCAGAGTCCCAAAAGCAGTCCATGAAATGGTGTGTAGAGAAAGGACCACATTATATAAGCACTGATCAAGAAAATCTTTGTCCTTTCCACTTATTCCCCTCCTCAGACTGCTTCCTACCCTCATTTTCCCACTTCTTGTATTCAAGTTGCAAGTCTCGCATGGGCTAGGGAGAAGAGAAAGCTTTGAAATGATTCAAGTTTTGAGTTAAATTGGATTGGATATTTTCACACCTGAAAATAATACTGTTCGGATACCTAAAAGTGACCACAAAAGCCACAAGGGGACTGCCTGAGATATTTTCCAAGAAAGCAGACAGACCTAACAGAGAATTTCTTACAATAGTAGTAGAAAAGGAGAAAACTAATTTTTGATTATAGCCCATCGTGTCTAGCCTGTTTAATATAAACACACATGCACACATATACATGTATCTACATATTTTCTCAGTGATGCATTCTTCCTGGGTTGATGAAATAGGTCTAAGCCCTTTGGTCTACACATCATAGTAAATAGTGAAATGAATGCAGTTGTATGGAATTTCCAGTCATAGGACCCAGAGCAGTGGTAGAGTCAGGGAATAGAAGCCAGGTTTCTGACTGGCAACTTATAACTGGATTGTGCAACATATGATTTGGAACTCTTTCTAGGGCTGTCAATATCATCAATGACTCTAATAATTGATTGGTTCATCTGTGTGTGTGCTCATTCACTATGTTGTGTCCAACTCTGTGTGTCCCCACAGACTGTAGCCTGCCAGGCTCCTCTGTTCATGGGACTTTCCAAGCAAGAATACTGGAGTGGGTTGCCATGCCCTTCTCCAGAGGATCTTTCTGGCCCAGGGATCAGACCTATGCCTCCTACATCTCCTGCATTGGAAGATGGGTCTTTACCAATGAGTCACCTGGGAAGCCCTTGTTTGGTTTATATTATGGGATTAAAGATCTTCATTCTCCTGGGAGATCTCAGATCTTTTAGTAACAGTTAATTTGATAAGTGAAAACATTTAGTAAACAAAATGCTTCCTTGAAATAATAAGATATGCAGAAACTATTTTCAAATTCATGTTTTAAAATAAGCAACATATTAATTGCAGGAAACCAATTGTTTGGGTAGCAGGCTCCTAGATGACAGACTGGAGTGACAATAGGGGTCAGTCCCAGAGAGCTTGAGCTCTGGGTTTTGGTCATGTCAGGCCCAAGATCAAGAGAAAGTAAATGTACTGAAAAGCTTGGCATAACATCTTAGAGAGGCAGAGCACGGAGGCCCTTCACACAAACAGAACAAATCCTTTTCAGTGCTTTTAGACCTTAACAAACATGGGGTGATGTGTAAAACTTCACCCCCACCCCGCCACGGAGCTAGCTCCCACCCTGCAAGCCGCTGAACTCTTTTCAGCATTTCTTAAATCTGCCCTATTGAACAATCTGCATTCATTTTAACAAATACAATCTTATTGAATTAGGTTCTGAAGAGACTTTACAGCAAGCAAAAAGAGGACTGATCCTGTAGTTTCTTTAATTTAAACAAGGGACAGAGCCCAGCAAATGAGAAATTTTGGGCTAAGTTCACTGAAATGGGTGGGGAGGGACAGAGAAGGGGTGAAAACGGGATGGACTTGTACTGGGTAAGGAATCTATTTCTAGAGTGTTCTAGGAATAGAAAACCAATGTTAAAGTTGGTCCTTTAATTGTGTGACTGTTCAGTGTTACAGGGTACATTTTCTTTTCCCTATCATAATGTAATACATTTAATTGAAATTTCCTTGAACGTAAGATAGGGCTTAGAGTCAAAATCATCAAAATTATAAAGTGAGGGAGGGAAAACAAGCCAGTAGCTATTTGCAGATGTAATAAAGATTTGACTAATCTGCATGTCTATAGTTTGTGTTAGCTTGCTGACCATCGCAGTCAGATAAAACTTGCCCTGTCACCCATGTACACACGATTCATTGCCTAGCATCATTATGATTATCTTTGCTCCTCTCATTACTCACCCATTCCTTCGATTGTATCAGGAGTAAAAATAATAAGCCATATTCCTCCCTGCTGTTTAACATAAACAACAAATCATTCCCAATTTCAAGTCCAGTGTCAATTATACAAAGCAAAGCAGGATCACACAGACAAATTTCTTCTTCCTCCACTGGGCATCTGACCTCTCTCCCCTGAAACTGTTGACCCATCAAGTGTTAAATTTAGGAATCATTCTTGGTTTTCAGGAGCTCCAGATCCCTAATAACTTAACAAGCAAAACATAGACTCAGCCTTGAAATGTGTCAGCACACAAATTAGCTAGACAAATAAAAAATCTTGAAAATAGCACTTATCATCAGTCTCCCATTCAGAAATAATGAAGGAAGATGGTTTATACAGATTTAATAATAAGACATGACATAAATTAAATATAACATGTTACAACCTTTCTTCTGGTAAACAATAGCATTTTGTTCATTATTCAGAGCCTCTTTGTTTACAATGAATGTGGTGATGAATCGAACTTATGACATCAATTAAATCACAAGTTTATATTATTTTCAAACAGATAAAATACAGATATTCTAAGGCAGGTAGCAAGAAAGATGAGTTACTGTTTATCATTGTTCCCTAAATGAGTTATACATATTCAAAAAAGGAACGTTAAAGATGTTGTACAAAGCCAGCATCATATATTACTTTTTCTCTGAACAAAGATAACATTTGTAGAATCCTATTAGCAATAAATCTTTTGGATTTTTTTCCCTTAAAACCTTATGATCCCAAAGGGAAGAAGTGATAATCAGTAAATAGAACTCCGATATTTGTCAGGAATTTGCCTGAATTAGAGTTGAATTGACAGATCAAGAAAAAAAATTATCTTTGAATACATTTGAATTTTTCTTCAAAGATATCACTAAAATGGAAACAAAAATACTTACCTTGTCATATTTGAAAAACACAGGATATATAATATGTAATCATCAATAATAACAAGTAAATATCCTGGGGCAAAATGGTATTCACAGAGCATAGAATAGTTTCAAAGAATATTGAACTATAATATTTTTCTAGAAAGTACAAATAGTTTAGTATTATGTATTCTCTTTTCAGTGCTTTCAACATCAGAAATTAGATAAGTATTATATTACAGATTCTCTCTTTTTCTTACTCGACCAGTGGTTGTACCAGGAAAGAAAAAGCAAAACAAAACAAGGTGAGAGAGAATTAAAAACATTCTGGAATATTGTACTTGGTATATTCAGTAACACATGGTTATCACTGACTATTTGGAGCATTGCAGTGTCTGGCACTGAATGTGGTTTTGTTATAAGGCCCCTATGGGTTAAATACCTATTTCCTAGTGCTGTAGAGTTAGGATCTTTCTATCACTGTATTTCTCTGGAAGGAAGAGTTTCCCCAAAATGGGGACTATCCCATGAAATAGGACTTTTATTGAGAGTTGCCTCATTAGGATCTCTCTGCAGAACTCCACTTGTGTTTCCCTTTAAAAAGTGCATTGTCCGTGAACTTGAATTGGAGGATGTCCCACATTCACATCATAGGCTCCCCTGGAAGTTAACAGAAGATGGTGGGATGCTGAAGCAAGAGTACTGGTGGTTGCAACATCAAAGAACAATTCTGTCTCTCAAACCAGCATCTAGATGGTACCAAAAAAGACAACTTCTTGTGAATTTACTTAAAATTGAGATGAACATTTTATAGACCATGATGGAAAAGGAAAGGCTTAGTTGGGACTTTATCTAGATAATATAAAATTAAAAATAATGAAGATATTTTAAGAACAAAATTTAGGTTATATAGAAACTATTCTGTAATCCTTCGAACAAATGAAGAAGTAACCAAATCTTAGATTTTTGAGTAATCTTTTCTTATGAAAGGAATCAATTTTACAAAAATATTCTATGGCTTTATTAATTTTCAAATGTGTTTTCCTAAATCATTTGGTTTTCAAGTTGTTTATTTTTTAATCACCTCTACTTTATTTTCCTTTTTTTCATTTGTTTGATCTTGATAGATCCACATCTTTGCCTGTGACGTGAGCTGTCTCCAATATCACTTTAATAAACTTTATGAAATCCTGCATTTTGTAAAGATTTTCAGTTTAACTTTAAAATTTTTATTCATTTGCATAGGAAGTTGTAGACATCATTTTCGCAGCAGGATTATACCTGATCAATACAAGATGTTGATTCTATTGATTTAAACAGGTGGTATGCTAAATGCAATGGGAGTGTAACTCACAACTAATCTTTTTTTTTTTTTTTGGCGCCGCGCAGAACACTGGGGGTCCGGCGGTGGGGGCGCGGGGGCTGCCATACGCTCGCCTGCGGCCGCGCGGCGCCACGACGGTGCCGCTCCCTCGACGGCCCGCACGGAGCGGGCGAGACCGGCCGCGCGAGGCCAGGCCCAGCACGGCGCGGGCCGAGGTCGGGAGAGAAGGAAGGACGCGGACCCCGCCTGCCGAACCTCTGAAGACCGCAGACCCAAGCGGCCAGGCTGCTGGCCCCGCCGCGACGTGGACCCCCACAACTAATCTTAAAAGTGGTCAGTTCACTGCTAATAATTTTCATGTTATGACAACTTTTGATTTCCTTGGACAATTTTTTAACTGTTGAGACTCACAGAATAAACAGTCAGAAGAGGAATCAGATACCTGGGTCTGTTTGACAATTTATTGAAGATTCAGAGAAAACTATGTAGGTGTTAATAATAGGTAGGCAGATAATACTTTTTAAAAATGTGAACTATGTTATAAACAGCAAGTATGGATTTGTGTGTTAGAATTCTTACTGCCCTCTGTAAGTAAGAAGGAGGGGCAATTTGACTTCTGTTTGCTTATTTTACTCTTAAACCCCTTAGATTCCATTCTTGCAGATTTGTTGCATCTATCACACAAGCATATACAATGCTTGGGGCTTCCCGGTGGCTCGGATGGTAAAGAATCTGCCTGCAATGCAGAAGACCCGGGTTCAGTTCCTGGGTTGGGAAGACACCTTGGAGAAGGGAATGGCTACCCATCCCAGTATTCTTGCCTGGAGAATTCCACAGACAGAGGAGTCTGGTGGGCTATAGTCTATGGGGTCGCAAAGAATCAGACACAACTGAGCGACTAACTTTCACTTTTTACAATGCTTACTGTCTGTCAGACACTGTGTCAGGCTTTGGAGATACAAGGATGGACTATGTGTCTCTTTACACAATGAGCTCAGGATCTAATTAGAGAACTACCTGAAGAAACAAGTAGAGCACAGTATAATTTTAAAAAACTATCTAATTATTATGATACATTTATAATATCAGGCACTGCACCAGATGCTTTGCCATTGTTTCGTTTGGATCCTAACAACCTCGTTGGTGGCTGACTCTAGGTCTTCCTCAGGCCAGCACATGTTCTGTACCACTGTATTCCACTGCTTCCTCACATAAGTGCAAGACAAAGTTTTATGCCCAGGTACTTTGAGAACATCAGGAAGGCCTCTAAACTAGACTGGGGTGCCAGAGGAAGGCCCTCCGGGGGTGTTGTGTGAGCTACAATGCTAGAGGACAAGCTCACAGACCTTGGCAAGGAAGAGCCAAATGGAGATGAGGTTGGAGGGATGGAGAAATTACCCTTTGTTTTCTTCAGTATTCTAAGCATAGTTATAATATAGACCATTTTACAGTACATTACCTGGAATATAACAACATAATTTCATTTACAATCATGCTTAGTGTTCCCAATACCAGAAAATTTCAAATAAAACCTTATGTCTAATCATTTTCCCCATTTTTGTGTAAAAAGATTTCCAAAGCCAGCTGCCTCAGGCGGTGTACTTGAGAGACTGTTACTCAGCTGATGACTGCTGCTTCTGATTCCTTCTACTATGTATATTTACCCAGAAATGTCACATGGGATTTTACATTTATATAATGCTTTTTAGGGCAATGAAAACCCAATAAAATTGGCTGGCTTATTTAATGTTCAAAGTGTTTAATAAGCTTTTTTTTTTTGAATGAACCATTTAAATGAGTTTTTTTTTCATTAATTAACTCACTAGTGCACCAAATACGTATCAGATAAATGAGTTGATAGGGTCCCCAGTTTAGTTGAAGATGCAATACGGAAAGCACTAATTAGGCAGGCAAGAGCTCCAGATAATTAAATAGTGATTAATAGATTTTTGTGCTACCAAAATTAAAAGTAACTAATTGGTTGAAAAAATATTTAAAATTGTGTGCTTGGAACTTACATGTTGAACGTGATTCTGAGAGATACTAAGACTCTGTTGGTTTTGTTCAGAGTGAAAGTTTTATTTTTTTCTTTTACTCGATTTTCTCCCCCTTCTGACATCTTGTGTCAAAGTGTTCCCATGTTAATAGTAGAATATAATGGAAGTTTATGCAATTAAATACAGCAAGAGAGTTTATAGACCATTTATCATTGGACATGGGTCATATACTGTGAATTTCAGAAAATAAAAGGGAATTCCATTTGTAGTTCACTCTTGCCTGAAGCTCACCTAATGAAATCTTTCTCACTCATAGAATTAACAGTGTATCCAGCTGAAAAGTATTTAACATTCTCTGTGCATACTAAGCATGCAAAAGTAGAATAAAACCTTGCATACTTACAGGGGATTTTTGTTGCTTTTTCTTCAGCCCAAATTAGGCAGTTCTTGTTCATTTAGCGCATTTGAAAGGAGCTGAACTTTTAAAATTCTAAACTGTCAGTCTCCATCGTTTTCACCTGACAGCTGACACTTTGAGAGTAAAGAATACACAAATCATGGGAGTGGAGTGAAATACTGCTAATAAATGCTATTGTTTTTCCTGATGGAAAAGGAACACCCTATACAACTGTTTGCAGATCCAATGGGTTTGTTATGATGCAAAATGCATGTTTGGCTGTCACCATTTTTGTTTACTACCTGCAGAGCATAAAACTGCTGATAAAGAAAAAATTGAAGAAACATAAGGCAAGATTCTTTAAGAATAGAACCATGCTTTTCTCCTCCCCGCCTACCTTTATCACCCCACCCTCTCATTGTAATATGATAAATAGTCTTCCTTCATTAAGGCATGAAACTAAATAAATAACTTATGGTTCTTGAGATAATTACAGGATTTCTGTATTTATGGAAAACTGGAACTCTGAAACATTTGCTTGTCTGCTTGCTAAGTGAGGGAACTTGTGAATATTCATTTTGCTATTTTAGAATTTCATTTAAGAAGGTCCATGATAGTTTTGGGCTTCCCTAGTGGCTCAGCAGGTAAAGAATCTTCCTGCAGTGCAGGAGACACAGGATATGGGGGTTCAATCCCTGGGTCGGGAAAGGGAGAAGGGAAAAGGCAACCACTCCAATATTCTTGCCTAGAGAATTCCATGGACAGAGGAGCCTGGCAGGCTACAGTCCATGGGGTCTCAGAGAGTTGGACACAACTGAGAAACTAACTAGCACTTTGACTTTCATGATAGGTTTAGAGACTGTATAGCTTTGTTTTCCACCACCAAATTTCTGAGGTCAAAGTGTTTGTGGGTAAGTTGGAAGGAACCACCTTCCTGATGCAGAAAATCTCAGACCTATTGACCTGAACACACTACAGAGAATAATGTATCATATTTTATTGAAGCCTTCCTTTGTTAACATTAATTAAGATATCTTCAGCAGGAAGATCATTCCTATTTTGTTTTATATGTATCTACTGTAGAGAGGCTTCCCTGGTAGCTCAGACAGTAAAGAATCTGCCTGCAGTGCAGGAGACCTGGGTTTGATCCCTGGATTGGGAAGATCCCCGGGAGAGGGAATGGCAAACAACTTCAGTATTCTTGCCTAGAGAATTCCATGGATAGAGGAGCCTGGGAGTCTACAGCCCATGGGGTTACAAAGATTCAGACACGACTGAGTGACTGACACACACTCACACACACACACACACACACACACACACAATCAGTTCAGCTCAGTTCAGTTGCTCAGTGGTGTCCAACTGTTTGTCACTGCATGGACTGCAGCACACCAGGCTTCCCTGTCCATCACCAACTCCCAGAGCTTACTCAAACTCATGGCCATAGAGTCAGTGATGCCATCCAACCATCTCATTCTCTGTCATCCCCTTCTCCTCCTGCCTTCAATCTTTCGCAGCATCAGGGTCTTTTCCAGTGAGTCAGTTCTTCCCATCAACTGGCCAAAGTATTGGAGTTTCAGCCTCAGCATCAGTCAGTCCAATGAATATTCAGGACTGATTTCCTTTAGGATGGACAGGTTGGATCTTTTTGCTGTCCAAGGGACTCTCAAAAGTCTTCTTCAACACCACAGTTCAAAAGCATCAATTCTTCATCACTCAGTTTTCTTTAAGTCCAACTCTTGCATCCATACATGACTACCAGAAAAACCATAGCTTTGAGAAGACGGACCCTTGTTGGCAAAGTAGTGTTTCTGCTTTTTAATATGCTGTCTAGGTTGGTCATAACTTTTCTTCCAAGGAGCAAGCATCTTTTAATTTTATGGCTGCATTCACCATCTGCAGTGATTTTGGAGCCCCCCAAAATAAAGTTTCCCACTGTTTCCATTGTTTCACCATCTATTTGTCATGAAGTGATGGGACCGGATGCCATGATTTTAGTTTTCTGAATGTTGAGCTTTAAGCCAGCTTTTCCACTGTCCTCTTTTACTTTCGTCAAGAGGCTCTGTAGTTCTTCACTTTCTGCCATAAGGGTGGTGTCATCTGTGTATCTGAGGTTTTTGGTATTTCTCCAGGAAATCTTGATTATAGCTTGTGCTTCATCCAGCCTGCATTTTGCATGATGTACTCTGCATATAAGGTAACTAAGCAGGGTGACAATATACAGCCTTGACATACTCCTTTCCTGATTTGGATCCAGTCTGTTGTTCCATGTCCAGTTCTAACTGTTGCTTCTTGACCTGCATACAGGCCAGGTGATCTGACCATCTTTAAGAATTTTTCATCTTTAAGAATTTTCCAGTTTGTTGTAATCCACCCAGTCAAAGGCTATGGTGTAATCAATAAAGCAGTAGTAAATGTTTTTCTGGAAATCTTTTGCTTTTTTGATGATCCAACATATGTTGCCAATTTGATCTCTGGCCTTTTCTAAATTCAGCTTGAACATGGTTCACATACTGTTGACACCTGGCTTGGAGAATTTTGGGCATTACTTTGCTAGTGTGTGAGATGAGTACAATTGTGCAGTAGTTTGAGCATTCTTTGGCATTGCCTTTCTTTGGGATTGAAATGAAAACAGACCTTTTCCAGTCCTGTGGCTACTGCTGAGGTTTCCAAATTTTCTGGCATATTGAGTGCAGCACTTTCACAGCATCATATTTTAGGATTTGAAATAGCTCAACTGGAATTTCATCACACACAGTATAGAGAAAGATAAATTAATGGCTTGGGATAGAATGTATTTTTCCTCCCTCATGATATATTAACTTTCAAAGCACTTTTATATCCTAAATATTTCATAAATTTTGCTATTAAACTTAGCAAATATCTTCAACTATCTTAGTAAACCTCTGAAAGATTTCAGATAGAATAAAACTAGGTCTGATCCAAATAGAGAACTAGAAAAGTTATAGTATGAGATGTGACAGTTAATTTTAAGTGTCAACTTGATGGGGCCATGGGTTGCTCAGATTTTCAATTATTATTCTGGGTGTGTAAGGTTGTTTTTGGATAAGATTAATATTTGAATGTGTAGACTGAATAAAGCAGAATGCTCTCCCTAATGTGGATGGGCCTCATCTAATCAGTCAAAGGCTTGACTTGAACAAGAAGTCTGATCCTCCCTTAAGAGAGAACTTCTCCTGCCTCACTGCTTAATATGGGACTTTGGTATTTTCCTGAGTTCAGACTCAAACTAAAACATCGACTTTTATACTATCACCACTCCTGGTTTTCAGGCCTTTGAACTCAGACTGAAACAATACCACTGGCTACTCTGGCTATTCAATTTTCAAATGCAGATCCTGGATCTTCTCAGCCTCCATAATCACTTGAGCCAATTTGTTATAGTAAAGCCAATTCTCTTTTCTGTGTATGTACATCCTGTTGGTTCTGTCTCTCTGGAGAACTCTCATTAATTCATGGGGTTTTAATTGTGAAAAGAAAAAGTGGAGCTTAATGTGAAAAGTTCAGGAGTGACTGGTATTTCTTTTTTCTTTCTATACAATGACTTTTAGTTTTCAATGCAAATAATAGGAAAAGGAAATTATGTTCTATATTGTTCCTTGCTGATGAACTGACAGAGATAACTCACTTAACTGTCTAGACAGGAAACATACATGCATACCTATGAAAACATTAAAAAGCTCATTACCACATGGCCTTGAACAATGTTAACATCTTATGCACACATTTACACATGTATATACAAAGTGTAATTGATTGAGAAAGGGGAGAGTCCAGTAAATTATTTCTACTGATATTCTACACATAATTCTTTTAGTGCCTCAGTGTATCTTGAAACAAGAAAATGCTTTGGACTTTGATGGAAAAATGCCCTTTCTTCAATTCAAGGAAATGTGCACACAAATATCCAGCATGTAATTCACGTGGTTTCATGGGAGATTTGGGAAGTCTATTTGCCCCACTGGAAAACTGAAAGTTCCTTCTGGAGAAGCCATTGGTCTGCTTTCTAGTTCCAGTGCAATGACTGCTCCTCCAGGTTTTCTCTGAAATGTGCTTAACGTTGAGTCACCATCTCCACTGTTTGCTTACTCACCTTCTCAAAATCAACAGGTCAGAAGTCAATGGGTACTTTTTAAAGTTCATGACTGTCATAGGATATATGATTCCCAAGACGGCTGTGGCAAATCACCAGTCCTACAGATCGGTAATGTCCAGAATGTTATTCTGTGGCTAAGATTTAACCGGAGTTGCCCCTCATGCCCACAAACAGGCAGTTTGCTTGGTTTGTC
Organism: Cervus elaphus; assembly: GCF_910594005.1. Classification (NCBI taxonomy): domain Eukaryota; kingdom Metazoa; phylum Chordata; class Mammalia; order Artiodactyla; family Cervidae; genus Cervus; species Cervus elaphus. The sequence continues at coordinate 68,509,251 of NC_057826.1, forward strand.
ATTCCTTTCTGAAGGTACTTAGGAGGGGCGGAAGCCTAGAGTGGGCAGTTACGTTCTTCCATGTGAGAGCACAAGTGAATTAAAGTTCCAGTGCCTCAAGTCTCTGAGGCAATTACATAGGTTTTCAGTATTTAAGCCAAGGTAACTTGCAGAGAGCCCAGTTCCATTGCTGACTTGGTCTTTAAATCAATATGTTTCCACAGACGTTATATATGATAGCATATGTGGCTGGGAAACAAGGAATTGAGACCCTGGAACAGATTTAAAGGGGAGAAAGCGACTCTTTATATGAGGCTGGATTTTCAAGTATTATCTAGGGTAAAAGTTTTTTAAAATCTTAAATTACCTGTCACTCTGTAGCAGAGAACAGTTCCAGAGACTTGACTTTGCTCTTACGTAGTCACTCCACATAATGTCAGAGACCCCTGAAAGGGTACTTGGAAAGATATATTGCAAATTGTTATGCAATTCCCTATTCCTCTGGCCAGGAGAATTAGGAATTGGGCAGGATTTTTATGTTGGTTAGGGGAAAGAGGGGGTAAAAATTGACATGGAAATTTATTTTTAAGAGTACTAAAACCTGGGCAGTTTTTACTGCATAGCCCACAGGATACTGGCTACAATAATTTGAAGGAAGGCAGCAGAGAGACTGAACTTGATGGCTACAGAATGGGTTCTGGAAAGTCCCTTTTGCTACAGTTTTCATGGAGGAGGACATCCCTGATCTCACATTCTTTCAAATTTCACTGGAAGGTCTGAGGAGTGAGAGGTCAGACATGGCACTGGCCAGTGTAGTTGGTGTGACTGTTGCATGGAGTGTGCACAAAAGAGGTTCAGAAAAACCTCTGAATCCTGACTGGGACAGAATGCTCATCTTATAGACTGAGTCATCATCTTTGTAAGTAGTTCATGTGATTAAAAGTTTGGGCTTGGAGGCAGACACATCTTGGTTCAAATCCCAGCTCCGCACTCACTAGATGGGTGCCCTGAGAAACTTACTAAACCTCCTTAGGTTCAATTTCTTCTCCTGTAAAATGAGTTCAGTAATAGTATCCATCTCCTACAAATGAGATTCTATATGGAACCTGCTTAGCAGAGAGGTCCTGGCACTTAGCATGTGCCAGTACAGTTTAGATAATTAGTTACAAGAGAAGCTAATAATGGCAGCTGATATGATTGTGGTAAACATAATACAAAGTATTTAGAGTGAGGCAGTCCAGAAAATCAGACTTGGCTCCATGTAACTGAAACACCCTATTGGTAGCACATTGGATTAAAAAAAACCTGGATTCATTCTTATTTTCATCATCTGTGAAAACAGTGCAGAGGGGAGACATTTTAAATGTTTTCTAGCAGTGGAAGCTGAAATTTATTATTTATTATATACCAACCTGGATGGGAAGGGAGTCTGGGGGAGAATGGATACATGTGTAGGTATGGCTGAATTCCTTTGCTGTTCATCTGAAACTACCACAACATTGCTAATGGCTATACCCCAATACAAAATAAAAAGTTAAAAAAATGGACATATATAAAAAATTGAATATTCTGGGATAGAAGTGATTCATTGAGTATTTCTCTTATGTGAACATGCATTTCAGTCTTAGCAAATTTGACAGAATTGATAACAATACTTGAAGACATCATGAAGAGTCATTGTCAAATGACTTTAGTTTGTGTGAATGAACCCTTTGTCAGTGAAAGAACAAGAAGGATGTCACATCACCCTGCCACTCACAAAGCCTAAGGGGGAAAACCCTCAAATATCATAAACATATGGTTTTAAAGTTCTGTGTCTGAGCTTGCAACACTGATGGAGTTTTATGTAAAGAGATAAAAATCTGTGCATGGACTGTCACAAGCTGTTTGGGAGAACAGCGTCCCTGTTGCTAACCCCCTGTTGATGTTCTTAAATGGGTTGCAATGAGAACCACCTGTAAGGCAGACAGGTTTGGGAGTGGTGAAAATCATCAAGGGATCCAGGTCAAAATAACGTAAATAAGATGGGTAAAATGTCAGTGAGTCACATGGTGATGAAAACCTGAAGAACAAAGAATGCAGAAACAGGTGTGACTTCATCAGAAGCATGGCAGAAGTGTGTACCTGAGGGATGAGAATATGATGCACTGCATGGTAGTCTGGAAAACTAGGATTTCTGGATTCATTCACCTTTCATATAAATTTACCCCGATTATATTAGGCATTAGGTGGTCAGGGGACCTCACAGATTCAGAAAACATATACAGTATTAAGAAAGAGAGTACCCACATTTCATGGGGAAGAGGGTCTTGGAACAGATGATGTTGTTGTTCAGTCACTAGGTTGTGTCTGACTCTTTGCGACCCCATGGACTGTAGCACACCAGGCTTCCCTATACTTTACTATCTCCTGGAGTTTGCCCACACTCATTTCCATTGAGTTGGTGATGCCATCCAACCATCTCATCCTCTGCCATCCCCTTCTCCTCCTGCCCTCAATCTTTCCCAGCATCAGGGTCTTTTCTAGTGAGTCAGCCTTTCTCATCTGGTGGCCAAAGGATTGGGGCTTCAGCTTCAGCATCAGTCCTTCCAGTGAATATTCAGGGTTGATTTCCTTTAGGATTGACTGAATATGATCTTGCTGTCCAAGGGACACTCAGGAGTCTTTTTGAGCGCCACAGCTCAAAAGCAACAGTTCTTTGGTACTTAGCCTTCTTTATGGTCAAACTCTCAGATATTTGACTCTTGTTGGAATGTGATATGTTGAGTGGGCTACACACATTTGTTAGCTGGTTCATATTTGCCTAGATGAATTCCCATAACTTACCTCACTTGACCATCACATGGTAGGCAGGGTGAAAGAAAATTTGACCAGCAAAAAATTTTCATTAAATGTTTTGTTCTAGATGAATTGATGAGTCACCATGAACATTAAGGTAAATCAATATCAAATGAAATAAGATTGAATCTCTTCTAAGCATCTGATTCTCAAAGATTCTGGTCTCATCCTTGGCAGACTCACATAACAATTTTTCCAGATATTTATCAAATGGTTGAAGTACCGTGGATGTTTATGTAGTGGTGGTGGTTGGTTGTAATCTGAGACGGTTCCTAAACCCAATGATTTTGAGAGTGCAGAGGAGACATGCATGTTGATAATTAGTCTTAAAGCAAGTAAAACGAAATAATGGCCAGGTAGAGAGGGAGGATTGCATAAGGGTTGAGCGCATAAACTTTTTAATCAATGGCCTGGCTCTGCCACATATTAGCTGGATAAGCTGGAGAAAGTTTTTTCAGCTCTCTACACCAGTCTCCTCCTTAGTAAAGCAGCACCTTTGATGCTATGCTGTAATATATCTGCAACCCTTATTATAATGCCTGGCATACATTGAGTATTCAAAAATGGAGGTTATCATTATTAATCATTATAAGTGCTATGGTTAGGGATATTACAGAATATTTGATGGTATGTCATTGGATATGTTTTCTGAAAAATTAAGATTTCAATGTTGGGAAGCAGTCTGGTATAGGTGATTAAAACAAAATGAAACAAAAAATGCTGGACTTTGATGTGAAGATGCTTGGGTCAGTTTCCTGTTTTCAGTCAATTTTAATTGACATTCTCCTACATGTGAGGCTTCCCCTGTGGCTCAGCTGGTAAAGAATCTGCCTGCAGTGTGGGAGACCTGGGTTCGATCCCTGGGTTGGGAAGATCCCCTGGAGAAGGGAAGGGCTACCCACTCCAATATTCTGGCCTGGAGAATTCCACGGGCTGTATAGTCCATGGGGTCGCAAAGAGTCGGACACGACTGAGGGACTTTCACTTTCACTTTCACATGTGAGGCACTGGTTATGTCACCTTAACCTCTGTGAGCTTCAGTCTCTGGGTCAGAAGTTGAGATAAAAAGTCTGTTTTTCATGATTGCTGCTGTGAGGAAGACATAACAATAGCTGAGAAAAGCATAATGTGATCTGAAAATCGTTATTGCTTTTACAATGATTACTTAGAAAGTAAAGGATGGGAGGGTTATTTAGGCTGAGAGACAGCATGAATTAAAGGCATGGAAATATAATGACACAGAATGTTCAGGAAATGACCAGAAGGTGGGTGTGACTGGAATGGAAGGTGTGGAAAGAAGTGCTTGGAGTCCTTCATGCAGGGCCTGAATCCCGGGCAGGTTCGGGCTTTATTCTTTGCACAGTAGCGAGTCAGTGAAGGTTTTGAAAGAGTTTCATATGAGTTCTGGAAAGATTATCCTGCCCTCTATTACAATGGGTTGGAAAAATGTCCATTGGTCCGATTACTGATGCGATCACCATCTTACTTTTGTTCTGTCCCTTTTCCTGGCTCTGGCCTATGCCATTCTTTCATTATCCTTCAATATCTCTCTCCTGTGAAACTTTAGAAATATATTAAAGTCTAAATTTTGCTCCAGACTTTTAAGTTAGCATCTGGATGGTAGGGCCCAGGCCATACATTAAAAAACAATCAGTCCAGGTGATTCCGATGTCCAGGAAGGACTGAAAGTTTTCTTTTGAATTTTCTCTATACACGACTCCTTATGATTTAGAGAAGTCTATTTAAGTTGCAAGAAATGTCCATACATTACAGTGGCTTAGTGTTAAGATATACCTGGAAATAAGAAAGACGGTAATCTTGCCACTTGGTTATGGCTCCGGGAAATCAACAACAGCAGGGCCCTGAGCAGTATGGGACAGAGAGCATGCTCCGAAGCTTGGGGATGGGATCACAGTTCAGAGACAGGAAGGTGACTCTGGTTTAGCTGTGGAGCTGAGTGATCAGCAGGGACCCAGGGATTCCTTCTCACGTTGTGCTATGACTGTGACTCAGCTACTTTCCCAGTCGGGGCTTCCCTGGTGGCTCAGCGGTAAAGAATCCATCTGCAATGCAGGAGATGTGGGTTTGATCCCTGGGTTGGGAAGGTCCCCTGGAGGAGGAAATGGCAACCCACTCCAGTATTCTTGCCTGGAAAATCCTCCTGGACAGAGAAGCCTGGCGGGATACAATCTGTGGAGTCACTCAGAGTCAGCTATGACTGAGTGACTAAACGATAACAACTATGAGGTTGCTATAACAACTATGTTATAGCAATAACAGTATCAACTATGAAGTTACTAGTTACTATTATTATCTCATTTTATGGACAAAGAGAGTCATGGAGAGTCATGGAGGTCATATGGCTAACAGCTGCAAAACTGAGATTTGAACCCAGGTACTCTGGGTACATGCTTACCTGTTGTGTCATTTATGGAATCTGTTTCTTTACATGGTTAGATAGCCCAGGGTAATAAACCTATGTTTGATCTCATTATGCATGCCAGGCTGATCTACAGAGTGGTGTGAGGATGGGCAGGCAGCCTGGTATCTGCTTCTCAGTGAACTATGTCTTCCAAGTCTAGATTCAGTGCCCCCCCCCCCCCCCCCCCCCGCCTCCCTTTTTCCTTTGAAGTTCTGTGTCTGGCCCCAGGGACCCAGTACATATCATTCAAGTAACTGTGGAATGAATAAACCAATTCATGAATACATAAGGAAGTGAGATTTCAGAAATAAACTCAAGAATAATCAAATTGGAGTTTGAAAGAAGATGGGAAGAACCTTTGTTGGAGTGTGATCATTTGAGAATTTCACTATTAAGAAAGAATGGTACCACTTGACTTTGCCTGCTACCCCATTCTGAGGCCTGATGAAGTGTTTTAAAGATGTTCTTAATCTTCTTAGTTTGTAAAATTTGAGAAATCTGAGTGCAATTTGCATTTTGCACTCGTTGCTGCTTTTCCAGAGAGACCATTATGAGAATCAGTTATCATTTAGTATTTTGTTATGAGTCTTGAGCCATAGCAAAAAAGAAGAACTAAAGGAGAAAAAGTTAAGTGTGAGCTGCAACTACTGAAGCCCATGCATTCTAGAGCCCGCACACCACAACTACTGAGCCCGTGTGCCTGGAAATCTGCAACAAGAGAAGCCACTGCAATGAGAAGCCCGCTCACTGCAACCATGAGTAGCCCCCGCTCTATGCAAGCAGAGAAAGCCTGTGTGCAGTAGTGAAGACCCAGCATAGCCAAAAATAAATAAATATAAATAAAACTTTAAAAAGTCATCCTTAAATTTCGCTTAAGAAAATCTCATCAACTTTGCAACACTAGGCATATTGGCATTTCATTTGGTTTTTCTTTTACTCATTAAAAAGTAATAATTGAAAGGAAATCTCAGGGACTCTTTTTTGGAACTTCTTATTCAAAAATATGTTAAGAAGAAAATATTATTTTAGTTACGCAGCAGAGTAAGGATAAGTTCATCAATGAAAATGGGGCACACACTGAAGCGGGAAATCAAGCCCGCTTGATGAAAGTGAAAGCCAGCAGGTTGTGGAGGAAGCAGCAGGCAGAGCAAAGAAAGGAACAGCTGCAGATGAGCAATAAACAAGCGCAGGGGCCCAACTGGGAGCTCCATGCCAAATGAAACCTGTGCAGGAACCTTATTTGTTTCCTTGCAGTTAAGGGGAGACACCACCAGTTAAGGGGAAACACCACCATTCAAATAGACAATACACAGAAGGAAGGCTGTGTACAAACTGGAATCAGGGTTTCCCATCAGAAAAGGTTGTTGTGTCTTTTCCAGTTAAGAACTTGGTAGATAGCTCTGTTCCATTACAGACATTGGCTCTAGTCAGTTAGAAAGGGAGAGCCTAAGAAATGGTCACACAGGATATTCTGACAATGTTACAGGGTGCCTGCAGCTTATGCCCTCGTTTTAAATGAGAGAAAGAAGGTATTTCCTCTCTTAGGAACTGCTTCTGATGATCCCATGATATGTGCAATCTTATGAATACAATATATAGGGTAATAAGATACTCATGCAATAGACATGTTATATAACACCCTGTGTTGTCTATATTCTCATTCTTTTTCAGTAAATCAAGTTTTACTTTTAATTCTGTGAAATGGTGTCATTTCAATTTATTTTCACACATTCCCTCTAAGGAAATAAACTCATTCTTTAATATCCTATAAAATTTAACCCCATTATTTTTCTCCTCTCAATTTCCTTTATCCCCCAACCTAGTTCCCAGCTGTGGCCAAAACATAGAATATGACAAAATAAAAATATGCAATAAATCTGATTTGTAATTGAGAATCTAAAGAGATAAATGTTCTTGGAACTCTTAGCAAGATCATAATAACAAAATGCATATTGGGTACTATGGGAAAAGACTAGAGGAAGAGATATCTTCAATTAGAATTCCTCAAAACCTATCTTTAGAAATGAATACAAGTAAAAAGTTAGTTAGCTTGACTGATTTGCTGTTACATTTTATAAAGATATTATACTTATTATCTAATGATTTTTATAGTCTTCGGTAGCATGGTGAAGAACACTGGCTTTTCTAACCACTTTATAATATGGGGAATGGAGACAGAAATAAGTTAAATGATAAGTTTAATTTTTTGAGGCAAAAGAAATAGACGATTTTGGCTAATTCAGTATTTTAGTGGTTCCTGTAAGCCAGTATCTTATGAATCAATATCAAGTCTCCTTTCTCTGATAAATTTGTTAATTGAAAACCATTATCTATCTGTCTGTAAAAACAGAGCAAGAATGATTTTCTTGGTAATTTTTGAACAATTTTGTGAGATAAAGCTAGTTTAAATTTTCAGTAGTCATCTTTATATTATTGCTGAGGTGGTTGGATGTGGTATTGGCGTTAAATCCCCAAATCTGGACGTGACACTGATAAGACATGAAGTGAGGAAGGCATTTGGAAGTTTCAGTTACAGCAGGAGTTCTGGTTCTCTTCCTTTTGGAAACTTGGGAAACTTCAGAGAGTAAGAATTGTTAGTAGCACTCTGCAGATGGGACATCAGCTCAGCAGACTTGCTTCCTACTGGCAGATCCCAATCTGCTTTGGTTTAGTAATGTGTCCTTTACCACACTTCCAGGTATTTTGGTACTTGATTTAAACAGAAAATATCCTTATGGCATAACCAAATAACCAAGTCAGGTTAATAAAGCAGAATACAATAGTAGAAAAGAAATAATATTGGTGAATTTTGCTTTAAATTCTCAATGAAGAGTCCTTAATGGCAAAAATCAAACTAAACCAAGCAAACATTAACAATAGCTACAACAACATACTCAGAAAAAAACAAAAAAGAGAGAGAGAGATAGGCTTTTGGCTGTCATTAAAAACAAACTGAAAATTTCAATTTCAAGGTTTTGAGCTTTAGGATAATTTTACAAAGCTAGAAAAACTACTAATGTTTTTCACTGGCATCTGTTTGTTTCTTTGTTCATTTTAAAAGCTTGTTTGTGTGTGTTTGTGTTTAGAATTGGTGGTGGTAAACAATTTCTGAGCTATGGGTTCTGAAAAACCTTCATTATTGATAGGGTCAAAGGAAAATATAAGAAAGACTTTTCTGCTCATGTGGCAGCTTCAGTTCAGCAGAAACGAGATAAGAAAGCTAAACACAGCTGTGAAGACAGAAGGCTGAGGAGCAACGTCCTCTTAGTGACTTAGACTGGCTCTCAGCCACTGTTCCCAGTGACAGTGGGGCAACGTAATTCTTCCATTCTTTAGCATGGAAACAGTATCACCAGCCCTCAAGGATATCTGAGTTTGAAATGAACAAACAAAACAATTGGTCAGGTTTGGCAAAATAAAGGGGAAAATATTAACCTTCTGTGAGGTGGGGGGAGTTGAGAAAGACAGAGACAGAAAACTGGTAACCACCAGTGGGAGATTTCTAAAGGCATAGCCACCTTAATCCTCACGTGGCTTTTTCTTTTTTCCCTTTCAATAACTATATTTAGCAAGATTCTCTGTTTTCTCCCCTTTACTGAATATGGCATTTAAAGTGACTAGCCCTTTTGATGTTCCTGAATTAGAACTTGTAGGTTGAGGTGAGATTTTTTTTCTCTCTTATTTAACATGATGGAAAATGATTTTTTTGAAGGTATGAGAAAAAAATTATGTTACAAAAACGTGGTCCCTGTACTTCACCCCTGGTTTGCCTGATTTTTTCCTTCTGTTCCTCCTTCCCTCACTGTCTTTTTTCTTTCCTTTTTTCCTTTACACTCTTCTTTCTTTCTGTCTTTTTTATTACAAAATATTTATATTAAGTGTACAAAGCTTGCAAGGCATAAATCAATGCTTTACTAACAAATAACATTTCAATAGCTGATAAATAAATCTTATTAGTTATTTGCCTTTAATTTGTTCATTTTTTTCAATGGGGAATTGTTTCTTAATGTATAATTTTAATCACACTTTAGTTTTGAAATATATTCAATGCTCTGCTGTCCAGCCTTTTACCAATATGCATACTTTAGCTGGGATTCTTCTGTAGCTTCAGTATAATTCATGATAATATGATATGGCAAGATTCTACATAAAGTTTGGAATTGTGAAAAAATAGCTTCTATCCAGTGTGGGTAAAGAATCCACATGCAGTGTGGGAGACCTGGGTTTGATCCCTGGGTTGGGAAGATTCCTTGGAGAAGGGAACGGCTACCCACTCCAGTATTCCTGTCTGGAGAATTCCATGGACAGAGGAGCCTGGTGGGCTACAGTCTATGGGATTGCAAAGAGTCAGACACAACTAAGCGACTTTCACTTCACTTTCATTGTGGGTTATGTGTGTGTATGCGCTCAGTTGTATCTGATTCTTTTCAACCCCATTAACTGCAGCCTGCCAGGCACCCCTGTCCATGGGATTCTCCAGGCAAGAACACCGGAGTGAATTTCCATTTCCTCCCCCAGGGGATCTTCCCGACCCACGGATTGACCCAGGTCTCTTGCATTACAGGGAAATTCTTTACCACCGAGCCACCAGGGAAGCCACCAGGGAAGTGGGGGTTATAGTGTTATAATTTTTTTTTCATTACATTCCAATCATCTGAGAATTGGAAATCCAGGTGTGGTGTATATAATGACTGCATGCAGGTTGACTAAAATGCTTCATTTTCCATCCAACCCAGATAGTATTATATTTTGAAGCACATTGCATTGTCTTGTTGTTGATGGATTAACCAAAATACCAGGTCAGATGCCTAAACTAGGTGACATGTTGAGAATAGAGAAGCTTTTCCCCCTTTCACTCCTAACACCTTAGCTTTGATTATATACATGATTTTTCTCCCATGATGTCTACTCTCAATAACAAGTTGTTTTGAATGATATTATCTTGTCAGATGTTCTACCTTGGTGGAATAAAGGGATTTTCAAACATAAGAAATAATGCATCTCATGTGTAGTGGTTTAGTTTGGGATCTTACTAACAGAATAAATGTAGTCACTATATTTGGAAAGTGGCCTGATAATGTAAGAGGAAAATATTAAAAATTGTATCTTTAAGGCTATTAATGATAAATTAAATGTATTTCTTTGACAAAATAATTTAAAAATCACTTTATTACTGCAGGCTACACATTTTTTGTTATTGCAATAATTCTGAGTTTTCGCATGTGTGTGTTGCTTAGTAGCCCTGCATATCTCCTTGTTTTATGCCTGAAACTAAATTAATTACTTTGTTTAATTTCATGAACATGCCAAGCTGCAGTTATGAATAGCTACTAATATCAGGTGTTTACAGGGAGAGTATGAGATGTTACAATAAATATCTACCCAATTACCCAATGACTGAGGGCAATATTGCTTCTAGGTAAGTTGGACAAATTATAAATTCCATATATTTAACAGGAAATGAAACAATTGCAAAGTCAGCAGTGAACTTTTGTTAAAATCAGATGATGCCCACAATGTCCAGTTAAACTTCATTAAGAAACAAATTTTAAAATACAGTCTTACCTAAGACAAAGGTTTCTGAAGCCAAAAAGATATCAGTGAAAACAGCAATGCACCTTGAATGTCCATTCTACAGGTGCATTCAAAATATTTTGATAGACCTTCAGCAGGTGAAGGGAAATCAGTGTGGGAGGGCAGTTTAGCCCTGAACTGTGGCTTTATAGGACATAGCTTAGAAAAAAGATGTAAGCATATTTGTCAAATACAAAATAATGATGACAGATTTTTGTACCAATGCTGTAGACTTTGCAGAGTTCACATATTTATGTAAATTATTTTATTTAATCCTTAAGCAATTTCATGGAAGAAGTTGGTGGAATTAATGTTTCCCCAAATGATTCTTATTTTACTAATGAGAGAATTAATGCTGAATTAGAAAGAGCATGCACGCATGCACACAGAATTAGAACTAGGGTGAGGCTGAAGGTCAGGTTGCAGGTTAGAGTATGTCCAAACTGAAATTAGGCTGGGCCTCTCCTGTTAAATGACCTGCAGCAGGATTTGCTCCACTTAGTGGAGGTATGTCTCTTTCTATCAGGGTGAGGAAGGGGAGATAAGATTTGATAGGGCTTGAGATTGTTCTCTTGATAGGGCGTTGTGCTCTGAGCCTATATTTAGTCCTGAATTACAGCTATCTCTGTTTACCTGGATTGTTAATATTATGCCAGATCAGAAGAAGGAAAATGCATGAATACCTACAAGTTTGGGTCCTGTAGTTAACTTTATAGTTGAGGAGATTTCTGCTAAGCCTTGTACCTGGCTCTATACCTTCCTCTCCTCTCACAGGATCTTGTCTTGTTTATCTCCTCTTTTGAGTTCGGTTGAATCTTGTCTAACTGCTAAAGATAAATAGCTTTGGCTCTTTGCAGTCGTTTCCTGCCCTGTCCTACTACTTTGATTCCTGCCTAGAAAAAAGAAAATAGAGACCAAAAATACAAAGACCCTGGTAACTACTTCTGTTGTGATCTTAGAGTCTTAGGAGGGGTCTCCGGTTCTTGAGACTTTTCTGAGTTGCCTACTTATTCTTTTGCTATATATATGCTTCTAAAATTTGGGGCTGTTCGTGAAGTTGTGTTGACTCACTTTGTTTTTCTGGCATTACCTCCAGGATGTGCATGTGGGTTAGGAGTGGCACCAACCTCAGTGGAATATGTTTGCTTTTGTTCTGCTCTTTTTCAGATTTTTGGTGATTTTTATAACCCCTCTAAATTTTAGTTGCTGCTGCTGATCCCACCCAACGTTAAGTTATAATTTGCAAGTTTTTTGGATATTTTAGAAAAGAGATTCTGAGTTCTGATTTCACACTTTCACTTGAAAACCACCTCAACCTTTTCAGTTAAAGTATCTAAAACACAAAATGTGCAATTATACAGTATATTTGTGGTGTTAATATTAGAAAGTATTCATTTTCTATGAATAATATCCTTGTCTAAATGGCTTTTTAAATTTTTAAATTATGAAAATATGATAACACATTTACAGGAGACTTGGAAATTTATTTAAATGGCTTTTGATGACTGAATGTCTCTGTTTTGGACAAGTGGCTGACCCTTTTAGGACATTATAAGCCTGTATTTGATTGACTCACTATGTTGGTGGCATTTTATGATATTGACCATTTCTTCTACAAACTCTATTCTTTTGCTTTTACTAAATTTTTCTGAGTTGATTTCAGTCTTTCTTGTTTTTGCTTGATTTCTTCATGAGAACTTCTTCCTCTGTCTGCTTTTAAAACAGTTTCTTGACCCATTGGCCTTTTTGGAGAATATGCATTCCTGTCATATTCTTCTATATTATGTACAGGAATGGAAAGAGAGCAGAGGATGGGGGGAATTAATTGTTTAGATGGGGTCATTTGAGTTTAAGGTGGCTATGAAATTTCTAGAAAGTGACTTATTTTAGACATTTAGATATATGAGGCAGGATTAAGAGAGAAATCCATGATAGAAATTTAGATAAATAGCCTCAGTTTAGTTCAGTTCAGTCACTCACTCATGCCTGAGTCTTTGTGACCCCGTGGACTGCAGCATGCCAGGCTTCCCTGTCCATTGCCTGCTCCCGGGGATTATTCAAACTCATGTCCATTGAGTCAGTGATGCCATCCAACCATCTCATCCTCTGACGTCCTCTTCTCCTCCTGCCTTCAATCTTTCCCAGCATCAGGGTCTTTTCCAATGAGTCAGTTCTTCGCATGAGGTGGCCAAAGTATTGGAGTTTCAGCTCCAGCATCAGTCCTTCCAATGAATATTCAGGACTAATTTCCTTTAGGATGGACTGGTTGGATCTGCTTGCTGTTCAAAGGACTCTCAAGAGTCTTCTCCAACACCACTGTTCAAAAGCATCAATCCTTTGGTGCTCAGCTTTCTTTATAGTCCAACTCTCACATCCATACATGAGTACTGGAAAAACCATAGCTTTGACTAGATGGACCTTTGTTGGCAAAGTAATGTCTATGCTTTTTAACATGCTATCTAGTTTGGTCATAGCTTTTCTTCCAAGGAGTAAGTGTCTTTTAATTTCATGGTTGCAGTCACCATCTACAGTGATTTTGAAGCCCCCCAAAATAAAGTCTGTCACTGTTTCCACTGTTTCCCCAACTATTTGCCATGGGACCAGATGCCATGATCTTTGTTTTCTGAATGTTGAGTTTTAAGCCAACTTTTTCACTCTCTTCTTTCGCTTTCATCAAGAGCCTGTTTAGTTCTTCTTCACTTTCTGCCATAAGGGTGGTGTCATCTGCATATCTGATTGATACTTCTCCCAGCAATCTGGATTCCAGCCTGTGCTTCCTCCAGACCAGCGTTTCTCATGATGTACTCTGCATATAAGTTAAATAAGCAGGGTGACAATATATAGCCTTGATGTACTCCTTTTCCTGTTTGGAACCAGTCTGTTGTTCCATGTCCAGTTTTAACTGTTGCTTCCTGACCTGCATACAGATTTCTCAAGAGGCAGGTCAGGTGGTCTGGTATTCCCATCTCTTTCAGAATTTTCCAGAGTTTGTTGTGGTCCACTTGGTCAAAAGTTTTGGCATAGTCAATAAAGCAGAAGTAGATGTTTTTCTGGAAATCCCTTGCTCTTTTGATGACCCAGTGGATGTTAATTAAATAGCCTAGGGCCCACCAAATACCAAATCTTATCTACTCTATATCTTCCATTTGTTTAATGTTTGAGCTCTGGGACTGCAACTCACCACCTACTGTTTATCTGAATGTCTCAGATAAACACAGATAATAACATGTCCCAACATGTCCCAAATTTCATTAATTGCTCCCCACTCTTCTGCCATCTTTACCTTTCCTGTATTTCCATTTTTTTAATTTCATAGATCATGTCACCCTGAGCCCTTCAACCTAGGTTTCCTGGGAGTCAATCTACAACTTCTTTCTTTTCCTCATCATCTATAATGTCATTGATTGAGTACTGTAGATCCTACCTACTGAATATCATGCTTAATCCGTACACTCTTCTGTGTTTATAATAACAGCAATCTGACTAAATGTTATTTAAACATCAAGGACTTTGGAATTTCACACAATGGAGATACTGGAGTGAAGCTATTTCCAACTCTAGTTTAGCAGTCTAGATGGTCTGGAGCTATCTGAGCTCTAGCATGGCTTTTTTGCAGTGTCCTTGGTCTTCTTTGCTGGGTTGCATATAGCAGTAAGCATTACCCTTCACATAACTGTATCCAGAGGGCAAGGGATACAGTTATTTCTTGAAATTCTCCATATCTTTTTCAGGGTGGAAAAACCTTCCCTTAAGAATTCTTCCCTATCCTCCACTCACTAAACACACACACACACACACACACACACCCACCCACATACACACACATCCACCATCAGCTCTCCCTTGGGTCTGTTGGTCAGGATTGGGTCACAGCACTGCCGCTCTTTGCCTATCTGGCCTTCTAAGCCTCTGTAATTAGAGGTGGGCTCTGCCAAGAAGGAAGGAAGGAAAGGAAGTGGCTGTTGGGTGTCTGTCATGGTCTCCATCCCCTGCTCCTCCCTTTAGTTTCTCAACTCTTGCTGGAGTTAAGGTTTTTATCGTGTCTGGCATAAGCTGTTTCAATAGACTTCTGAATTATCTCCCTGTTGTCCTTGTTATTAACATCAAGTCTACTGGAGTTAGCTTTCTAAAATGCATTGCAAGTATTAAGAAAAAATGCTATTTACTTTAATTCACCATTTTGTAATAACATTTCCCACATTTACTTAAAAAGTTTAAATGAGTTAAAAGTACACATATTCATTAGGAAAGAGATATTTAGAAACTGGATCCACAGTTAAAGTTGATGTCTAAAACTTCTGAGTAAGAAACTACAACTCTTGAGCTCTGAGGGGAGATGGGGGAGGCATTGCCTGGAATGGCATTCCTTTTCCTTGGTCAGTAGAAACAGTACAAGTCTGCTGCCACTCTTTAGGTATTGGGGAAATGACCTTCTCCCAAATTATTGGACATAAGCCTAGTCATTATATTTTAGAAGCAAATAATGTGGACACCTAATATAATTTATATTAAAGGAACATCTGGTGAGCTAAATAAATCATTTTAATAAAATTATAAATTCACAGAGAATTCATGCTTTTAAAGAACATTGCTCTGTTTTTTTATTAAAAAGAATCTCTTGTAATGGAAATAAGTTCAGATTTAAGAAAAAATTGCTTTCTGAAATCAAGGACTGTCTGGATTATATATATTTTAAATAGAAGTTCAATAAAATGTAGAAATGTGATGCAGCATGCTTTTATGCAAATAAAGAAGCTTTCAAGATACCATGGACATTTTGGTCCTGTAGTTGTTTGGAAAAAATTATGATAGCCTTGATTTTGGCCTTTTTATGTCATGGAAAGACCATTTCAATATCATATTTTATTTAAAGAATTCTTGTTATTATTGAATTAGTATTAAAAATGATGTTAATGGTATAGTTATAATGTGTATGCCTGGCTGATAATATTTTGGTCTGAATATACATGACTACATCTGTATACAATATTAATAGAAAATAATATTTTTTGCAGAAACAGGATCATCATGTTCATATTTTATATCTTGCTTTTTTCACTTACAATGTATCATAAATATTAGAACATATTTTCTACTATGTCATAGTTATATTAATTTTTATAAGAAATTAATTTTTAGTTATGTTTATAAGTTAGTTTTTAAATTAGTATTTCTTCCTAAAGTGTCCACACTAATGTCTGGGCAAGACTTAATAGCCAGGGTAACCACTGGGCTTTTATACTTTATAAAAGCATAAAACCATTGGACTTTTTTACTTTATAGTACCATTAATATATAATATATATAATTTATGTTTATAAATCCATCCAATATCAAAAGGGGAACGTGTGGGCAGTTTGGGAAAGAAAATGGAGGAGTCTAGTTCTTCATTGGGTAAATAGTCTGTTCCTCTCTTTTTCCCTGCCCACATTTAAGCTTTTCATCCACAAACTATGAGAGCTAGGAAAGCTCCACATAGGAGGCTAGACTCCCAGGCCCAAGTATCACATGTGGGTTGTGGGTTTTACTTTCTCCTCTTGGAGCTCCTGGCTCCTAGCTTTAAAGGAACAAAGTCCTCAGAACTCCTTATAAAAGAGCACATCACCAGCTTAATTTTGATGGGGGCTCATTCACTGAAGAAGGTCACATTTATGACTACTTATAGAACTATATTATGTGCATCACACCTCTTCCTGTGTGTAAGTTAAGTGGTTAAGGAAGAGCTTGACACATAATAAGCACTCAAAAAACAACTATTCTCATTCTTACTATTTTAAAGGATGTTCTGGCTTTAGAGTCCTACCAAATACAAAATCTTGGGCCCAAAACTCTAATTTCATTGGTCTAGGTAGGGGACCAGGCATCACTGTTTTTAAACACCTCCCTTGCTACTTTGAATGTGCATTCAGCATTGAGACCCGGTGATCTCTATAACAGGCCATTGCATTAGCTAACTTCAATTGTATATATATTTTGTTGACAGGCAGGATGCTACATGATTCACACACTCATTTAAATCTTACAGCAATTTAAACAGGGATTATCTCTGCTATGAAGATGAGAAAACTGAAGCTCAGTGAGGTATTAAGTAACTTGACCAATGCGACACAGCTGAGGCAAATTGCAGAGCTGGGATTTGAACCCAGAATTGGAGCATGCAGTAAAATAGAATGTCTAGTTATAGGAGTGGCTTCCCAGGTGGCGCTAGTGGTAAAGAACCTGCCTGGCAATGCAAGAGATTGAGGAGACATGGATTTGATCCCTGGGTTGGGAAGATCCCCTGGAGGAGAGCATGACAATCCTGTCCAGTATTCTTGTCTGGAGAATCCCATGGACAGAGTAGCCTGGCAAGCTACGGTCCGTAGGGTTGCAAAGAGTCAGACATAACTAAAGGACTTAACACACACACACACATAGTCGTAGGAGAGGAATGCTGAAAGCTTCACCACATTTCCCTCTATAGGAATATAGTATCTTAGCAATACCAGAACTTGGATTTTATTACTGAAGGGCTAGTTAGTATGTCAGTATAGAAACTGGGGATCAAAGACAAATAATGCTCCTGGATATCACAACCTCATTAGCTTATGAGCAACTAGTTATGTCTTTATTACTGGGTTGTAAATTAAAGTGAATTCTAATTAATTTCTAAAATAAATAATAAATGGATAAGAAATAATAGCAAATCTCTGGTAAACTTATACATCTGAGTAAAAAGAAAATGTTTATCAATTTGTTTAGAAGTGAGGGTTTGTTCAAAGTTATTATTTTAAATTTGTCCATGTAAATCTTTCTGGAGTTGACTGTAGCTTACAATTTTTATTTTTCTCACAGTTCTTATTAAACAATTTTGTTAAGTAGGAAGTACTTAAAATTGTAGTTCATGACTAAGATAAGTCTTGTCAATGATATAAAATAATACATGTAGCTGCCTAAAATTGCAGGTCTTGTCTATAAAATGCATCACATAAATCAAAGATATTTTAATTTTCACATTCAGTGACTCAGAATCACATTTAAATTTTGACATTACCCAAATATGTTTACATAGACAACAAATGTGGGTTTTGGGGACAGAAGGATGGCAAACTTTTGAGAAAGTTAGAAGGATCAAGTTTTTGGAAGTAATGTCCTTTTTCAAGTTTTAGGAAGTAATGTCCTTTTCAGGAGAAGTAAAGCTGAGAAGGAACTCTGCAGAATGAGGAGAGAGACCTCCATAGCTTGAAAATATCACTGAGTGTTTGACTGCTGGCAAAAGAAGCCTGAGATAGGGGTCTATGATGACCAAGATCCTCTCCTTAAATAGTTTGTGTTGTTAATCTGTACATGTGGTCATGGATTTCTTGTGATATGCAGTGAGTAAAAACTTACAGATGATTGAGCTGAGTAAACACTCACTGCTCAAAACTTACTGAATAATTAATGCAAACCTCTACCTTTCTTATTTGTGAGCTACTATGAATTTGGAAGGCTCAGTTTTGAAAACAAAATTAAAGCCAACTGGCTCTGGTTATTTTATTTTTCTTTATTGATGATTTAAGGCCATAATGATGTGATGCACATTGTTCAGTCTTCTAAAATTTAGGAATTCTCTGGTCTAGTGTGAACTAGTCAAACATTCCAAGTATTAGGAGTACATTTGTAGCCACCTCTGGACATAGATTTCATTATATAAATCTTAAATACATTGTTAATAAATGCCTTCATAAGTCTGTGCAAATGAAGATTGGACATTCTGAATATTTAAGGAAATTGTCATTAACACTTCAAATGTGTTTGAATGTTGAAAATCTTTCATTCATATCTCTTAATTAGAAATATTTTGAAAGCTGAATTTCTCAATTTACATTATTTTTCTAGGCATTATTTTGTTTTTGAAGATGAAATGTCCATTTGAGAAAATAGATATCCTAAATAATTTTAAGAATAATGCTTATGGACAAAAATGAGATTTAGTCTTATTTTTAAGACAAAGCCATTGCAAAGAAATTGGTCTGACATCCCTTGCCTCCTTATTCCATTATGTTGGTGGTACCTAAGTTAATAGGTTGGGTAATGTCAAAATTCAAATGTGACTCTGAATTACTGAGTGTGAAAATTAAAATATCTATGCCTAAAGCTCTTACAAGAGACTGAGCAGACAGAGCCTTCATCTCCATGGCATGTATGTGTGCTTGGTCATGTCATACTCTTTGCAACCCCATAGACTGTTGCCTGCCAGGCTCCTCTGTCTATGGAACTTTCCAGGCAAGAACACTGGAGTGGGTTGCCATTTCCTACTTCAGGGGATCTGCCCGACTCAGGGATTGAAACCGCATCTCTGGCATCTCCAGCATTGGCAGGTGGGTTCTTTAATACTGAGCTACCTGGGAAGCCCTCTCTCCATGGCAGCACTATCCAGTTGAAAAATAAAGTGAGCCATGTTACAAGTCATACACGTAATTTAAAATTTTCTAGTAGCCACATTAAAAAGAAGTAAAAAGGAGAAAAATTAATTTTAATAATTTAACTCGAATCTAAGATGTTATTGTTTCAGCATGTAACCAATATAAAAATATTGGTAAGATATTTTACCTTTTTTTGTACTAACCTTTCAAAACTTGCTCATGTTTTACACTTACTCAGTCCAGCCATATTTCAAGTGCTTAATAGTCACATGTTGTCGGTGGCTACCAGATTGGTTAGTAGGGATTTGTGGTATTATTGAGCAAACACTTAGGGACCAGTGTAGGGAGTGAAGACTTGCCTTTGTTCAGGATCTAGGGTAAGAGCCTCCATTTCAAGGTTCCTCAGAAAGATGCACACCTATTGGCTGACTGCATTTGGTCAGGAGGGGCTGCTAGATCTGCTAACTTGGGAGACCTGAAGGACAACAGCAGTGTGCCAAAGCACCTCTGGGTCTTGCAACTGGACGATGACTGCCAAAGGGACTTGGGAGAGGTGGGGACTCTGCCAAGTATCAGCAGAAATTAAAAATCCCCTCCATT
The DNA here is from genome assembly GCF_910594005.1 of Cervus elaphus. Lineage (NCBI taxonomy): Eukaryota > Metazoa > Chordata > Mammalia > Artiodactyla > Cervidae > Cervus > Cervus elaphus. The sequence continues at coordinate 68,529,051 of NC_057826.1, forward strand.
TATGCTGCTCTGCTGCTAGGTCAAAAAACAGAAACTTCTGAGCCTTCTACCACTAGTCTGACTGCCACTCCCTGAGAGAGACAAACAGCCTGACCTGTAGTAACATTGAGAAAAAAACATAATCCTGTAGAGAGGAAGAAAGAGCCCAACTAATTTGGGGAGGCTGAATCACTTGAGGAAAGAAGAACAACTAGGATAGAAAGAGTTCTGTAAATTAGAACTCATGAAAAGATGGAAGAGAAATCAAGCAAAAAAGTAGTGACTCTCAAAGAGATACCTTTAGAGTATAAAAGGGATTTTTTTTAGAACTGTCTAAATCAGCTTGGGTTCCTAAAATGAAAAACCACAGACTGGGTGACTTAAACAGAAAACTTTTAGTTCTCATGGTTCTGGAGTCTAGGAAATCTAAGATCAAGCTGTCAGCAGATTCAGTTCTTGGTCAGGGCCCTCTTCCTGTCTTGCAGACAGTTTTCTTCTCTTGCTGTACCTCACATGGTGAAGAGGAAAACCTCTGTTCTCCTGATAGGGGCACTAACCCCATCCTGGGGCCTCCATCCTATAGGCTTCATTTAAACCTAAGCACCTCTCAAAGGCCTCTCTTGCTAGTAACATCACATTGGAGTTTTGGCTTCAACATGTGAATCTGGTGGAACATAAACATTCAGTCTATAACTGATTCCAAATGACAAAAATTTCATAGTTGAACTGAAAAGAACATAATGCTTGCTGAGAATAGAATTAGTGTTTGAGGAGATCAAGGGAGAGAAATAACTTATAAATCAGCAAAACCACAGAGAAACATGATTGTTGGGATCAGGCAACGTTCAGGAGATCTAACATGTGAAAAGCAGGGCTCCTAGAAACAGAGAATAGAATATATGAAAAAGCAACAGGTGGAAGATTACACTGTTGTTCAAAAATACTCCTTGCTTCACCTCTTCATGGCAGAATATATTTCCTGCTCCACTGACTCTGATCTTGGCCCTATGGACAATGTGCCAGTTTCTGAGCTGAGACCTGCAGAAGTCAGCCAAATTTCTGCCAGCTCTCTGAAATGTCTACTTTTCTCCACCAAAAGAAGAACATGTACTAGAGTTATGGTTCCTTAAGATACTGGTCCTGGGCAAAGACCTGTGGAGTTAATCTGAACCCTACCCAAGGTTGAGGGTCTGGACTACCCACCCCAGTTGAGTCTAGTTAAGACCAGCTGGACTACAGCCAAACTATAGACCTGGGAGCAAGTTTGTTGTAACTCAGAACAATTTGGGGTCATAGGTGAGGCAGCATAATTACAATACAAATATGACTAATACAAAAAAATTCAACAGATAATTAAAGAAAATTTTCTTGAGTTGAAAAGGACTTGAATGTTTAGATTGAAAAGGCTCATTCAGTCCCAAAGAAAATTAAGGAAAACAAATGAATTTACAAATAAATATTTACAAATTTACAAACAATTCACCAGGATGGTAAATTTTTAAGGATAAATTATAAAGGATAAAGAATGAGGATCATTCTATTATCAACATTCTTATCATTCTTTATAAAGAAAGCACAATTTTTTTTGTTTTAAAGAAAACAGAAAAAAGAACTGCTAACTAGAGATTATTTTCTTATCCGAGAAACCTATCCAAGATCGTTTATCTGGCAGGGCAAGACAAAGTTAAAGCATTTGAGAATATACCACTCAGGCATTAATTTGAAGAAAATCCTCGAGGAAGGATTCCAACCTTTTGCCAAATGATTCTAACCATTTATCTCAAGACAGTAGAAGATAAGGAGGGGAAGAAAGAGTGATAAGAAGCCTGGAATAATTAAGCCTTATTAGGTGATTAAAAAAAAGCAAAATGGCTATCTGAGGAGGCCTTACAAATAGCTGTGAAAAGAAGAGAAATGGAAAGCAACGGAGAAAAGGAAAGATATACCCATTTGAATGCAGAGTTCCAAAGAATAGCAAGGAGAGATAAGAAAGCCTTCCTCTGATCAGTGCAAAGAAATAGAGGAAAACCATAGAATGGGAAAGACTAGAGATCTCTTCAAGAAAATTAGAGATACCAAGGGAACATTTCATGCAAAGATGGGCTCAATAAAGGACAGAAATGGTATGGACCTAACAGAAACAGAAAATATTAAGAAGAGGTGGCAAGAATACACAGAAGAACTGTACAAAAAAGATCTTCACTACCCAGATAATCACGATGGTGTGAACACTCACCTAGAGCCAGACATCCTGGAATGTGAAGTCAAGTGGGCCTTAAGAAGCATCACTATGAACAAAGCTAGTGGGTGTGATGGAATTCCAGTTGAGCTATTTCAAATCCTGAAAGATGATGCTGTGAAAGTGCTGCACTCAATATGCCAGCAAATTTGGAAAACTCAGCAGTGGCCACAGGACTGGAAATGGTCAGTTTTCATTCCAATCCCTAAGAAAGGTAATGCCAAAGAGTGCTCAAACTACCGCACAGTTGCACTCATCTCACACGCTAGGTAAAGTAATGCTTAAAATTCTCCAAGCCAGGCTTCAGCAATATGTGAACCGTGAACTTCCAGATGTTCAAGCTGGTTTTAGAAAAGGCAGAGGAACCAGAGATCAAATTTCCCACATCCGCTGGATCATCGAAAAAGCAAGAGAGTTCCAGAAAAACATCTATTTCTGCCTTATTGACTATGCCAAAGCCTTCGACTGTGTGGATCACAATAAACTGTGGAAAATTCTGAAGGAGATGGGGATACCAGACCACCTGACCTGCCTCTTGAGAAATCTGTATGCAGGTCAGGAAGCAACAGTTAAAACTGGACATGGAACAACAGACTGTTTCCAAATATGAAAAGGAGTACGTCAAGGCTGTATATTGTCACCCTGCTTATTTAACTTATATGCAGAGTACATAATGAGAAATGCAGGTCTGGATGAAGCACAAGCTCGAATCAAATTTTGGGAGAAATATCAATAACCTCAGATATGCAGACGACACCACCCTTATGGCAGAAAGTGAAGAAGAACTAAAGAGCCTCTTGATGAAAGTGAAAGAGGTGAAAAAGTTGGCTTAAATCTCAACATTCAGAAAACTAAGATCATGGCATCTTGTCCCTTCACTTCATGGCAAACAGATGGGGAAACAGTGGAAACAGTGGCAGACTTTATTTTTTTGGGCTCCAAAATCACTGCAGATGGCGACTGCAGTCATGAAATTAAAAGACGCTTACTCCTTGGAAGGAAAGTTATGACCAACCTAGATAGCATATTAAAAAGCAGAGATATTACTTTGCCAACAAAGGTCCGTCTAGTCAAGGCTATGGTTTTTCCAGTAGTCATGTATGGATGTGAGATTTGGACTATAAATAAAGCTGAGCAATGAAGAATTGATGCTTTTGATTTGTGGTGTTGGAGAAGACTATTGAGAGTCCCTTGAACGGCAAGCAAATCCAACCAGTCCATCCTAAAGGAGATCAGTCCTGGGTGTTCATTGGAAGGACTGATGTTGAAGCTGAAACTCCAATACTTTGGCCACATGATGTGAAGAACTGACTCATTGGAAACGACCCTGATGCTGGGAAAGATTGAAGGCAGGAGGAGAAGGGGACAACAGAGGATGAGATGGTTGGATGGCATCACCAACTCAATGGACGTGAGATTGGGAAAACTCCGGGAGTTGGTGATGGACAGGGAGGCCTGGCATGCTGCGATTCATGGGTTCGCAAGGAGTCAGACACGACTGAGTGACTGAACTGAACTGAACTGAACTGAAGTGATTAAAAATTAAGTGAGAATTTATTATATAAAGTGAAGATTAGTTACACAAAAAGAGCAATGCTGAAAGAGGTAACACAATCATAGCTTGAAGTTAAAAATTATAGACTGTTGTTCAGTTGCTAAGTTGTGTCTGACTTTTTGTGACCCTTTTTTGCAATAAACTTCTTTTTTAACATTGACATATTAATAGAATGTATATTATATATTATCTTTATTTGGGATGGGACTATAATAAAAAAAGTAGAAGCGATGACAGATTTTCTTTTCTTGGGCTCCTAAATCACTGTGGATGGTGACTGCAGCCATGAAATTAGAAGATGCTTGCTTTTTGGAAGGAAAGTTATGACAAACCTAGATAGCATTTTAAAAAGCAAACACATCACTTTGTTGACAAAAGTGTGTATAATCAAAACTATGGTTTTCCCAGTAGTCATGAATGGATGTGAGTTAGACCATAAGAAGGCTGAGTGCCATAGAATTGATGCTTTCGAATTGTGGTGCTGGAGAAGGCTCTTGAAAGTCCCTTGGACAGTACGAAGATCAAGCCAGTCAATCCTAAAGGAAATCAACCCTGAATATTCATCAGAAGGACTGATGCTGAAGCTGAAGCTCCAGTATTTTCGCCACCTGATGCAAAGAGCCGATTCATTGGAAGAGATCCTGATGCTGGGAAAGACTGAAGGCAAAAGGAGAAGAGGGCAGCAGAGGATGAAATGGTTAGACAGCACCATCGACTCAATGGACATGAATGTGAACAAACTTTGGGAGATAGTGAAGGACAGGGAATCCTGGCATGCTGCAGTCCATGGGGTCGCAAGGTCAGACATGACCTTGTGACTGCACAACAGCAAAGGAATAAAGTCAAGCTCTCAGTCAATCACGTGAGCTGAGTAATTCGTCATGTGCTGGGTGCTGGTAGAGAATACTGTATTTTCTACTCTCTTTAGTTTAATGCTTTTAGTTTTCTGGCATAGAATGCAATTTAGAACTTTAAAACAAACTTGATTTTTATGCTTTTAGTTATGAAAATAGCATTTATATTTTATATTCTGTTCTTATTACATTCTTCCTGTGAAAGTCAGATATAGTTTTCTTTCTCTAAATGTTTATTATGTTGGACTTTAGGGATATTGAGCAAAGTGATAATTTAAATTCTGTTTTGCTCAAATACGAGCTTATTTTTCTGAAATTCTACTAAAATCTGTCTTTTTACTCAATATTTATAATGACTGATGACTAAGTTACACCTTTCTTTTCTTATGCAGAGTTGTTATCATGTGGTTTTTAGAGTAATGCCTTTATGTTGTTAACGTGTACATAGCTTATTAGATACACTGCCAGGAAATTATTTATCATTGCATTAATTGAAGCAGAATATTTTTTCAAAGGGACAGTGGACTATAAGGAAGGATATTTTCTGAGAGTCTATCAATGAGATATAATATATTATGAGATTCTGCAGGCATGATAAGTATTTCAAGTCCAGGTGCAGTTTCTGATTTCTTCCTCATTATTGAAACTTACAGAGAAATTTTAGTGGAAAAGGAGAGAACAGGTAACCATTAAGCGGTGATAGTGACCAAGTTTATATAAGTATTTACATTTCAGCTCACTTATTACAGGTCTGAGCCTAAATCAGTCTTGTCTTTTCATTGCATTTGGCATACAGCTCCACTTTTAAAATCCATCTTTTCTCTCTCTTCCTTCTTTTTTTCCCTTAAAGAAATGTGTCTGACAATTTTCAAAGCTGATGCCCAGGTTTATAAATTGCTCATGATGAAGCACTGACAAAGACAGAATCCAGACCAAGCTGATATCTTTCCAATAGCTCAAAACCATTGTTTCCTTGGTCTCCAAAATCTATTTTTGTAATATTATCCAAAAAAAGGTCAAAATCTATTTTCACATTCCCACTTCTCTCTGATTTCCATAACACAACACCTGAGTCTTTGATTTTTCCTCCTTGCTGGTTGCCATACAAAGAATTATACAGCTCAGTAAAATAAAAGACTCAGCACTGAGTGGTTCATCCAAGTGGCTAAAGGGATTTTGAGATAGGTTAATGGTTCTGATTGTTTTCTCATATTGATTTTTAAGGCAATTATATTTTATTTATGTGGGGGAAACTTGGAATTGCATGTGAACTGTCTTGAGGGTAAACTAGGTCTCTTAAAGTTGAAAAGTCTTAGGTGAATCTGTAATGACTAAATAAAGACAGAAGAATATGCTGATAAATACTCCTCTCATTTTAAGAATGGTTATGACTTTAGAGAACCTAACTGGACAAAGTAGTTAAATTAGATTAATTGAATAGATCATATTTAGTAGCCACCAAAAGCAGAAACAAAAGGTGATCCTTTCTGACTCTAGTCCAAAGATAGGCCAAAAGTGTGAATTATCTAAGGTGAGGTGCTGTGGGGGAGGAGAGAGCACTGTATCTTGGATAGTCGGGGAGCTGGTTGACACCTCGCTGCTCAGCTTTTGAGATTACTTACAGCTTTTCAAAAGGTTGCTTCAGATGCCCCTCACATCTAGTTCTAGAATCCTGAGATAAATGCATTTCTTTTTGCAGTGCTGGCTTGAAGTTTTTGGATCTATTTCAAGTGGAGCAGATGACTAATCACCCCCTTCTGCTAGTTGATAATAGGTTGTCTATAAAACCTTGTTTTTGTATGGTTACCTTATTGTGAAGTTCATGTCTTTTGAGGAATGTTCACAACTGAAAGGCAAAGAAAATGTCCACTCCAGGGTGTAGTAAAGCTGACAGGGAAAAAAAAAAACCCACTAAATGACTTGGCTCTGTTGTTTTTTAGTTTCCTGAGAGAAAGTGGCCTTGACCCCCATGCATTACTGCTTTTGAGACTGTAACAGCAGATGGTATGAAATGACAGTTGGTGAAGACAACTAAAGGTGTTTATAACATTGCAGGGTTGTGCAGGTGACTTTAAAAACAAAGGATTTGGAAGTGATAAGAAGTGGAGACTGGCAGTAGAGATGTAATAAAGCCACTAGGTACTTGAGGCAATGTCCTTATTTTATTTTTTCTTTTATTGCATCTGATTGCAAATTAAAGTGGAAAAAAATTAACTCCAGGCAAAAAAGAATATTCAGCTCCTGCCTCAGTGGTTTCCAGAACAAAAAAATGTAGTCTTTGATTTTTAGATATGATTTTTTTTTTTTGTTTTGCCTGCTGGTTGCCATACAAAGAGATATAGCTCAATAAAATGAAAGATCCACGGCACTGTGTTTCATAGCAAGGGCCTGAAGGGATTCTGAGCCAGGTTAATAGATATGATGGTTTTCCCTTCATTGATTTTTAAGATGATTATATTTTATTTATAGGCAAGAAAATAATAGTTAAACTTAGATTTATTGAAAACTTATTTCAAGGCTGCATGAATTGATAACAATAACAATACATTTAGGGCAACAAAACTAGAATTGTCTTTAATCCCTTAAGTGTTGATGTGCAGGGAATCTATTGACTTGAAATTAAATGTGCTCTAACCCACAACTGAATCCAGGTGGGGAAGTTATATTTCTCAGGCTGCTCTGAAAGATTTCATTACACAAAGCTTTGATACACCTGAGGTGTTTTTTGGTAAAAACTATGTGAAAAATCCAGGAGCTGGAAGCTCAGGGATATGAGTGTGTTACTCTCTGGAGACTTTAAGAACTGATTTCCAAGTCAACTAGTCATTTGTCAGCTAAAAAGCCTACTGGTCAACCATAATTGTGTCCACAGGTCTGAATCTTAAACCTGGATGTGTGCATTCTAAGATGTAGAAAAAACTTAAAGCATTACTTTATCCTAACTCAGAATTCCACTGCCTTAAAACTATTATAATGTGTTTTTATGTCTTGAGTGAGTTCACAGACCTTTTTGGATTTGGGACAAATGAATTCCCATTAGCTAGATATGGACAGTAATTTTGCCCATTAAGGATAGGACACTAAGCCTTTGTCTCTCAAAGGATTTAATAATTGTCAATATGGCCATTTTGTGTCTGTGGTTCAGAAATGCCAGCTCCAGACTTCTGATATGCAGTGCTTATGAGAGATGAAGGGGCAAAAACGGACTCCCCAGCAATTTTGTTATTCAAAATTTTCCATAATTGAATGTTTATGTGGAGAAAGAAGAAATATGCAAAATATACTGTAGAGAAAGGGAGCTTTAACCACTGAGTCACTGAAATAATGTAGCATTGTTTTAAAGTATTTCAAAGTTCACTTTTAAAAAAAGTGCCATATTGATCTTGTTTCAGCACACATATACTAAATTTGGACTGATATGCAAATTAGACTGATATGCAAAGGATGACTTGCAAATTGGTGAAGTATTTCACCCTTTTTTTTTTTTGATTTTCAGTCAGCAGTGCAACATATACGTGCAAAAGCTAAAATGGCTTAACATCATGCTATACTTTATACTAAAAATATATTACTGTGAGTGACCCTTAATTAGCCCAGTGAAACACCTGGGGTATCTTTCTCCATATCAATGCAGATATAGTTGCTTCTTTATAGTTTTTTTTTTTTTTTAAACTATTGGACACATTTGAATGACATTTCTACAGTTATAAAAATAAAGGTTTGATTGTGTTCATTCTTTCAAAAATACTATATTAATTCAGGTTATAGCTAATATGAAAGTTTGAAGTTGACTTTCACCTGTGTTAAGTGAGAAATTTAAGCATATTCAAAAATACTAAGAATTTATATAAGCAAAATTAATTCCAAGGACCAGCTTCAAACTGAAGTGGTTAGGAGTGTGCCATGGATGGAAAATTGGAGAAGGAAATAGCAACCCACTCCAGTGTTTTTGCCTGGAGAATCCCAGGGATGGGGGAGCCTGGTGGGCTGCCGTCTATGGGGTCACACAGAGTTGGACACGACTGAAGTGACTTAGCAGCAGCAGCAGCAGCATGGGTGGAAAAGGTGGAAGCAAAGCATGGAAATTATTTGATTGGCTGTAACTTAAGCATTCGCCTTATTTGAAAAAGCTGAGTTGGCTGTTGGTAATTGGTTGTCCTTAAGTTTTGATATCTTAACCTTGAGGCATTTATGTTTAGGTTTTGGTTTGCTTAAGCAGACTGCTAAGGTTTTAGAACCACCTCACTCTAATAGCCTCCGTGTTTAATTAATTTAACACCTGTAAGGCTAATGTTTATTTTCAAATTACACTATGGTCTTGTTTTCCACAAGACTTGAGTTCAGTGCTCAGTCCCTTTCAGTTAAATGAAGTGACTGTATATGAATATAACTTACACCACAATTGCACATTCACATATCCCCAGCACAAACAGATAGTCTAAAATAGATGCCAGAAGGCATTGACTTTCTATGTTTGAATCCAGGACATAACCAAAATAAGGGGACAGAGAAACAAAATAGCTACGGAATTAATCTTTTATTTGATTTTTCCTCTCTTGTTTGTTACTTTAAGTTCTATATTTTTTAAAAAAAGAGAGATTATAAGGAGAATGTTCCAGAAGTTGTATCCGAGGTTCATGAAATGCTGGATAAAGAAGGAAAAGTTATTTTTAAAAGATACTTGGATAACTATCAATAAGTACAGTTTCATATTTACTTTAAAGTCACGTACCACTTTCCTGCTAGGAAATGAAGTTCAGTTCAGTTCAGTTGCTCAGTCGTGTCCAACTCTTTGTGATCCCATGGACTGCAGCACACCAGGCTTCCCTGTCTATCACCAACTACCAGAGCCTACTCAAACTCATGTCCCTTGAGTCAGTGATGCCATCCAACCATCTCATCCTCTGTCATCCCCTTCTCCTCCTGCCTTCAATTTTTTCCAGCATCAGGGTATTTTCAAATGAGTCAGTTCTTCGCATCAGGTGGCCAAAGTATTGGAGTTTCAGCTTCAGCATCAATCCTTCCAATGAATATTCAGGACTGATTTCCTTTAGGATGAACTGGTTGGATCTGCTTGCCGTTCGGGGGACTCTCAAGAGTTTTCTCCAACACCACAGTTCAAAAGCATCAATTCTTCAGCACTCAGCTTTCTTTGTAGTCCTACTCTCACATCCATACATGACTACTGGAAAAACCGTAGCCTGGACTAGACAGACCTTTGTTGGCAAAGTAATGTCTCTGCTTTTTAATATGCTGTCTAGTTTGGTCTTAGCTTTTCTTCCAAAGAGCAAGTGTCTTTTAATTTCATGGCTGCAGTCACCATCTACAGTGATTTTGGAGCCCCCCAAAATAAAGTCTCTCACTGTTTCCATTGTTTCTCCATCTATTTGCCATGAAGTGATGGGATCAGATACCATGATCTTAGTTTTCTAAATATTTGAACTGTATACAAAAGTAAAAACTCAGAGATAGAATATTGGATAAATATTTAAAGAAAACTCCAAAAGGGAATTTGATTTAGATAAACAAATTTGAAATGAAGCAACAGATGACCCACACCTTGAACACCACACACACACAAGATTTCTTTTATTCTCCTCATTTAACTCCATTTTTTCTTGGCCACATCTTGAACTGTCAGTAAATTGTCCAGAAAAGCAATTCTGGTGAACAATTTGTCTGAGCCAAGGCAATAAAGGACATGAAGATTCTCTCATGAGGAATCCCATTATCTCAATATTTTTGACTCATTTAAAAATATATATGCAATTTTAATTATGTTAATGTTTTGTCAAAATGCATGGGCCTTTTCTGATAAGAAATTCTCACCTACATGGTCTAACTTAGCTTTATCTTAAGTCTATCTAAAATTCTTTCTGTAATATAGACTTACAGAAACTGAAATTGGACATTATGGTTGGTTTTCTTTTGTTAAAAGGGAAATAGCATCACTTGTGCTAAAAGCCCATGATAAGAAACCTAGATTTAACACCTAACTGCAGTTTTAACCTCTCCCAGAAATGTAATCTCAGTTGAACAGTCTGTAATTTTCTGGTGAAGGATGAAAAAGGTACTCTGTCCCATGGGTCCTCTCAATCCCCCGGAGGAAGAAGAGGCAATCTGTGTAACAAAACTCTTGCATTCCGTTCCCTCCTTAAAGATGTCCTGTTTTGCTGAGATCTCCCTTCCCCAGCCTTCTTCCGGTTAAGACCTTCCATTTTGTACAATCCTCAGAGAGCCCTTGTAGTTGCTAGATACTGCCAAATTCATGAATTGCCTGCCCAATAAAACCAATAAGATCTTCAAATTTGTTTCAGGAAGGGGAACTCCTTCCAGGGCCCCAATGGGGGCTCTTGTCTAACACTCAGAAGCAAATTGTCAGAGGAGGCACGTGTACTGACAACGCAAGGGACTTTATTGGGAAGGGGTGCCCAGGTGGAGAGTGAGGGTAAGGAAACCCAGGAGGACTGCTCTTTCATATGGCTCACAATCTCAGGTTTTATGGTGATAAGAGTTAGTTTCTGGGTTATCTGTGGCCAAATAATCTGACTAAGGGTCCTCTCTAGTGGCACATGCATTGCTCAGCCAAGAAGGATGCCAGCAAGAAGGATTCTGGGAGGTGGTAGGACACATGGAGTCTTCTTTTAACCTTTCCCAGATTTTTCCGGTTGGTGGTAGCTTGTGAGTACCGTATTCCTTACCAGGACTTCTTGTAAAATAACTCACACATATGGTTACTATGGTGCCTGGCCAGGGTGGGCAGTTTCAGTCAGTGTGTTTCTCCTAACAGATTTACTCTGTTGAATTTTGTTTTTTTTTTTAACACTTTCAATCCAATTTTTTTTCTCATGTAGAAAGTTTTAAGTATTTATTGTCAAAAATTTGAAAAATCTAAATGAACAAAAAGGAAACAAAGCCCCTTACCTGTGAATTTCTAGAGATAATCTCTTTTAACATGTAAACATGTGCTTAGAATTGCACACATTGCTTAGTTTTCTGTCTTTTTTCCTTATTTAATAAAAACCATTTTAAACAACAACAAAATGAATATAGACCGTTCTTTCAAATAATTTAAGTATTTTTAATTACAATGTGTCAAACTCTACATATTCTTGTTCTTTTTGGCCAAATCATATTTCTGCTAAATTTTGCTGTTTTTCAGTTTTTATTTCCCTATGTTTCTGAAGGTGATAATTCAGTTGAGTCAGAATAATGTTTATTGCTTATGGCTCAACTTATCTTTGCATTTCATTACTGTAATACTGTAATATGGTAAGAAATATATGTTTTAGTCTTTACCCCAGGCTCTCAGCCAGAGCTCCTAAAATCTTTGTAATTTCCTAAGTGATAATAGCAATAGGAGCATCCTTAGATTTAGTTTTTTCCCAGGTTCCTGAAACAGCCTTTGAAGCCTAAAAGTGAAAGGAGTCTCTTCTGTTATTCATATCAAGCCCCTTTCAACCACACTTGTGTTTATGTTAATGATGTGACTTTTGAAATACTGCTAAGGATGATGCTAGCTGTGATGGGGAGCTAACAACATGGCTAGAGGGCTGAAACTTTCAAGCCCTCCTCCAGAGAAGGCAGAAGGGCTGGAGGTTGGGTTAATAACTAGCATTGAGTTTTTCCATTAATTATGTCTATATAATGAAGATGCCATAAACACCCTTACTGAAGAGGTTCAGAGAGATTCTGAGTTTGTGAACGCATTGAGATGCCAGAAGATGCTGTGCCCAGAGAAGGCATGGCAACTCCATTCCCTTCCATATACCTTGTCCTTATGCCTCTCTCCCATTTGGCTGTTCCTGAATTATATTCTTTGTAATAAAAGAGTAACAGTAAATAAGTCAGTCAAATGTTTTCCTGAGTTCTATGAGCCATTCTAGCAAATTATCAAACCCAAGGAAGAGCTCAGGAGAACCCCAGCTTCAGTCAGAAGCACATGTGATAACCTGGGATTTGTGTTTGAAATATGAAGTGCAGGAAATCTTGTTATCTGAACCCTTAACTTGTGGAGTCTGTGCTAACTCTATTCAGTTAGTGTCAGAATTGTTTAATATAAGAGGGAAAAAAAAAACCCTTATACATTTTGTACCAGAAATGTTATTAGTAGGGAAAAGTAATTATTCCTTTAATTCCTGCTTTTGGTATCTTATCTTGTTCTCACCAAACAGGTTTTTTAATCTGAATATATTTTACTCTTTTTAAAAATTTGAACTATTGTTGACTTACAATGTGTTAGTTTCAGTGGTACAGCAAAGTGATTCAGCTATATATCCATATATAGGTATATTCTTGTTCATGTTCTTTTCTATTACAGTTTATTACAAAATATTGAATATAGTTTCCTGTGCTATATAGTAGGTCTTTGTTGTTTATCTATTTTATGTATAGTAGCTTGTATCTGCTAATCCCAAATTCTTAATTTATCCCTCCCCTATTTCCTCTTTGGTAACCACAACTTTCTATGTCTGTGAGTCTATTTCTGTTTTGTAAATAAAGTCATTTGTATCGTCATTTTTAGATTCTTCATATAAGTGATATCATATGATATATTTCTCTGACTTACTTCACTTAGTATGATAATCTCTAGGTCCATCCATTTTGCTGCTAATGGCATTATTTCATTCTTTTTTATGAATGAGTAATATTCCATTGTATATATCTATCACATCTTTTTTATCCATGCATCTGTCAGTGGACACTTAGGTTGCTCCTGTGTCTTGGCTATTGAAAAATAGTGCTGCAATGAACATTAGGGTGCATGTATATTTTCAAATTATTGTTTTCTCCAGATATATACCCAGGAGTGGGATTGCTGAAGCATATGATAACTCTATTTTCAGTTTTTTAAGGAACCTCCAGATTGTCTTCTATAGCAACTGCACCAATTTACATTCCCACTAACAGAGTAGGATAGTTTCTTTTTCTCTACATCCTCTCACGCTTTATTATGTGTCCATTTTTTTTGAAGATAGCAATTCTGACTGGTGTGAGGTAATACCTCATTGTATTTTTGACCCAATCTTCCAATTTTTTAATTTTTTTTTTTTATTGAGTTGTTTGAGCTGTTGGTATATATTGGTAATTAAGCCCTTTTGGTTGCATCCAGTCCATAGGTTCCATTTTCATTTTGTTTATGGTTTCCTTTGATATGCAAAGCATGTAAGTTTGAGTAGATACTATTTATTTATTTTTGCTTTTATTTCTATTGCCTTGGAGACTCACCTAAGAAAACATTGCTATGAATGTCAGAGAATGTTTTGCCTATGTTCTCTTCTAGGAGTTTTATGGTGTCATGTCTTACATTTAAGTCTTTAAGCCATTTTGAGTTTACTTTTGTGTATGTTATGAGGATGTGTTCTAATGTCATTGGTTTACATGCAGTTGTCCAGCTTTCCCAACACCATTTTCTGAAAACTTTTTCCTCACTGGAGTCTTGCCTGTTTTGTCAAAGATTAATTGAGCATAGGTGTGTGGATTTATTTCTGGGCTCTCTATTCTGTTCCATTGATCCATATGTCTGTTTCTGTGCCAATATTATGTTGTCTTGATTATTTTAGCTTTGTAATATTGTCTGAAGTGTGAAAAGTTTTGCTTCCTGCTTTGTTCTTTATCCTCAGGATTACTTTGGCAATTCTGGATCTTTTCCGGTTCCATATAAATTTTAGAATTATTTGTCCTAGTGTTGTGAAAATTGTTTTGAGTAGTTTGATAGGGATTGCATTAAATCTGTAGATTGCTTTGGGTAGTATGACCATTTTAACAGCATTAATTCTTCCAATTCAAGGGCATGGGATATCTTTCCGTTCTTTCAATTATCTTCAATTTCCTTTACCAATGTTTTATAGTTCTCAGTATGTAAGTCTTTCACTTCCTTGATCAACTTTATTCCTAAGTATTTTATTTTTGATGTTATTTTGTTAAAGTAGTTTTTTTACTTTCCCTTTCTGATATTTCACTGTTAGTGTAAAGAAATACAACAAGTTTCTGTATATTTTCTCGTATCTTGATACTTGCTAAATTCGTTTATCAGTTCTGGTAGTTTTAGTGTGGAGTCTTTAGAGTTTTCTATATACAATATCATGTCATCTGCATATAATGACAGTTTGACCTCTTCCTTTCCAATCTGGATACCTTTTATTTCTTTTTCTTGTATGATTACTGTGGATAGGACTTTCAATACATGTTGAATAAAAGTGGCAAAAGTGGAGGGCATCCTTGTCTTATTCCAGATTTTAGCAGGAAGGCTTTCAGCTTTTCACCATTGAGTGTTATGTTGCCATGGGTTTGTCGTAAACACCTTTGATTATGCTGAGATATGTTCCTCTATACTTGTTTTGGTATTAGAGTTTATCATGAATGGATGTTGAATTTTTGCTAAATGCTTTTTATGCGTCTATTGAGGTGATCATGTGGTTTTTGTCTTTTCTTTTGTTGATGTGGTGTATCACATTGATTGATTTGTGTATGTTGGTTGAAACATCCTTATTATCCTGGGGTGTGTCCAATTTCATCAAGGTGTATGTCTTTTTTTGTGTGTGTTGCTGAATTTGGTTACTAATATTTTGCTGAGGATTTTTACATCTGTAAGTATCAAATATATTGGACTGTAATTCTCTTTTTTGGCAATGTCTTTGTCTGGTTTTGGTATCAGGGTAATGGTGAGTTCATAGAATGAACTTGAGAGTGCTCTCTCTTCTTCAGTTTTTGGAATACTTTGAGAAGGATCAGTATATGTTCTCCTTTGTGTGTTTGATAGAATTCCCCACTGAAGTCATCTGGTCCTAGACTTTTATTTGCAGGGAGTTTTTTTCAATTTACATAACCTGAATATATTTCATATACTTACTAGATTTAATAAAATTTGGGGGTAAATGTTATGAAGATATGTGACCAGAGTAATACAGCTCTCCAAAGCCTCATTTAAGCTCTACGTTGACATAAGACATTAATATTTCAAGGAGAATAAGGGAATGATATGTCTGGTATAATAATTTATGAATTTCTTAATAAGTACTATTCTTTCCTTGATCCTTATGTACCTAAACAATATTCCTCTTATTGATTTAGTATAATCAAGAATTATATTCACTAAAATCATCATTATCACTCAAGACAATCAACTAGAAAACTCAGAATTTCTAAGAATTCATTAAAATTATATAAACGCCTTTCTGCATGCCAGAAACAACCTCTGAGAAGTCATCATAATGGAAAAATATTTCAATTCATAATGACATCAATTTTATGAAATGCATGAGAATAATAAGGGTAACTTATGGTTGGTTTACCCCTTAAACAAATTCTGATTTTACTCCTCACTGACTTCAAGGCAGGACTCAGTGATTGTTCATATTCTCTCCAAAGGAAATTGCTCTTCAAAATATTTTGGGACTTGGTAGAATTTGCTAAAAATGTCATTGTCTCTTGGGAGGAGGGTTTATATGACTTTTTCCAAAAAAAACACAACCCCTCGAAATGTCTCCATGCTTCTACCTCTTTTTTGGTTTGTCAATTATATCAGCAGCAGAGGTCCTCCTTTGACCCTTCCCCAGTGTAGCCTTAAATCTTGGAGACAAATAGGGTATGCAAATGGTTAAAAACATTTATATATAAAGAAGTCATAGAAACTGTAGGAAGGCCATTGTTTTTAATGTATAGGTGGGAAAGGATATAAACAGATAAATACTTAGGAAATACAGTGCTAATATTTTTATGGAAAATGTTCATTCTTAAAAAATTTTCAAGTCAAAGAAATAATAAAACAGACATTTTGCTTAATAAATTGGTAAAAATTTTAAAGGAAAAGATGAATGTGTTTGTTAAGTTTCTGTGACGTATACATCATACCTTGGTAGTAGTCGAAATTACTAGTATTCTAAAAAGCAACTCAGCAATATCATCAAGAGGGTAAAATATAGCCAGTCTCCTTGACTTTACTTCAGAATGTCATCTCAATTGAAATGTCCTCTTAACCTTCCTGATAACAATTTCAATCTCACTATACCAGGCAATATTTTCTAAGAAACAAATTGGATTATACCAGGACTTTGGGTGGGTCAAAATCCCTAGTTAATGGGATTGTCATTCCATGAAAGACAAGCACAGTCATTCACAGTCTATTAGCAATAAACAATTATCATATTTTAGTATGTTTTCTTTCTTTGGGGTTGGAATAAAAACTGACATTTTCCAGTTCTGTGGCCACTGCTGAGTTTTCCAAATTTGCTGGCATACTGAGTGCAGCACTTTAACAGCCTCATCTTTAAGATTTGAAACAGCTCACCTGGAATTCCATCACCTCCACTAGCCAAAGAATGTTTAAACTACTGAAAAATTGCACTCATTTCACATGCTAGCAAAGTAATGCTCAAAGTTCTCCAAGCTAGGCTTCAACAGTACATGAGCTGAGAAGCTGCAGATATTCAAGCTGGATTTTGAAAAGGCGAGGAACCAGAGATCAAATTGACAACATCCGTTGGATCATAGAAAAAGCGAGAGAATTCCAGAAATGCATCTACTTCTGCTTCATTGACTATGCTAAAGCCTTTGATTGTGTGGATCACAACAAACTGTGAAACATTCTTAAAGAGATGGGAATACTGAACCACCTTATCTGTCTCCTGATAAAACTGTATGCAGGTCAAGAAACAACAGTTAGAACCGGGCGTGGAACAATGGACTGGTTCCAGATTAGGAAAGGAGTACGTCAAGGCTGTATATTGTCACCCTGCTTATTTAACTTATATGCAGAGTACATCATGAGAAATGCCAGGCTGGATGAAGCACAAGCTGGAATGAAGATTGCCGGAGAAATATCAATAACCTCAGATATGCAGATGACACCACCCTTATGGCAGAAAGTGAAGAAGAACTAAAGAGCCTCTTGATGAAAGTGAAAGAGGAGAGTGAAAAAGTTGGCTTAAAGCTCAACATTCAGAAAACAAAGATCACGGCCGTGTTCCTGTTTTCTCCAATGAGATTTAAACTGCACTTACTGCGTGAGACAGAGAGGAAACGTCCTTAAATGGAACGTTGTGTGGCCTTTTCACCCATTTCTTTTTTTTTTTTTTTTTTATGTGCCCCAGGCATGAAATAGCTCTGGCCACCAATCCAGGCATTAAGCTAGGATGAACAAAGGATTAGACATCTGCTTTGCCCCTGACTGATATAAGAGCAATACCACCAATCAGGTGCCTCTTTGCCCATTGCCAGGGAGTTCACCCATTTCTTATTGCTAGAGCTCTATCAGCCGGATAGTGACCTTGAGGATAAAAGGCAGTGAAGGGGAAAGATCCAAGAAGCCTGAGAACCTAATGACTTCAGAAACCACTATATAATCCTAGGGCTGCTTACCCACTTGAGGAACACCTCTGTCATGAGGAGCTGTATGCAACTTCTCACTAATACATTTGTCAAGGATGAAAACTATATTTTATCTTTTTTTGTTGTTATATCTAATGTCCAGATTTTAGGCCCTAGCATTAAGGCACCCCTGAAATGATTGTTCCACATGTGAAACTTTGTACTGGGAAAAGGAAAATAATAATATCATAAAATGCAACATAAGCAAACATTAGGGATTTATGACAATTTTCTCTATAACTGCATCCTATAATCACATTCAAGCAACACTTGTACATCCTCAAATGTATGCATATACTTTTATTCACTTTTCTGTTTCACTTTTTATCACATTTCTGGTGTTTGGATAAAATGGAGAATTGGGACGTTGTTGTACCTGATTTAGGTTAAGAATGTCTGAGCATAATGTTGAGACTTGGGTGAAAGTAAAAATTTATCCTGAATCATCTTGATAATTGCCTTAGCAGTCTATTCTAATAAACTTATTTTAAATTTGGATATGCTCCTGCTTTTAGAATATATGCTACCTCCAGGGCAGGACAGTGTGAGATAATCTATATAATAGTGAGAAGAACTCTACTTTAAAATATTCAGTTAATATTTAGTTGATGGTGCCAAATTATTTCCTTTGTTATACTGATTACAGAATCCAAGAAGAAAACACAGGATTATATATTGCCCAAGTCAAGTGCACAAATAACTGATTTGAAGGGCAATAAGAGATTAGGCAAATAAAATAAGAATGCTATTTTAAAATGTAATATTCTGAAACATACCTGATTACATACTTATGATCCTGGATAGATTGAACCAATAAAATCCAAGAAGCATTTTATTTCCACAGTGTATGTGTGCAGCAAACCCTAAGTGATCATTTTAAGAGGCTTATGGTATCCAACCAGTTTCACTTTATTTCTGGCATTCTCCCATAGAGATATTGCAATAAAAATAGACACTCCTACAATATTTTTATTTGTAATTCTGTGATGTTTGTGCATTTCAGGCTATTTATTGCTAACTTCTGGAAACCCATCTGATTTAACTTCTCAATAAGAAATGATTACAGGAACGTTTAGCTGAGATGCTCACCACCTCTTCTATTGTGACAGGCCATTTCTTCCTTTTTTGTAGGCTCACCCTTTCCCCACCCATCAGTAAATCTATCAAGGGGCTTCTGTTATAGATTATCCATTATGTTTTCTGTAGTCTCTTTATCTTAATAAGAAATAATAAGAAGACATTCAGGCCAGCAGCTTAACTATTGTTTCATTTCTCTCCTCCTTAGTGTCTTTTATACTTTACCTTAACTGTAAGCCTTCAAAGTCATGATTTTTGAGGTGTAAAAACACTCTATGTCTTGATATAAATGGCTAACCTCAGAAAGTATGGATATGTTGCCTTATTTTTCTAGTGTAAAATGTCTAATACAAGATACCCAGAGCTCCTTCTATGAACTGTGATTGGAGACCTGTTCCGAATTTGCAGTTGTATAAAATAGGCAGTTTGCTCTTCTTTGTGGACTTAAGATCTCTCCTAGTCTAGAAGTAAAATGATAGGTAACTGAACTTTACTTTATTTCTGTTAAATGCCTGGCTGCATTACAGAATTTTGAGATATCTTGGTTTTCAATCTTTGGATGGTAAGATGCTCTGAGGCTCTGTTCAAGTGGCAGCATCCCTGTCCCCTGGCGAGTCCTTGCTGTGAGCACTACAGGTCTTCTTTCCTCATTCAATTTCTTCTCATTTCAGTGGATCCCAGTTTCTTCTGGAAGCTTTGCCAGGGATGCCTTACAATTCCAAGTACATGTTGACTTATTTCTCCAACACTTAATTTCTTTATGCTACCACTATCTATGACTATATGCATGTCGTCATGCTCTTGCTAAGTCACTTCAGTCGCGTCCGACTCTTTGTGACCCTATGGACTGTAGCCCTCCAGGCTCCTCTGTCCATGGGATTCTCCGGGCAAGAATACTGAAGTGGGTTGCCATGCCCTCCTTCAGGGGATCTTATTGACCCAGGGATTGAACCTGCATTTCTTATGGTCTCCTGCATTGGCAGGAGGGTTCTTTACCACTAGCACCACCTGGGAAGCCCATCTATATACATACCTAACAGTTATTTTTGTATTTTTATCTGTGAAACATGATAATTCTGATACCTGTTAAATTCCAAACAGTGATATATGCTTTATGCACATTTTCTGATTTAACTTAATCCTCAGTAGAGCCTTATAATCCCATATGTATTATGGCATTCTACACAAGAAACTGCATTTTTACTCATCTACTTACAACAACAACAGCAACAATTTATTCAATGCCTAATGTATAGTAGGCATTGTACTAGGAGCTTTACATGTTTTTTATGTGATTATTTATTGCCTCGTTTGAAATGAGATTTGAAGCAGTTTAATTTAACTATTCTTTAATTTTCATAGCAACTCTGAAAATGGAAATCTCATTTTAAGAATGATGAAAAGATCTAATTTATTCATAAAGCTCTATTTATTCATTTTATATTTACATAAACAATCCATTAAATGGTACTTTGGGGGAGTCTTTCTTGATTGCCTGCCCTTAGCTTGTTTTATTTACCATAGGGCCTATAGGAGATAGAAATTTTATTTATAGCACTTGTTCCACTTTATGTATTTACTTGCTTTGTAAATGTTACTCTCTATACAAAATTAGAAAATATAGCTAAATGAAACAGAAAAAATTCTGTTCCCTCTTATAGAATGCTTTCCACTGCTTTATTGTGTGGGATCCTTGAACTAAAGAGTCACTTATCAGGGGAGATTTCTGATCCCTAGATTAGGTCTCTCTTTAAAATGTTTCTTCAGCTCTGTGTAATTCTCCTTCAAAGAATTTAGTAGGATTTTGAAAGCAAAACTGAGGAGAAGGTACAGACAGTGCTTATATACCCCTGTCCACGCACATTCATAACTACCTACTATGAACATCCAGCACCACAGTGGTGCAGTGATGCATCATATCCTCCAGAGTTTGTAGTTTATCTTGTAGTTGACTCTTGGTGTCCTAAATTTGATGGGGAAGTATATATGAGATGTATCCACCAGTATAGTGTCATATACAGGGTGTTCACATTGCCCTGAAAGTCTTCTGTGTCGTGCCTGTTCATCCTTCCACCCCCCTGCAATCACAAATCTTTTTACTGTCTCCTTGGTTTTGTCATTTCCAGGATGTCATATAGTTGGAATTATGCACTCTGTAGGCTTTTCAGATTGACTTTTCACTTAACAATGTGCATTTAAGTTTCCTTGAGGTTTTTGCATGGCTTAATAGCTCATTTCTGTTTCAGTTCAGTCAGTTCAGTCACTCAGTCGTGTCCGACTCCTTGCGACCCCATGAACCGCAGCACACCAGTCCTCCCTGTCCATCAGCAACTCCCGGAGTCCACCCAAACCCATGTCCATTGAGTTGGTGATGCCATCCAACCATCTCATCCTCTGTCGTCCCCTTCTCCTGCCCTCAATCTTTCCCAGCATTAGGGTCTTTTCCAATGAGTCAGCTCTTCGCATCGGGTGGCCAAAGTATTGGAGTTTCAGCTTCAAGCTCTTCGCATCGGGTGGCCAAAGTATTGGAGTTTCAGCTTCAACATCAGTCCTTCTAATAAACACCCAGGACTGATCTCCTTTAGGATGGACTGGTTGGATCTCCTTGCAGTCCAAGGGACTCTCAAGAGTCTTCTCCAACACCACAGTTCAAAAGCATCAATTCTTCTGTGCTCAGCTTTCTTTATAGTCCAACTCTCACATCCATACATGACCACTGGAAAAACCATAGCCTTGACTAGCCGGACCTTTGTTGACAAAGTGATGTCTCTGCTTTTTAATATGCTGTCTAGGTTGGTCATAACTTTCCTTCCAAGGAGCAAGCGTCTTTTAATTTCCTGGCTACAGTCACCATCTGCAGTGATTTTGGAGCCCAGAAAATAAATTAGCCACCATTTCCACTGTTTCCCCATCTGTTTGCCATGAAGTGATGGGACCAGATGCCATGATCTTAGTTTTCTGAATGTTGAGATTTAAGTCAACTTTTCCACTCTCCTCTTTCACTTTCATCAAGAGGCTCTTTAGTTCTTCTTCACTTTATGCCGTAAGGGTGGTGTCATCTGCATATCTGAGGTTATTGATATTTCTCCTGGCAATTTTGATTCCAGTTTGTGCTTCCTCAAGCCCAGCATTTCTCATGGTGTACTCTGCATATAAGTTAAATAAGCAGGGTGACAATATACAGCCTTGACATACTCCTTTTCCTATTTGGAACCAGTCTGTTGCTCCATGTCTAGTTCTAACTGTTGCTTCCTGACCTGCATGCAGATTTCTTAAAAGGCATTTCTGTTTAGTGCTGAATAATATTCTATTGTCTGAGTCTACCACAGTTTATTTACCTATTTACCTCCTGAAGGATATCTTGGTTTCTTCCAAGTTTTGGTAGTTATGAATAAAGTTGTCATAAATATCCATGTGAGGGTTTTTGTGTGGACAAAGATTGCAATTCCTTAGTAATTAATTTGTTTTTTAAAATAAGCTCATTTGATCAATATGTATTTATTCCTGTGTTCTTTTGTGCCAGGCACTGTGCTAGTTTCTGGATGTGAGGTACCTGCCTCCATGTCTGCTGTTCCTGGGGAACATTGGGTCAATGAAGGCAGGCCTGTGTTTAGTGTGTTCATCACTGTATTCATGGATTCCATGTTTCCTGATATATTAGATGTATAAAAGACATATCTGTATCAAAGTGACTGAGAAAGGCTGAAAGGAAAAGGATAAACAAAGATGTAAGAGGTGAATGCAAGACAAAAACCAGGAAGTAGTGTAATAATATCAGTTGATTCAATAACATTGAATCAAAGGCATAGCATCTTATAATGATAAAAGTATGGTATTCATTGAAAATCTGGTATCAACATCCATGTACCGTACAGCAAAGCATCAAAATTCATATTAACTAGGTAATGAACTTATGGAGAAACCTTCCTCAATTTTTGTATGTACATTTTTTCAGTTTCTTGCCACAAAATCCCTAGGTATAATAAGTCATGTGAAACACCTGGATCTGACCATCAGCTCCTGAAATTCAAGTGGATTCTTGAATACAACTCATGAATATAGTGAGGAAGTTCATGGATTATCATAACATATTGAAAAACTGAGGGATTTATTTCTCTTGAGTTAATAAACTCTGTTCACTGCACTGGTTTGTGGATTTTTTTTTTTTTCTCTCCAGGTAATGCTCTGTCATGTTGAAATCAAATCCATGTCTCTGTAACTCTGAAATCTGTATTACTTTCACCCCATGTGCTCTCATGAGCCACCAGGGAAGCCCTCCCCATCCCTTTGCCATCCTTTATTTCCTCCTGTGTCTCTATGGGTTCATTAGGCCTTCAGTGGCAACAAATAGAAAGAAAGATGAATAAAGGGATATAAAGGCAAAGAAGCCCTTATTTTAAAATACTGAGGTCAAATAACTTGAAAACTGGATTTTAAAAAATATACAAACTCTCATTTAAATGTAAAGATATAATATTCTCATGCATACAGGAATTAGAAAATGTATCGCACAAAGACATCTTTGTGAATGTACTAGACAGGGTGTACTCCTAATAACCACGAGAAATAAATACAGGAGGTAGCAATAAGTGAAAAGTAAGAGTGTCAGTGAATATCTTGCTGAGTGCTAGTTTTATCTTTTTTTTTTTTTTTAAAGCAAGACAAATGAAACACACACAAATAATACCTAAACAATGAAGAATTAAAAACCTAGACATACCATTTTAGAATGGGGATGAAGGAGGAGACTGAAAATTTGTCTATTTTAAGGGAGGAGGTAAGATATAGATGCATTTAAAAAATTATTAGAGTCAGGGAAACATAATACTAATGATGTATAAGGGAGAAGGAAATGGAAACCCAATCCAGTGTTCTTGCCTGGGGAATCCCATGGACAGAGGAGCCTGGTGGGCTATAGTCCATGGGGTCGCAAAGAGTCAGACACAACTTAGCATCTAAACCAGAAACCAGCGATGAGGTATGAACAGAAGGAGAGTATGTGCATGCCTGATTTTAAGGCTGGAAGAAATTTCGTACTTGTTAATAGAATGAAGAAAGAAAAATAAAAATTAAAAACATATAGAATGATTAAAACTATGAAATGTGGGGAAACATTCTAATGTAACAGTGGTTGTTTAGTCACTAAGTCATGTCTGACTCTTGCAACCCCCTTGACGTAGCTCACCAGGCTCCTCTGTCTATAGAATTTTCCAGACAAGAATACTAAAGTAGGGTTGCCATTTCATTCTCCAGAATGTAACAGTAAATGAATAAAATTTACTAATGACACATGGAAGCAGTGATTGAATTAAAATATATGGTGTATGATAAATAAGGCACCACAAGGAAAGGACAGACAGCGGGTGTTCCAAAAATTAGCTCAGTAAAAGCAAAAAACTAAAGCTGGGTTCCTACCTTATACTATACACATAGGTGGACACCAAATAAACTAAAGATTTAAATGTGAAGGTTAAGCCACAAAACAAAGAATGAAATGTTGAGAGGTCTATCTCTGTGACCTAGGGATCAACAAAAATAATTTTTCAAATAAAATTGAAAAGTAAGAAGCAGAAAGTTAAAAAAGAAAAATAATAGGGAGACAGAAATGTGACAATAGCAAAATGAAGGAGTCCTGTTGAATAAAGGATGCAATAAACAAAGTTCACATATTGGGCAAAGATGTTTGAAACAACTAAAACCCCTAAGGAATTAATGCCTGCAATGGAAAATAGGAAATCTAAAAGAAAAAGACAAAATCTGTAGTAAAATGCACAGAAGGTGTACACGATTTCACAGGCAAGAAAACTCAAAAAATTAGCAGATGTTTGAAGAAATGCTTGATATCAATAGTTATCAGAAAAATGTTAATTAGAACAATAATGAGATGACACCTAACACTCAACAGCATATGAGATATTAGAAAAGGAAAGCAGCAAGTTTTTAAAATTTGTTTG
This sequence comes from Cervus elaphus, assembly GCF_910594005.1. Lineage (NCBI taxonomy): Eukaryota > Metazoa > Chordata > Mammalia > Artiodactyla > Cervidae > Cervus > Cervus elaphus. Next base: position 68,554,077 of record NC_057826.1, read on the forward strand.
TTTACTTTAACTGGAGAATAATTACTTTACAATATTGTGATGGTTTTGCCATGCTTCAGTATGAATTGGCCGTAGGCATACATGTGTCCCCTCCATCCTGAACCCTCCTCCCGCCTCCCTCCCCACCTCATCCCTCCAGGTTGTAACAGAACGCTGGCTTTGGGTACCCTGCAGCATACTTCAAACTCCCACTGGTTATCTACTTTACATATGGTAAAGTGTATGTTTCAATGCTATTCTCTCAAATCATCCCACCCTCTCCTTTTCCCACTGAGTCCAAAAGCCTGTTCTTTACATCTGTGTCTTCTTTGCTGCCCTACATGTAGGATTGTTGGTACCGTCTTTCTAGATTCCATATATATGCAGTAATATATGATATTTGTCTTTCTGACTTACTTCAGTCTGTATGATAGGCTCCAAGTTTATCCACCTCATTAGCACTGACCCATATGTATTCCTTCTTATAGCTGAGTAGTATTCCATTGTGTATATGTACCACAACTTCCTTATCCATTCATCTGCTGATGAACATCTAAGTTGCTTCTACATCCTAGCTATTGCAAATAGCACTGAAAGTGGCAAGTTTTAATGTATAGAGAGGAGCTCTTGTGATCTGTGGTGGGAGGTCAATTCCGCAGGGAGTTTCGTAGCGTTTGGTAAGATTGGGTCTGTATACCCAACAACTCAGTGACTATCCCAGAGAAACTCTCCTCTTGATCCCAAGGTGATAAGTCAAAAACATCTTCAGTTTTCTCTGATGGATGTTGGATTCATCAATAGAAGAATAGACAAGTAAAATATGACATGTTAATATATATGATAGAACCATATGTGCACAAAAATAAGCTAGACATAGAGATAAAAATTGAGTAGAACAAAGTTGAAGGACAAAAGTAAGGAGAACTTGATTTGTGTGATGCATAGCATTATACCATTTATGTAATTTAAACACATATGCACAAAAAACAAGATCTGTTTTACAAGAATACATGCATTTGAAGAAGTACAGTTAGCATATTTAAGTAGAAGCCTACAAAAGGCAGAGTAATGGAAGCAGGATATTGGTGTGAAGGGGGAAAATAAAAAAGAGAAGGTCTTGGGCAGACTGGTGTCCCAAGGGGAGAGAGGGTGAGGGATGGGGAGAGCAAAGAGAGAGAACTGGCTGAAGGGAAGCAAAACGGGCGGGAATCTAGATCCTTCAGCTCTCTGCACTGCAACAGTTCTGTTTCTTGTGCTCTCTTATGAGACTCCCGTGTAGGATTTCACTTTAAAAAGTTTCCTGTGTTAAAAAACTATCTTAAAGACAGGGAGCTAGGAGGATAAAGTACTGTTCTTAGAAGCAGGTGCCTTAAATTCCACAACGTGCTCCAACACAGTCTGTGTGCCTTAGGGTAAGACCCTGAAACCTGTCTTTGTTTCCCCACCTGTAAACTGAGAGTAAAACACCTCTGTTTTTCTTAACCTCTCAAGATTGCTATGATAAGGAAAAAGAACCTGATGACCCTTGAAATTATATCTAAAATCAATGAGTCATGCAAGAGAATACCTGTTGCTGTGCTGTATTAATGGATAGGATTGTTCTTGCCCAGAGGTTTCTCTGTAGCACCTGCGCACAGTAAAAAAATTGCATAGGATTAGGCTTAGAAATATGCCTGTGAAAATCTCTGTGCTCAGCCCTGGCTCCCCTTCTAACCCCACCCAAGTGAGAAATGAGATGAGGTCCTCAGCTATTGTGCCAGTTAGATACTCCCTTATTTGAAGCAGGTCCCTTAGCACAGAATGAATGGTCTGGTTTATAATATGTCTTATAGCTGTTTTTTCTCTTCTCTTGTTCTGATTTATCTCTTTAATTAACCCAGTGGTTCTCAAACTTTTTTGTCCCAGAAACATTTTACACTCTTAAAAATTATTGAAAACTCCACAGAACTTTGACTTTTGTAGGTTATATCAATTGATATTTACCCCATTAGATCTTAAAACTGAGAAGTTAAAATATTTATTAATTCATTTAAAAATAATTACATACCCATGGCAATTAGCATAAAAGCATATTTTCCAAAGCAAATACTATATTGTTATTGTTTAGCTGCTAAATCATGTCTGACTGTTTCGTGATCCCATAGACTGCAGCCCACCAGGCTCCTCTGTCCGTGGGATTCTCCAGGCAAAGACACTGGAGTGAGTCTCCATTTCCTTCCCCAGGGGATCTTCCCTACCCAGGGATTGAACCCACATCTCCTGCATCTCCTGCACTGTAGGCAAATTCTTTACCACTGAACCACCAGGGAAGCCCTACTACCTATATATTCCATAGTAAATAATGCTTTCCAAAAGCAAAAATAAGTTAAAATAGTGGTATTGTTTTTAAATCTCCTTAGATTTTTATAACTGGTTCCAGAAAAATATGTTCAGTGAAATGTTGAGCTTAGATATCAAGAATTGCCTCAGAAAATTTTACAGCATGGAATATACAATTTCTACAGTTGGAAAATAGCCTACCAGTAGCACTTTCCATTTTAAATCTAGTGAAGGGATGCAGGAAAATTAGACTTCAGCATATTTGTTTTACAAATAACTTTTATGAGGAGCACTGAGCCTGTCAGCAAACATTATGTTGAACTATATGAAATTACTAATATTTGACTGTTTTTTAAACCTATAAAACAGAAATTTCACATGGGCTTTTCCAAGATGGATAGGAGAATGAAGTCTATTTGTGTAATTAAAAAAGTTTTTATTAAGGAAAATATTTACCTTCCCTAAGGAGGGATTTAAGTCGTACTTTAACAAGAAGAGTCATATTGGAGCAGGTTCCTGAAAAAGTTTCAAGGCATGGTTAATGGGATGAATCTTGACTAATGATGGAAGACTCAGAATGGTCCAGAAATTTGTGATGAATTCATCAGTTATCACCCGTTGAATTTTTATCTACATTTTTAACTACAGTACATAACATATTGTTTGAGATGAAAACATTTTAATTTAAAAATATCAAAATAGGAGCTGGGGCAGAGTTATTAATATAAATCTTAAAATTGTTCATTTTTATTGTTACTGATCAATCCTGATTAGAACTCACCATGAGAGTAACAGTATAGCAACAATACTTTTCTTTGAATAAGTAGCAAGAATATATTTACGGTTGTCCATTCAAAAAACTTATTGTGATAAATGTTTTCAACATTTAATCATATAAATATACATCCGTGTAGTGATATTTTCTACTTACAATGTACTTCTTCTTAGACCAAAGCCCATGCTATCAAATTCAAGAGTTATGTAAAGATATTGCTTTGCACTGACGCTTCATATTTTAAAATACAAATAGTTACTGTGTTCTGATATTCTAATGTGCTATAACCAAAGGAATCACTTTTTAATTTATGATGAATCTAAATTTTAATCATTATTTTTTTCCCTTGAACTGTGTACTAGTTATAAATTACTTGAAAGACAGTGTGAAATGTCAACAAATCTTGCATGACAGTATAGCTCATTTTGTGTCTTAAATCAATTGTTTTGCACTGGGAGCTAGGGAACCAAGATTTTTAGCCAAAATCAGGCATAGGAAAATGCAGGAAGGCTTTCACTTTCTCTGACATCATTGTACAGAAAATTCAAGGTGTTTTCTTTTCCAAAGTTTTTAGGACATTATTTCATTTTTTTAACTTTTATTTTGTATTGGAATATGTAACTGATTAACAATGTTACGATAGTTTCAGGTGGACAGCAGAGGCACTCAGCCACCCATATGCATGTATCCATTGTCCTCCAAATTCCCTTCCCATCCAGGTTGCCATGCAACTGTAAGCAGAGTTCCCTGTGCTTTCCTGTAGGACCTTGTTGGTTATCCATTTTGAATTTAGCAGTGTGTACATGTCGATCCCCAAATCCCTGACTATTCTTTCCTCCCATCCGTCCTCCTAGTAACTTGTAAGTTCTTTCTCTAAGCCTATGAGTCTGTTTCTGTTTTGTAGAGTTCATCTGTATAATCTTTTTAGATTTTGCATATAAGGGATGTCATAATATTTCTCTTTCTTGGTCTGATTTACTTCATTCAGTATGCCATCTCTTGGTCCATCATATTGCTGCAAATGGCATTATTTCATCCTTTTTAATGGCTGAATAACATTTTCTTGTATACATGTACCACATCTTCTTTATCCATCCCTCCATCAATGGACATTTAGGTTGCTTCCATGTCTTGGCTATTGAAAACAGTGCTGCAATGAACACTGGGGTGCATGGATCATTTAGGACTGTTTTTCTCTGGTTGTGTACCCAAGAGCGGGATTGCAGGGTCATATCATAGCTATATTTTTAGTTTTTTAAGGAATCTCCATACTGTTCCAAAGCACTTTTTACCATCATCACTCAGTTTTGTATGACCCAGGTCCATGGCTTGTTAAGATACCTGCATTTATTGAGTACCTTAGCAAAGACTGCCTGAAGCATTCTACCACATTCTACCAGTCCTTAAAATAGAGGGATGCCTAAATAAATACAGGACAGTAAGAATGGAAGTAGTATAATACAGATTATAATTTTCAGTGGGAAGTCAGGTTCAAGAAGAAAAAGCACCATTTAGTCACTGGCACTAAGGAAGCAGCACACGAAGTCCAAAAACAAGGGTGCAGAGCTGTGTCCTTGTCTGCTGCAGCCTGCTGACCCTGAACCTGTGTCCCACCCACAGGCCGGTCCAGGGCGCATCCATGCATCCGGCCACTTCTCTGATGCATCTGGAGGACAGGAGACCAAGGCATTGATTCTGATGGCAGAATGGGCTCTGGGAATTTGTCAAAGAATAAATCAGTCAAAGAGAAGTCAGTCTCTTCTCTAATCATGTACCTTTTCCTTCAGAAAGCAAAGCAAAGGTTTAAATGTACTCAGGGAAAAGAGCATAAATCAAGTAATTGGTAGGTTTTCTTCTGGCTTATTCTTTTGGGGGAAGAACTAACCCTAATTCTTCTAGCTTTTTCCCTTAGGCCATGTTTTTGTACAAACCATTTTTGAATTTCTGTTTTCTGAGTCCTGTGTTTTCTGTACTGTGCCTATGGCATCCAGAAGCCAAACACAGTGTTTCGAAGAGGATTAGCCAGCACTGAGTCAGACCGTGGAGGGTGGGTAAACCATCTGAATTGTTTAGGGTGTGCATATGATAGGAAATTAGACAGGATGCTAAAATGTATGTTGGGAAAGGATAGCACATTTTTTTCCCTGTTAAATCAGTGTGGCATAATATCTTTATTTGTTTTTCAAGAGATATGCTAACCTGTAATCTTGCGCCCAGATATCAGGGGAAGGCATAGTGGTATAATATTTTACAAATACTCAATTTATCAAGGTTTAAGTACTAGTTTCCCCAGAAGCCTCTGCTAAGAGAGCTCTCTCTCTCTCTCTCTAAATACTATAAAAGGGAAAATAATTGGGATAATTTTATTAAAATTGTATATATGATGTTTTATCTGTGATTCTGGCCCATCTTTCTTCCACCTGTCCCCTAAACCAAGCCTGATAGTGCGGGTAGACTGGGTCACATAGGACTGCCCAAGTTAAGTACTTATTCTCATAATGAAGCTAATACGGTCTCGTGTATAGAGAAATGAAACTATTTATTTGAAGTTTGTGACAAAGCTTTGCTAAAAATTTAAATAGGAGTCTGGTTTGCCATTTTGGTTCTTTTGATGTCACTGATTGTGTGAAATGGTTATTTAAGTCATAAACTCAGAAATGTTACTGCAAGCAGGTATATTTCCCTTAAAAAGAATCTTGACTTAGAGTAACTGTTACAAGACCAGTAATACTATACAGATTTCCATTCTTCAGAGAGCAGTTATCCTCAGAAATTCCCTTCAAAAACAAGTTAGGTCTCACTATCTTGGCATGCTCGTGAGCTATTGCCTGACTATCTCAATAATGGAGTGGCTCTATTCTAGAATAGCTTCAGAAAATAACTTCATAAGCATAATGCAATTATACAAATAAAGATTTAAAACTACTTTGAAAAAGATAGTTTTGAACTAATTTGATTAAAGCCATAAATTATTATCTATTTCCTTGTACCATTCATTGTTTGACACTTGTGGAGTACACTGATGTTAATATTATGCTTTAGGAAGAATTCCCCTCCTGAGAGCCAGTGTAGCATAGCAAAGTGATATTTAATGTTTTCTATGATATTTATTTAACTAAAATGGGTGATTAGATGTTAAACAGAACAGAGGTTAATGATCTTTGTTATTGGTATTATAAAAAATTAAAAAAAGAATAAAATAGGGTTAATGATGTATGCCATTATTGTTATTATGGAGATTAAAAACATGCAGTCGTTGGCTGCCACGAAAAAACAGGCACCAAGCTGTGAGTAATTAGCAAAAGTATATTATCTTCTAACCTTATAATTAATTATTTTGTAGGGCTGTAGTACTTTTTTTGGGTAGTACTTTTTAATGTTGGTCTTCATTGACTTCATGTAAATCTATAAATCTGTACATAATTTTAAATCTAAGTAATGAGGGAAAACTTGATGAATTTTAGAGAAAGAATCAGTCTGAGAAAGAATCAATGCAATCTATAACCAATACTAAAGAAAATGCCTGGGAAGAGAAGAAAGAGCCAGTAACTTCTAGACAGGGTAGAGCCAAGGGAGATCTATTAGAGGAAGCTTTGGAGATCTTCTTCATCTTTGGGAACAATCAAAACTTCTCACTCTCTGACACCTCCACCAACCCAGGAATACTTCTTCATCCCTTAGACTGTTCAGTAAAAAGACTTGTTTTCCTTTTCCATATGCATTATTTTTAAGATTGCCAGCTTCAGGAAATAAAAGTTACTAGGTGCCCAGCTATATTTAAAGTTTAGATAAAGTATGAATACTATTTTCATATAAGTGCTCCCTGAGCGACTTCACTCTCATTTTTCACTTTCATGCATTGGAGAAGGAAATGGCAACCCACTCCAGTGTACTTGCCTGGAAAATCCCAGGGACGGGGGAGCCTGATAGGCTGCCGTCTATGGGGTTGCACAGAATTGGACACGACTGAAGCGACTTAGCAGCAGCAGCAACATGCAATATTTGAGACCTACTTAAACTAAAAATTTATTTGTTATTTACCTGAAATTGAAATTTAACTGGGATCCTGTGTTTTACCTGGCAGACCTAATTATTTTAAGCTTTCTGGATTTTATTGCACTAGCACCTACTAATAAATTCAGGCATTAGATTTGAAATGAAATATTCTCAAAGGCATAAAAATGCAGATATTCTTCTCTTGCAATTTAATTCAAACTTGTAATGCTTTTCTAAACTATACTATTTGTGTATACGTAATTCACTGTAACATCTACATCTGCTTATAGAGAATGTTTCTATAATCTTGGCGCTTCCCTGGTGGCTCAGTGGTAAAGAATTCACCTGACAATGTAGGAGAAATGGGTTTGATCCCTGGGTCGGGAAGATCCCCTGGAGAAGGAAATGACAATCCACTCCAGTATTCTTTCCTGGGAAATTCCACGGGCAAAGGAGTCTGGCAGGCTACAGTCCATAGGGTTGCAAAAGAGTCAGAATCAACTTAACAACTAAACAATAACTATATTGTTGACCTACATGCATTTCTAAATAAGGGTGCTTTTTCCTATGTTCTTTATGTCTCTGTTATCATAGTAAGAAATTCTATGCTAGAAGAGTATAATAGATTAGTGGAATAAGCAAGGGGAAACCATACAGTAGTGTTCAGTTGCTCAGTCATCTCCAACTCTGCAACCCCATGGACTGCAGCATGCCAGGCTTCCCTATCCATCACCAAGCTTGCTCAAACTCATGTCCATCACATTGGTGATGTCATCCAACCATCTCATCCTTTGTTGTCCCCTTCTCCTCCCACCTCCATATTTCCCAATATCAGGGTCTTTTCCAGTGAGTCAGTTCTTTGCATCAGGTGGCCAAAATATTGGAGTTTGAGCTTCAGCATCAGTCCTTCCAATGAATATTCAGGACTGATTTCATTTAGGATGGACTGGTTGGATCTCCTTGCAGTCCAAGGGACTCTCAAGAATCTTCTCCAACACCACAGTTCAAAAGCATCAATTCTTTGGAGCTCAGCTTTCTTTATAGTCCAACTCTCATATCCATACATGACTACTGGAAAAGCCATAGCTTTGACTAGACAAACCTTTGTTGGCAAAGTAATGTACCTGCTTTTTAATATGCTGTCTAGGTTGGTCATAGCTTTTCTTCCAAGAAAATTATAAGAGTATTGAGTAGAGTTCTTTGAGTTCTTTGTCTATACAGTGAAAGTGAAAGTTGCTCAGTTGTGTCCAACTCTTTGTGACCCCATGGACTACATAGTCCATGGAATTCTCCAGGCCAGAATACTGGAGTGGATAGCCTTTCCCTTCTCCAGGGTATCTTCTTCCCAACCCAGAGATTGAACCCAGGTCTCCCTCATTGCAGGTGGATTCTTTACCAGTTGAGCCACAAAGGAAGCCCAAGAATACTGGAGTGGGTAGCCTATCCCTTCTCCAGCAGATCTTCCCCAGCCATGAATCGAACCGGGGTCTCCTGCATCTCAAGCTGATTCTTTACCAACTGAGCTATGAGGGAAGCAGTAGGTTCTTATTAGTTATCTATCTTATAGTCGTGTGTATATGTCGGTCCCAATCTTCTAGTTTATCCCTCCGCTCCCTTCCCTGCTTTGTTGACCGTAAGTTTGTTTCTACATCTGTGATTCTTTTTCTGTTTTGTAAATAAGTCTAATTGTACCATTTTTAAAGACTCCACATACATCTCCACATACATCATAAGATATTTGTTACAAAGCTAATTTTTGAAGTTAATTTACCATAGTAAATATTTTACATCATTACATTATTATGTGCCCAATGTCTAGAGAGGAAAATTTGGGGGGTAAATATGCTTGATTTAGCCCTCTTAAATTGTTTATTGGTTTTCGAATGTTTGCTTCCATATTTTCTAGTGAGAAAGACATAAAGGCTCTCTGGGTTTGTGGGGTTTTTTCCCCTTTAATTTGTTAGATTCCACATCTTCAGAGAAAATGGAGAAATTAATTTATCCTTTATATGGATTCATTTTGGATGTAGACCAACAAAGGTATGAGTTCTTAGGAGGGATAAGTGTTTACTTTTGTGTTGCCATCAGGGAAGAGCATTGTAAAAATGAACCCATGCAGCTCTAATATTTACAAATGAGTTAAGCATGTTGACTTCTATCCTTATGTCTTTGTTGGCATTTGTTTACAGGCACGTTTTCTTAAATTTGGTGGTATATTTTGTATTCATATTAAGATATGAAAAACTCAAAGTTTTTGTGTTAGTCATTCTATCAAAATTTAATTTTTACTTAATACTTTTTAGTCATTGAATGCTGTGTGGTGGAAGAGCTATACTAAGGTCAAAACATATAAAATTGCTTATATTAGTCTATTTTTAAAGAACAAAAACAGAGACCAATTCATATGGTATGTTCAGATAAAGTTCTGTCATCTCTGGAGAAATTTGAGACTATCAGGATTATAATATGTGGTAATATATGGAGAGTTATAGTTGTGTAGGCCAGTGCTTTGGACATTTTTGTCATCTGTGTAAGTACCATTTGTCTACTTAATTTTTTCAGTGACTCACATTTTAAGACTTAAGCTTAACTCTTTTATGAAGTATTACTATTAAAGCATGCTAGTTTAAGATGCTAGCTATGAGTTTTCTAGTAGTGTTTATGTTTATCGGTGTACCACAAAATTCTCCTTACCTGAGTGAATCTTGCATTGCACCTTGAAAAACCACTAGTATTGACAGAAAATGTTGTAGAAGTTCTGCTACATTGGTCATTTTTTAACATTTCTGGAAATTCAGGCTGAAATGTAGGCCTCCAGAGAGAAATTACTATTTTCAATAATATAAATCTGAAAGAAAAATAGAGATGAAAAATTTGCCTAAATTCTATATTATATTGTAGGATGTATTGTGTTGCACCATAAGAAATCAGCATTTTTATGGACTGAAATGTTTGCATGTTGGCAGTTTTATTTAGTTTAATCTAGTATATAGTGGAAAATATTCCTTTTCTTGAGCAAAAGTAAACCAACATTATAGTTCAAATATCTATAAAGACATGCAATATATTTCTCAGAAGGGGTTTCCTGTTGTCCATTGCCACAGGTGTTGAAGGAACTCATTCCTTGGGCCACTTCACAATGGAATTTGCAGTGACCTTTTTTGTATAAGGCAAATGAAAGCAATGCAGGCTGTAGTGGGACTAGATAGAGTCGCAGACCTGCTTATGCTTACCAATATCCTACTCTGATTAGGTGAGGCATCTACAGAGAAGATCACCTCTTAACAGATAGATCTTTTGCCTCCTATCCACAGCCAGTCGAGTGGATAGAAGTATATCAGCATAGCTGGGAGCAATCATCATCTTGCTAAGTATATGGAAGGCAGACAGGCATGAAATATGTGCACAGGAATTGTCCTCTCTCAAAGGTCAAATTGCTGCTTTGCTAGTGTATGCTTGGATGCAGAATGCAAAAATGTCCTGAGTTTAATTTTTCTGATGTCACAACTTGGATCCTATAATATGTGGTGACACCGGAAGATAGTAAGAAAATAAGAGATTTCGGTAGTATGAAAAAGATTTCGCTACCTAGAGCTGAGTCAAAATTGCTATGAAAACATGCCTAATTATTTTTAGGCAATTTTTTCTCATCAACAGGTGTTTATTATTATTATTTTTTTAAACAGAGAAAATTTTCTTGAAATTGAGCCTCAATTATGAATACAAAGAGCTAAATGCAATGCTTTATACAGAGATAAATTCATGTCATGTTAGCTATATTAAGTACTTAATTCACATTTGGAAAATATAATATTTCATTATATTCTATAATTCTCTTTTGAGGAATGTTACTCAGGATATTTTTCCAGTGGGGAGATACAATTTTGGTTGCAGAGGAAGAAGAGGTGAAGTAAGATGTACTTAAACAATTATATAATTTAAATTGCTGTACACATAGAAAGTGTCCAATAAATAATTGCTTTATTTAAATGCATATTCTAAAATAGTTTGAAAGTGATAAAGTCAACTTTAATAATTTACCTATTTTTATTAATATTAAATGCTTCTCACAACTTTCTAAAAGTTTCTTTTTAAAAATTTAGGTACAGCTTAATCTCAGAGATAACCTTCAGAACAACTTTAATCCACTTGTGTGTAATGAATACAAATAGCTAATATTAGATATTTTCTACAGATTCTATTCTGGATTAATATGCATACAAAAATTTTAGCATAAAATAACTGAGTAGGGGGTTCTTAACTATGGTACCTAGTAATTCTTGAATATAATATTTTTAGTTATTACCTCAACTTACAGTCTTTGGAATGTTACTATTTTAGCCCATATAATTCTTGAGTATTTCATAACACAAAGTATCAGTGAGGAATTCTTCTTTCATAAATATATGTAGAGTTAAAGTATGGCATTTATACATTCAATTGTTAAATGAAATTTTATGAGAAAATATTGATAGATATACTAAGCCTATTTTACTGGATATATTCTATTAGAAGTCTATGTGAATGAATAGCCAAACATCTGCTTTGAATGGAACATCTACCATTATCAGAATATTTAAGCAAAATGAGCTGAGGTATCTTTATTAATTATTCTAAGATTTTTACAGAGTATCAGCTTTCTTGGAAATGTTACAGTGCTGTTTTCCATGTCTTGTTGGATGAATGTACAGGTGCTTATGGCATTATTATTCATCTATGTATTTTATTTCAATAGATATTAGTATTGTAGACTTGTATATTCATAACATTGTGATCATTTAGTAGATTAACAAAGATCTGCATTTTTAGGCACTGATGAATTTTCATTCTGATTTATTTATTTACTGAAATGCATTAAAATTCTGTTATAATGGCTATGGGAATGCAATAAAAGCACACACATATTTTGGTAGAAATGTATTTATTGATCTAGTCTAGTGAAAAATTGTAATTGATGATACATGAAGGGATGATGGAAGGAGAACATTAACAAGTAATTTTTTTCAGTCATTTTTACGAATGATTTTGAGAACATTAGATTAAATGTAAAATTTAGCAGGAAAAATGTGCACTGCGTCCACCCACATTAGCCATGATGAGTTCATTTGGATAAGGTCTCAATGTTTCTTGTTTTCATCCCTGTGTTAGGTAATAATTATATAATTTAAAAATAACCAGAACATAAATGCATAACAAACACAAATGTGTCTAAAAGTTTTTGAGAAGGTTGTACTTTCTTCATCAGATGGAAATGGATTCGCAAATCACTCTTTCAAATCAGATTTATTTTCATATCTTATATTTAAAAGCTGTAACTCTGCTTGTTTTACTTTCTTTCATTATCAGAAATAACCTTAAAAATCTTTAACTTTTCATTATACAGGTTCAGTATTAGCTGACAGCATGTTTCAAAGGTTTATTTTTCTATTGAATTTTTGCACTTTTATCAGCAGTCATGACATAATAACTCTTTAATTTCTTCAGTGAAGCACAATGTCAGGAGGAAATTATTTTTTGTCTGGATTTGCGTTTTGTAGTACCATGCCTGATATAGTAAATTCTCATATGTGGTACTGGGATCATACTTTGTATATAACAGTTATTGACTGTGTCTAAGTTAGAATACACAAATCTTAGTATGAGTTTGTCATATTTGTCCTCTTCCATTTAATTATTGAGTAGAAAACAATATTGATAGCAAATAGTATGTAAAATAGTATAATTTAAATTTAAGGCAGTTTAGGGATAGTTAAGTAGTTAATATACTTTTTCAGCACAATTAAATTTATAAGCCTGATTCTATGTGTATATGTGAATATACAGTACTTTGATATAATTATCACATTGGAAAGTATTGTCTTGAAGGTAAAAGCTTTATCTCTATCATGTGCATTGATAAATAAAGTATTAATCTTTATAAATACTAAAATGTAGAATTACTAGTTATTTTATTATGAAAATAATATAGAAATAAGTCTAGGTTAGGATGTCAGCAGCACAAAATTTTTCAGAAAAGAGATAATTTCTAAGGTTAACTTCAGAATGTAAATAATTCCCTTGTAGCTTAGATGGTAAAGAGTCTGCCTGCAATGCAGGAGACCCAGGTTTGTTCGCTGGGTGAGAAAGATCCCCTGGAGAAGGGAATGGCTACTGACTCCAGTATTCTTCCCTGGAGAATTCCATGGACAGAGGAGCCTGGTTGACAGGCTCCAGGCGATGGAGTCTCAAAGAGTTGGACACGAATTAGGTGACTAACACGTCCACTTTCTTTTCATGTAAGTTAATCCTTCAAGAATAGGGAAAGAAATGTGAAACTCCCATTTTTGGCCTTGTAAGGCACAAGGAACTTGAAAATTTCATTGTATAGAATGTCTTTGAAAGAGATTTTGTGTTTAAAAATTTACATAATTTGACATTGCTTCAATATTTTAAATGTATTTTACTAGATGATTGATCTTTGAAGGATTGGAAATTAAAGAACATAACCAAAAAACCTAGTTTTTCTTCTCAGGTAATTTGAGAAACATTGGCTTGCTGTCTTCCACTTCTCAGAGGTGGGAGACAAAATGATGGGTTTATAAAAATTGGGAGATATTATCTGATATTTTTGCAAAGGTGTATGTTCAGTGGGTAAGCTACATTAGCAATAAGGAAAAGCAAATAATGAGAAAAATAAATCATGTCAATGTAAACCTGCTCTGTAGAGAGACATTATGAGGATACTTTAGCTCTGGGTGAATGGAGAAAGTCTCCCGTGAGAATCCATAACAATTCTTTCCCATCCTTGAAAAGCTGTATTACCTATGTGGCTCCACAAAAAAGCAAAAATTAAGTATAAAATATTGAAAGTGAAAGTCTCTCAGTTGTGTCCGACTCTTTGCAACCCCATGGACTATACAGTCCATGGAATTCTCCAGGCCAGAATACTGGAATACAGGGAATACTGGTAGCCATTCCCTTCTCCAGAAGATCTTCCCAACCCAGGGATCAAACCTAGGTCTGCCACATTGCAGGCAGATTCTTTACCAGCTGAGCCATAAGGGAAGCCCAAGAATACTGGAGTGGGTAGCCTGTCTCTTTTCCAGTGGATATTCCCAACCCAGGAATTGAACTGGGGTCTCCTGGATTGCAGGCAGATTCTTTACCAACTGAGCTATCAGGGAAGCCATGATAAAATATTGAGCTGGCCAAAAAGTTTGGGGTTTTTTTGTAACATCCTATACAAGAACCCAAGAAAACCCAGTATATCTGGTTTTCCAGACATAACTTTCTCTTCAAGTAGTACGCTTGCTTTATTCTAATCAGGCCCCTTCCAATTTATATGCTGCTATTATTCAAGTCAATGATACTATTAAACTTAGAACTCTTTAAGTAACGTAAATATCTAAGATAACCACTAAATGAGTTAAAGACTGGGTTATGAAACTAGTAGAGGAAAAAGTAATAAGAAACATAGAGAAAAGTTGATAGAAATAATTCCATGTATGTATGTGAAGTTTACATTTCATCACAACAAATGTAAATAGACTGAATTCGTCAATAAAAAAATAATATTCTCAAGATGGAAATACAAAGAAAATCTGGCTATATGTATGTTCTGAATAAGAGACACAAGTAAAATATAAAAATAAAGGTTCAAAGTAAAAGATGCAAAGAAAGGTATATCAGTCACATTCAATACAGAACAAAGTGTATTGAAAAGAGGATTAAGTAAATTATCAGTTACAAATATCTCTAGAAATAAAGAGGGTAACAGCATTTTGCCTTCTATCTCTGAGCAATGTATCTGGTTTGTTAAACCTAAGCTCTAGGACATACTAAGATGAAACGAACCTGAAGTAAGACAGTTTGGCATTTGTGCAGAGATAAAAAATTAGATTGATGAATCAGTGCCCAGGAATAAACTCTTGTATATATTAACATTTGTTATGGCAAGAGTTGGCATTGGGAAAAAATGGCTCATTAAATTAAGGGACCTTCATTTAAAATAAGGGAAGCTAATAGCATCCATAGAAGTTAATTGTAGATGGACAGAGACTTTGAAAAACAGCTCTTCAAACCTTTAGCATCAATCATAGAGAATATTTTTATGCCCTTGGAGTAGAGAATACTAGAATACTATTTAATACTTAAAAAAACCTCAAAAGCATAATGTTAAAAAGTTGATAGTTTTGTTTACATTAAAATTAAGAACTCATTAAAAAAGAAAAATAAAAATGGATTAGCATGCATATATACATGTGCCATATATATTCCCATGAATCAAAAGGAAATAGGAACCAACAATCCCATGAAAAAAATGTGAAAAGTTATGAACAGCTATTTCTTAGAAGGGAAACACAAATTTTAATAAATGTATGAAAAGATGCTTAAGTTCATTAGTTCTTGGGGAAATATTAAAGGTCCAATGATATAGCTACCAGATGTAAATTTAAAGGTATGATAAGATGACATATTTTCAGACATGAGGAATAATGAGAAATCTAACACACTGCTGTAAGAATTATAAATTCATGTAGTATAGAAAGCAATTTGCCTTTTCAAAGTAAGTTTCAAAATGTGCCCTATGACCCAGCAGTAGATCAGCTAACATTTCTCTTGTATAGTAGTAAGAGTCTCAGACTAGAACATAACCCTCAACACATTTGTCAGCAGTACATAAATAAAATTTGATATATTTCGACAATGGAATCATATTAAGATGAAATGATGCACAATGATAGGCATGAACATATCTCAAAACTTAATGTTGAGTGTCAAATCATGTCATGGAAGTTTCTTCCATATGATTTCATTTATGCTTAGTTCAAATTTGGGCCAAAAGAACAGATTGTAGAAGTATATAGATACATGTGGCAAAATCCATAGTGAAAAGAGAAAATGACTTATATGAAATATATTGGCTATCTCTGATGGGGGAAACTGCAAGCAAGGATAACAAAAATAAGAAGCTTTAGAAAATACAAGGCCCCAGTGACATAAATTGATTAATGGAAACACTGGTATACATTTTATTACTACTCTTTAAACTAGCCACGGTGCTCGCTTTGGCAGCAGATATCTAAACTAGCCATGTATGTTAAATATGTGTTTCTTTACAAATGTTTGATAATAAAATTCAGTTAACATAAAAAAATGTGTAAATCATGATCTACTTTATATTTTGGAGCCTATATGCAATGTCTTATTGGAATATTGGGATACATGAATGAACTAATGAATCAGACAGGAACTGAAAAAGCAAAACACAGATTCTGTCTGGGCTTAGTTGGGCCCTACCCGTCATAGAAAATATACCTGAATTAATAAATGACCAAGATTCTATTTTTGTTGATAGGACAATACCCTAAATTATCAGTGCCACACAGAGAATCAGAGATCTTAAAAAGTCTTTTTACTATCTGTTATTTTGTCTAGTAAATATATAGGTAGATGGTGACGTTACTTCATCAAGAGATTTACAAAAGATTTGGCTATAAGTATTTGAAAAATTAAATAAACATATAAAATTATAATATTTAGATAATAAATAGCTTAGGACCACAATGTAAGAGACATTACAAAAATAGGTCAATGATATTTAATTTCACACCAGGCAGAAGTGGACAGATGACAAGTTCACATGTGTGACATGCACATTGCCATGAGCTCTCTGTGATTATTTCTAAATACATACCCAGTTTGATGATATTGACTGACCTTTTTTAGGACTGCAAGGGTATTAACAACCATTTGAAGCAAAATGACTGGAAAAATGTATGTGAAGAAAGAATAAGAATAATGATTGGGAATTTAGACATAAATTGACAAAAATTGCCATCCAAACTTGATCAAAAGGAAAAGCTCCCACTCACATTTTATATGTGATAAGTGGAAATGGTCCCATATATTTTTACTTCTAAGTCTTGTTTATCTTCAACTGACTGCAGGGAAAAATGTTTATGGTGTCAGAAATTTTTCTCAAATTAAAAGAAACTGAAAAATTGCTGTTGAAAATATGAATTAGCTAGATTTTTTCATCTCACATAATCATTGTTTTTAGGGATATTTTCTGTGCTTTTAATATTCAAATGTTCTCCACTTTTTGTTAGTCGTAAGTTGTTAACAATGTCATGGGATAAAGCATGACACAAAAGACGGTTGCACCCATAGCTCATGATTTCCGTGTATTATTCTGTTTCAGACAATAAACCAAATTCATAGCTTAATTCTTTATTGAAATTCTTTTCCTTTTCTAATACTAAGACTTTAATTTTATCCCATAACTGCATTTGAGATTAATTGGGACCTTGCATTTTAGAAATAATGTTTTGGATCATCTAAAATATTTGGATGGGTTTATTTATCATCCAGTTACCTTGTTAAATTTACAGTAGATATTTCTATAACAACAAAGGCTTATATGCTAGGTATTGTGCCAAAAGTGTAATTTTTAATCCTCATGTCAGACTTATAAGATAGGCACAATTTTATATTTTTTCACTGATGGAAAAAAATAGGCTTAGACAGGTTAAATGTCCTGCCTAAGATCACACATCTACCAAGTGGTCTGATACTCATTACACAACATCAAAACTGTATTCTCTAAGCATGACATTGCAGTATCTCCTTTGCAGGAAATTTTCTATATATTCATCTTTAATTTCCTCTCTTCTTGTACATCTGTTTCCATCATTTGTTACCTACTTTATGTGTTCTTTTTAGTAAACCAGTTTTTACCATCCCATAGTAGTAATAGTTCTCTTTTTTTTAACCAGTGCTGAAGGTCTCTGAAGCAATAATTCTAGGCTTGAGACCACTGAATTTACATTTATACTTAAAATTTATACAGAAATTGCTCATTTCAGTTTTCTAGTATATGTAGACAAGTTATATTGTCAGTTGTTGCTTTATCTGCGTTTGTCTGTTTTCCAAAATTTTAACATAAATATACACCATGGTTTATCTATTAAGATATATCTATGTGAATACATCTGTATCTGTCTATCTGTATTGGAAATCATTTAATTAAAAAAATAGTATAAAAATTTTTGCCCCAGGAAGAAATAGTACAATGGGACATTTGGCTCTGAAAAAGTGCTGAAGTCAAAAAGTTACTAGATTTTTTTCCCTTAAACTCTACAATTAAAGATAAACAAAAGTAGATATACATAAATATATTAAAAAGTTGTACATTTCTAGTTGCTTGAGATAATTATATATTTTTAAACGCATCCCATTCCAAAGTCTGTCTGCTGAAATGCAGCACTATAATCTACTTTCTGAGTCCTATAAGGTGTAGTTTTAAAATTAGGGTCACAAGAAGGTGAAGACAGGCAGTAATATACTTGTTGACCCTTCACAGGAATTCCAGATAAAACCCCAGAAGTTGAGTCAGAGATAATCACAAGATCTGGAATTTACAATAACAAACTCTCCATATATCTACCTGTCAGACTTCTTCCTCTTAGGGAGGGACGAAAGGTCACTAAAATAGCTTTTTTTCCCTGAAAATGTTTTTACCCTTCTTTGGAGGGTAATGAGAAGTTATAGTGTAAATTAAATAGGAACGTTAGATTTGTTTTTCATCAAAACTGTTTATTCTTAAAGACCCAAATATTAGGAATTTTTTTCAGGATTATTATAGTAAAAGTTGGAAAAGAGTCATAACAAGAACAACACAAAAAGAAAACAAAAGATCAATTACTGAAATGAAGATTAAATGTTAGTAAATTTAATAAGATAGAACACATGAGAAAATTCTAATTTAAGTGAAATTCCAATCAAAATCTGCAATTTTTTCAATACTTATGAAGCCATATGCTAAGGTGAGGTAGTGTGATATTAAATAAAGGCATTACATGCTTCATCCTTTTTCTACTTTGTCCTAGTAAGTAGAAGAAACCATGAAAATACTGCCAGTTATTATTATAATTTTTCTACCAATAATTCTGTTGAATTATTTTCTTAGGATTTCATAGGCAATAGAAAACAATGTAGAGTTATATTCTTTTAAGTGTGTTATCCATTCTACAACATGAACATCATAATTTTACTTTCCTTTACAAATATAAGAGCAGCTGTAGCTAAGTATCAAAGAAGTAAATCTATGGTCTTGTTTCCCATCTCTCTCCACCCTGGGTTTTGGTTTAAAAAGCAAATATTATAGAACATTTGATTGATTTTCATGAACAACATTCATATAGGTCTTAAAATGAACATACGCAATATACTTGAATTTTATGGTACACTTTAGTAATGTTTAGTGTTTCTGTAGCATTTCTAAAAAAAAAGAACAATTTTTCTCCACCTTTTAACTTACCATAAGTCTCAAAGCTTTTAACCAATAGTTGAATTGTTTAGTAGAAAGGGTCTGACTTGTTTCAGATGAGTATGAGTTGAAATCATGTTGAAGTCTTTTGATTAGAAATTTTATATAATTTTTTTGTGGTTAAAACAATGGCTAAAATCACCATAATAAGTTAACTTTATCATCCAAGAACATGACACTTCTATCTTAAAAATTCAACGACTGCTTTTCAAAAGAGAAAAATACAATAAGATCTTATTTTCATTTCTTATTTTATGACAGGCAATGTTGTTGTTAGAGGCAATCAACATTTTCCAAAAGCCAAACAGTAGACACATGATGTCACTTATCTAAAGGATCTTATCTATCTGGTGTATATTCTGTCTGGTCTGTGACTTTCCATTAACGTGAGATGGAGATGGAATGGGGAAGGGAATAACATTTATTGAGATGCCATTTCAATGCTACTTTTCATTTTACAGATGAAGTTAAAGGTGTGGGCCATGTTTGCTTCTCTTACTTTTTAACATAATGAACATTTTGAAATCAAGGAGGCAAGCTTTTCAAATCCTCTGAATAATCAGTTTATATAAAGTGATTAGAAATTCCAACTGGAAAAAAAAAAAAAAGAAATTCCAACTGGAACCTCTGTGATATTGTTTGATCTGCCCATTTAAGAAAAATTTTGCATGTCTTAGGCATATTTTCCCTAATTAGTCTTTGTTTTTTTAAAAATATGGAAACTTGATTGATATTTGTCACTTCCTGACTTATAACCTGTATATATATTCTTGGTTGGTTTATGAATCGTCAGGTTACATACAAAAAATAATCAGTAAGATGACTTTCTCCATTTCCTTAGTTTTCACTTATAAATTATGTACATCCTCTCTCGAAAACTAAATAAATTTTCTTATCCAATTTCCCATTTGTTTTAGGAAGTCTGAATTAACAAGAAATAAAAAAAATCACTTATCTCAAGCTTTCTATTTGGAATCAAGTTTGTTTTTGAATCATTTTTGTGATCTCTTCTCAGTTTGTGTGGCATACTTAACTCTTTGTTGCATCTGATAAAAGGCGTCTCTGCTTTTTTCCCGTTTTAAAATTAATTTTATGTGGAATTCAGATGAGAAAGAATGCAGTGTTGCTTTGACTGCCTGCCATAATATAAAATGTAGTAAAATGTACAGCTGGTGATAGTCTATTTAGAATTTTTTAATGAAATATAAAGGAAAAGACCAGGTGCTTAATTTTTACATGCTGCATTTCATTTTAAAAATTCATGGTATCTTTTTGAATAATTTTTACTCATGCAGATGTTCTGAATATTGGAGACAGACGTTTATTTTATTTCCTTGGTTCCCATTTCACACTAAGCTTTTGCATAAAAAAGGTGGGTTGAATGGCTAAATTATTTGTGAGTCAGGATTCCAAGGATAATTATTCCCAGATAATTGCCAAATGACTCATGGCAAGACTTTCAATAATGTATCTTGGTTTGTCTAGTTCAGATTCAGAGGATAATAGTTGTTTAACATAATAGGAAAGAACTTTAGGCTATTTAAGAAGACATGCCTGCTAGTAGAATGTGTTAACTTTTAAAATAATAAACAACCCTATTTATATTATTTCTTAGAGGATGAATCATTGCTGTAAGAAATGTATTTCACAAATTTCAGAATTTTGAACTTTATAAATAACCAAAAGTACTTTTTATTTTTTAATCATAACATGCATTATGAGAAACTCTGTCTGAGTCATTTAGAATTAAGTACCTAGAAGTTATAATGATGATTTAAGCTTTGCCCCCCAAATTATCAGTATATAAAAATTTCAACCAATGTCCTACTCTTTAGATAAAATATGGATCCATAGCTGGATAACTTACAGAGCCATGTGTCTGATAATCATGGATAACTCATGTGTTAAAGTGATGATTTGCCAGCTTGGTTAATGAATGAATATGCAAAGGACATCAGGATATGTTTTGTGAGTGATTATCATTATCTGTAATGATGAGAATGAATTCATTGTGAGTTAGGTTACTTCCCGTATTTAATAATCTTCATTTTTCAAAGTTATATCATTCTGGAAAGAAAAATTACTAAAGAACTTCTATTTGACAAATCATCTTTTAGTATTAAATTGTAATGCATATGATCCTTTAAAAAAGAATTATTTTCTCACTGCTATTTTTTCTCTTCACATTGAATCCTGCTAACAGGAAGAATATATCTGCCTGGGAAAGAGGAATCCCCAAATCTAGGCTTTGTTCTACCTCTGTTTCCCATTAATTGATTTAAATGGATGTTAAAAATTTCTCAAAAAAGAAAGTCCATTGTCTTGAATGACTACGTATTCTTGCTATTCATAAATTTCATTCTGTTTTCCTGATTTACCCAAAATAAGGCAGTTTTCCTGTTGAGGTTAATTTGGGATATGTAAAATAACCCCATCCTCTAAAAAACAAGGTTGAAATATTTTATCCTGGATATCAGTGACAGTCATTTGTTTTTCACTATATTTAGATTCTCTCAGTATTCTTTTTAAGTCACAAGTTGACCAAGATTGTGATCTCATTTTGGTATAATGTAAGGCTGTTGAGATGGAAAAGATTAAAACCAAAGCCAAAACAAAACAATTAAAAAATAACTTTTCCAATATTTCAGGTCCCAGTTACCATATTGTGGTTAAAAGCAACTTCTATGTGATCTATCACTCTGATTAGTTTTCCCCTTGATTGTAAATGATACCCCAGACATTCTTGGGCATACAACAAAATAGTTCATGCTAATAAAAACAGTCTGTTTAAGTGTGTGGGAAGTACAGAATTAATTCTGTGCCTTTGGAAAAATTTGACATCTGTACCAACTGCAACACATTTTCATCATTTTTAATATGGCCCCAGGAAGGATAATAGTCCAGCAGGTTTCTCAGTCTTATGATAAAGAGAAAAACTTTAAAAAATTTTCTGTCACTAATTGCCTGTTTCATCTGACAGTGGTAGTTGTTGTTCAGTAGCTAAGTTTTATCTGATTATTTGCCACCCCATGGACTGCAGCTCACCAGGCTCCTCTGTCCTGCATTATCTCCCGGAGTTTGCTCAAATTCGTGTCCATTGAGTCAGTGATGCTATCTAATCATCTCATCCTCTGCTGTCCCCTTCTCCTTTTGCCTTCAATCTTTCCCAGTGTCAGGATATTTTCCAATGAGTTGGCTCTTCACATCAGGTGGCCAAATTATTAGAGCTTCATCTTCATCTTCAGCATCTTCAGCCTCATCTTCATCTTCAGCATCATATTCCAATGAATATTCAGGGTTAGTTTCCTTTAGGATGGACTGGCTCGACCTCCTTGCAGTCCAAGGGACTCTCAGGAATCTCTCAATGGTAGTGCTTTGTTGCAAAGTGGAAAGGAAAGTGGTCAAAGTTGACGAGCAGAGCAGAGCAGGGTATCATGTTGTCAGTTCACTGTGTAGAACCAAGTGAGAAAGGCTAGAAGAGATGAGGAAATAGTGTAGGTTGTATAACCATACACACTCACAGGTCCATTCAGGAACTAAATAAAGGGCCATGAACAGTAAAAAGTAAAAACAATAAATTCTGCCATTGAAATTCTAAATTTCACGTATTTTCTTGATAAAGAATGGGCATATGAGAGGACATGATAAATGTTCAGAATTTCAACGATGGAAACACAACTCACTGCCAAAGTTGTGAAATATTTAGTTTATTACATCAGTACTTTAGCAGGAAATAAATATTGCTAATGCTTCTGTGCTGGGGGGAGTAGGAGTGGAATAGAAAGAAATGTGAAAGAAACTGTGGCCTGTGCAAAGTTTAGGTATTTGACTTCTTGAAATATTTCTCTCCAGGAATCAATGAACAGTGTGTTTTTACCCATTCTTAATGTGACCAAATGACTTTTTTCTTTAAAACAAAATTGAGGGTAGAATTTCATCTTAATGAAATTACACAAATGTGTGTGTGTGTGTGTGTGTCCATGCGCATGCATAGCTGAGTAAATGCAATGATCATTTTTGAGTTTATTGGGCTTCCAAACTTGATAACCAAGCACTATGTTTTCTAAAGATAGGAAACTGAGATCTGGTAAAGCTGGCTTAGCTGACATCGTTGATTCCTCATATGTTCACACTGTGCCTCTCCTTGGTGAGTGAGTGAATGAGGCCAAAGTGTGATTCAATTGGCAGATTTTTATTTTCCCACTTTTCTGCAAGTGATGCAAGTGATGATCTCCCTGTCCCTTTATTTCTAACATTGGGACTAAGCTATTGCATCTTCCATCAACTCCTTTTTTAGCATGAATCAGTTAACACCTGTAAATCACTTTATGTCATCCAGGGAAATGTGCGATGTAAATACAAGGTTAGTTGTGAAAAAAAATACCACAAAACCAGAAGCTAATTTCCTTCAAAAAGCATTGATATTTAAGGAACATAATGCTAGCTTTGTCTAGCTGAGCTGCCAATATTTTGCAAACAAAAGTTTTCTTGTGCCAGAGGCAGTAAGAGCAGGTGAGCTCTTTCCTAATGAAACAGAGTGCAAAAAAAACATGGAGGCCTCTGCAGCACTAAAAGTGCAGAAGCAGTAACGTGGAGAGAGAAGCAAAGACAGCCAGAATTACTCTGACGGTATTTAAGTTCGAATGTGGGCTCTTAAAATTATAAATACAAGCAAAAATCAACTTGTGCGTTTTAGACTTTCCCATTGGTTCTCTGACATCAGAATTTATAGGAATGGGTCATTGTATCCTTTTATTCCTTTAGAAGTTGACAGGTTGTATGTTAATGTTATAGAATAGAGAAATCTTATGTATTAACTTTTTAAGAACCTCC
This sequence comes from Cervus elaphus, assembly GCF_910594005.1. NCBI lineage: Eukaryota > Metazoa > Chordata > Mammalia > Artiodactyla > Cervidae > Cervus > Cervus elaphus. Next base: position 68,578,289 of record NC_057826.1, read on the forward strand.
TTAGTTACTCCTTGGATTCTGTCTTGGAAATACCTTGTATATTAAAAATAACAACTCATAAAATACCTTTAAAAAAGACAGAAAATGTATTTACCTGCTAAATAATGAATTGGGAAATCTGCTTCATGATGAGCAAAGAATTTAAAATATTTGCTAGCTGTGCCCCAGATCCTTTTTGCAAGGCTGATTCATACTGGAAAATACCAATATGCTGCCTTAATGATAACACTATCTTGTGTAAAAAGAAAAATAATTAGCTTGAGAAAAAAATAAAGAAAGAGGGAGACAGAGAAAAAAGGGAAGGAAAGAAAGAAGGTAGGGAGAAAGAAAAGGACAGAGGGAGAGAGAGAGGAAGAGGAAAGAGAAATAACAAATACCTGCCTTGCTTCAACATTACTGGGAGGAGGAGGGGCAGCATTTACCTCAAAGGATTTTCACAGTTTTAAGAAAGCTTTTAAAAAGAAATTGTTAATACAATGAAGTAAGAGGACAAAATTCTACATATAATTAATGGCAAACATATGAAAAAATACTTATATTAATGGATATATATAATTGCATATATAAATATAATATAAATACTTATATTAATTGGATATATATATATATATAGAGAGAGAGAGAGAGATACAGGTTCTTTATTTTTTATTCACTGATCTATTTTGCCTCGCCTCTCTTAGCTAGGTAAGCAGTGGAATGGATGGTGGAGCAGAACCCTAAATTTAGTCTCATCTGGTAATTTCAATTTCATTTGGGTACACGTGCAATCTTTCACTTCCTTCTCCTCTTTCCCAAAATGGGATCTGGGTATATGAGGTAGCCTGACTCATTCTCAAGGAATAGAGGTCCTTGGCCCCATGATGCCCTCCACTTCTGGTTTCTGTGAAAATGTCCTTTGCTGCTTGCCCAGCTGGCTGTCTTGGTTAATGTGATGGTCCATGGGTATGCAGATCTTGGGGTCTGTTGTTTAAGGTCCAGTGATAGAACCTGATACCGTGGCTTATTACTCCATGCTATACTTCACAATTCTGTGCAAACCTTTAACAACATTTTAGCTATAGCTGTAGCTAAAAACACCTCAATAGCTGTGATGAAGAGGAACTCCATGCTTTGCATAGAGTAGGACAGGAAGGAGAACAACTCCAGGAAGCAAATGACAGCAAAGTTCTAGAGACTAAAACTGAGGATATGAGTTCAGAGTGAGATCATTGAGGAGAATTCAAGCTATTTGCAGAGGATTAAAGTTATTTGCCTTTCCTCCTCCATTACACTGGCATCTTCAGTGAAATTCCCAAAAGTGAAAAAGTAAACAAGAAATCCCTTAGTGGTGAGGTTACTGTTTTGTTTTTCAAGTTACCTCTGCTATCAAACCACATAATCTGATGAGATGCAACTCACAGTGCATTTAATTACATAGAGTTTCCTTGAGAGCAGAATTTGATTTAGGACATACATATCTTTTACATTAACTGAAAAGTGTCTATTTGCTTTATCTCAATGTATTTATGAATTGTTATAATGCGGTACTAGAATAGTACTTTAAAGGCCAACCTCAACCTTACATGGGCTTCCCAAGTGACTCAGTGGTAAAGAATCCGCCTACCAGTGCAGAAGACATGGGTTTGATCCCTGGGTCAAGAAAATCCCCTGGAGAAGAAAATGGTAACCCACTCTAGTATTCATGCCTAGGAAATCCCGAGGACAGAGGAGCCTGGCAGGCTACAGTCCATGGGGTCACAAAAAAAGAATCGGGCATGACTTAGCAACTAAACAGCAAAAATCAACCTTAAATACTCTTAAAAATATAATACCAGCAGATCATCTGATGTAAACAAAACTTACTTTTAGTTCTCTTGATATTCCACCTGTATCTTAAAGTAAGATGTTAAGAGCTTGCAAATTTTACTGAACATATTTTGATAGTACCAGAAAGACACTTAGCTGGTGTTCATCTGTATCATATATTATCCTACTTGTTTTTAATTCTCTGCCTCCACTCTGGACTCTGTAAGAAGAACTTTTTTTTTTTTTTTTGCTATAAAGTCATTTCCAAGTTGTGCTTTCTTTACTGTATTTCTTCAGAGATATTTAAATGCAGAATTTTCATCTATTCTTTTACAAAAACTGGTACCATTTTCATTAATCATTTTTGTTCTTGCTCATCTCTGGACTTTCCCTATGCCTTATGAAACCTTGCATTTTCAAGGGAAACAGTCAATTATTAATTTCTAATTTTTTGCAAAGCAAAAAGCATTCTCATGTTTTTCTGTCTTTTAATTTAGTGTAATAACTCATTTGCCTGCTTGACCACTGCATTCTATGCAATAAAATAGTCTGGTGCAAAATGACATTTTAGATGTGAGTTGAAAAGATCTGTATTTCATTAGGACCCCATAATGTGAGTGACTCTTTGGATACTGTAGCATGGCAGGGAGCCTGTTTTATAATGGTATATTTGAAAGATATATTTATTGTTCCCCCACAAGAAAAAGCCAAGACGAGAAGGAAAAATAAAGCTAAACTTCAGTCTTGGGGCAGAATCCCTGGGGTACATTTGGGGCCATCAAAAATCTGACCCCTCTTCCCAAATGAAAGCAAAACTTCCAGGAGTTCTTAGTCAGCTTATAAACAAAGAGGAGAGCGTACAGAAGTAATGAAATTTCCAACTGTGGAGAAAAGCACTCATTTATTTTTTTTAAATCAGGGAATGATTGATGTGGTTGCAATTTGATGTTTGCTTTTAAAGAAATTCTTTATTTCACCATTACTCCCTTCCTATCCTCCTCCCCTTCCTCCAGATATTTTATAGTGAAGCAATACTCACCTTATTCAGGCTTCCAGGGTTGGATTAAAAGAAAGTTGGTTTGTGTTTTCTGTACTTCCTATTCTCGGCTCCCTAGTAACTCCACATTGTTTCAGTGGTGTAAATTGTGACAAAGTCTTGTCTTTTACCCCTAAACTTTCTATTGCTTTTGAGGTACTTGGTTAATTCTTTGAGTGTATTCATTCTTCTTTTAGGCAAACACCTACGACATGGTTGGTTCTATGTTAGCCAAACTCTCTAAATTTAATTATTTTGTGTGTGTGATAAGACTGAATTTATTAAAGTATGAATAAAGAATTTCTATGCTAGTGACCACACTTCTCTAGAACTCACACTGCATTTTTTTTTTGTTCATTAAAATTTTTAAATTTGGTTTCTCAAGGCAGGTTTGGGAGGGCTCCACACAGAAGACCAGTAGGGCTGAGTAGTTTATAATTTCCTTCTAGAATGTCCAATGTTAAGATCTTTCTAAAGTACGCATTGACACCACCATAGAGATAGAAGCTGTTTTTCACACCCCATAGTTTTCATGTCTTTAGAAAGATCCTGTAAGTCAGAGTGTCAGTTTTATCAGAACTGAGGGAGAGGAGCATCCTTTTTTTTCCCTTGCTTCTTCTAGAAAAGTCCCCTTAAGAATTATAATAAGAAGGGTCTTCAATGAGATTAATGGGCAACAAATAACATAAAGCAGTTAAGACATGAATTTCAGGCATTCAGAATGGCACACGGAGATCCTTAGTATTATGTACTTCTTTGTAATAGGAACCATATTCAAAATGCTAGAATGTCAGCCACCAAGCAGGTTCAAAAGTTTGCTCTAATATATGCTGATATCGTTTGTTTTGGTTACCTGGGAACTTTCAGTAAGGGGCGGTTTTGTTCCTTTATACTTCTCCTACGTGGACCCCCTTGTCTCTGGTGTCTCCCTAAAACCATTTATGACTTTACCAGATGTTTCTGATTTAGAGAGAGTACTTTTTGAACCATTTCTTTCTAACTTCCTTCCCCCTCAACCCCTCCCCTCCCTGCTCTTCTCGGGAGCTAATTCCAGTCGGGTTGGAAATTACAAGCATGTTGTTTAGTGCCGAGGATGATGTGCTGACCGGCAAGCAGAGGTAGGGCTTGAACTGAGGTCCTGAGGAACAGACTTCAATAGATTAGCATATCAGTCTACTGAGAAATGTGCCATGCAGAAGCTTGATTTCCCTTCAGTCCAACTTAATTTTTCAGATTCCGTAACTGAGACTGGCAGTTCTGAGCCCCTTGTTCCTTCAGCACAATTTATCAGCACAAGGTCAGAGAATTCTTTTGGGCCTGTTTCTCATGAGCGGTGATAATTATGCATATAGACAGCCCTACTCACATTATGTAATGTACTGAATGAAGCAAGAGAATGGTTTTGATTTAAAATCAGAAGCACCGTCACCAGACCCAAATATGTCCAACATCCAACTAACCCGGGAATCACCTCTCATGTTCTGGATCAGATCCATCAACACACCCCCAATGAAGACACATCCTTCTCTTTATGACTATTGATGGCTTTCAGCCTGACAATTCAGAAATGTGCCATTGATGCAGGCCACATTCAGAGGAGAACGCCTTCTGGGATTTCTCAGTCAGCGGCCTAAGTGGGGCTGATTTGGTGGCAGGAAATGTCTCCAGATAATGCATTCTTCTAATTTCTTTTGCAAATACTCTGCATCTTAGCTATTAATCAGGGAAGCTCCCACTTTTCCCTGTCAGAGCCATTCGCCCATTTGGCCCAGGTTTTGGTTGTGGGAATGGATGAACCATGTTCAGTTCACTGCAAGGTTAAGCAGATCAATGCTCCTGTCACTGTCTGGTTAGATGATATTTAACATCACTCTAAACAAAAGCACTTCCCAACAAAGAGGAAGAGAGCGTGTGAGTAGATACTCTGTGCTAGCTTCCTTACACAAAATCCAGAGGATTTTTTTTAACATTTAAAGCTTCTTTTGACCCTTAGGGAATTTGCATATTTCACAAGCTGGGTAGCAGAACTAATAACCAAAGCTACTAGATGTAGCCTCCTAGAAAATAAATACAGAAAGCTGTTAGGGTTTGCCATGACTCATCAGATAGTTAAATGCAGGTAAACCAGATACTTTAATGTTTATATCACGGAGGAAAAGTATTAATAAGGCACAAAGTAATGAATGGCCCAGGTCACACTTCAAGGCTACCCAGAAATATTTCTCACACATTCATTGCACTGGACAAAGCAATTCACACCAGCCATAGTCATTTTCCCACTTTTATTCTAGGAACCATTGCTATTGCAATATCATAGCTAGCAAGTCGTGAGAATCTGTGCCTATCTACTGTATGCTGTGATGCTGGATTTGTAAAAACAAGTGTCTTAACCATTTGTTATTTGTACCTTGTTTGGTAGCTTTTCTGTAACAATTTTCCAAGGTTGTTTCTTTTTTGTGTGGCTAAACATAAATATGTTTCATTTCAAAACTTTTCTTCAGTAACAGTGAGGATAAGAAAAACCCAGTTGTATTTTTGGGTGAATTTCCCTGGTTTGTATATTTTGCCTTTCTCTTTACATCATTTCGATCCAATCAGATGTCTCAAGGAAGTGGATGCCAGGAATGATGAATCACTAAAGCCTGTCCGGGATCAAAACTCAATGTAGGTGGAGTATGCTGGAACATTAAAGTATACCATGGCTTTCCAGTAGAAAATAATACTTTATGCTTGGCAAATTGAGAACTGACATCTAATAACTTGGTGCATTGGAAACCAGATTATAAATAAATGTATGGTTGAAACAAGTTTTAAATATTATTTTGAGTACCAGAAAGAAATCTGTCCTCAGTGGCTCACAGAGATGTAGCTTAGAGAAGCTTTCTTTTGCAACACAATACAGAATCTTGATGGTTATTTTTTATTTAAGATTTTAAATAATCCTTATGATAAAAAAGTCAAAACTTATTCTGTAAATGCTGTTTCACTGCTTTTCTATTTGTCTTTATTTGTATGTGTTTTGGAGTTATAGAGTCTATATTTGTCATTACCTTCTATCTTAAACTTTACCACAAATTCTGTTATCTTATGGATTATTAAGATTGTTATTGGGATTGATTTTTGATATTCATGTAATAATAATATGTTTATATATATGCATATATATTAAAAATGCTAGTTTACTTTTTCTTTAGCTGGAAATAATAATATCTTTAGGTCAGGCATTAAAAAATTTTATTCCATCTCATACAACAGTCTTCAGAAAAGCAATGTCGGCTCAAGACAGTATTGTATTGAGAAAACTATAGTAGAAACACAGTTTTGAATATTTTGTGAAAAATTATGAAACATTAACACGGAAGCCACAATATGACTACTTACCTTATTTCTTGAGAGCACATTGTGTCATTCTTTTCATGTCTCAGCAATTCAGTTTTTACTATCCCTGCTTTCTCTTGTGAGCAGCCAGGTTGGAAGATAGCTTTAGTTTCCATATCAAAATCTTAGAGGTGAGGAGAGAAAGTAAATTTGCAATCCTTCACTAGCTCTGATTTGAGATCAGCACAGTTTTGTTCTTGCATAGCAAATATATTTTAGAAAAAGTATGTTTCCTTATGCATAACTCAAATCAGTTCATCTCTGTCTCTCCACCTCTGTAGCAGACCATATGCTAGAGTCTATAACATGGTGTAGAGGGAAATTCTTCATGCTCTAGCCCCTCAAATCAAGGAGGAATATGTACACTTAAACAAGTTAATAATTAGGAAAAGGATAGGCAGTTATCTCAGACTTTCTCAGAGGTTCAGTTCAGTTCAGTTCAGTCAGTCGCCCAGTCGTGTCCGACTCTTTGCGACCCCATGGACTGCAGCACGCCAGGCCTCCCTGTCCATCACCAACTCCCGGAGTTTACTCAAACTCATGTCCATTGAGTCGGTGATGCCATCTAGCCATCTCATCCTCTGTTGTCCCCTTCTCCTCCTGCCTTCAATCTTTCCCAGCATCAGGATCTTTTCAAATGAGTCACTTCTTCACATCAAGCGGCCAAAGTATTGGAGTTTCAGCTTCAAAATCAGTCCTTCCAATGAATATTCTCAGAGGTAGAAATTCTGAGGTAGAAAAACAAAAAGAAGGATCTAGGTGCAAAGTGCACTGAATTTTAATCCAGCAAGAAATAGTTTAAAAAAATGTTTTTTTTGAGCTGGTACAGTTTGAGTTGCAAGAAATTTGTAAGAGGTTCTGCCTCAGCCAGTCATGATGATGAAGCAATATTTCCTAAACAAATAAATGACTACCAATTGTAGAAGATGTCTAATGCTAATTATTCTAGGTTCTGAAATCAGATGCCTTCTAGAAGTTTTATGCATTATTAGGTATATGTCCTTAATACCTTTTAAATTATTTCCTGATTCTTGGTCTTGCCAAATGTAGCTTTGCCAACCTCAGTACTTTCCAAGAGTGTAACCCCCAAAGTTAATGAGGGATTCCTGTGTAGTTGATGCAGAATGGCCAAATGGTACAGGGGCAGTTTAGCACTAAATCAAAATGATCTGTTCCAATAAAACAGTTGCAGGATTTTTGATGGAGATGAGTATGAACTTGATAGGCCCCTGAGGATTCATTTATAAGACTGCAGGAGATGATGTCGTGCTGGATTCAGGTCTAGTTTCAACAGAAAGGATACGTGGACACCAGTCACCTTGGGACCTCAGAGAGTCACTGGAATTCTCTAAAAACTTCCGCACTTGTGTCTCTCTGTCTACGAACTGGACCCAAGCCCGTTGATAGCATGAGTAAGCAGAGTGATGGTGGTCTGCAAGCTGATGACTGGTCTCAGTTAATCAGGGAAGCGTTTCTAAGCACTCAGTTCTTTATCTAACTTTCTGGCCTCTTGTGCTATCACAGAGACAGTTTTTGCTGCTGATGAAGTGGGTTAGGTTCAGATGCACTCCAAATGATGCATAAACCATGTAGCCCTGCCTACTGGCAACCAACATGTGCCTTTGCTGGGCTCAAGCCAGCTCCGCCCAGCACAGCTGATTTTGTTCATGGTGAAATGGGGCAGAGGGATCATGGTGCCAAAAGAAGCTGGGCCTCATCCTCAGCTACAAAGTTGTCCAGAAGGAATATTTGAGCAGAATTCCTGTGTTTGCTGATCTTAATAGTTAAGTCTTACTCTATATCACTCCCAGCCTAATGTAGGGAAATTTCTCAGACAGTATCACATTTTATTTGAGTACCATCTCCAGACTTCTCTTTACCCCTCTATGTTCCAGTGGTGGTGGTGTGCATTTTCTAAACATCTTAAGTGCTTTGCTTTGAAAGCTTTGGTTTCCCAGATAAAATTCGGATTGTAAATCTAAGTGTTATGGAGCAGAACTACTAGTATATCTCTGAAGGCTTTCACTCTTATTGCCCAGAATTGGCTTGTGCCCCTTCAGTTCAGTTCAGTCGCTCAGTCGTGTCCGACTCTTTGCGACCCCGTGAATCGCAGCACGCCAGGCCTCCCTGTCCATCCTTAGCTATTTTAATAATAATTTTACTCCTCAAATAGTGTCTCAGGCACTTGAATGTAGTCTGATATCTTTATGAGACATCCAGCTAGTATTTATTACATATGTAAATATGTGCAGTTTTAAAAATACAACAGTAAGTACAAATAGTCATTGCTATGAACTTCTTTTTTGGGGTGGCGTTGGCCTTTATCTGGTAAAATTCCAGTGGGCAGAGAGCTTGAGCCTGGTGGTTAATTTTATATCAGATTTCAGCCAGCCGGCAGTTACCCTCGTCTGCCGGTAAACTACTTTTTCTGTCATTTGGTATTAGATGTATTACACACCAAGCAGTAATTATCTTTGACACATAATTATTATGGTTTTGATGACAAGAAAGTCTTTTCTTTCCCTGCTTTCATAACATATATTCCTGAAAGTCCAGGCTTGCAAAATGCAGCTAAAAATTAAAAGCACTTGGCTTCAGATCGAACTTGAAGAGAGGGGTTAAAACAAAAGAATTGTGTGTGCATGAGGGAGGACAGTTTGGGGAGGGTAAAATTGAAAAAAGAAAAAGAGAAAGAAAAAGAAAAAGGTACAGACTATTGAAAATTTCTCAGATATCTCATAAGTAAATGGATGAACAGGAAAGAAACTTCAAGGGTCATTAATGCCCTGGAGAAAAGCTGCTGGGACATGGCCAGACCAGGTTCCCAGCAGAAAAAGGGTGCCTTTAAAGTAATAGACTGACCAAGGCTCAGACTAAAAGAGAGAGGAGAGGAAAAGAGGAGGCTCCTGGCAAGGCCACACAAACCACACAAATGAGTTTCTAATCTTGCCACCCGGGCATTTTCCATTCATTTGCACTCTGAGTCAACCCCAGCTGCAGGCCTGGATGAGCAGTTTAACAATCCTTGCCTCCAAACAAAGATTTTTTTTTTTCTACATGATCAGAATGGGACATCCTGAGTTTCTTGAGCCTGGGGGCTATGCAGGATTTAAACAGGCAAGTGCCTGGCACTCCTCCAGTTCTACCTGCGGCTGTGTCTCTTGTAAAGCTGGGTCACCAAGGTTTGGCTGCAGAGGCTGGTCTTGGCTCTCTTGAACGATTCCCTGGAACTTCTGCCTAGGAGTATCTGGGGACAATGGGAGGTGCTGAGGAGGGTGGGTGGGCGGAGACAAGGGGAGAAAAAAGGGTGTATTGGAGGGTTTGCTAGAGGCTGGCATTATAATACATGGATGTAATAATTTAACTCTAGGAAGCTGATGTTATCTAGGATCTGATTAGCACAAGAGGAAATCTATTGGGTTGGCTGATGGTGACTGAACTGAGATGGAAGATGTTTTCCTTTTCCTTATATGAAAGTAAAAAATGTGGGCATCAGGGAATCACTTAGGTTCCCAAGGGTGCTTTCTCTCCTTATAGACTTCTCAGCTGCAACTCAAATAATAATAATCAAGTGACCAAACCTGAAAGGAGCTCTAATTTTAGTTCATTTTATTATTTAGAGATGGGGAGTGGAGGGGGAGGAGGGGGCGGCTGCCATCTATGAGTAATGCTGTCTTGCAAGCTCTTAAGCCATATTTAGTAACATGGGGTATAAAAATAAGCTTTTGGTTCAATTTTTTTTTAAAGCAGACTTCTGTTTCCTTTCTTCTATTCCCTCTCCCAAAGACGGATTTAACTAATTACACTTTCAGCTGAATGCTGATAGACATGTATTTATTATCAGTGCTATAAGCCCTGGAATTCTTTCTTCCTCTGTGAGGCCACAGACATATACATTAAACTCCAGTCCCTGTGAGCTGTCAGAGTTATGGTCCAGCCCAGAGCAGTGCAACATGATAAAGTTTTCAGGCCCTGTTTAGTTAAGACTGAAGAGCTGGGACCCAGCCAATCTCCACCACTCAGGGCTCTTTTCACAGTCCAAAATGATTTGGCTTAAACGTTTCCAACTGTGATGAGGTCCCATTTCAGTGATTATGCAGTCATTCACTTTTCCACATCAACATCAAAGTCATTAACAGCCGAGTATTATTGCATTGGCTGGAATTCAGTTAAGGACTAGAGGGAAGTTGCTCTTTATTAAGATAAATCATTGCCTTGGTTATGTCACCCATGAAATAATCAATTTACTGTGTTGGTTAATTTCCTCCCTCTTTGATCTGTGAATTAAATTCAACAGATCATTGTTTCACACAACTACCACTCAAAAGATGTTTTAAGGGAAAAATGCATACACATGTTCTGATGGCTGTGGTCTTATGAGTGTGATAAACACCATAGCACACTGAAGGCTCAGTTCATTCCATCATTCATTTCTGCAGTTATCTTATCTCCCCGCTATGCTCCAAGGGCAGGGCAACGCCCTGATCTAGCTGGGTGATCCTCTCTCTGAATTCCTGAAGTGTTCTGCTAAGAAATAAAATGTTAAGCAGAGCTAGCCTTAATACTTTGGGGATCATGAGCTTGTACTGAATCCAATGTGGGATATCCTTGTCTGGAATTCAGAATGAAAAAGCAGTGATCTTTACATGGATACTCACTTATAAATGTGAGGTATCCTTTAGAAAGATCCCTCTCATAAATACAAGGCATTCTTGGCTCCATAATTCATGGCTTCTTATAGGGGAAGGAAGTTGAGAGGGATGTTTCATTTTTCTTTGCTTTGGTGATTCCTCTGAGAAATGTTCTTGTGCTTGGGTGATTTAAAAATATATATTTTATAATGAAATATTTCAAACATGCAGACAAGTATAGAGAATAATATAATAAAAATCCATGGACCCATGGTACAACTTTATCAAATCTTAACATTGCACTTCAGATGTACGTGTGTGTGTGTATGTGTGTTTTAAAGAAATAAATCTTATGAATGCGGTTGAGGATGCCTATGTATCCTTTTCCATTCTCTATCCTCAAAGGGATGGCTATTGTGGATTTATACATGTAAATACTTTGTTTTTCAAACTTTACTTTTGCCGCCTGTTTTTGCTATTACAACGAACACATATATTACTTTAAAAGTTTATAAACTTTTTGAAGATGATTTTATCTCTTATGCATCCTTTTGCAGCTTGCTTGTTTTACCTACATAATTTGATTTGCCAATATTGATGCATGTATATTTGTTACTCATTTGAACTGTGGCATAATATTTCATAGTATGAATACATTTAAATCTTAGACACATGTCTTTGTTCACAAGTATGAGATTTTTCTCTAGGATCTGTACCAAAAAGATGAGATTTCTGGGTCATAAGATGAGATCGTTGGATGCATCATCACCAACTCAGTGGCTCATAGGATGAGATGGTCTGATGGCATCACCAACTCAATGGACATAAGTTTGAACAAGTTCTGGCAGATGGTGTCACAAAGAGTTGAACATGACTGAACGACTGAAGAACCACAATAAGAGTACTCACATCATTAACTTTATTAGCTGTTGCCAAATTACCAGTTTATATTTCCAGTACTAGTATATCAGAATCTCTAACTCCTCCAAACTTTCTGTGCTAAAATGACTAAAAATAAATTTCTTATTGAAAATCAGACTGAGGCCACTGTTCTCTGCCTTCTATGCACTCAGTCTCCACACTGAAAGTAAAGTAGAAATGTGCAGTCAACAAAAGTCCAATGGAAGTAGGAACTGCCCAATATTATTTCTTACTTCTGTTTCAATCTTGACTTTCAATATCTGACTTAAGAGATAGGTGCAGTCAGGATAACATGGAGGGCTGAAGGCTGGCAAATGATATTTTTTAAAAAACATGGCTAGCTCTTCATAGTCAGTTGAAATGGAGATACATGATAATTTTTCACAAACTTCAGACTCAAAACAACACTTTGACCTAATGGTTACAATGAACATAGGACTGCAATCTCAATCCCTTCAATCTCAAATTTTCATAAAGATGAACTAAGCACTTTAAGAAGACTATATATATATATATATATGTTTACCTTTCTTGCTGCATTAAAATAAAATACCATCTATTGGACACTGAAGAGAATATAGAGCATGATGACAGGTATACTCTTTTCTTATACTCTTAGAGTGGAACCTGGGCTTCCGCAGCGGCTCAGCAGCAAAGACTCCGCCTGCAATGCAGGAGTCGCAGGAGGGTCAGGGTCAGTGAGAGCTTATCTTTGCCAGTTTCTCTGTAAACACCTGTGGACAGGAAAAAATAGTTCTGAATTTTTTTTTTTTTTTAACCTCTTATATGAGCTTCCCAGGAGGCTCAGTGGCAAAGAATCTGCCTGCCAATGTAGGAGACATGGATTCAATCGTTGTGCTGAGAAGCTGCTCTGGAGGAGGAAATGGCAACCCACTCTAGTGTTCTTGCCTGGGAAATCCCATGGACAGAGGAGCCTGGTGGGCTACAGTCCCGGGGGCTGCAGAGTCAGACACGACTAAGCACACATTTCCTAACTGAGACCCTGGGACCAAATAATCTTGGTTTGACTTCTGGTTCCTTTTCCTGCTAATAGCATGACCTTAGACTAAGCTCTAGTTTTCTCATCTGTAACTTCATAGAGCTATAGTGAGGAATCATCAGGAAACAGATGTAAATTAATTAACTCAGCACTAAATGGATGTGAGCTCTAATAACACATTGTGGTTCTTATTGTCATGTTTAGTTGCTTCTCAGGTGGCAAAGAGAGAAAGACAATAAATTAACAAACTGTGGGGTTCTGCTGAGTGAGCCTGCTTCTTCCTGGATAGCCATATGCTTCCAAGGGGAACCCTACACCAGTGCTCATTACTGCTCTCATGTGTTTGTTCACCCGTGGTAACATTTAGCTCTCTACCAGACGTGTTTTATTCTGTTTAGGCTTTGCTGGCTTTTAAGGACCTTTCCAAGATGTATTATTTTGCAGTGTTCCTTAAGATGAGGTGATGCCAGGTTTTAAAAGATAAAGCAAGGCACAGTGATTTCAGATACTCTTGAGTTGCACAGCGTGTAACAACTAGGTGTTCTTTTCCCAGTAAATCAAGTTTTAAGTAGAGTAACTTTCAGAGAAGGGAAGAACATGACAAGAATCCTAGAAAGCTTTTCAGCTAATGCTTTTTGACTTGGTGGTTCGTTTATGACGGGAGGGAATGTTAAGGGGAGGGACAGGTCAGAGATGGTGCTACTGGTGGAATCATCCTGTGAAATGCATGGAGCACTTGTCCGCTTAGGGAATCTGTAGGAGCAATGAACACTGCACAAATACCTTATCCCCAGTTTTTTCACCATAGAAACAAAAGTTTCTGGTTCTTTGAGACTAGGTGTCACTGTAACTGGCATCAGGATATTCTGTGGGCTCACTTCTAAAAAAGCTAAAGATCAGGGAAAAAAAATCACAAGTATTGTTCTTTAGTCTGAGACCTTTGTCTGAAATGTTTGACACCTCAAACACAGAGAATTTTAAAATTTATAGATTAATATAAATTATATTTAAACAGCTCAAAATTTTTAAGTGTTCTAGGCCAAAATACCTGGGCTTTATCAAACTTATTTAGTAAATTAGGAAGATGTATATTTCCCCCAGGGGAAATATATGTTGGGAAAATAAGACTAAATTTTCTCTGACAATAGCAGTTTCTTAAAAAAGGGAAAAAGAGTAGGTGAAAATGTATGTATACATGTGGATATATGTAGATTATTTATTTTATAATTTATACTACCAAGATAATATCAGTTAGACAACAGTAGAGGAGAAAATATGAATTAGAATTGGATTCTGAAATACTGCAGTAATTTCAATGAGTGCTTATTTTAAAGATAGTTACTATTGAAAAGAATTTCTCATCCTTACCTGTTATTATATTTAGTGTTTAAGTATGTGGAATTTAATGGTAAATAAAGTTTAAAACTAATTACATCTGCTTTTAAATGACTTCATCAATCAGTATCTAAAATTTACCAGAATTGGGCATTAATCCATCAAGTGGTTGGAAATTGCCAGGGTATTCCAGCTACTTTAGCAGTTCATATTTTATAATATTTCTGTCTCCACATTACTAACATTAAGCATAATTTCATGGCAGAAGACAATTAGATTAATGAATGACTCTTGTGTTGTCAAATCCCATGAAAGCCATTTCTGCAAAACGAACTGGAAAATCTGTTCTGTATTTTAGAAGAGGTGGCAGTTTCTATACTAGACAAAGAAGGCCAACTTCTGTATTCAGTTACTAATGTATAATTCTGGCCTGGAAGTCTACCCTCAGAAAATAGTCTAATAAATTCACGTCCAAAACAAGTTCAAGTCCAGTGAAGCAGTTCATTATTCATTGGGTAAGATATGAAAGAGAAGCTTAATATTTTGCTGATGATTCCAAGCCCAATAAAATTTGTTATTTCTAATTCAGGTAAAAAGTCAACTCTCTATTACTTGTGATATTTCTGAATTAGAAGTAATTTCCTGTTTGAATTGATGACCATGTAAAGAAATTTCAAGTCTTGATCATTTCTCTTCACTGATGAATAACATTTTTTGAGAAGCTGATTTTTCCTGTATTATCATACAATAAACGACCTGAAGAAGCAGGTTAGATCTTTGAGCCTCATTCAAAATTATTTATGCCCGGAACTCTCATTATGCAGGTAATATAATTGTCAATAGTACTTGGAATATGTTTCTTACAAAGCCAGATGAAAAGGAAGACTCATATCTTAGTGTTCAGTGAGAAATGTTGGCCTTTGAATACAATGCATCTGATGGTCATATGTCAATACTTTTGTCTTATAAGAAATAGTGGGTCCAAACAACTTAACAGTAAGAAGTATGTCATTAATAACAGAACCAGAATTATCATTCAGGGATCTGAATTCTAATTTAGAGCTCTTTCCCCTCTACTTAAGACCCATTTCTATTTCCATTCCTTCCTTAAAAATCTGTCAGATAGTTCTCAAAAATGCAGTAATTTAAGGTAAATGTATGAGATCAGTGCTTTGCTGACAGATGGTGGAAGGGAACGCATGCTCAGTTGTCCAACTCTTTGCAACCCCATGAACTGCAGTCCACCACTCCTCTGTCCATGGAATTATCCAGGCAAGAATACTGGAGTGGTTTGCCATTTCCTGCTCCAAGGGATCTTACCAACCCAGGGATCAAACCCACATCTCCTGTGTCTCCTGCAGGGACAGGCAGATTCTTTATCACTGAGCCACCTGGGAAGCCTAAGATGGTGAAAGCTAGATCCTAAAGGGACATGGGGCATGGGGCTGCCCTGGCACAAAGGTTCCATGAGCTCGCTGGGCAGCCAAGAAGGGAGGATTGAAGAAAGGGGCGAATGGGAACACCTGCAGATAAACCATTCTTAAGTGATATGTTGGGGTACACAGTATCCCAAACAATGGTCCCCTGTGGCTGCTCAGTCGGGGTAGTTAGGAAGAGGAGAATGGAGAAGCATTTCCAAAATTTGGGGAGAAGAATTTTTAAGACATGACAACAAAAGTAGCAATTGTAAGGAAAAAAAAAAAAGAAAAAGAACAGAAGTAAAATGGAATAAAGAGACAAAGGGGAAAGCAGACATTTGCATCATAAAAAAATAAGCAGAGAGTTAATATCCCTAATCAAGCATGCACTTATTGGCAGTGAAAAGAAATAAACATGTAAATGAAAAAATAATAGTAGACCCAAGGAGGTGAAATAGGGAGAAATAAAATTTTGCCAAACATGAAAAATACTTATCCTCTCAAATAATTAACATCATTGAGACGCTGTCTTTCTCATATTGAATGACTGAAAACTGAACAAAAAGTAAAAACACACTTAATTAAAAAACAGGAGAGAGATGAGCAATAGGCTGTTGCTTATGCTGGTTAAACTTTAATTTGTATAACTTTTTTGGAAAGTAATTTAATAGTTTATCCCTAATGCCTCAAAGTGCCAGCAATTCTACCACTAAGAAAGAACCCTAAGGCAATATTCACTAAGCATGAAAGTTTAAAAATGAGAAAAAAATTGAGTAGAGCTTGGTTAAACAAATAATCATGGATCACATCCAAGTCTATGCCCTAACCACTGATGCGGAAGAAACCGAAGTTGGTTTTATGAAGACCTACAACATCTTCTAGAATTAACCTTCCCTCCAAAGATGTCTTCCTCATAAAGGATTGGAATGCAAAAGTAGGAAATCAAGAGATTCCTAAAATAACAGGCAGGTTTGGCCTTGGAGTAAAAAATGAAGCAAAGACTAACAGTTTTGTTAAGAGAATATGCTGGTCATAGCAAACACCATTTTTCCAACAACCCAAGAAATGATTCTACATGTGGACATCACCAGATGTCAATACTGAAATCAAATGGGTTATGTTCTTTGCAGCCAAAGATGGAGAGATTCTATACAGTCAGCAGAAACAAGACTTGGAGCTGACTGTGGCTCAGATAATGAATGCTTTATTGAAAAATTCAGGCTTAAATAGAGGAAAGTAGGGAAAAACCACTAGGCCATTCAGGCATGACCTAAATCAAATCCCTTATGATTATATAGTGGAGGCGATTAATAGATTCAAGGGATTATATCTAGTAGACAGAATTTCTGAAAAGTTATGGATGGAGGTTCATAACGTTCAAGAGGGAATGATCAAAACCATCCCAAAGAAAAAGAAATACAAGAAGAGAAAATGGTTGTCTGAGGAGAGTTTACAAATAGCTGAGGAAAGAAAAGAGCAAAAGGCAGGGGAGAAAGGGAATGATATATCCAACTGAATGCAGAGTTCCAGAGACTAGTAAGGAGAGATAAGAAGGCCTTTGTTAGTGAACAATGCAAAGAAATAGAGGAAGGACTAGAGATCTCTTCTAGAAAATTGGAGATGTCAAGGGAACATTTCATGCAAGGATGGGCATGATAAAGGAAAGAAATGGTAAGGACCTAATAGAAGCAGAAGAGATTAATTAAAGGTGGCAAAAACACACAGAAGAACTATACAAAAAAGGTCCTAATGATCCGGATAAACTTGGTGGTGTGATCACTCACCTAGAACCAAACATCCTGGAGTGTAAAGCCAAGTGGGCCTTAGGAAGCATTAGGGCATATTTCATGCAAAGGTGGGCACAATAAAGGACAGAAATGATACTAGCTTAACAGAAGCATAAGATATTAAGAGGAAGTGGCAAGAATATACAGAAGAACTATACAAAAAAGATCTCAATGACCTAGATAACCACAATGGTGTGATCACTCAGCTAGAGCCATACATCCTGGAATGTGAAGTCGAGTGGGTCTTCGGAAACATCACACAAACAAAGCTAGTGGAGGTGATGGAATTACAGCTGAGCTTTTTCAAATCCTGAAAGATGATGCTGTTAAAGTGCTGCACTTAATATGCCAGAAAATTAGGAGAACTCAGCAGTGGCCACAGGACTGGAAAAGGTCACTTTTCATTCCTATCCCAAAGAAAGGCAATGCTAAAGAATGTTCAGACTATCACCCAATTGCACTCATCTCACGTGCTAGCAAAGTAATCCTTGAAATTCTTTAAGCCAGGTTTCAACAGTACATGAGCTGAGAACATGCCTGTGTTCAAGCTGGATCTAGAAAAAGCAGAGGAACCAGAGATCAAATTGCCAACATCTGCTGAATCATCGAAAAAACAAGAGAATTCCAGAAAAACATCTACTTCTGCTTTATTGACTATGCCAAAGCCTTTGTGTGGATCACAACAAACTGGACAATTCTTCAAGAGATGGGAATACCAGACCACCTGACCTGCCTCTTGAGAAATCTGTATGTAGGTCAGGAAGCAATAGTTAGAACTGGACATGGAACAACGGATTGGTTCCAAATAGGGAAAAGAGTACGTCAAGGCTGTATATTGTCACCCTGCTTAGTTAACATATGCAGTGTACATCATTTGAAATGACGTACTGGATGAACCACAGGCTTCAAGCACAAGCTCCCTGGAATCAAGATTTCAGGGAGAAATGTCAGTAACCTCTTAATATGCAGATAGCACCACCCTTATGGCAGAAAGCGAAGAGGAAAAAAGCTGGTGAAAAAAAAGATGGTGAAAGCTAGATCCTAAAGGAACACGGGGCATGGGGCTGCCCTGGCACAAAGGTTCCATGAGCTCGCTGGGCAGCCAAGAAGGGAGGATTGAAGAAAGGGGCGAATGGGAACACCTGCAGATAAACCATTCTTAAGTGATATGTTGGGGTACACAGTATCGCAGACAATGACCCCCTGAGGCTGCTCAGTCGGGGTAGTTAGGAAGAGGAGAATGGAGAAGCATTTCCAAAATTTGGGGAGAAGAATTTTTAAGACATGACAACAAAAGTAGCAATTGTAAAGGAAAAAAAAAAAAGAACAGAAGTAAAATGGAATAAAGAGACAAAGGGGAAAGCAGACATTTGCATCATAAAAAAATAAGCAGAGAGTTAATATCACTAATCAAGCATGCACTTATTGGCAGTGAAAAGAAATAAACATGTAAATGAAAAAATAATAGTAGACCCAAGGAGGTGAAATAGGGAGAAATAAAATTTTGCCAAACATGAAAAATACTTATCCTCACAAATAATTAACATCATTGAGAAGCTATCTTTCTCATATTGAATGACTAAAAACCAAACAAAAAGTAAAAACACACTTAATTTAAAAAAAGGAGAGAAAGTGAAGAACTAAAGAGCCTCTTGATGAAAGAGGAGAGTGAAAAAGTTGGCATAAAACTCAACATTCAAAAAACAAAGATCATGGCATCTGGTCCCATCACCTCATGGCAATTAGATGGGGAAGCAGTGACCGACTTTATTTTTTGGGGCTCCAAAATCATTGCAGATAGTCACTGCAGCCATGAAATTAAAAGATGCTTGCTTCTTGGAAGAAAAGCTATGACCAACCTAGACAGCATATTAAAAAGCAGAGACATTACTTTGACTACAAATGGCGTGCTGCAGTCCACAGGGTCACAAAGAGTTAGACATGACTTAGTGGCTGAGTAACAACAAGCTATATATGCTTAATAATTGTAAAGTACAGTCTCCTTATGTATAAAATGTGTATTTTGTTGGCAGTTTATTGAGAAAATGTATGTAATGTATATAATAAGCACTCACTCAATAGATGTTTAATATTATATATTAATAGTTTGTTCTTTAAATTTTTCAGATGTCTTGGGAGAGAATGTTCCAGGTGAATGGAAATATCCTGAGGTGGTGTGTGCTTGGCAGGCTTATTCACAGACAGGAAGGTGGGTACTAGACCTGCAGTCCAGTGAATGCAGGGGAACAGTGGGAGATGGTGATGATGATGAGTTTAGAGAGGTGACTGGGGCAGATCACATATGGCCTTTAAGGCAATGTGAAGAACCTGACATTTTCTATTTATTTGCTTACTGTCTATCCTCCCCATAAGGATCAATCTCTACAAAGGCACGTATTATTTTTGTTCACTGCTATACCCATAAGCATTTAGAACTGCTCTGTTCAACATGGTAGCATAGCCACATGTGACTGAGCACCTGAAATGTGGCTGGTATGAACTGTGATGTAAACAATCTCTTTAATAAATATTTATATGGGTTGCATATAAATGACATGCTAAATCATGATAAATGATTGATTTATCCATGATAAATCATGAATATGTTAAATTAAATAAAATATATCATTAGAATTAATTTTACTCCTTTATTTTTGCTTTTAGAAATGTGGTTATTAGAAAATTTAAAATTTTATATGTGACTCACATTATACTGTTAAAAGCACAGACATAAATGGTACACAGTTGTCATTCAGCAACTATTTGTTGAATGAATGAATGAGCACATGTTGTGTTGTAGCTTGATTCTGTTTGACATGACCTCTGAATTTTAAATTTGACTCAAAAACTATGGGATTTGTGGTTAGATGAGAACTTGTCTCTGATTAATATTTGTCATAACAGCCACTTTTAGATTCATGTTTCCTCCCAGCTCTCTCTTCTGAGAGTTACCTGGCTATGCATATCTTTGGCTGTAGAATAGATAGCTTAGTAAAGGCAGAAAATTCTGCTGTTGTTGATGTTGACAAAGACTCAGACCTGACAGGAGCAAATGTTAGCTCTACTAGTGTGTGAATTTTAGATCTAATATAATCTTGGTGGTTGTCATAAGGATTTAGCCAGCTACTACATCAATACATATTTAATTTATTGAAAAAGTAACAATCCAACATATATGTAAAGGTAATTATGACATATACCTTTCATACTGAAAAACATGTTTGTACGGGATAAAACTCTAAAGTAAAGAGGCTGTGGGGGTTTTTTGTTTGTTTGTTTTGGTTCAAGAAAACTGCATCTTTCTATGTATTTGTTACTGTGGAGGATTATGTTTATATCTGGGCCTTTACCTGTAGGGGGTTCATGGACACATGTTTTGGCCTGGTACATGTTTATAGAAATCACTTTTTCCTATCTATAGAAATATAGATAAGTAAATTTTTAAAATTTATGGGAGGCCATAGAAAGTGTTTTCTAAGTAGATGACAGACACTGGGGCTGAATCCTACTTCAGGCATCACTGATTGACTTTTATTAACTCTGGTTTGTAAGGCTGATAGGCTCAGACTTGTAGCTGATGGACAGGTTTTTGTCACCCAGCCAAGATAGGAATCCCAGAGAAATGCCAAAGAGAAAAGACAATGTTGTTCCCCCAAAACCATTGTGCTTTGAACGTTGCTACTTTGTTTTTTCTATTTTACATACCCGAGCTGAAATGTTTTTACCAATTATTTTGTCATTCTTTATAAAACTTAGTTTAATCAGATGCTGAGTCTGATCTTTGTGCTTTAGGCTATGGCTGTAAATAGCAATGAAGTGGAAATACTGTTTGTTTAAGAAGCTGGAATGCACTGGTTTAGTTAAGAGACAGAGTGGAAGAATATGAACACATACATTATTTCCTCAACTCCTAGTTCCCCCAAAGAGAAATCTTAAAAAAATTATTTTTAAAGAATTCTCTTACAGGCTAGTTAGGTATGACTTGAAATCTGCACATGTAGCTAAAGTGTGATTTCTTTCTTTCTCTAGCTAGGTTGAATTCTAGGCGGGTATATGGATATTGTGCTTGATTGCTCCAATCTACTTTTTCATTCAACCGACATTTGTTCAGCATCTGAAGGATGAACCTTGGCATGATAGGTGCTTTTGCAAGCCCTGCATTTAAACTTAAAAGATGTGACATTCAAGTGTTATTATTCCTATTTTCAGATGAACATTCATTCTCTAAGAGGTTCTAGGAAGTTCCACAGCCAGTAAGTAACAGTATTCTATGTTCAGTGATCTTCCTCTTCTTTAGGTGCAGCTGAGTTTTTCTTTTCATTCCACTCATTAAAACCTCTCTGAAATGATCTGATAATCTCATTCCTGTGAAAAACTCAAGATGAGTTAGCTTAGTAGGTTTCTAATTTCCCTTGAGATTTCTTCTTTGATCTATGGGTTATTCAGAAGTCTGTTGTTTAATTTTGAAATATTTGGAGATTTTCAAGCTATCTTATTGTTACTGAGTTCTAATCAAATACTGTTCTGATCACAGAACATACTGTATCATTTTGATCCTTTGCAATTTACTAAGACTTGCTTACTGGATCAGCTACAGACTATCTTGGTGAATGGTCCATTGCACTTGGGAAGAATGTGTGTTTCTCTCTTGTGGGTTATAGTGTTCTATAAAACCATATCAGGCCAAGTTGTTGATATCGTTGTTCAAATTTGCCATATGCTTTCTAATTTTTCTGCTTGTTTTGTTGATTGCCAAGAGAGGGATGTTATATCTACAACAGTGGATCTGTTTCTTTATTTACTTCATTTTTGATTCACATATTTGGGAACTTAGTTATTGGGTTCACAAATATTTAAGATTGTTATGATATCTTGATGAATTGATGTTTCTACTATTATTAAATTTCCTTCTTTATCTGGTAGTAATTTTCTTCTCAAAGTCTCCTTTGGCTGACAAAAATGTACCACGCTAGCTTTTTTAGGCTTAGGGTTTGTATACTATACATTTTTCATCCTTTCACTTTCAATCTGTCTGTGCCTTAATCTTCTAAGTATATTCTGGTAAACAACATGTAGTTAAGCTTTGCTTTTGTTTTTCAGTCTGATAATCTTTGCCTTTTAATTTTAGTAATTAGTCCATTTATATTCAACATAATTATTGACATCTGTGAATTTTGATTTACTCTCTTGATGTTTGCTCTCTTTTTGTCTTATCTGATTTTGTTAATCTATTTCTCCTTTCCTGCTTGTTTTTGAGTGAAATGAGTATATTTAATATTTATATGTTAGTAGTAGATATTCTCTACTTTTAGGTTATGTCTCTTGGTATTATCTTTTAGTGATTATTGTAGATATTAAAATATTCATCTTTAACTTTTCATAGTCTACTTTAAAAAATATTCTATCTCTTTATAATCAGTACAAGAACCTTAAACTTATATACTTCCAGATATTGGCCATGTCTGCTCACTGTGCACTTGTTATCATTATATTTTATTTTGACATAGGCTATAAACCCCATGATGCATTGCTATGATTTTGGCTTTAAAGAGATAATGGGCTTTTTAAAAGTTTTATCTCTCTTGTTTCTCATAAAGACATAGAATTTAAAAATATATTTACTATAAAAAATGAATAATTTTATAAGATTCTATATTTTCATATGTAAAATATTTTACATTATATATGTGTATATATCTACCAGAATAAGTTAAAAAATCTTTTATATTTATCTATATGTGTGAATTTCTAGGTGTTCTTTGTTTCTTCATGCAGAGGGAATTTTTTCTTTAACATTTCTTGTAGTGCAGGTCAGCTAGGGATGAATTCTTACAGACTGTCTGAAAATTTCTTTTTTTCCTTTTTTTCCTTCATAAAGGATATTTTCACTGGATATAGAATCAAGGCTGACAGTTTTTTCTTTCTGAACTTAAAAATGTCATTCCGTTTTCTCTTGTTCTCCATTGTTTCTGATGAACAGTCATACTTCATTCTGATTGTTGTCCGCCGGTGCATAAAGTGTGACTTTTTTCCCCCTCAGGCTGCTTTCGAGATTATACTTAGCTTTCAGCACTTTGACTATGATGTGTATAGGTGCAGTTTTCTTTGCATTCATCCTGTTTTGGGTAAATACAAGAAATGTACTTCTTGGAACCATGGGTGATAGTTTATCAACTAAGCAAAATTCTCAATTTTATTATCTCTTCACAAAGTTTTTGCCCCATTTTCGCTGTCTTCTTTATATGAAATTCCAATTATGCATACACAGCTTATTTGCTATTGTTCCACACATTTCACATGCTATATCTTTTAAAAATTTTGTTTCTCTTTATTTTGCAGTTTGAATAATTTCTATGAGCATGTCTTTTAGTTCACTTAGTTTTTCCTCTTCTGTATCTTATCCGTTGATAAGAATGAATGAAAATAATTCTGATGGCCTCTATTGATACTCTTTTTAGTTCTAGAATTTCCACTTGGATCTTTTGTATATGGAAAACTACACAGAATTTTCTGTTTGCTCATCTGTGTCTTTCCTTAATAAATATTTTAACATATTTATTGTATTTAAAGTCTCTTTCTGGTCATTCCAACATCTGGGCTATATCTGAGTCTGATTCTTTTGACTATTTCTTTTCTTAATGATGGGTCACATTTTCTTGTTTCTTTGCATGGTTCAGTTTTTGATTGAATGCTATATATCTGTATAAGATAAATGTAAAGATTGAATAAATATTTGTGCCAAGAGAAGGTTTAGCCCCTTCTGTCATGGAAGTACTGTCAGTATATATTTTTAGTTGAGTAGAGTTGCAGCCATATGTTGTTTAGTTGGATTTAGTTTAGTGAAGTCTTCAAATGATTTGAAGGCAAGTTCAATACACTTTTATCAGAGCTTTGGATTTGAGTTCCTGGAGGATAATCCTTCGTTTTCCTGCATTGCCTGCATTTTTTAGCAGGTCCCACACATGTACACATCAGATGAAAAAACTATTTGAGCTCTCTTATTGCTCTTTCTGCTGTAGGAGGCTATTGCTTGCATTCATCCCAAGACTCAGAGTTATAGGAGGATTTCTCTCATTTCTCCTATGCTGACTTTATACTTCGCTAGGCTTTGCATGCCTGTGCCTGGCTCTGTGTGTGTGTGTGTGTGTGTGTGTGTGTGTGTGTGTGTGTGTGTGTGTGTGTATCAGAAGGTTAGTCTATAAGTTGTTGAGTGAAGAGTGGGGAAGTTTCTAGGTATAACTATAGATTTGTCTATTTTTTCCTTTCAGTTCTGTACATTGTGCTTCACATATTTTGTCACTGTTATCTGATGCCTATATTTTAGAATTGCTATATCTTCTTGGTGAATTGACTCATTATTATGCAATATATTTGTATACTTTATCTGATATTAATATAGCCAGACTTGCTTTCTTTTGATTAATATTTGTATGACATACCTTTTTCATCCCTAGACTTTCAGCCTGCCTATATAGGCAGACTTTCAGCATCTCTTGTACACAGTATGTAGTTGAGTAATTTTTGTAACACATTACAGTAGTCTCTGTCTTTTAATTATCATGCTGCTGCTGCTGAGTCATGTCAGTCATGTCTGACTCTTTATGACCCAATGGACTGTAGCCCACCGGGCTCCTCTGTCCATGGGATTCTCCAGGCAAGAATACTGGAGTGGGTTGTCATTTGGTTCACATGTATTTAATTTAATTTTTGATATGTTAGATCTTAAGTCAGACTTTTTATTTTTTTTAGCTTTGGTTTGTTACTTCTGGTTTTTTTTTCTTGCCTTTCTGTGGGTCACATAAACATTTTTTAGAATATCTTTTTGATTTATCTGGAGTATTTTAAGAATATCTCTTTGTATAGCTCTTTTAGTGGTTGTTCTGGATATTATATTGTATAAACATCACTCATCATAGTCTACTTGTGTCAAAATTTTACCAATTTGAGTAACATGTAGAAACTTACTTCCCTTTTTGCTCTTTATTCTCTTTTATTAGTAATATATTTACCATAAATATTATCTATAATACATACATTTAGAACTATGTCAGATACAATTATAATTTTTTACTTCAATCATCAAGCATAATTTAGACTTTACCTCAGGAGGACAATACATTGTATTTATCTCTATATTTACTCTTCCCATTGTTCTTTCTTCTTTTTTTGATGTCTCATGATTCCCTCTTTCATCATGTCCTTTCTCTTTAGAAAATTTTCTTTAGCCATTCTTTTAAGGTAACATACTGATGACAAATTCTCTTAGTTTTCTTTTGTCTGAGAATGTTTTTATTCCTCTTTAATCTTGAAAGAATAATTTTTTATCCAAATGGAATTATGGGTTGAGACTTAATCTTTATCTAAAAGATAATTTTTAATTCAAATAGAATTATTGATTGAGACCTCTTTTTTCATAAATGTCATGCCAATTCCTTACAGCTTCCATAGCTTCAAATGAGAAATCTGCTACTGTTAAAATTGTTTTGTCCTATAGGTAAAATGTTTTTCTCTTGTTGCTCTCAAGACAATTTTTTGTTTTTAGTTTTCAAATGTTTGACCACAGTGCATCTTGACATGTATTGCTTTGGTTATCTCCTGTTAGGAGTTTGCTCAGCTTTGTGAATCTGTAGATTTATGTCTCTTGCAAAATTTGGGAAGCTTTTAGCCATTATTTCTTTAAATATTTTCCAGCCTGCTCTCTTTATGCTCTTTCTTATATTCTAATGACAAAACTGTTGGATCTTTATGACAATCCCACAGGTCACTGAGTCTCAGTTAACTTTCTTCAGTCTATTTGCTCTCTATTGTTCAGATTGGGTAGGATCTATTATTCTACTTTGAAGTTTACTGATTGTTTCCTCTGTCCCTTCTGTTCTTCTGGTAAGCCCATCCACTGAGTTTTTAATTTTAATTTTTGTATTTTTTAGTTTTAACTTTTTCATTTGACTTGTATTTATATTTTATATTCTTTGCTGAACGTTTCTGTTTCTTTGCTGAGACTTTCTCTTTTTTTCAGTTGTTTCACATGTGTTTGTGGTTGTTTACTGAAGCATTTATATGATGGCTGATTTAAACTTCTTTGTCAGATAATTTTAATATTTCTGTTATCTCTATATTTGCAACTATTGATTATCTTTTTTATTCACGTTTTTTTTCTGGTGCTTAGTAACTGATTTTTAAACATTTTTAAAACCTGGATATTTTGGATATTATGTTATAGCACTATGAATTTGATTTACACCTTCTGGTTTAGTTAGCTTCTACAATTACCACTATGACATAGGAAATGGAAGGTATTGCCTACTACTGGCAAATGGGAATAGAAGTCCGTGTTCCTCACTCAGCCTCTGGTGACAAACATGTTGGGAAGGAGCTCTTCATTATTGCTGGGTAGGAGTGAGGTTTCCAGCTCCTCACTAGTCCTCCACTGACACCACTGGGAAATGGTCTTATTACAATTGTTTGGTGGTAAAAGTTCTTATTCTTCACTAGACTTCCTCTGACCCTACTTCAGAAGGGTGGCAATAGGCACTTCTTTCCTGCTGGATGGAAGTGGTTGTAGGTTCTGGGTATCCAAATGGTATCCATTGGAAGGATCTCATATGGAGGAGAAAGGGGTGACAGAGGATGAGATGGTTGGATGGCATCACCAACTCAATGGACATGAGTTTGCGCAAACTCTGGAAGATAGTGAAGGACAGGGAAGCCTGGCGTGCTGCAGTCCATGGGATCACAGAGTTGGAAATGACTTAGTGACTGAACAACAACAACATATTTGTTCAGTGGAGATAAAAGACTGACTCTCTGCATGATCTTCTCTGATACCATGCTGGTGGGTGGTGGTAGCCTGGCAGAGTAGAAATCTAGGTTGTCTACTCAGTTTTTGCCAGTGTGGTTAGGAGTGAGGCCATAGTTTTTTCCAGTAATGGTTGACAAGATGGTAAACACTGAAATCAGATTGATTATATTATTTGCAGCCAAAGATGGAGAAGCTCTATACAGTCAGCAAAGACAAGACCAGGAGCTGACTGTGGCTTAGATCATGAACTCCTTATTGCCAAATTCAGACTTAAACTGAAGAAAGTAGGGAAAACCACTAGACCATTCAGGTATGACCTAAATCAAATCCCTTATGACTATATAGTGGAAGTGAGAAATAGATTTAAGGGACTAGATCTGATAGACAGAGAGCCTGATGAACTATGGATGGAGGTTTGTGACATTGTACAGGAGACAGGAATCAAGGGCATCCCCTTGTAAAAGAAATGCAAAAAGGCAAAATGGTTGTCTGAGGAGGCCTTACAAATAGCTGTGAAAGAAGAGAAGTGAAAAGCAAAGGAGAAAATGAAAGATATTCCCATTTGAATGCAGAGTTCCAAAGAATAGCCAGGAGAGATAAGGAAGCCTTCCTCAGCGATCAGTGCAAAGAAATAGAGGAAAACAACAGAATGGGAAAGACTAGAGATCTCTTCAAGAAAATTAGAGATATCAAGGGAACATTTCAGGCAAAGATGGGCTCAATAAAGGACAGAAATGGTATGGACCTAACAGAAGCAGAAAATATTAAGAAGAGGTGGCAAGAATACACAGAAGAACTGTACAAAAAATATCTTCACCACCCAGATAATCATGATGGTGTGATCACTCACCTAGAGCCAGACATCCTGGAATGTGAAGTCAAGTGGGCCTTGGAAAGCATCACTACGAACAAAGCTAGTGGATGTGATGGAATTCCAGTTGAGCTATTTCAAATCCTGAAAGATGATGCTGTGAAAGTGCTGCACTCAATATGTCAGCAAATTTGGAAAACTCAGCAGTGGCCACAGGACTGGAAAAGGTCAGTTTCCATTCCAATTGCAGAGAAAGGCAATCCCAAAGATTGCTCAAACTACAGCACAATTGCACTCATCTCACACACTAGTAAAGTAATGCTCAAAATTCTCCAAGCCAGGCTTCAGCAATACGTGAACCAAGAACTTCCAGGTGTTCAAGCTGGTTTTAGAAAAGGCCGAGGAACCAGAGGTCAAATTGCCAACATCTGCTGGATCATGGAAAAAGCAAGAGAGTTCCAGAAAAACATCTATTTCTGCTTTATTGACTATGCCAAAGCCTTTGACTGTGTGGATCACAATAAACTGTGGAAAATTCTGAAGGAGGAGGGGATACCAGACCACCTGACCTGCCTCTTGAGAAACCTGTATGTGGGTCAGGAAGCAACAGTTACAACTGGACATGGAACAACAGACTGGTTCTGAATAGGAAAAGGAGTACGTCAAGGCTGTATATTGTCACCCTGCTTATTTAACTTATATGCAGAGAACATCATGAGAAACCCTGGTCTGGATGAAGCACAAGCTGGAATCAAGATTGCCGGGAGAAATATCAGTAACCTCAGATAGGCAGATGACACCACCCTTATAGCAGAAAGTGAAGAGGAACTAAAAAGCCTCTTGATGAAAGTGAAAGAGGAGAGTGAAAAAGTTGGCTTAAAGCTCAACAATCAGAAAACTAAAATCATAGGATCTCATCCCTTCACTTCATGGCAAACAGATGGGGAAACAGTGGAAACAGTGGCAGACTTTATTTTTTGGGGCTCCAAAGTCACTGCGGATGGTGACTGCAGCCATGAAATTAAAAGACACTTACTCCTTGGAAGGAAAGTTATGACCAACCTAGACAGCATATTGAAAAGCAGAGACATTACTTTGCCAACAAAGGTCCGTCTAGTCAAGGCTATGGTTTTTCCAGTAGTCATGTATGGATATGAGAGTTGGACCATAAAGAAAGCTGAGTGCTGAAGAATTGATGCTTTTGAACTGTGGTGTTGGAGAAGACTCTTGAGAGTCCCTTGGACTGCAAGGAGATCCAGCCAGTCCATCCTAAAGGAGATCAGTCCTGGGTGTTCATTGGAAGGACTGATGCTGAGGCTGAAACTCCAATACTTTGGCCACCTCATGCGAAGAGTTGACTCATTGGAAAAGACCCTGATGCTGGGAGGGATTGGGGGCAGGAGGAGCAGGGGATGACAGAGGATGAGATGGCTGGATGGCATCACCGACTCAATGGGCATGAGTTTGAGTAAACTCTGGGAGTTGGTGATGGACAGGGAGGCCTGGTGTGCTGAGATTCATGGGGTCGCAAAGAGTCGGACTCGACTGAGCGACTGAACTGAACTAACTGAACTTGGCAAGAGTAAAACGTTTTCCAAACTCTCATATCTTACTAGACTGCCCCATTCTTGGTCTTCTTGCTGGAGAGAGCAGGCTTTGTTAGAATTTTTTTGTTTGTTAGCTTGGGCCAGTTGACATTTTCAGCCCTCCAGTTTTTTAGCTCCTAGAATGAGACATATGAGGCGAAAGAAGAACTCAGGTAATTAATTGATGTGCTGTTTCTTAGGTCTTACATCCTGTGCCTGTCTGTTGTCATTGTTTCCTTCTTCTTCAATATGTCGCCTAAAGGTTTTAGTTGTAGGCAACAGGAAAAATAGGGAAAAGATCTCCATTCCATTTTTTGTAAGTAGAAGTCTCTCTGATGACTTTAAAGATCTTTTTTTAAAAATGTTGTGATAAGTTTGTAGCTGGCTTGTCCTTGCCTTAATCCCCTCCTGTTTCTGAAATTATATGTATTTTTGTAGTGAATGAGAGCAAAAGCAAAAGAAGTTGGTTATGCGATCATTTTATTTGCAAGTCCTTTCTGAGACTTAACAAATGTCACAAAGATTGTGTTGAAATCTCATATACATTGATTTATTTATTTTTAAGGCAGACAGTATTCTGGAAATGAATGAGTGACAGCAACACATTTGTGTCAATCTTTCTAACCCCTGCTAAAATACAGAAATTTTATATATTAGAACCTGAGAAAGGTTTATAATAGTTTTTACACTTTCCCTGTACTATGTCTTTTGTGTAGCATAAAGTTTCAGGTAGTGAAAAGATTGCAGCAAAAAAAAAGTTCTCCTTTGTTTCATAAAACATAGGCCTGTGAGGCCATATGAAGCCAGAGGACAGGCCTGGAGGACTGCAGGGAAACTCCAGGAAATCCCTGAAGTTTGTTTATACCAACAATGTGCTGTGCTGTGCTTAGTCGCTCATTCGTGTCTGACTCTTTGTGACCCCATAGACTGCAGCCCACCAAGCTCCTCTGTCCATGGAATTCTCCAGGCAAGAATACTGGAGTGGGTTGCCATTCCCTTCTCTAGGGGATCTTCCCAAACCAGGGTTTGAACCTAGATCTCCCACATTGCAGGCAGATTCTTTACTGTCTGAGCCACAAGGGGAGCAAGTGACACTGGAAATAAAAACCCAATACCATTTATATTAGATGTAGTGTAATTAAAATAAATTTAAGAAAACATGTGTAAGGTCTATATGAGAGAAACTATAAAACTCTGATGAAAGCAACTAAAGAACTAAGAAATAGACATTTCATGTTCATGGACAGAAAGACTCAATATTGTCCAAAAATCAGTTCTTCCAAACTCGATGTGTAGATTCAATGCAATCCCAATCAAAATTCTAGCAAGAAAAAAAAAATCCTAGCAAGTTATTTTGTGGATATCAACAAACTGATTCTAAAGTTTATACTGAGAGTCAAAAGATCCAGAATAGCCAAAAATATTGAAGATGAACAAATTCAGAAAACTGACACTACTCAACTTCAATACTTGCTATAAAACTACAGTAATCAAGAGAATATGGTAGTATTGAAGAAAAAATAGACAAATCAGTGGAAGAGAATAGAAAACCCAGAAATAGACTCACATAATATAGTCAACTAATTTTTGACAAGAGTGAAGGCAATACAGTGGAGCAAAGACAGTCTTTTCAACAAATGGTTCTGGAACAACTGTATGTACACATGCAAAAAAAGAATCTAAATACAGATTTTACACCCTTCAGAAAATTAACTCAAAATGGTTTATAGACCTAAGAGTAAAATGCAAAACTATAAAACTCCTAGAAGACAACAGAGGGAAAAACTTTTATGACATTGGGCATTGTGCAAGTTCACATGAGCTATCAGGGCTTCCATCGTAGCTCAGTTGGTAAAGAATCCACCTGCAACACAGGAGACCCCAGTTCAATTCCTGGGTTGAGAAGATCCACTGGAGATGGGATAGACTACCCACTCCAGTATTCTTGGGCTTTCCTTGCGGCTCAGCTGGTAAAGAATCCGCATACAATGTGGGATACCTGGGTTTGATCGCTGAGTTGGGAAGATCCCATGGAGAAGGGAGAGGCTACCCACTCCAGTATTCTGGCCTGGAGAATTCCATGGACTGTAGAGTCCATGGGGTCACAAAGAGTCAGACACGATTGAGTGACTTGCACTTTCATTTTCATACATATATATATATATACACACACACACACACACATATATATATATACACCAAAGACACAATTAGTGAAAGAAATAATTGATAAGCTAGACTTCATTAAAAATTAAAAATTTCTGTGCTGAAAAAGATGCTACCAAATGAATAAGCCACAGACTGGGGGAAAATATTTGAAAAAACATAGCTGTTAAAGGACTGTTATCTGCAAATATATAAAGACCACTAAAACTCAGCAATAAGACAATGAACAACCTGATTTTAAAAAAGGCAAAATATCTGAAAAGACACTTCTTCAAAGAAGATATGCACATTGACAAGAAGCCTATTAAAATGATGTTCAACATCATATGTCTTTAGGGAATTACAAATTCCAACAGCAATAAGATACTTTTGTACACCTATTAGAATGGCCAAAATCCAAAACACTGATAACAGTAGATACTGGTGAAGATGTGGAACCTCAGGACTCTCATGTTGTTGGTGAAAATACAAAATGGTAAGCCACTTTAGAAGATAATTTGGTAAGTTCTTACAAAAATTGAATATATTCTTATTGTATGATTCATCACTTTGGCTCCTTGGTATTTGTTCACGGGAGCTGAACACTTACATCTTCACAAAAACCTGCACACAAATGTTTATAGCAACTTTATTAATAATTGTCCAAAGTTGGAAGCAGCCAAGATGACTTTTAGTAGTTAGCTAGTACAGATTATCTTTAGTAGATAAAGACACTGTGGTGCATCTAGACAATGGAATATTATTCGTGGTAAAATCATCTATTAGGCTATGAAGAGGCATGGAAGAAACTTAAAGGCATACAGGGAATGGCAACCCACTCTAGTATTCTTGCCTGGAGAATCCCATGGACAGAGGAGACTGGTGGGCTACAGTCCATGGGGTTGCAGAGTTGGACACAATTGAGTGACTAACACACTGACAATGACTAAGTTATAGAGAATAATCTATAAATGTTAGAAACCATATGATTCCAATTATATGGCATTTGAAAAATGATAAAACTATGGAGATAGGAAAGGGATCTGGTGGAAGCATCAGGGGTTGTGGGGAGAAAAGGATGAGTAGGCAAAGCACAGAGGGTTTTTAGCGCAGTGACACTGCTCTGTATTTGCATTTTACTTACTTGTTACTTATGGCATTGGCGTCATTAAAAAGTACAGTGCCTAGAACATAGTAGTTATGCAATAAATGTTGAACAAAAAGAATGCTTAAATGAATGATTGAATGTTCAGCTCTAGGCAAAATGATGAAATAGGGCAAAGTTTCCTAGAAGATTGAACTACATTTCTAGTTCACGAAGAGTTTCCTTTATGAGCTACAAAATACTTAGTTGGAGAAGCTCTTCTTTCTTCCTAATATTTGAGCAGCATTTGTGACCTGGAGAAAGCCTTTGATGAATGTGACACAGGCTCATTAGACTGATTCAGAACTACTCATGTTTGGGATAGATGTCCCCTACTTAATATAGATTATAAACATTTGTACAGCAAGGGACTGTTTGCTGTTACTCATTTTATATCCAGCATAGAACCTGGATGGCATGCCTTTTGAATAGTAGGTGCTCAATAAACATTTGCTGAATGAACGTTTAAAATGAATCCATTTAGTATCCTGGGTAACTACAAAAGAGGATCTTAATTTAAAGCTGGAATTTATATTTTGTCCTAAACATTTCTATTATGCATTGAACTGTGTCTCCTTCCCACCCACCCCTATCCCCCCAAAAATTCAGTGTTGAAATCTCAAATCCAGAACGTCGATGTGTAACCCTATGTGGAGATAAAGACTTTAAAGATGTGATTAAGTTAAAATGAGCCCTACCCGGTTAGGGTAGGGCTCTAATGTGCTATAACTGGTGTTCTTTTGAGAAGAGGGGAGACCCCAGGGGCTTGTGCACAGAGAAAAGGCCATTTAAGGCCACAGTGGGAAGGCAGCCATCTAACCAAGGAGCAAGGCCTGAGGAGAAACCAAATCTGCCAAAGCCTTGATCTTGGACTTTTAGCCTCCAGAACTGTGAGAAATAAATTTCTGTAGTTTAAGCCACCCTTTCTGTGGTCTTTTATTATGGCAGCCCTAGCAGACTTACATAATTTCTTTGAATTAAAAGCAGGGAAGCCCCATAATTTAATATTGTGAATGTTTTATTGAACAGATATGTTGCTGTTTCTCCACATGTGAGAAACATGTGCACATTGGCAAATGTGTCACTTGCATTTTAAATCATTATTCTGGTAAATATCATGGTATATTTTTTCCCCCTCTCTTTTCTTTTGCCATTAAAATTATACCTGAGAATTTTTATACATTCTTTTCCTTTACCCCTAAGAAATCTTACACTCTGCTTTGGTCTGACGGGTGCTAACTTGACATCCTTTATCCCAACAGACTGAGATCTGGGGACCTCAAAGAGTGCTAATCCACACCGCCACACACCGTGTCATTTGATATCCAGTTCAGTATTTTTCTGCAGGGTCTGGAATCTACTTTATGCAACAATTTTCCTTCCATACATGTTTTTCCCCCCACCCCCAGAACCTTCTTAGATGACACCCTCCCAGGTTAGATTGAACGAGGAAGCAAACTGATGATATTTTATCAGTGACTCAAGTATAACCACAGCCCCAGTTTGGGGAGTCCACTTTTTTAACACTCCTACCGGAGGTAGGGTGATAATGAAGTCAGACACAGACATTTCCTTCAACTTTTGCCAGACAATGTGGCTCCTTGAAGTAGATTACAATGAAGTCTGTACAAAGTAAGAGGCATGTTGGAACGTCCCTCCCCAGAGGAAAACCAGTTTCTAGTCTGAGACTGACCCCATAAGTGGAGTCAAAATCCAATTGTTACATCACTCTTAAAGCATGCTATTTAACACAAAGGCAGCTTATAAAGTAGCAGTTAGAGCAAAACCCTCTGGCTTTAAGTATCATTAAATATTTTTTAAGCGGAGATACGAGGTTTTCAAAGGGTAGCAACATAAAGTTTTAAAAGGTTTTTATCTATGTCATCTAATTTTTCTTTTTCAGACAACATCTTTATGTAGGTAAGCCTTGAACTTTGTGAGTTTTAATATGACAGGCAAGACAATTTTGAAGTCATAATTACTAAATATTTGTTGTACTATTCACAGCTATCTGATAAAAGGACGCTAATTTAGTCATAAAATGAAGAGATGTAGATGCAGTTTCCAAAAACATTCTATTTCAACTTTTCTTCCTTCTTACAATCCTATTTATCACCAATTAGTGCTGTTTCTGGCCTGGCAGTTGGTTCTGGGAGAGAGAAAGGAGTAGACGTCACAAAGAGGTATCTTGTGACAGAATGTGCTAAAACAATGTCTGGAACACAGCATATGCCATTAAACCCCTCTGTTAAGTGGAACTTTCTATTCACTAACTGATCAGAATACTTTTTCTTTTTTATGTATTACTGCTGGATCTTCAGTGGTTCTGTGAAATTTTGTGTTTCTTAAGTTGGAGGATCGCTGTAGGAAGGAGGGACAGACATGGTTCAGGTTTTTCAGAAAGGTCCTCTGTGAGTTGAACAGTGAGTGGTCTGAGATTCACAGGTCATGGGTGTCATGGGTGGTCTTTAGTGTTGTGAAGAAAGTCCTCCAGATTTCTTCATGACTTAAATTACTCAAGTGTGAAATGAGATGGTGAAATTGATTTACCCCCAATTAACATTTTATTTGGTAATGGGGAGGTTATTTGTAGAGAACTGGTGGCTGGGGTAAAGTGATATCCAGGGACTGCTTTGGAGGGCAGCTACCTCAGAAGCAACCTGCACCATTTAAAGCTGATTCTTGTGCATGGATTATATGCAAACTTATGGTCTTTTTAATATGACCTGTCCTACATGGGTCTCCCTTTCCAGAAATCCTGGGCTGCATGATAGAGAGAAGGAGGTTTTAGATTCTAAAGGGAATTTTGCAAATGATGATGATGTTGGAGATGAAGTATATCATTAGTGAATTAACTGCTAAGCTGATTTGGCCAGGAGATGTGAGGAACTGAAACAACTATTTAGATAAATCAAGGCTAATACTAGTTTAGTTTTCTGCCATATTTTAACCATGAGATCTAGGCATTTGGGTATATAATAGTGAAAAAAATTAAAAGCAGACACAGTCCTTCAGCTTATACAATGTACAATCTGGAGGGTGTGACAATAAAAACAAATACGTAGCTAAAAATAGTTGGACAAACATAAAAATAAAAGAAGCTAACACATGTGGATTATAATCAATGTATTTTCTTTTAAGAAGTAAGAAGTATCCAGAGTTCCTGTCTCCCCATGTGGACTTAATTAACTTGGATGATATTCAGAAGTTTTGGGCTTTTTCAGGGGTCAGGAGGGCAATTTTGGTGCCATGGAACATTTGCTACTTTGGTTTCAAGAGAGAAAAGTGATAATGATCCATCTTCCATTGTGTGCTTTTTATATAATACAGACTTACCAAATGTGAAAACTTTAATTGGACTATTCTAAGCAGTACCATTGTTATTGACATCCTAGTCAAGATGAATCTTACATTAAAACATTTCTTCCAAGGTACCACAAAACCCAGAATCATTAAAAATCTGAGAATTGCTAAAATACAAAGGACATGCATCTCCTTACATTGTTTATGTTTTGCATTTCACTCAGCTTGAGTAATGAAACTAAATTGGTTGGTTTCTTTTATACTTTGCCTGTTTCTAATCAGTTTCACTTTTGATTTTCCATGAGCTCACTGAATGATGTTGTTTTGGGGGTTTACATACTCCTGGCATTATCCATGTTCTCAGCAAGCTTTTGGTCATTGAAAGAAAACATTTCAGTGTATTTTAGGGTTTTTGAAGCCTGGAATACTCTGTTAAAGGAAATTTAAATTTCAGGTTGAGAATACTTTAACAGGGGGTAGGAATGGAATTGTGTGGAACTTGGGTTTATTTTGAAGAAAACTCAAATTTTATCAGTACATCTGTATCTTTTCAGTTGCTTAATAAATTTCATAATTATGCTGAATTTTGTTGAAGCACTATAATATGAATGGATATGTTACAGTCTTTAATTTTTATCTCTTGATGTCTGCTATAAATCCTGATAATGCAGGCACCATATATATATATAATACATACATATTATATATATATATAATAAACACAGCTTGGATGCAGCATATCCTCCAAATAAGCATAAAGCAAACTCAGTAGGATATTAAATCTATGCTAGCTCAGACAATTTCAACAGGAACAAAATGTCTTTGGTTAGCAGATCATTCTATTGCACTATTAATTGGTAATGTAAGTGAACAATTGATACCTACCTTGCTATACATTCTGCTAGAAGACAAATTTAAATAAAACCTTCTAAGGCAAGTGATCATAATTAAATACAAACTAGCCAAACCCTATCGTTTATGCCAAGTCTTTCTAATTATTTAGTATTTATGAGTAGAAAGATAGGGTTGCTGCCTCTGGATAGATGACAGAAGCGGAGATGAAGCTGGCGTTATCAGTGGTTTATCGTTTAGCTGGAGGGTTACCTGGCCCTTCTGCCTCCTCTCTGCTTTGGGTAAGCTGCCTTGTGGTCATTCTGCTGTCATCAGCACCTCTACCAGAAGTGTGTAGGACAAGAAGTCCTAGTCAGCCCCACTTTACTCCTTGTCAGCAATTTTGGTCAAAGAAGGAGCTGGGGACAAGATTGAAACTAATGGCTGAAATGAGGTTTGAGGATTATCTGTGGTTTTCATTAGTCCTCTCCACTTGTTAACAAGCTGAATCCACAGCTGCATGCAGTATTTTTTCTTTATTCTTCTGCATTTTGTGGTCGATTTAGTCCCTGATAAAAATTCTGGCTTGCCATTTTGCCCTACCAATAAGTGGGACCTTAGAAAAGCTGAATATACTAAAGAACTGTAAATTAGTTTAGAGAGACTGATGATATTACTACCCCTATACACATAGACAAGGATGAGATGCTTTATACACGTGAAAACAAGGAGGAAGGGGAAGAGAGAGGGGAGGAGGGAAAGAGAGAGACTTTATAATCAAGTTCTTGCAAAGTCTCTCATCTTTTGTGGTGTTTTCTTAGTTCTTGTGCTTTGGACATAAATGATTATTTGTGGAAGACACATGTTAGCCTGAAACTCCTTCCATCAATCCCAAAAGAGGACAAAGAAGTTTAACACAGATTTGGTGATAATTTCATGAAACATTAAAAATGCAAGTGTTGGATGTTGTTAGATAAACATAGCAATTTAGCATAAAAATCAAGAATATACATTGACAGGGGGAATAATCGGTTTCAATGTAAATAGATGCTTTGGATAAAGCAGCAAGCATCAGTATTTTATGTGGATTGAAATAGGCCTGTATTTCACAGACCCAGGCAGAAGTAAAAGGAGAGTACACTGGAGAGCTGGGTCAGAGGACTCATGCCACGGCCCTGGTGTGAACCAATAAACTGATGTTAATTAAAGACGCATGCGAAAACTTTAAATAAACGTATTCTCTAAAGTATGTGATATTTTGCATGAATGAATGAAGTAACTGTCCCATTAGTGTATTTCATATAGGCAATTTAAATATGAAAGTATATCTAAATTATTAAGTGAAATGAGAAAACATTTGACAATTTCATTTATATCCCTAAAAGTTTCATATAATATATATATATATAGGTATAAAATGAAAGTCACTCAGTTGTGTCCAACTCTTTGCTACCCATGGACTATACTGTCCATGAAATTCTTTAGGCCAGAATACTGGAGTGGGTAACCTTTCCCTTCTCCAGGGGATATTCCCAACATAGGGATCGAACCCAGGTCTCCCACATTGCAGGCAGATTCTTTACTAGCTGAGCCACAAGGGAAGCCCATATATGTATAAAACTTGGTCCCAAATGATTTTGGTATACAGTAAAGAATCTGCCTGAAGTGCAAGAGACCCGGGTTTGATCCCTGGGTTGGGAAGATCCCTTGGTGAAGGGAATGGCAACCCACTCCAGTATTCCTGCCTGGAGAATCCCATGAACAGAGGAACCTGGTGGGCTACAGTCCATGGGGTCACAAAGAGGCAGAAATGAATGAGTGAGTACACACACACACGTTAGAAATATAAAGGATAATCTTACATTTAGGGTTTGTCTTATATGAGAACATAGAGTTGTTTTCCAAAACATGATTAAATTTTATTATGCTAGCAATTGGCCTCCTATTATTGTAGAGGGCAATATTGGATTAAACAATTGCAAAAGGACAATAACATTTGAAGAGAGTTTTATAAATTCAACATAAATATAATGCATCTTAATCATAAATGCCTCTAAAATAGTATGGGCCATTCTATGAAATTCTATACATTTTAAACCTGAATGTTTATTATTAGGAAACCTCAGGTAGGAAAGCTCATTGAACTGTCAAACCAGGTCTTTGAGATACAAACCTACAGGGTCTTTTTCAGCTGCCCTGTGGGTGAATCAAAATCTCTGCCCCTCTATATGCATTTGTTAACAATTATGAAGGGATAGGAATGCATTTTGTAGCAAATTGCTGATGTTACTGCTCATTCCATCACATCCACTAGCTTTGTTCGTAGTGATGCTTCCTAAGGCCCACTTGACTTCACATTCCAGGATGTCTGGCTCTAGCTGAGTGTTCACACCATCGTGATTATCTGGGTCGTGACGATCTTTTTTATACAGTTCTTCTGTGTTTTTTGCCACCTCTTGTTAATATCTTCTGTTTCTGTTAGGCCCATACCATTTCTGTCCTTTATTGAGCCCATGTTTGCATGAAATGTTCCCTTAGTATCTAATTTTCTTGAAGAGATCTCTAGTCTTTCCCATTCTGTTGTTTTCCTCTATTTGTTTGCACTGATCGCTGAGGAAGGCTTTCTTATCTCTCCTTGCTATTCGTTGGAACTCTGCATTCAAATGGGAATATCTTTCCTTTTCTCCTCTGCTTTTCACTTCTCTTCTTTTCTCAGCTATTTGTAAGTCCTCCTCAGACAGCCATTTTGCTGTTTTGCATTTCTTTTTCTTGGGGATGGTCTTGATCCCTTTCTTCTGTACAATCTCACGAACCTCCGTCCATAGTTCCTCAGGCACTCTGTCTATCATATCTAGTCCCTTAAATCTATTTGTCACTTCCCCTGTATAATCAGGGATTTGATTTGGGTCATACCTGAATGGTCTAGTGGTTTTCCCCACTTTCTTCAATTTCAGTCTGAATTTGGCAATAAGGAGTTCATGATCTGAGCCATAGTCAGCTACATGAATCATGAACTTCCAGATGTTCAAGCTGGTTTTAGAAAAGGCAGAGGAACCAGAGATCAAATTGCCAGCATTCGCTGGATCATCAAAAAAGCAAGAGAATTCCAGAAAAACATCTATTTCTGCTTTATTGACTATGCCAAAGCCTTTGACTGTGTGGATCACAACAAACTGTGGAAAATTTTGAAAGAGATGGGAATACCAGACCATCTGACCTGCCTCTTGAGAAATCTGTATGTAGGTCAGGAAATAACAGAACCAGACATGGAACAACAAACTGGTTCCAAATCAGGAAAGGAGTATGTCAAGGCTGTATATTGTCACTCTGCTTATTTAACTTATATGCAGAGTACATCATAGTACATCATGAGAAATGCTGGGCTGGAAGAATCACAAGCTGGAATCAAGATTGCCGGGAGAAATATCAATAACCTCAGATATGCAGAGGACACCACCCTTATGGCAGAAAGTGAAGAACTACAGAGCCT
Organism: Cervus elaphus; assembly: GCF_910594005.1. Lineage (NCBI taxonomy): Eukaryota > Metazoa > Chordata > Mammalia > Artiodactyla > Cervidae > Cervus > Cervus elaphus. The sequence goes on from NC_057826.1 coordinate 68,618,689, forward strand.
CTTGATGAAAGTGAAAGAGGAGAGTGAAAAAGTTGGCTTAAAGCTCAACATTCAGAAAACTAAGATCATGGCATCTGGTCCCATCACTTCATGGCAAATAGATGGGGAAACGGTGGAAACAGTGGCTGACTTTATTTTTTGGGCTCCAAAAATCACTGCAGATGGTGACTGCAGCCATGAAATTAAAAGACACTTACTCCTTGGCAGAAAAGTTATGACCAACCTAGATAGCATATTAAAAAGCAGAGACATTACTTTTCCAACAAAGGTCCACCTAGTCAAGGCTATGGTTTTTCCAGTAGTCATGTATGGATGTGAGAGTTGGACTGTGAAGAAAGCTGAGTGCCGAAGAATTGATGCTTTTGAACTGTGGTGTTGGAGAAGACTCTTGAGAGTCCCTTGGACTGCAAGGAGATCCAACCAGTCCATCCTAAAGGAGATCAGTCCTAAGTGTTCATCGGAAGGACTGATGTTGAAGCTTAAACTCCCATACTTTGGCTACCTGATGCAAAGAGCTGACTCATTTGAGAAGACCCTGATGCTGGGGAAGACCGAGGGCAGGAGGAGAAGGGGACAACAGAGGATGAGATGGTTAGATGGCATCACCGACTCAATGGACATGAGTTTGGGTGAACTCTGGGAGTTGGTGATGGACAGGGAGGCCTGGCATGCTGTGGTCCGTAGGGTCCCAAAGAGTTGGACATGACTGAATCACTGAACTGAACTGAATTGCTCATTATTTTTATTTATCTATATTTTCAAATTAGGACTTAGGTAGTGAAGCATTATATAAATGGTAAGAGTGACAATTTTCTGCATTATTACAATAGATTGTCTATATGCTTTTGTCATTTATGGAACAATTTATTTTTGTTTAGTGCCTCAAAAAAGCTATTGGAGTCACAAAAGTTGAACATTATAGCAATTCTTCAGAGCCAGGCAAATAAGTAGCATCTAGTTTAGTACTATCCTTTTTTCTTTAATTCAGTATAAACACTAATAAGGTCTGAACTTCCTCTTCTTTCTGGAATTGGGCTATGCAGTTGTGAGAAAAAAAATCCTCTTTTTCATTTAGGTGACCCTGATGTTAGCTTCTGGGGCTTTCCCTGACCAATTTATTAGAATCTGAAAACTGGAGGAATCATACCAGACCAAATTCTAGATCCATTGTCTAAGGCTCCTCAGACCTCTAATCTGAAACCAAAGCTTATCTTAGAAAACTGGTAAATGCTGAATACCATCTTTCCTGGGAAAGTTGGGAACTTGTTCTCTTCCTTAACATGATTTTTAGAAATCTTTGACTCGTGTCAAATTGCTGTTTTTGCATCTTGGGGAGCAGTCTGAAAATTGGCACTGAAACTGGCAAGTGAAGTCTGAGGATGTCCTGGAAGCTGGAGTATTACTGATTAATAATTGGTAACATTATGAGCCTACAGTTTATCTATTATTAGGCAAACTCTTAGGAAAAGGGTGCAGTTCACTTGTTAATTTAGAGGATGTTCAGTGTAGCAGTGAAAGTTAGCCACTAGTCCATCTTACAGATCACAAAAATGGGCTTGATATGTGCTACAAATAGTAACAACAACAAAAAAGGATTGGTTTTTTTTTTTTTTTTTTTTTTTTTAGGCTGCAAGGCAGTTTATAGAAAAATAACTTGCTGGAAGAGTAGAAGAGTTAAACTAGCAACATCAAATCAGGTTATTTTGGAATGCCACTGCTTTGGAGAAGCAGGGTCTTCTGCTGAAGCTAATGATCTATCCTTTGTGCACAGTATTCCCTGAAATCAACTTCAAGTGATGGGAAGTGACTTGGGGGCAATGCTCAAAAGATACAAAAATCATGTATCAGTAACATGGCCTGGATGATCAGAAGGATGAATGCCACCATGGCATCCTTCAGTATTTTCAGAACCATCGTGGTCCATCTTGAATGCTCAGAGTACAGAGACATGAAAGTGGAGGATGAGGAGCCAATGGCTCTTGAGTAGGTCACTCTGACCTGAAAAAGCCCTTGGTGGGAGGGAAGAATTTGGCATTATGTGTCGGTTTGCTGAACAGAGAGAATAGTGTGAAAGCAACAACATGACACAACTTTGTAAACCAACTTCAATAAATTATATCTATAAAAAGAAGCAACATGAGTTCTACATGGTTTTATAGGTTTATTATTATTAGTTGACTTTGGCCTGGCAGTTTCTATTTGTGGAATACTTTTGTCAGTTAAAACATATATGTACCTTTGAGAGATGGCGAGAGCAAAATGAAAACTATTAGTTTCACCTCTATCCACGGGATCTCAAAAAGTCAGACACAAATGAATGACTGAACAACAACATAATTTTACACAAGTGAGTAAAGCACAGTTAGGAGGCTACATGTGAAGACTGCTATAACGCTTTTACAAGTATCAGATCCACTGATACTGAAACTGTTCTGGCCCCAGTAGCACAGATGAGATCCATGCTGGCCAATTACACTGGATCAGGATGACCCTTCTCCCTTGGTCACTTTATAGTGGCTCTGTGGGAATCACACCTGGCTTGTCTAGTCTGTAACAATGAAACCATCATCTTGTTTGGATTTTTTAAAATGTTTATTGCTGATATTATTAAAGTAGAGGACAATATTTTTTAACTGTAGAGCTAGAGTGTATATAAGAGAGGGTAGTATTGGTTCACAAACTAGGGAGTTCACCAAATTAAATCTGAATCTGGTCTCTGTACACTTCCCTGGTGGTTCGGTGGTAAAGAATTTGCTTGTGATGCAGGAGAATCGGGTTAGATCCCTGAGTCAGGAAGATCCCATGGAGAAGGAAATGGCAACCCACTCCAAGGATTTTTGCCTGGGAAATCCCATGGATACAGGAGCCTGGTGGGCTATAGTCCATGGGGTCACAAGAGTTGGGCACGACTTAGTATCTAAACCACCACCACCACCTGGCCTCTAGACGTGGAGGGGCAGGAGAGACCAAAGAAGATGAGTAGATCTTTGCACTTGCCTGCCAGAATCTTAAAAATGTATATGGTGACCTTAATAAGGTTCAAGCACATAAATCATCCAGATGATACCACTAACAAATTGCTCTCTCCAGGTTGCATCCTTGAAAACAGCTGCTGCTTTGGAAACAGTGAGCAGAATGAACATTTGAAGGATGGGAGGAATAAGGAGCCTCTGATTGCTTGGGTTCAACTTGAGGGTCAACAGGCAGTCACGTACTATCTAGGACTTCCTCCAACAGGTAGGGTACAAAGTTATAGACAAATACAGAAGGAATAATGGAAGTAGACATGGCAGATCTCCAAGAAAATGCTTAGACTTAGAGATATTGTATAGTTAATTAGTTGTATTAGTTTCCATTATTGCTATAACAAATTACCACACACTTGATGACTTAAAACAAACTTTTCTCCTACAGTTCTGTGGGTCAGAGATCCCAGAGATCTTGTTGGGTGAAAATTGAAGTGTTGGCAGAGTGGTGTTACTTTTTGGAGTCTATAAGAGAGAATCCTTTTCCTTGCCTTTCCAGATTCTAGAGGCAGCCCACTTTCCTGGACTCATGGCCCTCTTTCTTCTCCTTCAAGTCCAGCAGCATCCTGCCTCTTTGACCCTTCTTCCATCAGTATATCTCGTTCTGTAGCTGAGAGATTATCTGCTTAAGAACTCATGTGATTAGAATAGACCCACCTGAATCATGCAGGATTATCTCCCCAGCTCAGTCCTGTAACCTTAGTCACTTCTGCCAAGGCCCTTTTGCCAAGTAAGGGGACACATTCACAGGTTTTGGAGATTAGGACATAGGCATATTCGGAGACTATTATTCTGCCAAATTTGTTAATATATTCTGATTTCCTTCCCCCTGAATTTTTTCCTTTTGCTTAATCACATAACTTTACCTTAAGACTTTTATCAGTTCAATCTCTGCTTAATTTTTTGTTCATTCATCCATGTCTTTCTATCTATTTATCTATTACTTGCACAAGGATCAAGTATTAGTAATATGGTGTATTTTCTTCAACTGTATCATAACAATATTAGTGGAAATGGACTAAATAATCTTATGAAAATGGAGAGATTTTGTGATGATAAAAACAGGATTTAACTATATTTAAAGAGGCATGGCATAGTATAAAGCCATTAGAAATTGAAAATAAATGTAGAGAAAATATATCATGTGAAGAGTAAGTATTGTTCAAGGAAGGTGGTGTGGCTATGTCAATATGAGCTAAGTAAATATTTAAGGAATGAGAATTGCCAGAGATAAGGAGAGACATTTCATAATGAGAAAGGAAGCAATTTACCAGAAATATATAGCAATCAGAAATGTACATGTATCAAATAATAAATACTTAAAATACATAGAGCAAAAATTGATAGAACCAAAAGGAGAAATAGACAAACTGACAATCCTTTTCAGTAATGGACAGAAAAACTAGGCCAAAAAAATTATTGAGAATAGAGATATGAATAACACTAGCAACCAACTTGACCTAACAGGTACCTGTAGAATGCTAAATTTGACAACTACAGACTACACATACTTTTCAAGTAAACATGATATTTGCAGAGATAGACCATATATTGGGTTGAAAAATAAATTTTGACTTATTTTAAAAGATTGAATTTTTATAGATGATGGAGTCAATAACTAGAAATAAATAGCAGTAACATATTTAGATATGCTCCATGTATTTGGACATTAAACAGAATTTCTATAATGACCAATGGGTTGTAGAAGAAATTGTAATAGAAATTAGAAAGTATTTGAACTCAGCAATAATTCAACATCTCAAAACTTATGTGATGCAATACTCAGAGCAAAATTTATAGTTTCATATTAGAAAATATAAAAAAAAAGATTGAAATAAATTATCTAAGCTGCCACCTTAAGAAACTGTATAAAGAGACTATCAAATACAAAGTAAGTAGAAAGGGAATGACAAAGAAAAGGAGAAATCAGAGAAATATTAAACAGATGAACAATAAAGAAATAAGAAGAGTTCAATGTGACTGCTTTGAAAATAGTAATAAAATTAATAGATTAATAGACTCCTAAGAAAACTGTTCAAGAAAAAAAGAGGGAGAAGTATATATCATGATTGAAAGAAGGGCTCACTACATGTACTCCGAGTAGTAAACGGATAGTGAGAAAATATTATGAATAATGTTATTTCAGTAAAATCAATAATTTAGATTAAATAGAAAAATCCCTAAAAAAATGTAATAAACCAAAACTAGTATGCAAGGAAGTAGAATATCAGAATAGAACTAAATGTATTAAGCAAATGCATAAGAAATATATTTAATAAAGTTCATAGTAAAAGTCTTTTCCACAAAGAAAATTCCAGATTCAGATGATTTCTCTTGTGAAATTTATTAATTATTTTTAAAAGACCTAAAGTAACTATTAAAGAGAAAGTGTAATACTTTCAGGAAATAGAGGAAGGAACACTTTTCACTTCATTTTGTGGTGCTTACATAACCCTGAGACCAAAAGCTAACAAAGATGTTGCCCTTCTTTCCCTGAAAAAAAAAAAAAAAAGCCTAAGAAAATAGTTGTAGAAGGGAATCCCTCCAATCTTCTAACAGCATTTATGTAAAATCTATAGTTAACGCTATCCTTAATGCTACATGACTAAATATTTTCCTCCTAAAATTGGAGAAGGGCAAGGATGCCTGCTTCTATCACTTTGTATTTAATATTGTAGTTGCAATGAGGTGAGCCAGAGCAGTTAATAAATAAAAATTAGAAAAGAATAAGCGAAACTATTTGTATTGCACACTATTTAAAGTGTGCATATATGAGGGTCTACATGTAAAATCCTAAGTGATTTACAAAGCAACTACTAGCAATAGTTGTGAAGTTGATAAGTTAGAGTTTCAAGATACAAGGGCCAGTATATAAATATCAGTAGTAGTTTTACATATTTGTAGCAAATAGTTCAAAGTATTTAAAATAACAAAAATAAGACAAAATACTTATGCATAAATATAACAGAAGATGCACAAGGACTCTGCACCCCAAATTATAAGACATTGTAGAAAGAACTCACAGAAGACTAAATAGATGGAGAGAAGCTCATGAATAGGAAGACTCAACGGTGCTAAAATGTTAGATCTCCCCAAACTGATCTATAGATTCAATGCAATGAAAAAAAAAAAAATCCCTATCTTGAAGAAAGCTCTGTGCAACCCCCTGGACTGTAGCCCACCAGGCTCCCCTGTCCATAAGCTTCTCCAGGCAAGAATACTGGAGTGGGTTGCCGTGACCTCCTCCAGGGGAGCTTCCCTAAACTCTAGGAAAGAGCTTAGATGATTCTAAAGTATGTATGGAACCAAGCAAGAATAGCCAATACAATCCTGAGAAGAGAAAGATGCATTTGGAAGACTTACACTGCATTACATGAAGATTTACTCTAAAGCTACAGTAATCAGGACATATTATTACTCTTGACTTCATAGTACCAAAATTTCAACACATAACAAAAGAAATGAATAGTGTAATCTGTAATTCTTACACACTACCTCTCAATTTTAACAATTACCCACTTTTGGCAGCTATTGTTTTGTCTACAGACTCTTTACTTAACCTTGATTATTTCTTCTTAATTTATTATCTTGCTGTTGTTCAGTTGCTAAGTTGTGTCCAACTCTTTGTGGCCACATGGACTGGTACACTCCAGGCTTTCCTGTCCTTCACTATCTCCTGGAGTTTGCTCAGACTCATGTCCACTGAGTTGATGATTCCATCCAACAATCTCATCCTCTGTTCCCCCCCTTCTCCTCAATCTTTCCCAGCATCAGGGTCTCTTCCAGTGAGTTAGCTTCTTCACATCAGGAGGCCAAAGTATTGGAGCTTCAGCGTCAGCATCAGTCCTTCCAATGAATATTCAGGGTTGATTTCCTTTCAGATTGACTGGTTGGATCCCCTTGCTGTCTAAGGGACTCTCAAGAGTCCTCCCCAGCACCACAGTTCAAAAGCATCAGTTCTTCAGTGCTCAGCCTTCTTTATGGTCCAACTCTCACATCCATATATGACTACCGGCAAAACCATATCTTTGACTAAATGGACCTTTGTTGGCAAAGTAATGCCTCCGCTTTTTCATACATTTAGTTTTGTCACAGCTTTTCTTCCAAGGAGCAAGCATCTTTTAATTTCATGGCTGCAGTTATCATTTCTAGTGATTTTGTAACCCAAAAAAATAAAATCTGTCACTGTTTCCATTGTTTCCCTATTTGCTGTGAAGTGATGGGACCAGATGCCACATGAAATGCTGAGGTGGACAAATCACAAACTGGAATCAAGATTGCCAGGAGAAATATCAATAACCTCAGATATACAGATGATACCATCCTAATTTATTATCTTAACACGTATAAAAATAAATCCTCAGGTCACAGATTTGGTTACTCTAAAGTACCGCTCACATAGGTAAGACAAATTTAATTATTTTTTCCTTCTATTTAACAGTTTTTAAAATAATGAGTTGATAGCCTAGCATGCACCATAGATCAGTTTTTGTTTAAGTATTATCAAGAATGCCTGTATTTAAACATATTGAATGACTTTCAGTGTACTGTAGATATGTATTGATGCTCAATTGTTCTATCTTTGGCAAAAAAGCTTGTTTAAATGCATTCCTGAGAATCTTTGATAGCTTTCTTGCTTGTGCCAGGATAATCCTGTATATTTTCTTTTCCAGATCTGGAGCTGGCAATTTCTTAAAGGGTTTTTTTTTTTCTGTTTTGTAACAAGTGGTATTAAAAGAGCAATACTAGGTGTCCTCATTGCCACTGGGTTGGTGTAGGTTTTTGTAGTGTATAAAGCATGTGTGTGTGCATGCATATGTGTGTAAATAAAAACATTGCTGCTTTATACCAATTTAAGTACATCATAACTTTATACCAATTTAAATCCAAGGTACCAATTTTTTTTAACCTAACCTTACTGATCCCATTTTGTCTTTAACATTTGTTTACTTGTCGCTTTCCCCACTAGAGTGTAAGGCTAGACTTTATAGCTTTTCCTCCCTTGTGCCTAGTATGATTTTATGATTTGCTATAAAATTTTGTTGAATGAGGAAATAGGCAAATAATTACAAAGTAATGTTTCCTAAAGAGGTTTACACTTTCTGGGAAATGGCAATGGAATTTTGGTATGTGTTTGAGTGTCTGTGAATGTGTATATGTATTAGTATTACTGGATATGTGATGGACTCTATTCAAAGGTTTAAATAGGCTCATATAAAGGTAAAACAGGATTCAGATTGAGATCAGAATTTTTCTATAGATTGAAATACTTGAAACTTGACATTAATAATAAAGACATTGCCATTTTTATATACTTTCTAGGTAGAATGTCTTGGGTAGAATGAACATATCTGAATAAATTTAATGGACCAAACCCCAACCAGTTCATTCATTTTAGGTTTCCATTATTGTCTTGTACTGAGCATTGGATTACATTACCCTATAGATGTTCTTATTTGGTTGTGCTGAAAATTCTGTGTTGAATAACTGAGAATTTATTACAACATTGTTTCCTCCTGCTATTTGGAGCTACCGACAAGACCCACAGTACTGAGGGATGTTAGCCCAGTCTGTAGCCTTTGCCAATAGTTTTCTATGGGAAATAAAATACTTCTTGACCTTATTGAAACCAATGGGCAAACATTGCTTCAAGAAAAATCCCACAACTATTCTTCCTACTGCATTTCTCCCAGCTCCTACAAAGATATTCTATAGCTGCCACTGTTAGGTGATAATGTGTGTTAGTCATTCAGTCATGTCTGACTCTTTGCCACCCTATGGACTGTAGCCCACCAGGCCCTCTGTCCATGGAATTCTCCAGGCAAGTATACCGGGGTGGGTAGCCATTCCCCTCCCCAGGGGATCTTCCCGACCCAGGGATGGAACTTGAGTCTCCCGCATTGCAGGCATATTCTTTACCATCTGAGCCACTAGGGAAACCCATAATAATTAAATGGAAAAACAAGGTGTTAATGACAACTTAAGAGGAAAACAAAACTTCTGTGTTGCATAGTCATAGTTGAATGCTAAGTATTTTCACATGAAACAGTAGTAGTAGTAATACTGATTCTTGAGTCAACTTACTGGAATCCAGCATTATTTTAAGTACTTTCCATATATTAACACCTCACCTCATAACTACTCTTATCCCCCCTATCCAGATAAAGAAACTGAGAAAGAAAGATGTGAAGGAAGTAGCCTGGCTCAGTTCCTATGCTCTTAACTGGTGTCATGGATTGCCTATCAGAATGTTATCTAACCTTATTGGCCACTCAAGATAATAATTTTTTCTGATGTGGATATCACTGTTCCCTTTTTGCAGATAGTTAAACTGAGGTCAGAGAGACTAAATGAGGGAGTTACATTCTACAACTTGTAAATTGTATCTAAGAGTGTTCTGAGCCAAAAGCTGGTACTCTTTTATATACATGTAAACAGAACAATTATTTATATACACTAGCTTATCAACAGTACATTTTTAGTCTACCTAGTTTATATTTTATGTATAAGAGGATATTAAAATTAGAGAACTGTAAAACATAGAGTTGTGTATAAAATTACATTTAGCAATTTGATTCATTAAAGAAATAAGTATAGGCAAGAATTTGGATTACAGTAGTTTGTTTTCAGGCAGGTCAGTTTAACCAGCATGGGATGTTATTACTGTGCCTGCCTGTCTTTTCCGATAAAAACAAATTAATAAAATGATACACTTTTTGGTATCATGTCTAGCTTTCTGCTGGCAAATTAATTTAAAAATTTGATACATAAGAAAAAATGTAAGTAGTGAAATAGTTTATATGAAGGGAAATCAAAATTCATCCTAGAACAATGACTGCCTAGAGAGAAATATCCTACAATTCTGTTCAGTCGCTCAGTCATATCTGACTCTTTGCAACCCTATGGACTGCAACACACCAGGTTTCCCTGTCCATCACCACCTCCCAGAGCTTGCTCAAACTCATGCCCATTTAGTCAGTGATGGCTATCCAACCATCTCATCCTCTGTCATCCCCTTCTCTTGACTTCAGTCTTTCCCAGCATCAGGGTCTTTTCCAATGAGTTAGCTCTTTGCATCAGGTGGCCAAAGTATTGGAGTTTCAGCTTCAGCATCAGTCCTTCCAATGAATATTCAGTGTTGATCTCCCTTAGGATTAACTGGTTTGATCTTGCAGTCCGAGGGACTCTCAAGAGTCTTTTCCAACACCACAGTTTAAAAACATCAATTCTTTGGTGCCCAGCTTTGTTTATGGTCCAACTCTCACATCCATACATGACTACTGGAAAAACCATAGCTTTGACTAGATGGAACTTTGTAGGCAAAGTAATGTCTCTGCTTTTTAATATGCTGTCTAGGTTGGCCATAGCTTTTCTTTCAAGGAGCAAGCATCTTTTAAGTTCAATCATCTGCAATGATTTTGGAGCCTAGGAAAATAAAGTCTGTCACTATTTCCATTGTTTCCCCATCTATTTGCCATGAAGTGATGGGACCGGATGTCATGATCTTAGTTTTTTGAATGTTAAGTTTTCATTCTATTCTTTCACTTTCATCAAGAGGCTTTTTAGTTCCTCTTCACTTTCTTCTATGGGGATGGTATCATCTGCATGTCTGAGGTTATTGATATTTCTCCCGGCAGTCTTGATTCCAGCTTGTGCTTCATCCAGCCTGGTGTTTCACATGATGTACTCTGCATATAAGATAAATAAGCCAAGTGACAATATACAGCCTTGATATTCTCCTTTCTCAGTTTGGAACCAGTCCGTTGTTCCATGTCCGGTTCTAACTGTTGATTCTTGACCTGCATACGGATTTCTCAAGAGGCAGGTAAGGTGGTCTGGTATTCCCATCTCTTGAAGAGTTTTCCATCGTTTGTTGTGATCCACACAGTCAAAGGCTTTGGCATAGCCAATAAAGCAGCAGTAGATATTTTTTTGGAACTCTCTTGCTTTTTCAATGATCCAGCAGATGTTGGCAGTTTGATCTCCAGTTCCTCTGCCTTTTCTAAATCCAGCTTGAACATCTGGAAGTTCTCAGTTCATGTACTGTTGAAGCCTCACTTGGAGAAATTTTGAGCATTACTTTGCTAGCATGTGAGATGAGTGCAATCGTGTGATAGTTTGAACATTCTTTGACATTGCCTTTCTTAGGGATTGGAATGAAAACTGACCCCAAAGCTAGTGGAGGTGATGGAATTCCAGTTGAGATATTTCAAATCCTAAAAGATGAAGTTGTGAAAGTGCTGCACTCAATATGCCAGCAAATCTGGAAAACTCAGCAGTGGCCACAGGACTGGAAAAGGTCAGTTTTCATCCATCCTGCAATTACCCCAATGGAAACATTGCCCTTGGAAATGAACTCAAAAGGGAATGATATAGAAGCAGTCAGTGTTGTGTAACCATGATGGATACAATGCAAATCAAATTTAAAAGACCATCGATTTTTTTTCCTGTAATTGAGACCTAACCTTACTGCACTGTGGTCAGAAAAGATGACTGGAATGATTTCAATTTTTTTGAATTTTCCAAGACCAGATTTATGGCCCAGGATGTGATCTATTCTGGAGAAGTTTCCGTGTGCACTTGAGAAAAAGGTGAAGTTGATTGTTTTGGGGTGAAATGTCCTATAGATATTATCTTCGACAAAGGAGGCAAGGATATACAATGGAAAAAAGACAACCTCTTTAACAAGTGGTGCTGGGAAAATGGCTCAACCACTTGTAAAAGAATGAAACTAGAACACTTTCTAACACCATACACAAAAATAAACTCAAAATAGATTAAAGATCTAAATGTAAGACCAGAAACTATAAAACTCCTAGAGGAGAACATAGGCAAAACACTCTCCGACATAAATCACAGCAAGATCCTCTATGACCCACCTCCCAGAATATTGGAAATAAAAGCAAAAATAAACAAATGGGACCTAATGAAACTTAAAAGCTTTTGCACAACAAAGGAAACTATAAGTAAGGTGAAAAGACAGCCCTCAGATTGGGAGAAAATAATAGCAAATGAAGAAACAGACAAAGGATTAATCTCAAAAATATACAAGCAACTCCTGCAGCTCAATTCCAGAAAAATAAATGACCCAATCAAAAAATGGGCCAAAGAACTAAACAGACATTTCTCCAAAGAAGATATACAGATGGCTAACAAACACATGAAAAGATGCTCAACATCACTCATTATTAGAGAAATGCAAATCAAAACCACAATGAGGTACCATTACATGCCAGTCAGGATGGCTGCTATCCAAAAGTCTACAAGCAATAAATGCTGGAGAGAGTGTGGAGAAAAGGGAACCCTCTGACACTGTTGGTGGGAATGCAAATTAGTACAGCCACTATGGAGAACAGTGTGGAGATTCCTTAAAAAACTGGAAATAGAACTGCCATATGACCCAGCAATCCCACTCCTGGGCATACACACTGAGGAAACCAGATCTGAAAGAGACACGTGCACCCCAATGTTCATTACAGCGCTGTTTATAATAGCCAGGACATGGAAGCAACCTAGATGCCCATCAGCAGATGAATGGATAAGGAAGCTGTGGTACATATACACCATGGAATATTACTCAGCCGTTAAAAAGAATTCATTTGAATCAGTTCTAATGAGATGGATGAAACTGGAGCCCATTATACAGAGTGAAATAAGCCAGAAAGATAAGGAACATTACAGCATACCAACACATATATATGGAATTTAGAAAGATGGTAATGATAACCCTATATGCAAAACAGAAAAAGAGACACGGATGTACAGAACAGACTTTTGAACTCTGTGGGAGAAGGCCAGGGTGGGATGTTTCGAGAGAACAGCATGTTTATTATCTATAGTGAAACAGGTCACCAGCCCAGGGGGGATGCATGAGACAAGTGCTCGGGCCTGGTGCACTGGGAAGACCCAGAGGAATTGGGTGGTAATGAAGGAAGTGGGAGGGGGGATCGGGATGGGGAATACATATAACTCCATGGCTGATTCATGTCAATGTATGACAAAACCCACTGAAATGTTGTGAAGCAATTAGCCTCCAACTAATAAAAAAATAGAAATAAAAGACCATCGATAGGCATTAACAGTTTGTGGCCAAGTATATCTACAATCAGGAGATTTAGTCCTCCAAAACATTCATGACATGCTAATTATTATATGGATCACTTATTGGTATCTATGGACATGATTTGTTTTGCTCTGTGAATTCCATGTTTGATATTTTTGTATTTAAATTCTGTAACTTTCTGTTTTTTTAGACTTGTAGTCTTCAGTAACAATTAGGAGGGAAAACTATAGAACCAACTTTCTCTTCCAGCTACAATAAACAAAACAGAGCTCTACTTGAGGATGTTTAATGTAGAAATGTTAATTGGATTGTATTTTAAGAGATGCTTGTTATTTTAGAAATGCCTATAATATATACAATCTGTAAAATGTGAAAGGATTTAAAAATCTTAACTCTAGTCATCCAATCTCCAATCTTTGAGAGCAAGAGTGTGAATCAAGCCAAAGGACAAGTGTAACAGAGCATTGGAGAGTGAAGGTGAAGAGAATTACAGATGACTGGAGGCCAGCTCCCTGACCTTCTTCTACCCGCACTTCTGCAGCCACTGGTGGGGGAAGTAAAACTGACACTAGCTGTTTATCATGCTTTAAGACCAGAATGTAAAATGAAAACCATTACTACCTCTCAGGATGCAAGGAATGTATAAGAAAGGATTAAATCAATTGAAGATGTTATCTCAATGGGAGAAGGAATTCCAATTAAATTGAAGTCTTAAAAAAAAAAAAAAGCCTGCCTGTTTCAAAAGACTGATAGAGACATATATCTGATGAGTCAACTTGGTCTTTTCAAGGCCTTACCCAGGCCCCTGTTCTATTTATGCTTGTGATTAGAGGGATAAACAGCTCATAAGAGTTGCTATCTACCAAATCCAACCATGCAATCTTAGAAGTCACTTTCTGTGTCCACAGATAATTCTAGCATCAAATAAGTTGATACAAGACACCAAGAGTTAGTAAGATCGGACTAGAGGCAAATCCACTACATTCACTGAAACTTCACCAGACTGTCTCAGCATGTGTTGGGGCTTAAGGGATACTTAGAAATAATATGGGAAAAATCAATTCCTCAGGGGACTGGTAGCATGGTGGGCTGGCAAGAGGCAAATACAACAAAAGAGGACAGAATATAATTAATTGAAAGGCAGTGTGGTATAGTGGAGTCAGTCTCGAGGCAGACAGGCTTAGTTTGCCTCCGTATGTCTGTGGGCTAGCTATTTAACCAGAACTTTGGTTTTCGTATCTGTAAAGTGGAAATAAGACAGTCAACTTTATGTTTGAAATGATAGACTTTTTCCTAGGAGAAAGCCTCATACACACTAAACATTCAGTTCATAAGGGCTGTGATACAAATGCTACTGAAGATAAAATAAGGTCCCCAGGTGAGAGGCAGAAAATAACTAGATTAATAGGAATACCTGTACAGGCTGGACTATTTGAAGATTCTACCTCAGAGGTCAGAGCCAGGTTGGCTCTAAAGTATGAACAAAGGTGAGGCAAAAATGTGACACATTTAAGAGTCACTAAGGGAACAATCTTCAGACCCTCAGAGTTGCAGGCTGTTTTACTTTAGCCTTGGGGACAAGTGATGATACTTAAATGAATATATTTGTCCATATTCCCCAAAAGACTTAGCCATGAGCCTCAGCGGTTATGGTTACTGTGGAACTAGTGCAGCTTTGCCTCATCAAGAATGCCAGATGTAATGTAATTTTAATGACTTCCATTGTGTTTGAGGCTTCCTTGCTAAGATCCAACATCTCATTGCACATTTAAACTGACCTGAATATAGTAATGAAGATTAATTGTTCATTGATTAAGAAAAGATGAATCACCCTGTTACTGATGTGAACTTTCTGTCCTAACATAAAAGTGTATTGAACTTCAAAAATACTGGCCCAGATATGGTAGAAAGCTCCATTCAATCATCTTCCATTTTACTTTGATAGTAATGGTAACAAAATATTTGTTCATTTTGGAAAAAAAAATTATCTCATAGAAGCTTTTTGAGTTTTCTTTAGAAAAAAATTTACACATAGTGATTGAGTACAATAGAGTTTTTTTTTTTTAAATCAGTACCTTTAAAATTATTATTATTATTTTTTTGTCAAAAGTGGAGTGAATGTGTTCCTGTGAATCAAACTCAGTACGTTTTATTGTTTAGGATTGCATTAAGCTTCAGGTAAATAGAAACCTGAACACAGTGGCTTAACCCAATAAGGGATTAATTCTTCTCATCTAATAGGGATCCTGGGGAACTCAGAAACAAGCTCCGCCCCCACCCCCATTTTGTGGATCTGAGTGTGATATTTGATTTCATGGTTGTAGGGTGGCTGCCATGCCAATGCGAATTATGTCTGCGTTCCAGGCAAGAAGAAGAAGGACAAAGGGCAAAAATTCATGTGTTGTTTGAATCAGTCTATTCTCAAAAGGAAGGCAATAGCTTTTTCTGGGAGTCACATCCGTACCTATATCTCCAATGTACTTTTGCTTATATCTCTGTGGTTGAACCTACACCTCTGGAAACAGCCATTCATTGTTTCCAGGAAACCTGGGAAACTGTTTTATTGGTTTTTAGCTGAACACATTGCTTTTTCAAACAAACTCAGAGTTGACTTGTTGACTAGGATAGTTAATGGGATTGGATTTCCCTACGAGGCTTCTCCTTCAGCAGAGATTCTATGAAAGTGGGTGTGACACATCAAGACTCCATGCAGAGTTCTAGACAAAGAATTGGCAAGGAAGGTGGGATTGTTCTATGCATGATTACCAAGCATAGAATGCTTGACTGGGATGGGAAAAGTCCTGAACTTCAAGTTCAGCTATATTTCTCTCTTAGGTGCAATAGTCTCTCCATTGTCCCCAGGCAGATTCCCCGCTTACAGAGAATAGCCTTCTCTCTTTTAGCAGTATGGTTACCTGGCATATGTGACATAGACATGGAATCTCCATAGTAAAGCACCACTTAAAAACTATCGCCTCTAGAGGTGGAAAAATCTAGGTCTAAAATGCAATGTTGCCAGTAGTTAGCTGTTTTATACCCAGGGCAAATTTTTATATCCTACTATATCTCTTTTTTCTGATCTGTCAAATGGTAGCACCATTCTTTCTGATAGTTTAAATGAGTTAATACATGTAGAGTATTTAGAAAAGCATGTTTCACACAGTAAGCACATAGCATTAGCTATTATTTAATTCAACACATTTTCTTTTACTCTAAAACAAAAATATGTGATTTCTAACATTTGAGAATTCATCTATTGGGAAGAAAGATTATATAAAAGTTCTTGAAACCAGTTCTAAGATTTAAGTAACTGCATAGTTGGGTAGTTACCTCTGAGGACACTTTTTGTCACTTTGCATTGTTGTTTCCCTTTCTAGATGAACGTAAATAAAACTCCCTGAGTTTGAGCACTGGATCTTCTGCCTGTTTGTATATGCAGGGTCTATGTTAGGTGTCCTTAATGTGACAGACACTCAGTACATATTTATTGATAATTATTGATTATTATGGGAAATTGAACTAATTAAAAGATCATTGTAAATTAATTGGGATAGTCAAAATATTCTTCATGAATTATGGGAGCTCTGATCTGGAAGAAATTCCAAGAATCACTTAGCAGAAAAAGAAAGAACGCATCATTTGGCAGGGATAGATAGGGCAAGGTGTGATGGGATACTCCATGAATAGGACACTGGCAGAAAGTGTACAGTGTATATAATGCATGACACAGGTTTGTTTGACCTTGGATGTGATGGGGAAGTGGAGAAGCTGGTTTTACCACTTGGTTGAAGACTTTAAATATCTTCTAAAAAATTTGGAATCAGATTTGATCCAAGAGGCAGTAAAAACAGTTTCAGATTCTTTCATAGGAACACATGAAGAATATTGTATTTTAAGAAGATTAAGTAGTAGAATTCATAATAAATTGAAAAGGAAATAAAAAGACCTACTAGGAGGTGATCAAAGTTCAGAGAGAATGTCTTATGGAGTGCAACTTTTCTTCAAAGGTCTGAGATGAGAAGTAGTCTCAATTTCTTTATGAGGGCATAATGGTGGCTTCAAAAGACTTTCTAGTCTCCTCCTAAATTCCCTGAGGAATTCTAAGCATTTTTCTAAACACTCAAAATCACTTAGGAAAGAATTACTCTTCTTAAATACAGAAAAAGAGATCTCAAAGTAGGAAAAAATCGTTTGCTAGTATTTATGCATTTTAAAAACCTAACTTATTTTTAAAAGTATTCATTTGCCTGTTTTTTAGTGGTATGAATACTTTTTGAACTTTATTTTACAGAGCTGAATTTTTTGTTATATGAAAATTCTTGAAAGGATTTTGTATCCTTAATGCATTTCATCTTCCCCACCAATCTATTGTCCCTTGAAGTAAGATAATTGCTGTGTACTTTTTCACCTTCTATATTGTTAATAGTGATGGCTTTAATTACTACTATAGAAATTCGGTGGAACCTATCAGCACAAAATCTTTCAAAGTTCTTTCTTAAGGTGCTGCCAAATCAATAAATATTTCTTTGATTGGCTTATATTTGCTAAGCACTTTGATATTTACTGGTTATATAGCAATGAATGAAATACATATAATTCATGCACTTTTAGAATTTACTATCTAGATTATTAAACTGGCAATACAAAGTAAACAGATAAAACAATAAGGAATTCTGATAAGTTATGAAGAAACTGAACAAAATTCTGTGATGGAGACGTGTAGGAATGTAGATAAGCATGAGAGGTGTTGGATCTACCTTAACGGAGAGGTTGGTCATCTCTAATGAAGTGATATTTAAGTTGGTGTTAAATGTCCATCAACAGAGAAGTGGATAAAGATGTGGTACATATATACAATGGAATATTACTCAGCTATTAAATAGAACAAAATAATGCCATTTGCAGCAACATGGGTAGACCCAGAGATTGTTATACCAAGTGAAGTAAGTCATACCTAAACAAATGTCATATGATATCACTTATATGTGGAATCTTAAAAAAAGGATACAAATGAATGAATTTATAAAACCAAAGAGTCATGGATGTAGAAACAAGCTTATGGTTACCAGGTGATAAGGACAGTTGAAGGGAGAAATTAGGAGATTTGGACTGACATATATATATATATATACACAAAATTATCTATAAAATAGATAACTAATGAGAACTTGCTGTATAGCACAGGGAACGTTACTCAGTACTTTGTAAAGGCCTCTATCAGGAGACCAAAATACTGGAGCTCAGCTTCTGCATCAGTCCTTCCAATGAATACTCAGAGTTGATTTCCTTTAAGATGGACTGGTTGGATCTCCTTGCTGTGAAGGGACTCTCATGTCTTCTCCAGCACCACAGTTCAAAGGCATCAATTTTTGGTGCTCTGCCTTCTCTCCGGTCCAGCTCTTAAAGCTGTGCATCACCACCGGGGAGACCATAGTCTTGACTAATCAGACCTTTGTCGGCAGAGTGATGTCTCTGCTTTTCAACACACTGTTTATGTTTGTCATAACTTTTCTGCCAAGAAGTAATTGTCTTCTGATTTCATGGCTGCAGCCACCATCTGCAGTGATTTTAAAGCCCAAGAAGAAGAAATCTGTCACTGTTTGCAACTTTTCCTCTTCTATTTGCCATAAAGTAATGGGGCCAAGTGCCATGATCTTAGTTTTTTTAATATTCAGTTTTAAGACAGCTTTTTCAGTCTCCCCCTTCACTGTCATCAAGAGGTTCTTTAGTTTGCCTTCACTTTCTGCCATTAGAGTGGTATCATCCGCATATCTGAGGTTGTTAATATGTCTCCTGCCTATCTTGATTCCAGCTTGTAACTTATCCTGCCTGGCATTACTCACAATGTGCTAAGCATGTAAGTTAAATAAAAAGGGTGACGGCAGACAGCCCTGTTGTGCTCCTTTCTCAGTCTTGAACCAAACCAATCAGTTTTTCCATACATGGTTTTAACTGTTGCTTCTTGACCCACAAACACGTTTCTCAGGAGACAGGTAAGATGGTCTGGTATTTGCATCTCCTTAAGAGCTTTCCACAGTTTGTTATGATCCACACAGTTAAAGCCTTTAGTGTAGTTGATGAAACAGAGGTAAATGTTTTTTTTCTGGAATTCCCTTGCTTTCTCGGTGTTCCAGTGGATCACAATTTGATCTCTGGTTCCTCTGCTTTTTCTAAACATAGCTTGAAGGTCTGGAAGTTCTTGTTTCTGTAATGCTGAAGTCTAGCATTCATAATTTTAAGCATGACCTTACTAGCATGGGAAATGAGTGCAACTGTCCGACAGTTTGAACGTTCTTTAGTACTGCCCTCCTTGGGAATTGGAATGAGGACTTTTCCAGTGCTGTGGCCACTGCTGAGTCTTCCAGATTTGCTGACATATTGAGTGCAACACTGTGATATCATCATATTTTAGGGTTTTGAATATCTATACTGGAATTCCGTCACATCCACTAACTTTATTAACAGCACTGCTTCCTAAGACCCACTTGACTTCACACTCCAGAATGTCTGACTCTGGGTAACTGACCACACCACCATGATTATTTGGTTCATTAAGATCTTTTTTGTAGCATTCTTTGTGTATTCTTTCCATCTCTTTTTGATCACTTCTGCTTCTACTAGGTCTCTACCACTTCTGTTTTTTATTGTGCCCATCTTTGGGCAATATGTTCCCTTGATACTTCCAATTTTCCTGAATATATTTCTAGTCTTTCCCTTCTGTTGTTTTCCTCTATTTTTATGTATTGTTCATTGAAGAAGGTCTTTTTGTTTCTCCTTGCTATTCGTTGGAACTCAGCCTTTAGTTGGGTGTACCTTTCCCTTTCTCGCTTGATTTTCACTTCTCTTCTCTCTTCAACTATTTGGAAATCCTCCTCAGACAAACACTTTGCCTTCTTGCTTTTTTTATCCTTTGGGATGGTTTTGTTCATGGTTTCCTATACAATATTATGGACCTCTGTCCATAGTTCTTCAGGCATATCATGTCAGTTTAGTATAGACGTTCAGTCATGTATGACTCTTTGTGACCCCATGCATGCCAGGTTTCCCTGTCCATCACCAACTCCTGAAGCTTGCTGAAACTCATCCTCATTCAGTTGGTGATGCCATCCAACCATCTCATCCTCTGTCATCCACTTCGCCTCCTGACTTCAATCTTTCCCAGCATCAAGGTCTTTTCAAATGAGTCAGTTCTATGCAACAGGTGGCCAAAGTATTGGAGTTTCAGCTTCAGCATCAGTCCTTCCAATGAACACTTAGGACTGATCTCCTTTAGGATGGACTGGTTGGATCTCCTTGCAGTCCAAGGGACTCTTGAGTCTTCTCCAACACCACAGTTCAAAAGCATCAGTTCTTTGGTGCTAAGCTTTCTTTATAGTCCAACTTTCACATCTATATATGACTACTGGAAAAACCATAGCCTTGACTAGGTGGACCTTTGTTGGCAAAGTAATGTCTCTGCTTTTTAATATGCTGTCTAGGTTGGTCATAGCTTATCTTCCAAAGAGCAAGCGTCTTTTAATTTCATGGCTGCAGTCACCATCTGCAGTGATTTTGGAGCCCCCAAAAATAAAGTCTCTCACTGTTTCCACTGTTTCCCCATCTATTTGCCATGAAGTAATGGGACCAGATGTCATGATCTTAGTTTTCTGAATGTTGAGTTTTATGCCAACATTTTCACTCTCCTCTTTCACTTTCATCAAGAGGCTCCATAGTTCTTCACTTTCTGCCATAAGGGTGGTGTCCTCTGCATATCTGAGATTATTGATATTTCTCCCTGAAGTCTTGATTCCAGCTTGTGTTTCATCCAGCCCAGCATTTCTCATGATGTACTCTGCATATAAGTTAAATAAGCAGGGTGACAATATACAGCCTTGACATACTCCTTTCCCGATTTGGAAATAGTCTGTTCCATGTCTGGTTCTAACTGTTGCTTCTTGACCTGAATACAGATTTCTCAGGAGGCAGGTCAGGTGGTCTGGTATTCTCACCTCTTGAAGAATTTTCCACAGTTTATTGTGATCCACGCAGTCAAAGTCTTTGGCATAGTCAATGAAGCAGAAGTAGATGTTTTTCTGGAACTCTCTTGATTTTTTGATGATCCAGTGGATGTTGGCAATTTGACCTCTGGTTCCTTTGCTTTTTCTAAACCCAGATTGAAGATCTGGAATTTTTCACTTTACATACAGTTGAAGTCTGGCTTGGAGGATTTTGAGCATTACTTTGCTAGTGTGTGAGATGAGTGCAATTGTGCGCTAGTTTGAGCATTCTTTAGGATTGCCTTTCTTTGGGATTGGGATGAAAACTGACCTTTTCCAGTCCTGTGGCCACTGCTGAGTTTTCCAAATTTGCTGGCATATTTTGTGCAGCACTTTCACAGCATCATCTTTTAGGATTTGAAATAGCTGAACTGGAATTCCTTCACCTCCACTAGCTTTGTTTGTAGTGATGCTTTCTAAAGCCCACTTGACTTTGCGTTCCAGGATTCCTGGTCTAGGTGAGTATGGCTCTAGGTGAGTGATCACACCATCATGCTTATCTGGGTCATGAAGATCTTTTTTGTATAGCCTTTCTTTGTATTCTTGCCACCTCTTCTTCAGCTTCTGTTAGGTCCATACCATTTCTGTCCCTTTTTGTGCCCATCTTAGAATGAAATGTTCCCTTTGTATCTCTGATTTTCTTGAAGAAATCGAATCCCTTGAATTTATTCATAACCTCCCC
Source organism: Cervus elaphus (assembly GCF_910594005.1). Taxonomy (NCBI): domain Eukaryota; kingdom Metazoa; phylum Chordata; class Mammalia; order Artiodactyla; family Cervidae; genus Cervus; species Cervus elaphus. Next base: position 68,640,496 of record NC_057826.1, read on the forward strand.
TGCATATTCATAGGGGATTTGATTTAAGTCACACGTGGCTGTCCCAGTGGTTTTCCCCACTTTATTTAATTTAGGCCTGAATTTTGATATGAGAAGCTGATGATCTGAGCCACAGACAGCTCCAGGTCTTGTTTTTGCTGACTATATACCACTTCTTTATCTTTGGCTACAAAGAATGTAAACAATTTGATTTCAATACTGACCATTTGATGATATCCATGTATAAGGTCATCTTTTGTGTTGTTGAAAAAGGGTGTTTGCTATGACTAGTGCATTCTCTTGGCAGAATTAAGTTAGCCTTTTCCCTGCTTCATTTTGTACTCCAAGGCCAAACTTGGCTGTTACTGCAGGTATCTCTTAGCTTCCTGCTTTTACATTCCAATCCCCAATGATGAATAGAACTTTTTTTTGATGTTTAGTTTTCAGAAGTCTTATAGGTCTTCGTAGAATGTAGATCAATGTCAGCTTCTTAAGCATCAGTAGTAGGGGCATAGACTTCAATTACTGTAATGTTGAATGGCTTGCGTTAGAAACTAACAGAGATCATTCTTTCATTTTTGCAGATGCACCCAAGTACTGCATTTTGGTCTCTTTCATTGATTATGAGGGCTACTCCATTTCTTCTATGGGATTCTTGCCCACAGTAGTAGATATAGTGGTCCTCTGAATTAAATTCACCCATTCCTGTTTAGTTCACTGATTCTTAAGATGTTGATGTTTATTCTTACCATCTCCTACTTGACTATGTCCAATTTACCTTGATTCATGGATCTAAGATTCCAGGTTCCTATGCAATACTGTTCTTTGCAGCATCGAATTTTACTTTCATCACCAGACACATCCACAACTGAAAGCCATTTCTGCTTTCACCCAGCAGCATTATTCTTTCTGGAGCTATTAGTAATTGTCCTACACTCTTCCCCTTAGACACCTTCCAACCTGGGAGACTCAGCATTTGGTGTCATATCTTTTTTTCTTTTTATGCAGTTCATGAGATTCTCATGACAATTATACTGGGGTGGTTTACCATTTCCTCCTCCAGTAGTTTTTTAAACTATACTCCAGTAAAAACAATTTTTTTTTAATGAAAAATAAGTAAAACGATAAAGAAGCTAGCCTTGTAAAGATTTGGCATACTTAAATATAGTGGTTGAAGAAGATCTGTATTGAACATTTAATGACAGGACAATTTACAGAAATATGGACAAAATTAAGAATAATTAACAAGAGAAGGCAAAAATCAATGAATGTTACCACTCATTGGCCTGAAAGAGTAAGAGCTGGAGGACATAATCCAGGATGAATGTAGCTATAGGTATAAGAAAAAGGAACTATAGCTTTGAGAAGAGGACAGCATCACTGTCAAACTGCAGCCCAGCATACAGTAGCCAAGACAGAAAATCCTGCAATCTCTATCTCTTCTAAAGTATATGGAAACTCAATTTAAAGGGCAGTTTAAATTGAATTTGCAAAACATTTTTAAAAAGAACAAAGTTGGAATATTTATTTTTATTTTAAGACTCTTTATAAAGTGATATTAATCAAGACAGTGTGGTACCAGTGAAAGGGTGAACATATGGATCAATGGGACAAAATAGAAAGTACAGAAAAAAAGAACAAATCCTCACATATATATGGTTAATTGGTCATCTGATTTTTAACAAAGGGGTAAGACTATAAGTGGGAAAACCATATTCTTTTCAACAAATGACTCTAAACAATGATATATAGTTGTTCCAGGATTATCTGTCTATGTATGTATGTATGTAGTTATGTATCTGTCTTGGAGAAGGAAACAAAAACCCACTCCAGTATTCTTGTCTGGAGAATGCCATGGACAGAGGAGCCTGGTGTGCTTAGAGTCCATGGGGTCACAAAGAGTCAGACACGACCAAGCAACTAACACTTTCACTTCATTATCTATGTATCTTTCATCTGTCTGTTCTTTCATCTACCTATTGACAGAGAATGACACAGAGACAAAGAGACACAGTGAGAGACTGAACTCTATCTTTATCTCTCACCACTCATAGTAGTAAATTATTTGAGGGGAATCATAGACTTACACATAAAAGTTCAAATCATGAACTTCCAAAAGAAAACATTAAATGAAAACATTTTGTCTTGCTGATGGGCAAATCTCTTCAAGCACAAAAAACAATGATCTTTTTAAAAAAATGTTAGACTTCATCAAAATTAAAACTTTTTTTCATCAAAGTCATCATTAGGAAAACAAATAAGCAAGTCAAAGAATGGGAGAAATTATTTGCAAAAATTATGACTGGCTTCTATCAGGAATGTATATAGAACCCCTTAAGAATAAAAATGCAACCAACCCAGTTAAAAACAGGCAAAATACTTGAATAGATGCTCCCCAAAGGAAGGTATATACCTGATAAGTACATGAAAAAGTACTCATATTATTTGTCATCAGGAAAGTACAATTAAAACCACGGTGAGATCCCATTATCTCCCCACCAGATTGTCTGAAAATAATAAGAGGAGAAACTAGTGCTTTCATACATTTGGTGGAGTATAAAATGGCATAACTACTCTGGAAAAATTTCTAATAACTTAGTATAAAGCTAAACATATGCCTACCCTGTGACCCTGAAATTCCATTCCTAGATATTCTCCCTAGATAAATGGAAGTCTAGATCAACAAAATTCTTTTACAGAAATGCTCACTATAGCTCAATTCAGACTAGCACAAAACTGGACAAGAGGATGAAAAGCTGAACCATTGTATATTCATACAATGGAAAGATTTCAGCAAAAAAAAGAATGAACAACTGATTCAAGAACCAACATGGATAAATTCTTCTTAACATTATGCTGTGTAAAAATAAGCTTTATGCAAAGAGTTCATATCATATCATATAATTTGCCTGTATGAATTTTAAGAACAGGCAAAACAAATACATGGTGAAAATAATCATGGTAGTAATTGCCTCTGGAGCTGTTTGCAGTGGAGATTGTCTGAGAAGGGACATGAGAGAATTTTCTAGAGTTACATTTTCTTTATTTTGATAGGGATTTTGGGTTATCCAAGTATAAGATATAAGTATCCAAGTATAAGATCAAAACTCAAAGAATGGCACACTTAAGATTTATGCAATTTGTGATACATAAATTTTACCTAAAATAGTCAATCGATATTAAACTCTGGTTAATGATCTACATGCTGAAATGTTTAGAGGTGACATATACTGATGTCTGCAACTAACTTTGAATTACAACAAAACATGAGTTGATAGATAAATAGAAGGCTAGTTTGATGGATAGATATGTAATATGTCAAAATGGAAAAATATTAATTGTAGAATATCAGTGTTAGCTATATGGGTGGTTACAATTCTTTCAACTTTCCTGTACATTTGGAAATTTTTATAATTAAATTTTGGGACAAATTACAGGGAATGGTTGGAAGATTCTAAATAAATTCTTACCTTCAGTTTCAACCATTTTACAATGATATATCAGAGTTGGAATTATGAGAAAAGCAACCTCTCATAAGAATACTCAATAACCATTTTAGTGAAGCATGTAAATGACTCTTCCATTCCAAGATTGACCTGCCCTGTGTACTATTTTTAACCTATGAAATTGGTAATGGCAAAGTGGCTTAACTGTATTTGAGCTCAATATGAGGTCAAGTCGAAAGTGAATTAAAACTGTTGTATTTAGATCTGGAACTAGGGACTTAAATTCCTAAAGATTAACTGTATTAATTCCACCAAATTAGCAGCATTGAGGCAGAGCAACCATTCAGGTATGGAAGTATAGTTAATAGGCCATTATTGTGCCTATACCTTCACTCTTTTAGGTTATATATTTCTCCCTGTCTGTTTGAGGTATTGTTTTAAAGACTGGACTGTTGAAAGTCTACAGTTAATTTATGTTGAATCTAGTATCACTTGATATAGTTGCATAGAACACCAGAAGTTTCTAGAAAACATATTTTCAATGATAAAGTTTTATGGGATACCACATGTGTTTTGACATTTGGTTTTAGGTTTGCTGAGAGCTGGTTTCCTAGCCTACCCGTGACACTATTTGCAGGAATAATAGACTATTTCTCAGTAATTGCTTTCTAGGAATAGGCCTTTCCTTCCAAAGAAGTGGGCTTTGAAATAGAGCACATAATTCTACTGAAAAGATCATACTTGAGAGGTTATTGTACTACATGCTTTCATCCTCTCATACCATTTTTATTAAAGCCACTGTTCTCTTGGAGAATGGGACTAGGGAAGTTAGAGAGGGACAGAAACCTAGAAAACAACCCAGGAAACAGACTACTATCACCACTTCTATAACACAGAGTTTTCTGGAACTTTGTCAAATGCTCTATCCCTCTGTTTTGCAGGTGGTTAGAGTCATAATTTGAGCCTAAAAAATGTTGTGGCTGGAGATCAAAAGTTAAAAACACCATTAATTATTTATAGGCCTGCATTCTGACAAGAGCATCCTTTGGATCAGAGATGAGTTAAGAATCACTTAACAAGCAACCTAGCAGTTTCTTTTTACAGTTCTTGATGGGGCTAAAGACATAAAAAAGAGACAAGACTTTATTGTCTAAATGTGCTGATCTTTATTTAAAAATATTACTATATCATATAAAGCATTATCTCATGACCAAACATTAAAAAAAAAGTTCGATGACCACATAAAAATAGAGGTGATCATTTGAACTAAGTGTGACATCCACATAGTAAGGAAAACGTATGTATTTTTGTTCATCTCAATCTATATTCCTTTTGGTTATCATATTGAGAGAAATAATTTTTATTCTTCTCAACCTCCTTTCCTTTTGGCCATTGTAGACAAATATGATTTCCTCCTAAGTAGGTCACAAATAAGCTATGATGCTGTTCATTTCTGTTTTAACAGGAGCACAGGAACAGACAAGCCATATTTTAGAGAGGCTTCTGGGTACCAGTTAGAGCAAATGTAAGAATCCAGGCATGATGAGTTTCTACTTTATTCTTTACCCCCCACATGAAAAGTTCTTTGCCCCTAGCCTTGCCTCAGGCCAAAGCCATGAGGCCATAGCCTAAAGCTCCTGATGAATCCTTGTAGACATCTGTGGTCAGAGTTTCTTCAGCAAATTCAGCACAGAACAAATGCTTTACACTTGATGTCTGCCTCTTGAAAGCTTAGGGCAAAGATATCTCTGCAAAGATAGAAAAAAATAAATTTGGAATTATGCTTATGTGGTCATTTTTCACTTCTTCCCATTTGTATAAGGAGCATACACTAAATATTGTTATCGCCTAGCAGGAAGTCAAACACAAGAGCCCAATGTGTCTTAAATAAAATAAGAGGCATGTTCACTTAGAGATTGTGAGTGATAATTCAACATGAAAATCTGGGGGCAAGGAAATGATCTTGGGAGCCCGTGGGCAATCCTGGAGAACTGGCACATGGGCAGTCAGCAACCTGGCTTGCCTTCTTTACCAGTGGGACACACATTGCCTTTTTCCTCCTGTCTTTATTCATTTTTCAACAGCCTGCCACATGCAATATGCCAAATCTCATATAAAAAAAGCCCTGTACACACACGCACACACAGACACATACACACACTGGAACTAAAGAACCTTCAGCAGATCCAGGCATAGACAGTAAAAACAGCCATCTGCACTGAAGCTCAGGATTTATTCAATTACACTTGCCCGAGTTATTTGTTTGGCTTTGCAATGTAAAGAGTTCTGTTTTATTGTTGGAACTTTTCATGCTGTCGAGTTGTTTTCAAAACTCTTTCCCCAGATGCATTTGGCATTTACCAACAGCGAGCAAGCACTAGCAGTGAAACTCAAAAATGTGTGTGCCTCACATGGGCACCAAAATCTTTACCCAGGTCACTTTCCAGGATCAGACTAAGATACCTGGTGTTTAATGGAGAGGTTAAAAAAAGTTTACAGGTTTCATGCCTGTGGCACGCTGATCATCTTTCAAGGTTCTGAGGATTAAAGTATACGAGATTCTTTTGAGCAAGTTTGAACAGGGTGTCGGGAAGCGCGAGTGGCAGGTGGCTGATCTATGAAATGTCAAGCTTCTGAACATGATATTATCAACAGCCAACTCAGATTTCATGTTTGATTCTGAGGATTTTTGTATTGCTAGAATCAAGTCCAGAAGTGCAGTCAACTCTTCACTTTTATTTAAAGTAAGCCTTTTTAGTAGTATGTATGCTTTCTACTAAACTACATCATTGCTCTCATACAGTACTATTTGTGAATGTAGCTATTGTCCGCAAATGATCATTATCCTTTGTGACAAAAGGTAAAATATAATAATCATGGAAATTCTTGTTGTAAAGCCTCTGTTCTTATTTGCAGCCATAATGCTGATAGACTTTAAATCAAAATGGAAAGATTTTGTGTTCTATCTCAGAATATAGTATCATATCAAAAGAAGTCTGTCACATGCCATCTTAAATTTAAAGTACAAAGTACATAAAAAGCACACGAATTTTGGAAATTCCATGATCAGTGATGAATCCAGTACTTTGGGTGCAAGCTTTGTTTGATATAAGCCTGCTGTAAATGTTTCATACATAGACACAGGTTGATAGGTATGTATGTATAAGTGTTTCTAATCTCTGTCTCTGTATCTAATTTGGAGTATTGATCACTTTAATAGTAGCTGGGTATATTTTATCCTAGATCTAACATATAATAATTATGGAAACTCTAGTTTTTCCTTCAGAAATCTATCTGCATTTGAATATTTTAAGCATCCTTTAATTTGTTCCAGTCAGAAATATTTTACTATGTAAAAGAATCAAGCAGAAGACTATTTACCTAGAGCTTATCCAAAAATTTAAACATTTAAAAAGGCTTTTTTTTCCTTCCCTCTCTTCCTCCCTCCCTTCCTTCCTTCTATGCAGGTGCCAGTACTTGGCTAGATTTTGAACATAAACTACCCTTTCACTTTTCCAGAAAAGAATGCAAAAGGAAATTTAAAAAAATTCTGCATAAAATTATATATAAGTAAAGTCTTATATGGGCTTCCCTGATGGCTCAGACAGTAAAGAATTTGCCTCCAATGCAGGAGACCTGGATTTGGTTCCTGGTTGGGCAGATCCTCTGGAGAAGGGAATGGCTACCCACTCTAGTATTCTTGCCTGGAGAATTCCATGGACAGAGGAGCCTGGCGGGCTACAGACCATGGGGTCGCAAAGAGTTGGACATGACTGAGTGACTAACACTTTCATTTTCAAAGTCCTATATGACAAGCATGCATATTAAAACTAACCAAAATGCTCCTAACTGTAAAATTAGGCAAAATGCCATGCTGATGTGCATGATCATACAGTCAGCTAACTAGCATTTACCCTTTTGGTGTTTTTCCTTCCTTCCTTTCCTTTCCATTGAATGATTCAATATCTCAGATTCAGATAGAAAAAACATTTGTGTCTTTTATTTGTAAGTGGTACCCATAGGTAACACAGCGTAGATGATCCTCTTATGTTCCTGTTTCCCCAAATGCTTGACAGAGGACAACTGCCTTTGTTGAGAGCACTGGCAGGTTTTTGCTTTTGTTTTTCCTGGAAAAATCCTGAGAGACTTGGCCAGTCCTGGTGCTTGGTTAGAAAGTGCCCCATGGCCTAAGAAAGACACTTTTCTTTTTCAAGACAGTAGAAATCCAGGAATTTCTCTTGCTTTGTGAGAAGGAAATGGAGAAACAACCATCAGGAGCAAGTCTTGGTTTGGTATAGGGTCCCTGATTTCCTCTGTTTCCCATTTCCTCTATTTCTTTTCCAGTATGAAGCTGAAACATGGCAGGCCATATCTTGCCTTGCAGGAGATTCTTAAGTGACTCTTTGGTATCAATAGGTTCGTGGACCTGAGTAGCCAGAACTATCCTAGCTGTGATGTTGGCATCCCAGCAAACTGCTGCAGATGTTCAGAGTTCTAAGACCTAGACTGAAGTAAGAATGGGATGCATACCACAGCCATGTATGAATGCATTGTTATACATCTGTTCAGCTTTGCTTTCCTGTGAGTAAAACAATGACCACTGCTAATTTATATGCTTTCTGAAAATATTGCTTTTTTTAGGTAAAAAATGTGACTTCTTTGTGTCATAAAACTGCTGCTGGATAGATGCATAATTTGCATATATCAGTGTAACATTTAAACCAAGAAAGACAGTGAATTAACTGTATTTTAGTTAGATTAATTGAATGAAACTGAAGCTGATGAGATGGCTATTTGGAATGTGAAACAAATAAACATAAAAGTATTGTTCTTTGATTGGTTTGCTGTTTAGTGTATACTAGGGCATCTATCGTGTAGTCCCTGACATTTGTTCGCTCAAAACCAATTATTCAATGCCTGCTGTGGACTAGGCATTGTGTTAGCTGTTTGGGTTATAATGATAAATATACCTAGCAAGAGAAATGTGGAAATACCAAGAAGAGTTCAGGGGAAAATGAAAACTAAAGCAAAAAGTTGAGGAATTTGACCCTTCACTGTGCTAAAAAATACTAGGAGACTTTGAGTTGTTTGACAGATGGAGAAAACTAAGGGTTGGCTTCATAAATTCCTCTAAATGTTTAAAGTATGTTTATAGAGGACACTTTGTGTTTACAGACAATAGTGTGAGTAGGTCAGATTGGTTGCAAATAAAAATTGTGTTTTACTTGACAAACTTCTTGACTTTATACCTAGCATGGAATTTAAAGAAGGATATGAATTATCCCTCCTTCATTTGAAGAAGTGAACTGTGGGCTTCCTTCCCACTCTGTCTTAGAATATTTAGAATTTGTCTGCAGAGAGACAGAAGGACTGGACCAGATGGTCCTTTCCAGCTTCACTGATTCTTTGATACACATGTTGGAAAACAGATTTTGTCCCAAAAGTAAGATGCCATAGCTTCATTCTTTATGACATTTCTTTTCTTCTTGGTACAGAATTAAGTGAGGCTTAGTCAGAAAGGAAGGAATGGAAGATGACAATTAATTTCATAGAGTACATACCAGATTCTGTTACCAATGAGGACCTGAGTCATTCATTGCACCACCTCTTGAGTGGTTAGGCCAGATTTCACTCAGATATGAAGCAATTCATCTCAGGGACAGTCCCTTTATACTGCAGCATTGCCCATTGCAATGCCATAATTAAGGTTCTGTCACCATTTGTGTTATAAACTTCTATTTCCTGGAATTTATAACCTAAAGCTGAAAATTCCTCCTAGGCTGGATATTGGAAACTACAATCTGACCTTATTACCTGTTGTTTTTTTCCCCCTTTCTTCTTTAAAAAAAATTACTGCAGCTGAGCTTAAAGAGGGCCAGAGATTGAGAAAATTAGTGGGGGATTTCCCACTAAATTTCAACTCAGTTTTGCTTAATGAAGTTCCAGCTTGTAGATTCTGAGTGTTTGCATCTCAGATATATGCCTTAGAGGACCATTTAGAAATAAATCGAGTCTTGGAGGTTGAATCTCCAAGGAGGAGAGTGAAAAAGTTGGCTTAAAACTCAGCATTCAGAAAACTAAGATCATGGCATTTGGTCCCATCACTTCATGGCAAATAGATGGGGAAACAGTGGAAACAGTGACAGAATTTAATTTTGGGGGGCTCCAAAATCACTGCAGATGGTGACTGCAGCCATGAAATTAAAAGATGCTTGCTCCTTGAAAGAAAAGCTAAGACAAACCTAGACAGCATATTAAAAAGCAGAAACATTACTTTGCCAACAAAGGTCCGTCTAGTCAAGGATATGGGTTTTCCAGTAGTCATGTGTGGATGTGAGAGTTGGACGATAAAGAAAGCTGAGAGCCGAAGAATTGATGCTTTTGAACTGTGGTGTTGGAGAAGACTCGAGAGTCCCTTGGACTGCAAGGAGATCCAACCAGTCCATCCTAAAGGAACTCAGTCCTGAATATTCATTGGAAGAACTGATGTTGAAGCTGAAACTCCAATACTTTGGCCACTTGATGCAAAGAACTGACTCCTTGGAAAAGAGCCTGATGCTGGGAAATATGGAAGGCAGGAGGAGAAGGTGACAACAGAGGATGAAATGGTTGGATGGCATCACTGACTCAGTGGACATAAGTTTGAGTAAGCTCCGGGAGCTGGTGATGGACAGGGAAGCCTGGCATGCTGCAATCCATGGTGTCGCAAAGAGTCGGACACGACTGAGCAACTGAACTGAATTGAACTGGGGTTGTATCTTGTCTTTACCATAATGTTTCACCAAATAAATTCTGAGGAAAGGCTATGAATTAAATAACTGAATAGTCCTTTTCTGAAATTTGCGAGTTTTTGTAACTAATTTCTTAGCCATTTCTGAGCTGTCATATTCATATAGCTTTATGACACACCTCTGAAAGTATGGTCCAAAGAGCATCTGCTCATGATAGTAAACAAATAGACCTAAAAAGTAAACAAAATTTGCTAATGAGAACCAATTTATGCCTATGTTGTTTAGTTTTAATAGAAGGAGATTGAATTCATTGAATATTGCGTTGCAAAAGCAGAGAACAAGCTATGTAGAAATGCTACCCTAGTACTATTGATCTTTGAATCTAGAAAGCACAATTGATATCAATTGACTTCAACTTGGTTTAAAATAACTGATTAGGTGAATCTTTCAAAAAAGTTGGTATTTTTTCTTTGGCACACAAGTCTAGGTGTAAGAGAGGTAAGTAAAATTCACAAGGCTATAAAAAACCTGAAAAGGATAAACATTCATTAATTCTTGTCTCCTATATTCAGGTCTGGATGTATCTGACCCCCAGACCTAAAAAACCTCTACAAATATCACTGTTCTTATACTTTTCCCTTTTTCTCCCCAGGTAGGCATCCCCAGCATTAAATCTGGATCTCTTTGCTTCTGAAGCTTTCAATTCTTTATTTTTTACATAAAACCTACTATTATTTAAAAGTAGATTTTATTTTTTAAAAAAATACATCAATGCATTTTTTTATGCTAGAAGAGTGATATTTTATGTTTCTTTTATGTTCTCTTCTTTTCACTCCACATGAATAGGCTTACCAGTTTTATTTTTTATGCTCAGACCAACACAATTTCATGTTAAGCTGGACAAATTTATTCAACTCCAGTTCAAGCACTGATTTAAAAATAAAAAAATAGAGCAAGATCAGGCTAGCTTTGGTTTTTTATATTTTCTTTTATAATAAATTCTCTCTTAAATGATGCCTATGTGTATATTCTGACATAATCATGGGTACAAATGTGCAATGCCTGAAATCTAAAATGACACTGGAATATCTTTTCTTGCATTAGCATTATTTTAGCATTCCTACAACAGGGAATGGTTTGGAGAAATACAGAGGCTTTCAGTTTATATATACACCTCTGATTATTATTCCAGTACCTCGAGTTACAGATCCAATCGCATATCATGATGGATGTATCTCTCAGAGCTCAAAAGAAGTGTTGGCAAAGAGAAGGACTCTAAATAAGGCAGCCATGAGAGCCCAAGATGTGAAATTGAAAATCAAATGCCATAGTGTTAAATGATGATCTAGTTTTCATTTTGATTTCTACTGCAATAATGGAGTATATCTGGTGTCTTCATGGGTAGCATCATGTATGAAAACCATACCAGGAATGCAGAACCACAGTGGTTGTAACCGTCATGTTCCGTCCTAATTCCATTTTAATCAGTGACTTCAAGAGCCATTTCCTGGGAGGGCAAAGGTGTCATTTATTTAGAAGAAATATATAAATCAGCATGTGTTAAAGAGGCAGAAAAATTAGGCAAAATGCTGGGAAAAGATGAAAGTGAGCCTATTGTTCTCATTTTTTTTTTTTTTTTTTTGTTCTCATTTTATTTGAGGTATTGCGACACTGAGGCACAGTCAGACAGCTGCTGACATAATCCTGGAGATTTCAGGGCAGATATCGGCAGTTGATCTATAGAACATTCTTATAAATGTATTTATATCAGAGTAAGCAAAGATACTATCGATAGATGAAAACTATTCTACATTAAACTTAAGAGCAGACAATAGTCACCTGGTTTTCTTGCATACAGATGGGCTTATAATGGAAACGTTTGGTATGCAACAGAAGTTTGGCTTCATACCTGGTTGAAAGTAAACAGGAAAGAATGACAAAAAGGAGATGAAAGAGTCATTCACTTGAGATGTGATACTGTGTTTTCAGGAGTTCTAATTTAAAAAGAGAGAACTCTTCACTAAGGTAAAATGTATTTGATATTGACAATATCGTGCAAGTTAATATATTGAAAATGAAGAGGTAGGGAGGGAGAAAGGAGGTGCTGGTGGATGTAGGTGTGGCATGAGAGTGTTGTGGGTTGACATAAGAGGTTCTCATTAGGATGAGGGATCATACATACAGGTAGAGGGCCCTATAGGCTTCCCTGGTACTTCAGATGGTTAAAGAAGCTACCTGCAGTGCAGGAACCTGGGTTTGATCCCTGGGCAGGGAAGATACCCTGGAGAGGTGAATGCCTCCTGACTCCAGTATTCTTGCCTGGAGAATTCCATAGACAGAGGAGTCTGGCGAGCTACAGTCCATGGGGGTGCAAAAAGAGCAACTGAGCAACTAACATTTTCACTTTCAGGGTGCCCCATAGGGGGAAGAAACAAAAGTCAATTTTTATTTTGTTCTCAGATTTGCCTAAAGTTTGCCTTGAACACAGTTCTGGTAAGTTCTAACACATTGTCCTTAAAATAAATGTTCCTCCTTTCAAAATTGTGTTGATTCCTTTCTCAGATAAATATACTCGTTAGTGGGCCACTGATGGATCCAGAGACTGGAGGTTAGAGCTTGGCTGTCATTTATGAACTGTCAGCATCTTTGATGTTTTTTCTTAAATGAGGGGATTCAATGGTGTCTGACATTTCTCTAACTTATAAAATACACTGTATCAGAGGATAAAAACTATCTGTCCACTTCTAAGAACTCCAAGTTAAATTGGACAATATCAGGTTTGTATCTCCTATGGCCCACATGAAAAATTGCTAATCATTATTAATACTAATTTGTGGAATTTTTGGTTAGAATAGTGAGTCAGGTCAAAACCAGTCTGTGAAAGTTGTTATTACCTGCTGCTTCCTTAGAATGGGTTGCTAAGTCTCTTCAGTGATTTTCTTCAAAATGTGATAGTTATAGTGTTTAGGGAGTTAGCTGGCTAAAGAGAAGTGAAGGAGAATCTTTCCCTTGAAAATAAATATTTCCATTTGTAATGTATCTGAGTAATTCTCGGAGGAAAATCCTGGAATAAAAATCCAAGGCCTTTGTAGTCTATATCTATATATCTATATGTATATATACATGTTTCTATCTCTATCTGCTCAAAGAAGCACAAGTTGGAATCAAGATTGCCGGGAGAAATATCAATAACCTCAGATATGCAGATGACACCACCCTTATGGCAGAAAGTGAAGAGGAACTAAAAAGCCTCTTGATCAAAGTGAAAGAGGAGAGTGAAAAAGTTGTAAAGCTCAACATTCATAAAACTAAGATCATGGCATCTGGTCCCATCACCTCATGGGAAATAGATGAGGAGACAGTGGAAACGGTGGCTGACTTTATTTTTCTGGGCTCCAAAATCACTGCAGGTGGTGACTGCAGCCATGAAATTAAAAGACTGCTTACTCCTTGGAAGTAAAGTTATGACCAACCTAGACAGACATTACTTTGCCAACAAAGGTCCGTCTAGTCAAGGCTTTGGTTTTTCCAGTGATCATGGATGGATGTGAGAGTTGGACTGTGAAGAAAGCTGAGCGCCGAAGAATTGATGCTTTTGAACTGTGATGTTGGAGAAGACTCCTGAGAGTCCCTGGGACTGCAAGGAGATCCAACCAGTCCATCCTAAAGGAGATCAGTCCTGGGTGTTCATTGGAAGGACTGATGCTGAAGCTGAAACTCCAATACTTTGACCACCTCATGCGAAGAGTTGATTCATTGGAAAAGACCCTGATGCTGGGAGGGATTGGGGGCAGGAGGAGAAAGGGATGACAGAGGATGAGATGGCTGGATGGCATCACCGACTCGATGGGCATGAGTTTGAGTAAACTCTGGGAGTTGGTGATGGACAGGGAGGCCTGGTGTGCTGCGATTCATGGGGTCGCAAAGAGTCGGACACGACTGAGTGACTGAAGTGAACTGAACTGGTCTCTACCTATCTACCATCTATTTTCTCCTTTTATAGCTTTTGCCATATACTGAAAAAATATTGTGATCTAAAATTTTCTTCCTTCTTCATTCTCCTTTCTCTAACTTGTAGAATTCTCAACATGAGAACTTATTTTTCTCTCTCAACATGTTCATTAAAGCACAAATGACTTTCTCCCTTTTGATGTTGCCAGAGAAACTTGAGCACTATTTAATTAAGCTTCTGTTTTAAAGTGTTTCTCTCAACAAACACTGGCTTCTAGGGCTAAGACTGCATAATAGATGTTATTAACTGTACATATAAATAGGTAATGTGTCTTGCAGTGCATTATATTTGCTGAATGAGTTTGCTTTATTCCAAAGTCATCTCTTTTACTAATGACTCATGGATTTTCTTTCCATTATTTAAAAATAATGTAATCATAGTCTATTCTGTAATAATTTGACATATCATATTTTCCTATCTGAGCCTATTAATTAGAGACAACATACGTATTTATCATGTGCTGGTATTATTCAAGTTAATCCCTTTAATCCTATTTGAATGGCCAGATAAGAATTAAGCCCTTCAAACATCTTAATAAACAAACATTTAAATTCACCTATTTCCATCTTTGTTCTTGGCACCTACATGGAAAGCTTTTATGATGAGAATGGATAGAAGCAGTAAACAATCAATCTGGGAAGAATAAAATGTGAATTATTTTTCTTTGCAAGGAAGCTAGAGATATTTACAAAAGAGTTCTCCCAGTCTATAGAGGTAGAAAGTCAGATAACAATTTTAAAGAGTTTAGTCACATCATTAGAAATTAATGATGCAATTATTCTGAGGGCTTAGGATAGTTGTAGGACTCCTAGTATGAACCTGTGTTTCTTATAAAATAAGCAAATGCCTCATTGAAGCCTTTTTAGTCCAAGTCAACCAGGGCAGTACAAGGCCTTCAGGTTTCTCAGAGGGTCCTCCAGCCTAGGCATTTACTAGCACAAAAATAACAGAGAAGCCGTGTGGAAGGCAATTTTAGGTTCTTTCTCTGACACTGTGATTGGCACACATGCTAGGTCACTGAAAACAGCAGAGGAAGCAGTTGTTTTTCCCTGCTGTGAGCAATGGATCTGAACACGCCTCACACTGTTCGCACGCTGCGTTTTCCTTCCCCCTTCATTTCCCTGTAACACAAATGTAAACTGCGCTCAGGGAAATCCTCCGGGCCCTAGAAATAACACAGTCTCTCCACATGTGGACTGACTATCTTATTTCATTTCTTTTCCTCAAATTATGCAGAGTGAGACAATTAAGTAAAGATGAATGTTTTAGACCAGAAGGAACTGAACAATGGTTGGTATTCATTTATTTTTATTTTGAAAATACTTAGGTTATAACATATAGAAAATTTCAGATGTATAAGTAAAGTTAAAAAAAAAGCCATCAATAATTCTAAAACTAAAAGGTAACCACTTTTAATTAGTTTTATTTTCTTCCAGGCTTTCCTATGGCTTCATCACTAGGATCATGCTGTCACAATATCATTATGTCTTTTTTTCACATTATTAAATAGTCTTGAAAGCATAGTTTTAATAAACTATTGACAGTAATGAACAATTTCAAAATGATCTGAACCTCTTACTTTGGCTTATTTCAGCAACATAATATTGGGAAAGTAGGAGAGAACAATCTAGAGTCACTATCTTAAGTAAGGAAAATTGTCTGATACCACTTGCTTCACAATTAAAATTTTTTTTTCATTCTTACAATTATAAAGTAGGAAACAAGTTGACCTAGAATGTCACCTCATAAAATACATACATTAACATTTTAAAATGAATAATAAATACAAAAATATTTACCTTTTCAGGCAATATAGACAAAATATGAGATAGAAAGTAAACCTTATTTCCTGTTTGAGACACACACATACCACTTATGCTAAAGGGAAATAAAGGGATAATATGTTATCTGTATGAGTACATCAGATTTTCCTGTTCAGAAGTTGTTTCTGCTTACCCAGCATCCTTTGTGCCTTCTTCTGGTCACACATTTACCACATTTACTTTTCCCAGTGGAGCACCAAGTCCATGTTGTCTCACGGGGGATGGGAAAGCTGACCTTGCAGGAATGAACATAAAACACGTGCACAAAACTAACCTTCCTCCATGAAATTTAAGACTACTGAAAGAAAAGAGTCTCTCTTCACCTGAAATTGTGAGCAGATAAGACTTAAAGAAATCTGGAGATGCTGGTCATCTTTTTTGCCATTTATCAAGACCTTTCCCCTGTTATTTAGTTAGCTAACTGCAAAAATATAGGTCAAAAAAACCAGTAATGGCCCAAACACAATAGAAGTTTGTTTGTTGCTCACATAAAATTGGAAGGCTTCAGGGTGGAGAGGAGTGGTGGGAAGAAATCTGTCCAAATATCAATTCAGGGACCCAGGTTGTCTAAGGTTTTGCTGCCTGCAGCAACAGGCTTTCAGGAATACCTGGGCATGGAGGATGATGTGTAGAAAGAAGGCTTGGGGGATACATCCTTAGAAGTGGCTCACATCACTTCTGCTCACATTCTGCTGATGACAACTCAGTCATATGGCCACATTGAGCTGCAAGGAAGGCTGCAAAACAGTCCAGCTGTGTGAACAGGTTTTGTTGAGAAGCCAGAAGTCTCTTGCCATGGTCTTCCTTTCGGCAGATATTGCACCATTCAGCTAAAGTTCAGGATTCCTCCATGTTGCACACACCTTTCCATCATGTCCACATGTGATTCCTAAGGTTAGGTAACCCTTCTCTCCAACCCAATACTTAATAGTAAAGCAAGAACAAGATGACAGTGGTGTAAGAGTGTAACTGGGATTGTCTACATACTTGATTGACAAGCCATGGCTTTGCTTTAACTTCTCCAATTTTGTTAAATGTCCTCTATCTCCTTAGTTAGGATATATTCTCTCTTGCCCAATCCTGAGAGGTTATCCTTGAGTTTTTAATCATCTCTCCAGTTCAATTCAAAGTCCTGGAGCCAAGAACACAGTATTTCAAGAATTTTTACAGGAACACTAATAAATAGTTACATATTTTGGCCTATATACTAGGGAGCAATGGTAGGAAACTCCTGGAGCTTCTTAATGCAACTCTTCCTACAATTTCTCTTCTTTTTCCCCAAGATCTTTGTATTATTGGTTTTTAGCTCTTGACTACCAGTAATGTTGCTTCCCCTTTTTGGGGGAGGAGAATGAACTCTAAGATTATGAATATTTCACATCAGTGCTCCATTTTTTGCTGTTCCAAATAAATCAATGTAGGGAAATTCTAAATTTTTCCTTCTTCTTACTGTGATCTTTGCTCATAGGTAATAGTTTTGTAGGGGAGGAAAAATAGTTTTTCCTCTACCCTTCTGAGTTCTTGCTTCCCAGATAGCTCAGTGGTAAAAGAATCTGGCTGCTATTGCAGAAGACTTGGGATATGCAGGTTCTATCCCTGGGTCGAGAAGATCCCCTGGAGGAGGAAATGGCAACCAGCTCCAGTATTCTTTGGAAAATTTCATGTACAGATGAGCCTGGCAGGCTACAGACCATGGTGTCGCAAAGAGTTGGACACAATTGAGTACTCATGCACAAACATACAAGTCTGAGTTCTTGGCTGAGATCCCCTGTAATAAAAGATTAACAAGAGAATGAACAGAAGTTTATTAATTAACATGCCTCATATATACATGGGAGATATCAGGAAAATTGAGTAAAACTCCCTGAAATGGCGTGCTCCACCGTCTTAAATACTGTCTTCACTTCAGTTCAGTTCAGTCGCTCAGTCGTGTCTGACTCTTTGCGACCCCATGAACTGCAGCATGCCAGGTCTCCCTATCTATCACCAACTCCCCGAGTTTACCCAAACTCATGTCTGTTGAGTCGGTGATGCCATCTAACCATCTCATCCTCTGCCGTCCCCTTCTCCTCCTGTCTTGTCTTTCCCAACATCAGGGTCTTTTCAAATGAGTCAGCTCTTCACATCAGGTGGCCAAAATACTGGAGTTTCAGCTTTAACATCAGTCCTTCCAATGAATATTCAGGACTGATTTCCCTTAGGATGGACTGGTTGGATCTCCTTGCAGTCCAAGGGACTCTCAAGAGTCTTCTCCAACACCACAGTTCAAAAGCATCAATTCTTCTGCACTCAGCCCTCTTTATAGTCCAACTCTCACATCCATACATGACTGGAAAAACCATAGCCTTGACTAGACGGACCTTTGTTGGCAAAGTAATGTCTCTGCTTTTTAATATGCTGTCTAGGTTGGTCATAACTTTACTTCCAAGGAGTAAGCATCTTTTAATTTCATGGCTGCAATCACCATCTGCAGTGATTTTGGAGCCCAGAAAAATAAAGTCAGCCACTGTTCCCACTGTTTCCCCATCTATTTGCCATGAAGTGATGGGACCAGATGCCATGATCTTAGTTTTTTGAATGTTGAGCTTTAAGCCAACTTTTTCACTCTCCTCTTTCACTTTCATCGAGAGGCTCTTTAGTTCCTCTTCACTTTCTGCCATAAGGGTGGTGTCATCTGCATGTCTGAGGTTATTGATATTTCTCCCGGCAATCTTGATTTGACCTGTGCTTCATCCAGCCCAGCATTTCTCATGATGTTCTCTGCATATAAGTTAAATAAGCAGGGTGACAATATACAGCCTTGACGTACTCCTTTTCCTATTTGGAACAAGTCTGTTGTTCCATGTCCAGTTCTAACTGTTGCTTCCTGACCTGCATGCAGGTTTCTCAAGGGGCAGGTCAGGTGGTCTGGATTTCCCATTTCTTTCAGAATTTTCCACAGTTTATTGTGATCCACACAGTCAAAGGCTTTGGCATAGTCAATAAAGCAGAAATAGATGTTTTTCTGGAACTCTCTTGCTTTTTCGATGATCCAGCAGATGTTGGCAATTTGATCTCTTGTTCCTCTGCCTTTTCTAAAACCAGCTTGAACATCTGGAAGTTCACGGTTCACATATTGCTGAAGCCTGGCTTAGAGAATTTTGAGCATTACTTTACTAGCATGTGAGATGAGTGCAATTGTGCGGTAGTTTGAGCATTCTTTGGCATTGCCTTTCTTTGGGATTGGAATGAAAACTGACCTTTTCCAGTCCTGTGGCCCCTGCTGAGTTTTCCAAATTTGCTGACATATTGAGTACAGCACTTTGACATCATCATATTTTAGGATCTGAAATAGCTCAGCTAAAGACAAAAAACATATCGGAGTAAAAAACAAGCAGTTGCCAAAAAGTGCAAAGAGGAAATGTTTGCAATAAGATGTCATGTAATTATGTAAGTACTTCTGCATTTTATATGAAATCTTTCAGAATTACTTTTTACATTTAATTTTTGTTTAATGCATTTGTAAATCCAGTTCTGATTTAATGAAATTAACAATCACTTTAGTCCTTTATAGTCTGACTTGTATTTCTTCTTTGATTTACTCTGTGATCATCAGGAGC
This sequence comes from Cervus elaphus, assembly GCF_910594005.1. Taxonomy (NCBI): domain Eukaryota; kingdom Metazoa; phylum Chordata; class Mammalia; order Artiodactyla; family Cervidae; genus Cervus; species Cervus elaphus. The sequence continues at coordinate 68,660,086 of NC_057826.1, forward strand.
ATGATTTTGAGTAAGTTTTTTTGGAAACATAGTAATATATTTTTAGAGTCTTCTATTTGAGAATATATTTTCATTGCCTTTGTCCAAGAAGAAATATGTTGGCAGATGATGGAATTCTTGGATCTCATCCTTCTCTACTCAAAACTCTTTAAGATAAATCCAATGTCTTCTGGCACATGATACTGAGAGAAAAGCTAAGGCTGGTCTAATTTTTATTTCTTTGTAATTTTTTTTCTTTTCTGTTCACTGAGACAATTTGGTATTTACCCTTGAAATTCAAAAGTACTGCCAAGATACTGCTAGGTATTGGCTATTTATAATATTTCAAAAATTATAAGATGCACTTTTTAAAACAATTTCAACATCTCAGAAATTAGGATACATATGCAATCAATGACTAGAAAGGATTATGTCATAGTATAACTGGCAATGTTTTGTTTTCTTTTGTAGTACACTTGAAAAGAACGATATGTTCTAGGCTCAAATGGAATCTCAAATTTGATGAAATAATAAATTACAGTTTCCATTATGTTATATTTATATCTGTTCCCTCCCTGCCACTGCCCTAAGGGACGATATGTAATTGAGTGTATCTCTGCTACTGTCCTTTATCGTATTCATCTCTTTGACCTATTCCTCTCCCTTTCCTGTCTCATATATGAATGCTAATTTTTCCTGTCTCATGTGTGAATGCTAACTGGATTTTTTTTTCCTCCTGGATATATTTATATGTAACCCTGTTATTTTTATTTGTGTATTTTAATTGATTTTTTAAAAAATAAAACTTTCATATAGTAAAACTTTCAAATAGCATTGAGAGTATATAATATTAGCCTAATGTAATCTTCATATACATAAATCTACCACATTCTTTTTAACTGATTTATATTGCTATTTTTAGTCTTTTATATTACAAATTTACTTATTCATTCCCTAGAATGAATGAACATTTGGATTGTGCCTAGTCTTTTGCTGTTTTAAACAATGCCACAGTGAACATCCGTGACATAGGTTTTTCCATTTCCACAAATTATAACTATAAAATGATTTCTAGAAGTGAATTGATGGGTCAAAAGCTTATGTTTAGTTTAAATTTATATAGATGGTGTCAGTCGCCTACCAACAAGTTTATGACAGTTTTAATTTCTGGCAATGGCCTTTGAACAAAACTTTTATCCCTGCTATTTGCCAGCATTGTATGTTATTAAGCTTATTCCCTTTTCCTGAATTAAATTTGAAAGCACTATCCAGTTTTAATTATTTCCTTAATTTTAAGGAAGAGAGTTTGAGCAATTTTCATAAATTTCTAATTCATCGATTTTTGTTCATGTCCATTATATTCACATTTTTCGTATGTGTAAGAACTTATTAATTTTTTTCATCAAATAAAGTGCAGTAATTTTTGTAGTTTTCTAAGCTTTGTGACTTGCTTAAAGCAATCTTACCCCAAGATTATTTTTTAAAGTAATGTTCTAGTACTGTGATATTTTTATTTTTTGCTTACATTACTTGATTCCATCTGAAATTTATTTTAGTATATAGAGTTAGTACAGATTATACTTTTTGTAATGATAAACTGAACTTCCAACACTACTTGTTATATAATTAATTAGTCTTTCCCCCGCTGTCCTGATTTAAAATGTAATATTAATTACAAGAACTGCCCTGTAGCTTAAATGGTAAAGAATCTGTCTGCAATGCAGGAGACCTGGGTTCAATCCCTGGGTTGGGAAGATCCCTGGAGAAGAGAATGGCAGTCCGCTCCAGGATTCTTGCCTGGAGAGTCCCATGGACAGAGAAGCCTGGCAGACTACAATCTGTGGGGTTGCAAAGAGTCGGACACAACTGAGCATTATGTGCCAGATTAATCACAAACTAATACTGAATAATATCTTTCTGCTTCTAAACTCTCTATTCTCTTCAGTTTGTTGCTGTTGTTTTCATTCAGTTGCTAAGTCATGTCCGATTCTTCGTGACCCCATGGACTGCAGCAGGCCAGGGTTCCCTGTCTTTCACCATCTCCCTGAGTTTGCTCAAACTCATGTCCATTGAGTTGGTGATGCCATCCAACCATCTCATCCTCTGCCACCTCCTTCTCCTCCTGTCCTCAATCTTTCCCAGCATCAGGGTCTTTTCCATTGATTCAGCTCTGCACATCAGGTGGCCAAAGTATTGAAACTTCAGCTTTGACATCAGTCCTTCCAGTGAATATTCAGGGTTGATTTCCTATCGGATTGACTGGTTTGATCTTGCTCTCTAAAGGACTCTCAAGAGTTTGCTCTAGCACCACAATTAAAAGGCATCAGTTCTTCAGCACTCAACCTTCTTTATGGTTCAACTCATACATTTGTACATGACTACTGGAAAAACCATAACTTTGACTAGACAGACCTTTGTTGGCAAAGTGATGTCTGCTTTTTAATATACTGTCTAGATGTGTCATAGCTTTTCTTCCAAGGAGCAAATGTTTTTCAATTTCATGGCTGTAGTCACCATCTGCAGTGATTTTGGAGCCCAAAAAAATAAAGTCTCTCACTGTTTCCATTGTTTTCCCATCTATTCGCCATGAAGTGATGGGATTAGATGCCATGGTCTTAGTTTTTTGAATGTTGAGTTTTTAAGCCAGCTTTTTCACTCCCCTCTTTCACCCTCATCCAGAGGCTTTTTTGTTCCTCTTCACCTGCTGCCATTAGATTAGTATCATCTGCATATCTGAGGTTGTTGGTATTTCTCCTGGCAATCTTGATTTCAGCTTATGATTCATCCAGCCCAGCATTTCACTTGATGTACTCTGCATATAAGTTAAATAAGCAGGGTGACAATATACTGCCTTGACATACTCCTTTCCCTATTTTGAACCAGCCTGTTGTTCCATGTCTGGTTCTAACTGTTGCTTCTTGTCCTGCATACAGATTTCTCACGAGACAGGTAAGGTGGTCTGGTATTCCCATCTCTTTAAGAATTTTCCACAGTTTGTTGTGATCCACACACAGTCAAAATTTTAGCATAGTCAATGAAGCAGAAGTAGATTCTTTTTGGAATTCCCTTGCTTTTTCTATGAATCAACAGATGTCGGCAATTTGATCTCTTTAGTAGATCTACTATATATTTCAGATAGAATCAAGTTATACAAGTGAAAAAATGGAGCAGTAATGTGCCAGATATTTAAACAAGTAATCTTGGGGTAAGGCTGTGTAAGTATCCATTTTAATTTCTGTAGCTTTGAAATGTTTTATTGTCTTATATGCATCCTCTGCCTAGATGCTACCCTGACCCCCAAAAAACTTGTGTTGACTGCTATCAGGCACCCATCTTCTTTCCAATAATCTTGCTACTATTTATATGAAAATCACTTTTGGTTTATATGCTGATTTATAGAGAATTTCATCCATCTAGTATTAATTTATACAAAAACAGCCCCTTATCTTTCCAGTCTTTCACCTCTTTAAAGTCCTTTAATAACTTAAATGACTTTCCCCAAATAAGTCATCCATATTTCTTGTCATATTTATGTCTACTTTGGCTTTTTTTCTCTTGCTACTTCATAAAATATGATATTTCCTTTCCTAATTGTTTCTAACTCACTTGTGTATGGGAAAGCTATTGATTTTTGTTTCTAACTGGTAAATTATTATCAAGACTTAGTTGATTTTTCAATTGATTCTCTTGAAGTTTCCCTATATATAATCATATCATTGGCAAATAGGAACAGTGTTCCCCCTCTTTTCTCATATGTATATCTCAAGTACTTCCTTTGATTCTGAGTGGCCAGGATTTGTTCTGGTTGGTTGCTATAAAACATTTTTAAAAATATTTTAAAATGTATTTTGCATATCACTTCTGTCTTACAGGACACATTTCTACTGCTCACCAGAGTAGAAGGTATATGTGGTTTATGGTGAAATTTATAATTTTAATTGATTTTGTTCCATGATTCAGCATGTATTTATCTCATTTTCACCAGATGCCTCCAACTTGATTCTACTTTATCTTGGCATTTCCTCCATCGATGGCTTATTGGAATTATTTACTTTGGCTCTGCCTTCACTTTGTGCATCATGGTGTGAAAAGGCATTGTTTGGATAAATTTGTTTTGCTCAACCATCAGATCTATTCTAACTGAAGGATCTCTGATTGGGCTTTGGGACTTTCATTAATTTGGCAACCAGAATCTTCAAGAAACACTACATCCTGTTAAGAGAACTGTAGAATTTTGTGCATGCTCCCAAGCTGCTTCTTCAATTCCATCCTAAATTCGATATATTTGGCAGATTTTTTTTTTTAATATAACCTGAGGCCTGGGATTGTGACTCTGTCCTCATTTCATGAGGATGAAGATTGTTGTTTCTATGTTTTTATTTTTTTAGTAAATGATAGAAGTGAAGGAAAACAAATGATGGCACAGTCTTCAGTTCTAATGCAGTTGGTTTGCTGTCTACTTTATCTTTTAATAATACTTCCTTTCATCTTATCTGGTTTGATAAAATTTATATTTTCTTCTATTTTATTGAGAGCACAAACTAATACATTAAAAAATGGATATATTATTAATTTTTCTTACATTATGTTAAAAATATTTTTTGTAGGTTTCATTCCCTCCATCTCTTTGGATAAATTTTTTCCTTTCTTTTGTATTCTAGATTTTAAGATATATATTCCTTAGCTAGCTTTTTTGTTTGCTTTTCTTATGCTTAAACATGGAGAGAATTTACTAGGTTCTGCCAAACAGCAGACTGTGTATAATCTCTTCGATATGTTTTATGGTTAATGTGTGGATGGGGTGGAATGTTAGAATATACTGTGGGTTTTTTGCTGGAGAACAACATGATGTTCATAGCCCCCAGCTAAATATGTCGTCTCATCTAGCAGGCATTTATTTAATGCAGCTTGGCTGGTTTGAGGTGAGATTAGCTTTGCTGTTGAATGGTATTTGCCTTTCTCTTTATTGGCTGGTGCTGTAGCTGTTTACATACCAAAGGTCTATAGCAATATATAATTTTTAATTTTCTGAGGCAGAAATTTGACTATCCCTTACATTGTTTCAGACAGTGGTTTGGCCCCACGTGAGCCAACTCATCATTTTAACATCCACATCATAAAAGATCTCTTTGGTTCTTTGTACATTCTAGGCCAAACAAAGTAAGTTCACTGAAGTGCAAAGCAACAGCAATACCTTTTTGTGGTTGTTGTTGGTATAAATGGCCATCCTTGAAATGGATTCCTACTGCTTTCTAAATTATTTTAACCCTGCATTTATAGGATTATTAAAGGTTTTGAAAGGCTTATTGTGCTTTACTGAATTTCAGGAGAGAAATATACACTAGCATGGAGTTAAAAAAAAAAACGACTATTTAAGGTTTGGTTATTATTTTCTTCTGTGTACCCATGATTTTTCCTAAAAAAACTTGAAAATTTTCTATTTATTCAGAAATGAATTATCTGATTTATTTCTTGGCTCAGTTCTGTGCCTCTTGACTTTGTTAATATCCCTTTAACTTTTTTACAGTTCTATCATTTGAATTTACATCTGGGTTGAGCAAAGGAAGCAAGAGGAGAGGAATTTGTAGTCATTGCTTTCATATGTTGATGTACGGTCTTGCATCAGTCTCACCAACACTTTGAAATGTTTGGACCAATTTCTCTACTACTAAGAATAATAAAAAGGACCCTCTTATGTTTGCAGGTGATATTTCTACTTCTCAGCGATTATAAGACTTTCATCTCGGCTTTGAGATGTTAAAATCATTTACAGAAGTGTCAGAGCTGGTGCACAAATATATTCAACACAACTCTCCTTTTAAATGGAAATTTTCATAACAGTTGAGTTGGTGCCTAATTTGATTCTCTGTCAAATGTCTGTGGTTTAGAGTAATCCATGCCAGGGTTTTACCTCTATTTTCCTAAGTAATCAGAAATTGTTTGAATGTGCAAGTTAGTCCAATTCTCTTTTCAATCATTGAGCTATAATGTCATTCTGTGATACTCTAACGTAAATGATGCCGTCTCAATGCTGCCACCAGAATGACACATTCAACCTCTGTCCACACAGGCAGAATGAAGTGCAGAACTGAATTAATTAGCCAGATATTTCAGATAAAAGGAATCTACTATTGAAGAGAAAGTAGGAGTTTGAGGCTAGAAAAAATATTTTTCCTCCAATTGGCTAAATTCAGCAGATAACTGCTCAACTCACCAGATAATTGGCAGCCACTCTTTGTGGGTGTAGGTGTCTAGAGTTAGTCTTTTATGTATTCAAATTCTTGTAATAAAATCCTATTAGAACTAGAGTTACTCTTTCCAAAAACTCTACTCTGTTCTCCCTGAATTTAACTTTTCCCCTCTGACAGGTCAGTCCTCTTTCCTTTCAGTATTACCCAATTCATCAAGAAGGGCTGTTGATATTTTAAGCTACTCTTCTTGAAATGCCTCTCATAATTTTTTTTTTTAAAAGAGAGAAAAAGAGAAGTTCTTTTTTATTTTGAACCCTACCTCTCTCTTTTTTCTAGGTAGGTAATAACAACATCTCTGAACTTCATCATTGGTAAGGTTTCTGGAAGAAACTGTTCTTTTTTCCTAAGTAAACCAGATAAGGTAAATACTTCTTAAAATTTAAATAATCATTTGGACATTTTAAAACATGCCTGGATTTAATCAGTGAAAGCATAAATAAAATATAATGGTGGTTGATAATGAATAGATGTCCCGTATTTTCGAGTATTTACCATTTAACTGGGGTTCAAGCCCAAATGGAATAAAGCCTGAGAATATTCTCATATCATATTTGCCAGACTAATTTGAGGGAGAACACTTAGAAAATGGGTAAAATTAATCAGATCTTGGGGACCAGAGCAAGAAAGCCTTGGGAATCATAATTTAAAAGGGCAAGTTTGTTGCTTATCTGACAGAAGAAAAAAAGCAATTCTTTGTAACCAAGAGTATCAACTATGAAAACTTAGGAAAGGAAGGGCAGCAAGGCTATATGAAGTCACAGAAAACAGAGTTAGTCTGAAACAGTAGATTTTACAGCTGGGAAAAATAAAGGAATTGGACAGAGTGTTCAGGAGGAGATGCTGTCCTGGCTCTTTCATTGACATGGGTTTTCTGTGGATTTAAGGCACACGTTTCCAAGGTGGCCACTGAGCCACATGGCTTTGCTGCTTCCAAGATGCTGACATAAAGAGAAAAGCAGGTGCTAAAGTAAAACTTACACAGATCTGGTCATAAATGCCTAAATGACAATTCCTTAGGGTTCATGTTTTCTTCTTCTCTTGGGTCAACTTGAAACTAAGACACTCTATTTTAATTTCTTTAGGTGTAAAGCTACCCAGAAATGAGTACCTTGGGACCCTTTTAAAGCCAATAGCCAACCGAGCAGCAAATCTGTTCAAAGGTACCTTTCCTATGAGATGCATACTTAGCATGATATACTGAGAAGGACCATGAAAATCACTGTGGCTGTTGAGAGGAAATGGTCTTCTAACATATTTGTATGGCAGGTATTAAAAAGGGAGAAGTTTTGTTTTCTGTAATAGAAACTGCAAAAAAACTAACAAGAGTGCATTTTTGTTTAATATATGAATACAAACCAAAATGACATGGAATATTTGAACAGTAGCAAAGTTAATTTTTTTTTTTTTTTACAAAATAAAAATGTTCAGCTCTAGCCATAGATGACCCAAAGGTTAGTGATGAGGACTTTCTGAATCATCATATTGTTAGGTTTTCAATTCCAGAAATACTGAAGAAAATTTGTTCTATTCATTTCTTCGATGTGCAACTACTGTGTTTAAAATGCTGGGAGGAAACCAAGGTGAATCTTATACAAATCCTGCTCTCAGGAGACTTACATAGTAGTAGAAATGTGAAGGCAAAAATAACCAGATGGTAATTAAGTGCTATAAGAAATTAAGTGGGATTGAGGAATGGAATAAGGATTGGAATACATACGTAACAGGCAATGAATTTTTTTCATCTGGGTAGATCCCAGGCAATATAATGAAGGAAGTGAAATTTGAGCTATACATTGACTACTAAGTAGCATTTAAGCAAATAAATAGAAAAGGAATCACCTTCTAGGCTGGAGGAATAAGCATGGTCCATTGGCTTCTCTGCTGTATACCATCATAAGTTCAGTGTTTGGCACATAGTAAGTGTTTAATACATATTTACAGACTGACTATCTAAATCAGGTAAACTATTTACTTAGCAAAACAATAAAGGAAGCAGAAAGGAGATGAAGAAAATAAGATGGGAAATACAGGCCTCCCATCATATCCCAATATCAGTATTTGGATTTTATTCTCTAGGCAATAGGGAGTCATTAAATATTTTTATTTTTTAATTATGTCATTTAAGCAAGGAGATGGGCAATTGTGATTTTAAAACTGTCTGCTTTCACAGTGGGAGTATGTGTGTAGATAAAGGTGGAAAAATTGACAAGGAAAGAAGATTCTTCTCTGTCAGGTAAACTATAATCATACAAAGAATCAGACCCAATCAATCATTTTTTATAGAAGAGGGAATTTTGGGCAGCAGATTTTAAATATTCATCTTCCACAAACCTACATTTTCCTGCTATAGAGTCTGACTTGATGTCATGTCTTTAAACATTCACAGTATAGACTTTCAGATATAGCCCTATTATTATTAAATTTGTGTTTGTATGCTTGTGTCTACCTGGTAGACTACACATTTCTTATAGTCAAGGAATATGTCTTATTGACTTGGTATCTTGGGTATCTTTACATCCTGGTGTTCAAAGTCTGTGGAACAACTAAATGAATAACAGATTTTCTGATGTCCTGTGTACATTAGGATAGAGAGATGATGTTAGCTGGAGCATTAGTCATACCACCAAGAAGTCAGTTCTATGTGTTAATCTCAGGGAACTTTGTTGATTACATCTGCCTGTGACCAGTAATTCTATTCTCCGCTTGCTGTCAAAATCAGGTTCCTGGGCTTCTGCAAGTCAGACAATCAGTGAATCATAGTGATTCTTCAAAGCAAATGCCGTCTTCTATGAGATTAGGCCTTCTCCAATCACATCCGGATCTCATCACACCTGATCTTCCAAATCGTTCAAATTTAGAAAGTAATTTTTTTTTTTAATGTTTAAAGAGAACAGGATAATAAGCAAAGGTGCCTAAGTTCCAAAATGAGCAACTTGGACTAAATGAAAATAAGAACTTTCTAATAACTGCCATGCACTTTCACCATATCCTGAATTTCACTTTTTGAGATGTCAAGAAGCTATCCATTGGCTTATAAAGATTTGAATAACCTCAATGAACTGGGGGAGTCTTGGTCCATACTTGCTCTTTAATTCCATGACACAGTAATCTTTTCTTTTTTTTTTTTTTTTTACCATTTAGTTTGTTTTTCATGCTTTACTCACTAATAAAGACAAGCTTTATAAATGCATTCATGGGCAAAATAGATAACTTCAGTATGGGCTCTATTAGCCATGTCAGTACAAACTCATATGCTGAGAAAAGAGAGCATTTTATTAAATATCACCTGAAGACAGCAGAATAGAAAACAGCAGAAGAGAAAAACAGTCCCTGAAAAATTTAGTGCTGAGGAACACATACTATATTTTTCACCATTTGCCATATTTACTGAAAAATCAATGGCAGATCTCCCATACTGTGACTATGATGTGACAAACTCTTATTGTAGGTTAACATCCTATTACACCGGTTCATTTGTGTAAAGCTTTCTGCTGGATTGGCAAATATTAGTAACATTGTCAGGAAACAAAAGCTGGCATCTTCCAAGGGTGAGAGGGAAAGGGGGATCTCTGAGAATGGTGATATTTAATTATTGGCTGTATTTTTGTATAAATATTATATTCAACACAAGATCTAAGATTATTTAACAAGATACACATGATCCAACAAAAGAGAATCAACATTTAAAATAGATGAAGGAATTAGAATAAAGGAAAAAAAATTGGGATTGCAAGTAGTATATGCATCAAATGTTGCAGGTTTTTTGTTCTTGAGTGAATTGGGCCATGGATGTGACTCTGAAGTTTTGAGCCGCCAACTTAAAGAAGACTCAGTCAGCTTTATGATGCACAGTATTTAATGAGATAAAAACAAACCAGGTCATTGCTCATGAATATTCTAATTTTTTCCTCCATTCTATGCCCAGAGATAAATTTCTCTTATGGATTCCCAAGGAGAGCCCTGAAACATGGGAGACAGTATTCTTACAGTATTTTCACAATGAGCTTACTTATAATTTTTTACTATACAGCCTGATAGAATTATACCCCAAAGCAACGAAGTAACAAATCTTTGGGGAACTGACAGAATGTGCTTGAGGGGTGATACTTGCTGCTCGAATGGCATAATGAAATATAGAATTTAAAATATACTAGGAACTGGATGGGCTCTGCAACCTCTTGAAGTTATTTCCAACCTCTCTCTTTTTCTCTTCTTCTCCCTCTCACTGTATCTGTGCTGCTCTCTCTCTCATTTTTATTTTTTCTTTTTCATTAAACTTGAGATTTTTAAGTACTTGGTCTAGGTAACTGGTTAGCTTGGCTGAGCCATATGCTTCAACTGTTAGTCCTGCTGGGAATGGAATTAACATACTTTTATGAAATTAAGGAGCAGCAAATACATATACCTGAATAGGCCACTCTGCTTCCCCACAGATGTGAACCCAGCATGTGCTAGCATTTTTCTCAAGAGGAACAATCTCTTTAAGGATATGGGGAAACATCTTGGCCATGATGTTCAGAGGGAACCAAATTAATTTGGCAGCATCATGTCAGCAAATAAATAAAAACTGACTCAGTGGGATGAAAAGATAAAGGAAAGAAAATATATTCAAGCCTCCATCACCATCTACTTGTTCAACCTTTGTGTAGCTAGAACACATACATGTAATCCTCAGATTTGACTGCCTTATCATGCCTACCACTGAACTAGAGCCCCATGATGGAATTATTCTGCTTAATTTATGTCTTCACAGAAATTAATATCAATTTTACTTGTGTATTACAGTAGGCAAATCAACATTGGTTGAATGAATTAACATTGCGGTTTTTTTAGCCCCACTTACATAAGTATTATAAAAACCACCCTTCTAGTTTGGAGCCATCAAACATTTTATTCATAATTGGTTAACTCATGAAATATATTTGCATTATAAATTTAAGATCCAAGATAAGAAAGGAAGATAAATTGGGGGAATACTTGACTTGAGTAGAAATTGACAGAAAAAACCCCTAACAACACATTTTCTATCTTTGCTCATCATTTTTTCCATATGCTTAAAAAAAAAACCACCAAAATCTCTTAGTTAGGCTTTTTTATAATATTCGTTCAATGTATGCCTTCCAGAATTTAACTCTTGTCCAGTGAAGATAAGAACTTTGAATTTTTTATATTGGTTCAGGGTTGTCAGCACTGATATGGTTTCCAAGCTGAGAAACCAAGGCTGCAGAGAGTGGAGTGGAGTTTGAGGCTCAGTGGGTGACGTCTGGGTCTGGGGCAGAGATACACTGGAAATTAGGTGCATTTGCCCGGATTCTCAGCCGGTAAATGGGTATCCTCCTGACAGTTTCAAAGTGGTTCTGGCCGTGTTTAACTTCTCTCCCTGTGGGGGGCTAATCTCATAAAGATTTCAGCCACACAAGCAACAGTGTCTGGGGTGTAATGATTGCTTTGAAGTTTGTTTGCTCGCCAGTGCATTTAAAGCGTTTAAATGTTCCAGGAATAGGATTAGATGCCCCAGTGAATTCATTTCATTTACCCCCAGCAGTGGTTTCCCGATGCTAGGAGAGGTTTACATGGTATCAATTTAGAGGCATGCTGCTTTTGAAGATTTTCCTCTTCACCCTCTCAATTTTCTACCTCTTGCAAGGCCTTGCCTAGAAAAATATTAGGGGTCAGGGCTCAGTAGAAAAGGGCATTATTGTTATGCCTTTAGGGCATGCAAAAGATAATTTTCTGAGCCATCTTCTAAAGTGTTTTTAGCTCAATAAGAAGAAAGAAGAAAATGAGGATGAAATTAAGGCTACTTGAAACCTGTGCAAAGATTAAACATGAATGTTGAACCACTGCACGGTCTCAGCCTCCGGATCAATCATGCCTGTTAGAAGTGGAGAATTTTGAACCTGGGTTGTAGTACTAGCTATGCAGCCATTTCCTTTCAGATCACCTTTTGAGGCTAATATGGTAAACGTATATCTCCTTCAAACATAACCCAAAATTTTATTTAAAAATAAATAGTTGACTTGTCATGGACCCTCAATACCTAGAAGTTCTTTAATGCTGAATCATAGCACATGAGAATTTCCTGGTGGCTCAGATGGTAAAGAATCTACCTGCAATGCCAGGAGACCTGGGTTCGATCCCTGGGTCAGGAAGATGCCCTAGAGAAGGGAATAGCAACTCAAACCCACTCCAGTATTCTTGCCTGGAAAATCCCTTGGAGAGAGGAACCTGGTGGGTTACAGTCCATGGGGTCACAAAGAGTTGAACATGACTGAAACGACAGCATAAGCACAACGGCACACTGATTCATTACACACAATAATGGGTTAGCCTATCTATGTATATGAATGAAAAAATGTTCTGAGTTACTATGTTCGCTGAAAATTACTTCTGAAATGAGCAAGAATTAATGTGGAGGGTAGTTAATATTCTACATGTGGAAAATTTTCATGAACATAAAATCTTCATGGTCTAGGAATATTTTATTATTTTTGAACATTCAGGCTCTCCTAGGTAGCTCAAATGATTTAGCTAAAGTAATATTTTGATTTTGCAAAAATTCTTGTGATATTGTCAGATACTTGTCAGATTTAACTGTGTTTCTGCTCTCCTTAGAGGGTTATGTATTTCTTAGATATTTTGATTGTTGTTATTTCTTTCTTAAATTAGAAGTAATGCATGCTCATTTTACAAAACTTAGGAAGTTATAAAGAAAAAATATTACAGATGAATTTCCACACTGTTGATATTACTGCTGTTAAAATATTAAGATATTTCCTTTTCTTTTTTCTATGTATATTCTTCCACAGTTATCATCATTCTGTAAATAAGTGCTTTCTTCACATAAGTTATATCATGAGCATTTTCTCATGTCATTAAAATTGTTATTCAGTGTAATTTTGGTGGATGAAGAATACTTCATTAAATAAATATACATAGTTTATTTCAGTATTCCTTTTTCTGTTAGATGTTTAGAATTTCCAAACCTCTTAGTATATAGTTTCTCTATAGGTAGAAGTAGTTCTAGTTATTTTATTTGGTTGAATTTCCGTAGGCTGGATACTTTGGGCCAAAAGTCCTGAACATTTTAAGGATTCTGATATAAATTGTCAAATCATTTTTTTTTGCAGAAATACTCCTTAAAAGTACAAAAGGTTTAATGTTTTAAAGAATGCTTAATTGGCTTTAGACTTCTTTCATGTTCTTTGCTCATCACCCTATCATTTGCCTATTTTTGTTGGAGGATGTTTGTGTTGTTCTTAGTGAATTTTTAAAAGTTCATCCTATTGGGGATATTACCTTTCTCTGTATTTGTTACAAACTCCCTCCATCAATTGAGAATTATTATTTTTTGCACTTCCTATCTTCTCCTGCTGCTATAGCCTCTAAATAAAATTCTTTAAATGACCCACTTTAGAATTATATAAATTATTAAAATAAAAATAATTTTGTACTCAGAAATTACGAGTAATTGCTTCAGTATTGTGGAGAGCCAATCACAATGCTGCTAAAGGTGTGAGAAGACATTTTCTAAGGGAACCAGATACATTTCAACTAATTGCCTTCACTGGATAATCATGCTTCTTTCATTGTCTCCATATTTCCTTCACCCTCACCCTCCCATTACCACCTTCTCTCTGTTTTTTCCCTGAAGGAGAAAACTTTGCTTTCTTTAAACTAGAGTGAACAATCAATTGATCTTCTCTTCCCACTGTCTGGTTGGATTACCTAGGGACCTGCAGCACATCTCTTAGAGTATGGTTTGCTTACCATACACAAAAGGCTCTGCATACAGAAAATGCTAACATCACTCTGCTTGATCCTATTTTGAAGGACTTGCAGAATCTTATACTTAGTGTTACAATGTGTAATCAGTTGGGCAATGTGGCTTAATAATCCTTATTCTGATCCACTCTGTTTAAGTCACCAACAGTGAATTGTTGTAATCTCTCACTGCAGTTATTTTGTAGTTATTATATATACTTAAAGAATATTCTAGGTACTGACCAGTGTTTAATTTTTTTTGACCCAGGAGAAGTAGGTGGCACATAGTTTTGACCTGGAGTTAAGAATTTCTCTTACCCCAAGTCAACAGCAACCAACCCCATAGTCTTGATCAATTCATGATCAAGATAATATTTTATCCTCACTTGAGAACTGGACTTGGGGTTTTGCTAGGCGTTTATGGAGAATTAGTAATAAACATCCTAGAAGATATGCTCAGATACCAGACACTTAGAAATATTTGTTGTCTCTCCCGTGGTTATTAATTTTGAATTTTCTTAAAATGATTATGATATGCTCTTTTTACACAATTACAAAAGTACTTTATGTTTTAGGGTAAAAAGGCTTGTCATGGCATGACCTATGGGAGGGGTTGTGGAGGTCTTCAACTGTACATGCTGAAGGAACAAACACCACTTAAGCTAGGCTCTGCTTCCTAAACAAGTATTTAATCTGCTCATTAAAGATATATGAAACTAAAAATCAATGAGCTCCGGTGGTTAGGGCTTTTTAGCGGAACTAATGGATACACCTTGTCGAACATTAGAAACTTCATTTGTGGTTTACAGTTGTACACCAGAAGAAAACATGAATCCAAAAACAAGGTCTCTGGCTAGAGTTGTAATTGGGCTGTGAGTTCTGGATAAGCAGGCCTCATAAATATATAACATACAGAATAATGTATTGCCGGTTCACATTCTCTTGCATTAAATAGATACAGTGAACTTTTACTATAAAGCTTAAGATTAAAGTCGGCAAAATTCTGCTTGGTTACATGCCCTATTGAGCCCCATTAGAAAGACTCTTAACTGATTAAATTTAAACTTATGACATGCTGACATCATGAACTATTTAAACTGAAACATTTTCTATAATACTTGTTTGGAGATATAAAAAACAGACTTCATTTCATTCACCAGGCAAATACAAGTAAAATGCTGGTATATTTCAGGTAAATAATATTCTAGACATCTGGACACATACCTAGAATCTGAAATGAATCTCATATAAACTTTTATCAATAATTGTATCTCAAAGAAAATCGTAGATTATTCATTACCTACTCATTTTGCTTCAGGTTTCAAAATTCTCACATTTTGTCTATATATTCTAAACAACTCAAGAAGTCATGAACGCATAAGATAGACCATGAGCTCTATGACACCAGATATCATGTCTGTCTTTTTCAAAACCTGAATGGGGAGCTCACTTCATTGTAGACACTCACATTTTAGTTAAATCAATAAATGAAGCATAATGAAGGTGTTATATGAAGCCTGGCTAGATTCCGAACTAATGTGGGTCACGAGGAGTCAGCAAGGCATACTTGCTCAGAGTCCCAGACTTGAATCCTTTCAAGTCTCTGTTCCATTAATCTTTGTGTAGAGATACATCTCCAGGCAGTTCAGCCATGCTTCTGTGGCTCTAAATTAGTAAGGAATGAAGTAGCTAAATGCAAAACTCTACCAAAGTTGTAATCCAACCAAAGGAGTTTGCTTTTTATTCCAAGGATACAGCCAGTAAAATTTATAGAACAAATGTCTCTTGGGAGATGGAGAAGAGTATTTCACACAGCAGCTTAGTCCAGATGTCTCTTTTCTCTGAACACTAGAGAAACTCCTACAGTTAGAGGTGTGGAAAGCATTAACAGAAGTTTCTGAGGCATCTTTGAGAAGTCTAAAAAGAACAATTGACATGTATGTACTATTGATACTATGTACAAAATAGATAACTATTGAAAATCTGCTGAATAGCACAGTGAACTCAATGATGTGTGCTGACCTAGGTGGGGAGGAAATCCAAAAAAGGAGAGGATATATGTAAACATAGAGCTGGTTCACTTTACAGCAGAAACCAACACAATACTGTAAAGCAACTATACTCCAATAAAAATTCATATAAAAAATAAAGATAAAATTCTCCCTAAATAAAGAAAGAATTGAAGCTTTCACAGTTCTAATCTGCACAGGATGGAGAAGGAAATAACACAGAGTTAAGAAAAGGAACAGAATCCACACAGTCACAGGACAGATGTGTGACCATACCCATGAAGGCTTACACCAGAATCTGGAGCAGAGTTCACTCAGCAGTTAATCACCCCCATTCCCCCTCTGTACTTATATCCACACTTATACTTGCCTTTTTCTCCTTCAGATAACTAGTTAATAATCTGTCTTTGGTTGATTCCATAGTGTAGGTTCAGTCCTTTTAAGTGAATCCTGCTGTTGTTTTTATAAAATCCAAACCTTAGAGGATTCCTTTGGCTAAGAGGACCAAACAGGTAGATCCAAACGTCTACTTTCTCTTTTCCTGATGAGACATGCAGATGGAGCACATCCTTATTATCCATTCATAATGAGTGCACATAACATGTAATGATGAAACATCCTTCAAAATCATTCTAGCAGAGCTATTGGGTCATTTTTCTATTTCACTGTATAAAATTATAGCCAGTCACAAAGAGTCATGATGACTAGATGTTGACTCAGCATGAGAAACTTGTATTCAGATCAAGGAGCAACAGATAAAACTGGACATGGAACAATGGACTGGTTCAAAATTGGGAAAGGAGAATGTCAAGGCTGTATATTGTCATCCTGCCTATTTAACTTATATGCAGAGTACATCATGAGAAATGCTGGGCTGGATGAAGCACAAGCTGGAGTCATGATTGCCAGGAGAAATATCAATAACCTCAGATATGCAGATGACACCACCCTTATGGCAGAAAGTGAAGAAGAACTAAAGAGCCTCTTGATGAAGGTGAAAGAGGAGAGTGAAAAAGCTGGCTTAAAACTCAACATTCAAAATACTAAGACCATGGCATCCAGTCCCATCACTTCATGGCAAATAGATGTGGGGCTCCAAAATCACTGCAGATGGTGACTGCAGCCATGAAATTAAGACACATGCTCCTTGGAAGAAAAGCTATGACCAACCTAGACAGCAAATTAAAAAGCAGAGCCATTACTTTGCCTACAAAGGTCCATCTAGTCAAAGCTATGGTTTTTCCAGTAGTCATGTATGGATGTGAGAGTTGGAACATAAAGAAAGCTGAGCACTAAAGAATTGATGCTTTTGAACCATGGTGTTTGGGAAGACTCTTGTGAGTCTGTTGTACTTCAAGGAGATCAAACCAGTCAAACCTAAAGGAAATCAATCCTGAACGTTCATTGGAAGGACTGATGCTGAAGCTCCAATACTTGGGCCACCTGATGTGAAGAGCTGAAAAGACCCTGATACTGTGAAAGATTGGAAGCAGGAGTAGAAGAGGAGGACAGAGGATGAAAGGGGTTGGATGGCATCACTGACTCAATGGACATGAGATTGAGCAAACTACGGGAGATAGTGAAGGATAGGGAGGCCTGGCATGCTGCAGTCCATGGAGTTGCAAAGAGTCGGGCATGACCGAGCTATAGAACAGCAACAGCATGAGAGGAGTTTTGTAGCTCAAAATAAGGAGCAAGGAAACAGGTTAAGTCTGGCTCACTAGAAGCTTCTAGGGATTGAGAAGAGCTTTACTTTGTGTTGGACAGCAATTGACCAAACGTTTGTAACTCAGATGCCAAGTTCCTCCTCTATTGCTTTCATGTTGTGGAGTCTCAGGAGGACAGAAAGCAGAATCTTTTTGTGTAGAACTTGGCACCCCTACTGAAAAAGTGCCCTATCTTCTCCCAATCTTAATGAGTTTTGTCTGCAAGAAAACCTTTAGAAGAAGAGTGAAATCTGCTTTTTTGGCTCCTAGATCAGTGGTTGTATCTTTTAAATGAGTTTACACGATTTTACGCTGGTATTTTAAAATCATGATGCTTACTAACAACTGTTCCTGTTTTATGTATTATAACCTATTCAACCCCATGAATTTTATTTTGGTAACTCACTCTGAAGTAGTTCAAAGCCAAATATATATGCCAAATATATAAAGTAAATATTATGGTTGTGAAGGCATGGTTTTTTGCTACTCAGAGAAGATGCTGTTGAGTGTGGTAAATGATACCCAAATGAGGTAGAAAGAAAAAACAATTATCCACAATTTTTCAGAGAAGACTCATGAAAGGGAGTGAGAATAGACACTGCTCACCAAGAGTATTGAAAGGAAAATAAAAACAGCTTTTAAAATTACTCAGAGTCTACTAACAGTGAGTTTTATTGTAAAAATGCATGCAATTGTCTCCTCCTTTCTAATTCCACTTCAGTGGGATTCCTTGCTCTTCCTTGAGCCTTTGCTTTTGTCAGCGTCTCTGTAAATTCTAATACCTTCATTTTGGTCTCAGCTCAGAAGCCATCTTATGAGGAGGCCTTTTCTAGTGGCCCTATGGGAAGTAGTAAGAACCCCTCTTACTCTGCCTGCTCTGCTTCCTGCTTTATTTCTCTGAATGGCACTTACCTGTAATTTTAATATATATTTTTGTCATGTCTGTTATCTTCTACTGTTAGGAATTGTGTGAGAAAAAGGACTTTGATTTCTGTTGGTATCTTTTTTGGTGTATGAACTTTGCCTGGTGCATAGCAGGTGCTCAAAACATTTTGTTAAATGAAGTTATGGACAGATGGCCGTGAAGGGTTCTTAAATAAAATCTTTTTCTTTAGGAAATACATGTATACTTTATAATGCATTCAGTCAGCAAGTGCATTCAGTATACCTCTATACTCATATGCTTTGTTGATGATTTAACACATAACCCTCAACAATAATGAGTTATGTCATGTATAATAAAGTGTATGTGCCAATAATAACTTGGAGTTTCTTTTGCATCAGTAAAAATAGGCATTTTTTTTTCTGATAAAGAAAGGGGATCACAACATTAGGATTATTAGTTAAAGACAAAAAGGGAATGGAAACATTTGAAAATTGAATTAATAATAAAAAGTCATATGCCTCTTAATCAGAATGTAATTATTATTATTTTTATAATAGAACTATATATGTTATAAAAATTTAGAAAATATCAGAAAACACTAAGATGAAAATATAAATTGCATTTTATTTCATCATCAGAGATGACTAAAGTTAATTTGATACATAACATGTGTTTTGGGTAAGATTTAAAAAGAAATGATATTATATCTTATGTGTTTTTGAAACTTCTTTTTTCCACTTAATATATCAAAATATATTTTCATATTAAAATTAAATGTTACTCTATATGATATTTTAATAGCTTAATAGTATTTTACTTTATGAATGAAAATTATTAGTCAGTCCCCTATTAGATATTTGCATTGTTTATGATTTTCACTGTTACAAACAGTAATGCAATTTATATCCATATAGTGTACTTTTATATCTACTCATAATTATCTCCTTGGGATGAATTTTTGTAAATGGAAATTCTTGATCACAGGAAGTACACATTTTTTACTCATTTTATACTTATCTCTAAATTATTCTATGGAAAAATTATAGCAAATTATTCTTCCTACATCCTTGTACAAGAGTGTAAGTATATTAATTTTATAAATGAGAAGGTAAAATGTTGATATTTTGACAGAAAACATCAGTTTACTTTAAAACTGCTTTTGTTTGGAAATAACTTTAATACATTCTTTTTGTATAAATATTAATACTTGCTTTATTTTTATATTTATACATATATTTAGATAAAAGTGGTAGAAGATACATCATCTAAGGGCTTAGAAGTCAGTGAGCCAAGGGTAGAAAAACAATTTCATTCTGAACTAGGTAAGGTGGTAAAAGTTCTGGACTAGTTGAATGGAGTAAAACCCCATGGAAGTCAGGAGTTTTAATGGTATAGGAATATTACATGAGTATTATTATTTAAAAAATAAACAAAATATTACTGTTTAAGTGGTTTGCATTGTTGTTATAGAAATCCATCTGATGTAAAGTTAAATTTGCTCTCCTGTGAAAACTTTGCATTCATGGATTCTTTTAGTAGAAGTTGATAGGAGGTTGAGTATATTTGGGAGTCTCTATGGGGCAGCATTTGAGTTAATAAATAAAGAGATAGGTGCCCAGGGGTAAGAAGGTGATTTGAAAGTCAAGTCCTCAGGGGTGTGCTAAAATTTTGGCAAGGAGCTTGTATTTCCCATTTCACTGGGCCAGTGAAGAGATAGACAATGATTAAGTCAAGTTCATTAATTTTCTAGAGGCATAGAGACTCCCATGTGACATCTGGCTTATATATTAATAAACTCTAGATATCATTTTGAAGATATTTTAACGTGAATGTTGAAGTTGTCAAAGGAGGTGATATTCAAAGTCAGTTCTGTTATTTTGTCATGAGATCAAGAATAGTGAGGAGAATAGGACCTCTTAATTCATATTTAAAATTGAATTAATATTAAAAAGTCATGATGGGATAGGTAAAAGTGTATAGAGACTGTAAAAGCAGGTCAGGATGAAAAAGATTATGTGTGGATAGGGCTGCAAGATTGAGCAAATAAAAATATTGCATATTTACACAAAAAAATTATTTGTTGCTCCTCTGAAATTCTGGAATTCCCTGGTGCCTCAGGTGGTAGAGTCTGCCTGCAATACGGGAGACTTGGGTTCGATCCCTGGGTCAGGAAGATCCCCTGGAGAAGGAAATGGCAACCCACTGCAGTATTCTTGCCTGGAAAATCCCATGGATGGAGTAGCCTGGCAGTCTACAGTCCATTGGGTCGTAAAGAGTCAGACATAACTGAGCGACTCACTTTCTTTCTTTCTTCTCTGAAATTCTAATTTAACTGGTGTTCTGTATTTTATCTGGCAACTTTAAGCTTGAGTTTCTTAAAAGGATAAAGTGACCATCCAGGAGATACATGAAATGACAATTGTGAATTCATTTAAAAAGTATAGAACATCCAAAATCAAAATGGTAGATCCAAAGACTTGCAGATGACTATTACATGAGATCAGGGCTCAGAGTAGCCTTGTCTTTACTGACTGGTTATCTCATGAGCCAAGCAATCTTTATGTAATCCCTTTACGGGGATCATAACATTCTTTATTTGGCCTGTGGTTAGTTCAGTTCAGATGTCCAGGACCCTGAGACCAACAGACATAGCAACTTAAAAGGTAGGTCTACAAGATTTTGATTGTATTTATTCACTAAAATATAAAATGTGAAACACTCATTGGTTACTACATCTGTCTCTCTTAAGATCAGAAAAGATAAAAACCTCAGAAATTGCTCTGATGTGATAATACTACACAAGAAAAAGTCACCTCCTGGTTTTGCTCAATGTTTAGATCTTTTGCCCTCTCTAATAATGAAGAAAATTATTGATATTATTTATCATTATTCTTTAAAGTGAGTTGTCTTGATAGGCCAAGTGCAAAGTACAACTATATTAAAATATAATCTATTAATCTCTATTAATATTATATATACTAGTGATTGAATGTCTTCTGTTGGTTTTGGAGTTATAGAGACATGGACTTGAAATCCTAGTTTGCCTTTTCACCTACTAATAACTCAGTTCTATCTCTGGGTATATAAGCAAGAAAAATGCATGTCTGTGTTTCAAAAGACATATGTAATAATATTTATAGCAACTATAGGGATGTTCTTTACAATACTGTAAACTTTAGTAGTAGACAAAAACTAGAAACAAACTGTCACTCAGGAATAATCAGCAAATAATCTAAAATTATATATAACAACTTAAATGAATATCACAAAGACAATAACAAATGAAAAAAAACTCTAGGCAAAGAAAATATACTCTATAATTCTATTTAAATAAAATTATAAAACAGGCAAAAATAAACTATGGGGTTTAGGGATGTATAAGGGCTTCCCTTATGCATAAGATGCATTGGCAGGCTGGTAAAGAACCTGTCTGCCAATGCAGGAGATACCAGAGATGTGGGTTTGATCCCTGGGTTGGGAATATCCCCCGGCGTAGGAAATGGCAAGCCACTCCAGTATTCTTGCCTAGAAAATTCTGTGGACAAAGGAGCCTGACAGGCTACAGTCCAAGGGGTTGCAGAAAGTCAGACACGACCGAACATGAACCCACCCTCTCTTAAGGATACAGACTTAGACATAAAGGTACAAGAAAACACCCACTTACCATAATATAAAAATCAGCATAATGGCTGTAAAATGGATAATGAATAGGAAGGAGTAGTGATTGAGAAGGGAAATGAAGGGGCATGTGTATGGCACAGACAACATATTAATTCTTGATGTAGTGCAAATGTGCTCAGTTTATGAAAAATCATTGAGCTTTATATCTTTGTCCAGGCTTTTTGTATATATATTTCACAACAAAAAGGTTCAAAAAATTAGAACAAAACCAAACTTCAACCTAGTGTGAAAGAAATGATAGGCTCTTTTAATTTTGGGAGCATGATTAATGGCATTATCTCATGTTCTGCTCATGACTATAAAAATTGCCTTGATGAGCTTTCTAGAATCAAAGAAATAATATATTCAGTCACAAAAAACATTTTTAGCTGGAAATCTACCATTTTTAGATAAAAATAAGGAACTAGCAATATCATTGAAGAATATTATTAATTATATTCCTATCTGATTTTAAAGCATCTCCTCATGATTCTTTCCTGCTGAGATTATTCCAAAATAATAAAACTGAATATCTTGCCCAGAACTTTTTTTTAGCAGTTGAGTTTTATAAAGACACCTCAGTCTAGATTGTTATTTAATATTGTTAGCAATGTATAAGCCTATGTTCTGACAAACAAAATGTATTACATGGTTTCTAACAGCATAATCTACTAACTTTAGATGTGCTTGGACACTTGAAGTCATAAATCCTGGCCTCTCTGATAGGGATAACAGATGAAAATCCTAGCTAAACCAATGAACTGGATTCAAACTCTAGGTCTGTAAAAGCTTGTATGACAATGTACACATTTAAGTTTCTCCTGTTCCAGTCCTTTTGACCAGGAAAATACCACCCACAGATTGGCTCAGGCTTTTGGCACAAACTCCACTGTGGAGATAGAAGTACAGCCTCATCCCAATACTTGGCCTGAGTGGAGGGCAGAAGGAGATGACCCAAATCCAGGCTGTTGCCTAAAAGAGGCAATAGATGCTAGAGAGTCAGAGAAATATGCTCACTACAGTTTTAGGAATCAGCCTTGCCTTTGCTTTGATATGCATCCTTAGAATGACAAAGGACACAGGAGTTTTCTAGGTTGGAATACTCTGCTTTAAAATTATTTATGTATAATTGTATTCATGACCTAACATCATCTCTTTGTCCTGTAACCAGCCCTGAGGCTGAGTTGATAGTGTTAATTCCACTTGTACTGAAGTCCAAGCTTTCATAATGGAGGGCATGATAAAGCAGCGGCTACTCTGAGACTAGTGCCCCCGACCCTTAGCCAGCTAGGCCAGTTCCACATGCAGAGGGAATGGGTAGTCCTGAATTTATTCCCGTTTAGATCAATGTGAATGGGCAGTAGATGACACATTTGGTCCCTGATCGACCAGATGAGACAACACTGTTACCACAGATTTCTACAAACAACTTTTCTTCTTGCTTAGCCCAGTTGTATCCTTGTTTGAGAGATAGGAATGACCATACAAAGGTCAAGGAGGCACTCTAGTTCCAGTACATCAGAGAGGAAGGACACAAAGAAAGCTACTTTTACCGCCTTTTGTTGACGCATGAAAGAACCCATTACTGGGCCATTTGTATGTTTTCTCTAAAATGGCAATCCTTGGCAGTGATGTCCTGGTAATGATATGTTACACACCCTCCAAAGAGCTCATACAGGAAGAGGCTGTGAGAGTACTGTCTCCCCCTGTTATGGACAAAGGCCAGTTTCGTGTTACTCTCTCTGACATGGCATGCGCGCTAATCTCTGCACTTTGTAGTCAACCAGAAAGAGACAGCTTGGTCAGGGTTCCTGACTGCACTAACTGTAAATTAGCCTGGTCCAACACAGGCGCAGCAAAAACTCCCAATTTAGACTTTCTTCCCTGAACTACTGTAATGGTAGTCCTAAGGCCCGTCATTACTTCTGAAATTACAGTCAAATGGGTATGATTTGGCAACGACCAGAGAATAAAAACTCTTTTGTTGGGGTATTGTGGCTAGATCATTCTGTGCTGTGGGGAGGTTGGGGAAGATCACCTTAGGAAGACAGAAAAGAGGACAGTTAAGAGGAAACAAATATGATTGGAAATATTTTCAGAGCTTCTAACTGAAAAATGAACACCCATTGACTTTTTTTTTTTTTTTTTTAATTTTTTTATTAGTTGGAGGCTAATTACTTCACAACATTTCAGTGGGTTTTGTCATACATTGATATGAATCAGCCATAGATTTACACTTATTCCCCATCCCGATCCCCCCTCCCATCTCCCTCTCCACCCGATTCCTCTGGGTCTTCCCAGTGCACCAGGCCGGAGCACTTGTCTCATGCATCCCACCTGGGCTGGTGATCTGTTTCACCATAGATAGTATACATGCTGTTCTTTTGAAACATCCCACCCTCACCTTCTCCCACAGAGTTCAAAAGTCTGTTCTGTATTTCTGTGTCTCTTTTTCCGTTTTGCATATAGGGTTATCGTTACCATCTTTCTAAATTCCATATATATGTGTTAGTATGCTGTAATGTTCTTTATCTTTCTGGGTTACTTCACTCTGTATAAGGGGCTCCAGTTTCATCCATCTCATTAGGACTGGTTCAAATGAATTCTTTTTGACGGCTGAGTAAAATTCCATGGTGTATATGTACCACAGCTTCCTTATCCATTCATCTGCTGATGGGCATCTAGGTTGCTTCCATGTCCTGGCTATTATAAACAGTGCTGCGATGAACATTGGGGTGCATGTGTCTCTTTCAGATCTGGTTTCCTCAGTGTGTATGCCCAGAAGTGGTATTGCTGGGTCATATGGCAGTTCTATTTCCAGTTTTTTAAGGAATCTCCACACTGTTTTCCATAGTGGCTGTACTAGTTTGCATTCCCACCAACAGTGTAAGAGGGTTCCCTTTTCTCCACAGCCTCTCCAGCATTTATTGCTTGTAGACTTTTGGATAGCAGCCATCCTGACTGGTGTGTAATGGTACCTCATTCACCCATTGACTTTTAATGTGAGAATAACTATGGGCATATCTTAGGTTCATCTGCATATGATGACTTTTTCTTTGTTTGTAACATGAGAATTCTTATAAAAATGATGTATGGTCCTGGAGAACTGAAGATGCTGAGTTGTCCTGTAAAAATTTGATTCTTTAGATAGGACCATAACTTTAGACAAAGGAATGACAGTCTACTCTGTTTAAAATATGCTCCTTTTAAGGTTTTGTTTCCTTTTACTTTTAATACAAATAACATTCAAACAAAAGATTCACATACATTTATCAGGCTTTAGGTGTTTTAAAAATCTTTTTCTACTCTATAACAGAAACAGTTGGCATTTCCCCTCTCTTACATTTTTGTCCTCAATTATCATTGTGCATATTGCCTTTCTAAGGAAATCATAAACAGTTTTTTGGGGAGTGTTTTTATATGGTTATCCATTCATGCAGTTTTAAAGCCATTTTATTCCTAGTAATAGTTGGTGTTCTATTTTACTCTTTCACATTTTGGGGGAAAATTATAAATACAGCAGTATAAAGGTTTTTCTCTTCTATTTTTATTTTATTCATTTGTGTCCAAAACTTACTATTAGTCTCATATTGTATAACTTCTGGACATTTATGTCACTATGATTTTCCTTGGTAACATATTCCAATGTGCTTCAATAGTTTGGAAGGAAAAATTTCCAGTGTCTCTTATTATTATATCTGTACCACATAATTTTGTATCCTTATTTCAAAACTTGGTTTCACATTCTTAAGTAAAAATCAAACTTTAAAGGTTTCCAGGAAAGTGAAGTGTTAAGGGATCAGAAGATATGGAGAAGAGGCTAGGCTTGAGTCCATGGTGAAAAATGAAAATCACTTAAAATCCATCAACTCCTGGGTGAGGTGTGGAAAAGGAGTGATTTAGTTCTTGGCCGTTCGTACTGAGTCTTAACTAATTTAGGTATTTTTCAAAGATTAATATAGTCTTGAAAGAGTAACAAGTCACAGAAAAATTACTCTTGTAAAGAATGAGAGAGGGGATAAGGGTGGGGGCGGGGCAGAGGAGAGAGATTCAGTTCACAGTTTCCTGTTGCTGTTGTTCTTTAGTCACGTCTGACTCTTTTGCGACTCTATGGACTGTAGCCTGCTAGGCTTCTCTGTCCACGGAATTTTCCCGCAAGAATACTTGAGTAGGTTTCCATTTCCTTCTCCAGAAGATCTTTCAGGCCCAGGGATGAAAACTGAGTCTCCTGCATTGGCAGGCAGATCCTTTACCACTGAGCCACCAGGGAAGCCCCAATTTCTTGTTATCTTGCCATTTTTGTTGCCTACTTGGTTTTATGGTACTTGATGGTGAACAGCTTTTTCCTCTCTGTGAAATACTAAAAAAGGAGGCTTTATAAAACTTTAAGCCATTTCAGAAACCCGTGCCCTCTTACATTCAATCCAGGAGGTACTATGAGGAAGCTAAGAGTATTTTGCTTTTCTGCCCCTCTGTCTTTAGGGGCAGTATAATAAAATGACTATAATAATAGGGAAAGGAAATGGGGAAGAAATCATGTGACCAAATGACTTATGGAGGAACATGTTTCCCTAGTGTTCTTATTCATTTATCTCTACTGTATAATGCATTTTTCTTGTTTTACTGGGTAATTAAACCTTCAACACTCCCAAGTCTGTGAGGAATCTGAATCTCATTATGGGGAGATGCCTGAGTTTGATTCCCTTGTATTATTATCAAGAGTTGGCCTCGTTCAAAGGGAATGCTTTTGATAATGTTTGGAGAGGTCTCCAAGGAGAGTCCCTACCCTGGGCAAGTTAAGCACTGTCACATGTCTTGGCAAGGTTTACTGAACTTTTAGGTTAATTCCTACAGCTGTTTCTCCCCCTCCCACTTAAATTTTGTTTTAAACTTACTGCCTTGTCTGCTTCTTAATAGAGTCGGATCGTTTTTCAGAGGTAGAGCTACTCTTTTCTTTCAAGTTACATTTTTATGAAAAGGAAAAAAAGAAGAATCCACATCAAAGCCCTGATGCTAGAGACACAGGTTTTCTGCATCTGTCTCCTCTAGTATAACAGTAGTCTGATACCAATCCTGGAAGATGAATTACTTAAAAGTTACACTTTCCATTATGACCCTTTGGATTTAAAGCCAACTCTTGTGTCATGTGTCTTTAATCTGAAATGCACAGTAAGGATCATAATTTACATTTCTGATCTGGGGAAGAGGGAGCTACAAACCACTGTATCGAATGCTTCCTCTCTTTGGATACTTAGATCATGCATCTTTGTTCAACTTTTTTGGTGGTCATAAATAAGCAAAATAAAGTGGTTCTAAATTTTTTTCTGGAAAAGTCATCCAAATAGTCAACTATATATCTCACTTGCCTAAGAAGTTACTCATTTTGGAAAGTAGGAGACCAGGCAATTTCACAATGTGTCCATTTTGAACCAAGCTTTGTAATATATAAATGTACCCATAAATAGAAAACACAATTTGAAATGCTGAACACTATTTTTACTTCTTCAAAGAAAAATCAGGGAAGTAATACTCTAAGATCTCAACAACTAAATGAAATGATGGATAAACAAGTGAGGAAGGATTTTAAATCTTGAGGTTATTTGCTTTTAAATATTCTATTAAGCTACTTGAATTTTTAAAAATATACTGAACTTGGACAAAGCCAAATACATTGACTAAAAGAAATAATGAAGCAAAGGACATTATTGTGGGGTTTTAATTAGTGTTTAATGATTTTTACAGATAATAGAAAGACTAAAAAGTAAAATTCATATTATTGTTTTGGTGAAAACTCCTTGTGCTCTATTTTAATTTTTAATACATTTTCCTTTTGGAAAGAACAATTAAGACAATACTGCATTTTAAGAAGACAGATTTTTCTCAACAGCTAGCTTTGTGATTTAACAAAAACAAAACAAAAAAATCCATTTGACTCTGGGAGAACTGGATGGTGGTGGTGCCATTTCTGTGAACTGTGAACTTTCATATATGTGTGTGGATCACCACAAACTGTGGAAAATTCTTAAAGTGATGGGAATACCAGATCACCAGACTTGCCTCCTGAGAAACCTGTATGCAGGTCAAGAAACAACATTTAAAACTGGACATGGAACATCAGACTGGTTCCAAATTGGGAAAGGAGTATGTCAAAGCTGTATATTGTTATCCTGCTTTTTTTTAACTTATATGCAGAGTACATCATGAGAAATGTTGGACTGATGAAGCACAAGCTGGAATCAAGATTTCTGGGAGAAATATAAATAACCTCAGATATGCAGATGACACCACCCTTATGGCAGAAAGTGAAGAAGAACTAAAGAGCCTCTTGATGAAAGTGAAAGAGGAGAGTGAAAAAGTTGGCTTAAAGCTCAACATTCAAAAAACTAAAATCGTGGCATCTGGTCCCATCACTTCATGGCAAATAGATGGGGAAACAGTGAGAGACTTTATGTTTTTGGGCTCCAAAATCACTGCAGATGGTGACTGCAGCCATGAAATTAAAAGACACTTGCTCCTTGAAAGAAAAGCTATGGCCAACCTAGAGAGCATATTAAAAAGCAGCGACATTACTTTGCCAAAAAAGGTTCGTCTAGTCAAAGCTTTGGTTTTTCCAGTAGTCATGTATGGATGTGAGAGTTGGACCATAAAGAAAGCTGAGTGCTGAAGAACTGATGCTTTTGAACTGTGGTGTTGGAGAAGACTCTTGAGAGTCCCTTGGACTGCAAGGAGATCCAACCAGTCCATCCTAAAGGAGATCAGTCCTGAATATTCACTGGAAGGACTGATGTTGAAGCTGAATCTCCAATACTTGATGCGAGGAACTGACTCATTGGAAAAGACCCTGATGCTGGGAAAGATCGAAGGCCAGAGGAGAAGGGAATGACAGAGGATGAGATGGTTGGATGGCATCACCGACTCAATGGACATGAATTTGAGTAAGCTCTGGGAGTTGGTGATAGACAGGGAGGCCTGGCATGCTGCAGTCCATGGGGTCGCAAATTAATCAGACATGACTAAGCAACTGAACTGAACTGAATGTTCTTACGTGTAATATATCACTTTAGTCTCTAATGTTCTATAATTCTATAAATACATTGTTTTATGAATACATATTTCATTGAAAACATCGTGACTTTGTTCATCCTCTGAGTATAATCTTGATTCCAGTCCCCCGGCTCCTTAAATCTGGAGCCTGGACTACATATTCTAACGTGTAGAGTAATTTACTCCCCCTCTCAAAAAAAAAAAAAAAAAAAGAAAAGAAAAATAGTCTATTCAAGAACACTAAATGCTCAGAAATCAGATGTGTTTTGCGTCAGTATTCATTATGAATTTGCTGAACGTTATCATTACAGAGACAGCCAAACCCAAAGACACACTTTGGAAGATAGTATTAGGGATAGAAATTTAAGTAATTCTGAAACAAAAAGACTTTTTAAGAAATTTTTAAATGTCACTTATTTCAGCTTGGTGGAATGGCAATACAAATTAGGAAGAGTTCCTCTTATCCTTCATACTAACAAGGACTTCTGTCCTGCTTTCAGATCCTTTGGTCAGGGTGCAAGGCTTACTTTGTACCCTGGGGCATAGTGCATCATGGGGTTATGACAAAACTCTGATTCCAGATGAACTGGGATTGAATCTTGGCTGTAGCCATTTGCTAAAAGTTTAACCTTGAAAGACTGAAATTTTCTGAGTCTTTTTCCTAATTCAGTTATCTGTCAGTTCAGTCTCTTAGTCATGTCTGACTCTTTGCGACCCCATGGACTGCAGCACGCCAGGCCTCCCTGTCCCAAAGCTTGCTCAAACTCTTGTCCATCGAGTCAGTGATGCCATCCAGTCATCTCATCCTCTGCCGTCCCCTTCTCCTCCTGGCTTTAATCTTTCCCAGTATCAGGGTCTTTTCCAATGAGTCACTTCTTTGAATCGGGTGGCCAAAGTATTGGAGCTTCAGTTTCAGCATCAGTCCTTCTGATGAATATTCAGAGCTGATTTCCTTTAGGATTAACTGGTTTGATCTCTTCGCAGGCCAAGGGACTCTGAAGGGTCTTCACCAACACCACAGTTCAAAGGTATCGATTCTTTGACCCTCAACTTCCTTTATGGTCTAACTATCACATCCATATATGACTACTGGAAAAACCATAGCTTTGAGTAGGCGGACCTTTGAGTAGACAGCAATGTCTCTGCTTTTTAATATGCTGTCTAGGTTGGTGATAGCTTTTCTTCCCAAAAAAACCAAGCATCTTTTAATTTCATGGCTGCAGTCACCATCTGCAGTGATTTTGGAGCCCAAGTAAATAAAGTCTGTCACAGTATCCACTGTTTTTCTATTTGCCATGAAGTGATGAGACCAGATGCCATGACCTTTAAAGGCTCTAACATCACATGGTCACCCCTGGCACACTCACCGAAACACCAAAGGAGAGCAAGCCTACCGCTGTGTAGGGCCTTCCCTCCCTGGAGGCAGAGAGGCAGGCACGGGACAGCCAGAGCTGGAAGGCAAGGGACTGCTGCAATCTCGGCCCCAGAGATGACATCTTCCACCAAACTGTGAGCAGGCTTCCAGTTGCTAACCATGTCTTCCTGGTATCCTGGATGGTTGACATCTGTCAGGAGCATCACAGCCTGAGATCAGCTTCCCAGAGGAGACACAAGGCAGACCTGGGACTGTGCTCTCGTGGCATACCCGGGAAACCGAGCAGCCCAGGGAGACTAAGTCAGACCTGCCTTTGAGTGTTTGAATGTCTCCTGCAGAGGCACAGGTCAGCAGTGGCCTGCCACAGAGACAGGGGCTCTGGCTTCAGCTTCCTGGGTCATGCAGTGTGGCATAAGTGTCATAAGCCCTCTTGGAGGAGGTTGCCATCAGCCCCACCATAGAACCACCAAACAGAAAACGCATAAACTACAGAAGAGTTATACCAATAAATTCTCACAGTAGGACCCACAACAGGTTTCAAACCTGGGGTTCTGGCAAAAGGACTGAGAACCCCCAGAGAATTTGACTTCGAAGGCCAGTGGGATTTGATTACAGAACTTCCACAGGACTGGGGAAACAGACCCTTGGAGGGCACAAGCAAAAGCTTGTGTGTACCAGGAGCCAGGAGAAAGAAACAGTATCCCCACAAGACACTGAACCAGACTTGCCTGTGAGTGTCCAGGAGTGTAGCAGAGGCGTGGGTGGACAGTGACCTGCTGCAGGGTGTGCACAAGTGAATTCACAGTGTGAAAACAACAGTGCATGCACAAATCCTGCTGATGGAGGTTGCCATTACCTTCCATAGTTTGGCCTCAGGCCAAACAACAGGGAGGGGACACAGCTCTGCCCATCAACAGAAAGTTGAATTAAAGATTTACTGAGCATGGCCACACCCATCAAAACAAGACCCAGTATACCCCACAGTCACTTTCTCCCATCAGGAAGCTTCCATAAGCCTCTTATCCTTACCATCAGAGGGCAGACAGAATGAAAATCATAATCACAGAAAACTAAACAAACTGATCATATGGACCACAGTTCAGTTCAGTTCAGTCACTCAGTCATGTCTGACTCCTTGCGACCCCATGAATCACAGCATGCCAGGCCTCACTGTCCATCACCAACTCCCGGAGTTTACCCAAACTCATGTCCATCAAGTCGGTGATGTCATCCAGCCATCTCATCCTCTGTCGTCCCCTTCTCCCTCTGCCCCCAATCCCTCCCAGCATCAGGGTCTTATCAAATGAGTCAATTCTTCGCATGAGGTGGCCAAAGTATTGGAGTTTCAGCTTCAGCATCAGTCTCCAATGAACACCCAGGACTGATCTCCTTTAGGATGGACTGGTTGGATCTCCTTGCAGTCCAGGGGACTCTCAAGAGTCTTCTCCAGCACCACAGTTCAAAAGCATCAATTTTTCGGTGCTCAGATTTCTTCATAGTCCAACTCTCACATCCATACGTAACCACTGAAAAAACCATAGCCTTGACTAGACAGACCTTTGTTGGCAAAGTAATGTCTCTGCTTTTCAATATGCTATCTATGTTGGTCATAACTTTCCTTCCAAGGAGGAAGCGTCTTTTAATTTAATGGCTGCAATCACCATCTGCAGTGTTTTTGGAGCCCAAAAAAATAAAGTGGGACACTGTTTCCATTGTTTCCCTATCTATTTCCCATGAAGTGATGGGACCAGATGCCATTATCTTTGTTTTCTGATTGTTAAGCTTTAAGACAACTTTTCCACTCGCCTCTTTCACTTTCATCAAGAGGCTTTTTAGTTCCTCTTCACTTTCTGCCATAAGGGTGGTGTCATCTGCATATCTGAGGTTATTGATATTTCTCCCAGCAATCTTGATTCCAGCTTGTACTTCATCCAGCCCAGCATTTCTCATGATGTTCTCTGCATATAAGTTAAATAAGCAGGGTGACAATATACAGCCTTGACGTACTCCTTTTCCTATTGGAAACCAGTCTGTTGTTCCATGTCCAGTTCTAACTGTTGCTTCCTGACCTGCATACAGGTTTCTCAAGAGGCAGATCAGGTGGTCTGGTATTCCCATCTCTTTCAGAATTTTCCACAGTTTATTGTGATCCACACAGTCAAAGGCTTTGGCATAGTCAATAAAATAGAAATAGATATTTTTCTGGAACTCTCTTGCTTTTTTGATGATCCAGCAGATGTTGGCAATTTGATCTCTGGTTCCTCGGCCTTTTCTAAAACCAGCTTGAACATCTGGAATTTCATGGTTCATGTATTGCTGAAGCCTGGCTTAGAGAATTTTGAGCATTACTTTACTAGTGTGTGAGATGAGTGCAATTGTGCAGTAGTTTGAGCATTCTTTGGCATTGCCTTTCTTTGGGATTGGAATGAAAACTGACCTTTTCCAGTCCTGTGGCCACTGCTGAGTTTTCCAAATTTGCTGACACATTGAGTGCAGCACTTTCACAGCATCATCTTTCAGGATTTGAAATAGCTCAACTGGAATTCCATCACGTCCCCTAGCTTTGTTCACAGTGATGCTTTCCAAGGCCCATTTGACTTCACATTCCAGGATGTCTGGCTCTAGGTGAGTGTCACACCATTGTGATTATCTGGGTCATGAAGATCTTTTTCGTACAGTTCTTCTGTGTATTCTTGCCACCTCTTCTTAATATCTTCTTCTTCTGTTAGGTCCATACCATTTCTGTACTTTATCGAACCCCTCTTTGCATGAAATGTTCCCTTGGTATCTCTAATTTTCTTGAAGAGATCTCTAGTCTTTCCCATTCTGTTGTTTTCCTCTATTTCTTTGCACTGATCGCTGAGGAAGGCTTCCTTCTTATCTCTCCTTGCTATTCTTTGGAACTCTGCATTCAAATGGGAATATCTTTCATTTTCTCCTTTGCTTTTCACTTCTCTTCTTTTCACAGCTATTTGTAAGGCCTCCTCAGACAGCCATTTTGCCTTTTTGCATTTCTTTTCCATGGGGATGGTCTTGATCCCTGTCTCCTGTATAATGTCATGAACCTCCCTCCATAGTTCATCAAGCATGCTGTCTATCAGATCTAGTCCCTTAAATCTATTTCTCACTTCCACTGTATATTCATAAGGGATTTGATTTAGGTCATACCTGAATGGTCTAGTGGTTTCCCTACTTTCTTCAATTTAAGCCTGAATTTGGCAATAAGGAGTTCATGATCTGAGCCACAGTCACCTCCTGCTCTTGTTTTTGCTGACTGTATAAAGCTTCTCCATCTTTGGCTGCAAAGAATATAATCAATCTGATTTCGGTGTTGACCATCTGGTGATGTCCATGTGTAGAGTCTTCTCTTGTGTTGTTGGAAGAGGGTGTTTGCTATGACCAGTGCGTTCTCTTGGCAAACCTCTATTAGCCTTTGCTCTGCTTCATTCCATACTCCATGGCCAAATTTGCCTGTTACTCCAGGTGTTTCTTGACTTCCTACTTTTGCATTCCAGTCCCCTATAATGAAATGGACATCTTTTTGGGGTGTCAATTCTAAAAGGTCTTGTAGTTCTTCATAGAACCATTCAACTTCAGCTTCTTCAGTGTTACTGGTTGGGGCATAGGCTTGGATTACCGTGACATTGAATGGTTTGCCTTGGAAATGAACAGAGATCATTCTGTCATTTTTGAGATTGCATTCAAGTACTGCATTTTGGACTCTTTTGTTGACCATGATGGCTACTCCATTTCTTCTAAGGGATTCCTTTCCACAGTAGTAGATAAAATGGTCATCTGAGTTAAATTCACCCATTCCAGTCCATTTTAGTTCGCTGATTCCTAGAATGTTGACATTCACTCTTACCATCTCCTGTTTGACCACTTCCAATTTGCCTTGATTCATGGACCTAACATTCCAGGTTCCTATCCAATATTGCTCTTTACAGCATTGGACCTTGCTTCTATCACCAGTCACATCCACAACTGGGTATTGGTTTTGCTTTGGCTCCATTCCTTCATTCTCTCTGGAGTAATTTCTCCACTGATCTCCAGTAACATATTGGGCACCTACCGACCTGGGGAGTTCCTCTTTCAGTATAGTATCATTTTGCATTTTCATACTGTTCATGGGGTTCTCAAGGCAAGAATACTGAAGTGGTTTGCCATTCCCTTCTCCAGTGGACCACATTCTGTCAGACCTCTCCACCATGACCTGACCGTCTTGGGTGGCCCCACACGGCATGGCTTAGTTTCATTGAGTTAGACAAGACTGTGGTCCTGTGATCAGATTGGCTAGTTTTCTGTGATTATGGTTTCAGTGTGTCTGCCCTTTGATGCCCTCTCGCAACACCTACCATCTTACTTGGGTTTCTCTTACCTTGGATGTGGGGGTATCTCTTTATGGCTGCTCCAGCAAAGCACAGCCGCTGCTCCTTACCTTGGATGAGCGTATCTCCTCACGGTCGCCCCCCCGACCTTGAACATGGAGTGGCTCCTCTCGGCCTCCCAGACTGTAGCTTACAGGGCTCCTCCATCCATGGGATTTTCCAGGCAAGAGTACTGGAGTGGGCTGCCATTTCCTTCTTCAGAGGATCTTTCTGACCCAGGGATCAAACCCAGATCTCCCACATTGTAGGCAGACGCTTTACCATCTGAGCCACCAGGGAAATCAATATGGACCACAGCTTTGTCTAACACAGTGAAAATTTATTTATAAATGGGGATAATAACACCTACCTGGTAGAGTCATTGTTAGAATTAGAGATAATCTTCACCTGACGCAAATTATGCGCTCTTCTATGGAGAGATGTTGGGATTCCCGCATAGCTCAGTCGGTAAAGAATCTGCCTGCAGTGCAGGAGACTGGGGTTCAATTCCTGGGTGGGAAAGATCCCCTGGAGAATGAAATGGCAACCCACTCCAGTATTCTTGCCTGGAGAATCCTTTGGACACAGGAGCCTGGAGGGCTACAGTCCATGGGGGTTGCAAGAGTCGGACACGACTTAAAGGCTAAACCACCACCAAACCAGAGCTGTTTAGTGATATTATTAGTTAGAGCAGCTGATCATGTGTATCTTTTAAAGGATAATTGGGACGCTCTGAAGCTTGTTGATCAAGTAGCATAAATGAGGATTGAAAACAGGAGGCATTGTCTGTGTTGAGCATGGCTAAGGAGCATATTCCAGAGGGAAGCTTGGGGAAAGCATAAACCTTGAAAAGTAGGGAGGTACAGAAAGTGTAAGTTACAGATGAATTGTAATGACTGCATTTTTTTATTGATGAACAGCTCCAGGAGGCTGCCTGCTTTTGAAAGTGTGGTAAGTTGCTTTATGTCCTTAAGATACAGATGGTTTTGTGAGACAAAAATGTATATCTTACCATAGTAACTTTTATTTTTCTAATATTACTGGTATCTTATGTGTTTACAGTAGTTGTTTATGCTTCTTCTGTCAGGACTTTTTATCTCTTCTGGGATCAGCCCTTTGATATCTTTCAGAAACTAAATTGCCCTCTTTTCTAGTCTCAGCTAAGTGGTTTGCATGAGATTGATGCCACACTCAGCTCCTAGAGGTGACCTGGAATTGTTTAATCCTGTCAGCACATTAGCTGACATTTTTTAACAGAGAGGGGGTTTGGAGTGAGCACTTTAAAACCTGTACGTCTTGTTGGAGTCTCTAGACTTTTGCTTGGAATACCGGGACATGGGCTTTCTTTTCCCCTTTGGGCTTAAAGAAAGAAGAGTAGAGCCTTGGAAATTGCCAGAGCCATCTTGCAATTGCAAGGGTAGAAAATGCTTGAGAAAAGGATCAACAACCCAGAAGCAGAGCAGAGAATGGAGAGGGTGGAACAGTGAACGTCACTTTCTATGTGAGTTAGTTAATCAACCACACTGAAAAATTTCACTTTTGTTCACCATATTTCACTGTTGAAGTCAGAATCCCCTCCATTTATAAGATGGAAATTTGCCTGGAAAGCAGCTTATCTGGCTTTTCAGTTATCTGAGCCCCTAAATATATATATTTTCTGGTATGAACTAGCTTTGGTTTGGTTTTCTGAAACTCTAAAGATACTAATGGCAACCTGTTAATCATAGAAAATTTAGAAATAGGCAAAGAAAACATATTCTATTTATAATTCTAATACCTATACATCATCATATGTTTATGGAATATATAGACCCAGTCATCAATTTCTGTGTGTATATGTGCACAAACATACATTGAGATATTTAGAAATGCATTTCTTGTAACCTACTTCTTTGCTAAAACAGGCATAGCTTTTGTATATAATTATTATACAACAATCCCATTTTTAATGGCTTCATAGTCTATTGTATGGATATACCATAATTTATTTAGTGAAATTTCTGCAAAGACAAATTATAACTCTATTTTCACTATTTCAAGCAATGTTGTAATGAATAACCTTGTAAGTAATAAGGCTTGATGCATATTCTCAAATAGTTTCAATAGTAAAAATCCTGAAAAAGTGGATTTGATAATCAATGTGTTTGCATCTTTTTAAGATATAGATAACATTTATGTGCCTTCCCGAACATAACATATCAATTTGTATTTCTGCTACTTGTGACTGGAAGTTCTTTCATGGGAAAAAAACACTGTTACTATTAGAACATTGTCAATATTATGGATACCAATTGCTAGCTGTAAGGAACATCTCATATAGAGATGTGTAGATATGAGGTAGAGTTCTTGCAGATACTAGTGTGCATAGAGGAATTTTTTTTCTCTTAAAGCTGCAAGAATGTTAAACCATGGACATGTTTCAGTGGTGCTCCAGGCTTAACTAAATCGGTGATCCATTTCAATTGAACAATGATTTCATGCATTTTTACGGACTTACTGCTAACCATTGAGAAAGTGTAACAGAGATGAGCAAATATGTAAGTTACTCTACAGAGAGACAGGGCTTCCTGGTGGCTCAGTGGCAAAAGATTTTGGTGGCTCAGTGACCAAAGATTCATGGTCACAATGCAGGAGACACAAGAGACACCAGTTAGATTCCTGGGTCAGGAAAATCACCTGAAGGAGGAAATGTCTATTCACTCCAGTATTCTTGCCTGAAGACTCCCATGGACAGAGGAGCCTGGCAGGCTACAGTCTGCAGTGTTGCAAAGAGTCAAACACGACTTAGTGACTGAACAGCAACAATAATAGAGCAGCAATTGATTGTTTATTACAATTTGATATGTTTTATATTGTGAAAATATAAGGTGTATAGAGACTTGTATGCAGTTCTGTGTTATAGGCAATGTAGTGTATGTCACCTGGTACTTTTTTCCACCATTGTTGCTGCTCTTCAACTAAAGGTGTTTTTATAGGTAGTTTTCAAAAGGCTGATCTAGTTGCCTGCAATGTTTCACTTTGCAAGGCCACAGTAGACATGCTTTTAAAGATGCTCAGCAAGAAAACAGAAAGAACTATGGAGAAAGACAGGGAACATAAGGAAAGGCGGGATCAGAGCATTAAATGATACAACCCAATTGTGCTCCTAAGTCACTTTATTTGGTCGAAGAAAGTGCAGGTCCTTGCTTTCAAGCTACCAAACTTCCCTGTCTTAAAAGCTGAGTGATTGGGGTCACCACAATGTGACACTTCAAAATACTCATCTGGTTTGGTTGAAATATCCTCTTAGCAACTCACTGATTCTTTCGGGTCAGGGTTAAGGTACATATGACAGCACTGTTACTGACCAGAGAATTATCAGACCCCAAAAGATGTAATTGCTAGCAATATGAGGGGCTGCAGGAGATAGAGATGATTTTTTTTTAATCCCATTTCAAAAATGGCTATACCTTTCTCACCTTGACAGGGAAAGTAGATCTTCTTGAAATGCTTCAACCAGCTTCTTTGTCTGGGTGACTGTGAACACTTGAAGACAAAAACCTTCCTGATCCCTACAGCTATTTCCGTTAACTCCTTGAAAACCAAATAATGTGTGCACTCAGCTGCTTTAACTGTTTTAATGAGGTGCCACTGATTTTAATGGGGCAAAAAGATGGATGATTTACACCAGATGTCCATAAGGGCCATTCGGGGATTGCTTTGCTGGACACATAGTACATCATGTTGCTCATTGAATTCTTAAGGGGTTAACTTGACCTTTCCCTTTAACACAGCACTAAAAATAATGCAATTTCCATTCTCTGTGTCTCTTTTATTTATATAGAAAAGCTTCGTGACAAACCCACTAGGCCTCTGAGAACAAGTTACTCATTTATGTCTTTGCCATCTATAAACCCTAGTGGGTGATTTTTGAAAGTGAAAATAGACACTGGTGGATGCTTCCCACATGAGCACAAGCTAGGCTTTTTAATATCAACACTTCTAGCACTGAATCATTCCAGGACACAAGGAATTATTTTCTGAAGATTGTTGATCAGTGTTATGTGCCTTTTTTCTAAAAAGTTTATTTCAGCTCACATAAATACTCTTGCCTCTTGGAGTATGAAAATAAGAATAAGGAGAATGAAGTATGAATCTTTTTGAAAAGATAACCCTTTAGGCATTATGTTGCATTGTTATTCCTTAAATTTCTAGATTTTGGTGATAGGTTATGCACCTTTTATTTAAATCTATCAAATTATATGTTATATCATAGAATTTTACAAGATGGAAACTTGACTGATATTCATCAGGATTCTTAATTCAGAATATTTTTTGTTTAAAAACAGAGGACCAGAGGGTTAATATTTTGCCTCTTGTTTGGGCCCAACACCTGGATTAGGCATTCAACCTGAAATTCTCATGCACTTATTTCAACTTTTATAAAAATGAAAAACTTACTTGTTTGGTGTTTATTATAATATTTGCTACTTTAGCCACCTGATGGGAAGAACTCATTTGAAAAGACCCTGATGCTGGGAAAGATTGAAGGTGGGAGGAGACAGGGACAACAGAAGATGAGATAGTTCGATGGCATCATTGACTCAATGGACACGAGTTTGAGCAAACTCTGGGAGCTGGTGATGGACAGGGAGGCCTGGCGTGCTGCAGTCCATGGGGTCGCAAAGAGTAGGACACGACTGAGCAACTGAACTGAACTGATGATCTTTGCAGCAAGTGAAGCATCATCCTTTGCTTTATATGTCCTTTAAAATCAAATATTACACTTCAGTGAAAAAGAAATCCAGAAACTTAAAGGCTTATAATGATCAATCAACAATAGAGGCACATTTTCATAGAGATCTAATGCATGACCAAATGATAATTCCATCACTTCTTTCTTGTTTCTTCTGTATTTTTAGGGATTAACTATCATTTTGAACTCCAGATGAGAAATTTTATTTTGCCTTAGAGGTAGTATAGCAGTAACCACAGAGTCAAAAAATAAATATTCATGTTTTGCTTATTACAAATTTGATTTGTGCATGTTGAGTTTTTTTATGTCTATGTATTCTTTTGTGATGCCTAAATATTTTCCTAAATATATGATAATTTGTAAGTTATATTGGCTTCCTTAAAAAATTCTACTTGTGCAATAAAGCAGAAGGGGAAAAAAGACAGAAAATACCCCATGGAGGAGCAGACAGCCTTCCTCTCATTTTTCTCTGATGGCTTCCTTGATGGCTCAGTGAGTAAAGAATCTGCCTGCAATGCAGGAGGCACAGGAGACTCAAGTTCAATCCCTGGGTCAGGAATAACCCCTGGAGAAGGGATATGGCAACCCACTCCTGTATTCTTGCCTGAAAAATCCCATGGAGAGAGGAGCCTGGCTGGTTACAATCCAGAGGGTCTCAAAAGACTCAGACATGACTGAGCAACTAAACACACATGCATCTTTGATACTGTAGATCATAGTTTTTTGTTTGAGGGATAATAGAAGCGTGATTTATTCGTTTAGTCTTAATGTGATATTTACTTTCAGTGTAGGTTAACCAGTTAATCAAGCACACTGAAATATTTTGCACTTCCTCAGCATATTATTTCACTGTTTAGGTACAAAACCCTTTCATTACATGTTAGACCGTGCTCCTCGTTTCACCAATTCCAGGTTTTCACTCAGTTGAAAAGGATATGAGCTTTGTCACTGATTATCTTCAGTGACCTTAATCTGATTTCCTATCTTTATTACTTCCTATATCTTCATGTGTGTCTGCCCCTACAATGCTGTGATAATGAAAACTAAGGTTTTACAATATTTTGCTTTATAGGCCTACCTCCATTTCTTTTGTTATAAAATCTTGATCTGATTATAAGTATCTTTAAGACTAAGCACAAAAATGACCCCAATGCTCACCTTTCCCTATACATTCACTCATCAAGAGGTAAAGATCTTTTGAATCTGGACTGGCCTTGTTAAACTATAGCTTCTGCTGCTCAATAATATATAATAGAACTGATAATGTGCCAGTTCTGAGTCTTAAGCCTCTTGATGAGGCTTAGACATATGTATGTATATTAATATATATATACAATATATATGCTTTTTCTTACCCCTCTATCTTCCCCAGAAGACTACACCATATTTTACTCTTTTTTTTCCAGCTTTATTGAGGTATAATTGACAAAAATTGTATTTAAGACATACAATTTGAAAAAAAAAAAAAAGACATACAATTTGATGTTTTATGTACATTGTGAAATAAACATCACAATTAACGTAATTAACATCCATCACCATACATAGTTAACATCCAGCACCATACACAGTTACTTTGATCTTAATATTCTGATCTTAATTCAGATCTTAATATTCTGTATCTTATGGACTAAAATATGTTTAACAACCAACATACCTTATTTTCAATAATCAAGGAAAAAAGAAGGGAAAAAAAGAAATGTTTAGCTTAAATAACTGTATATACGAACAGTAAGAAATTTATAGAGATGCTATAGACTTTGTTTCTAGAGTTGTTAATGAGGCCTTACCAGTGTTTATGACTTTCACTTTCCATGTTTTCTTTGCTTTCAGCCAATATCTCATTTAATTGGTAATCCTTATCCAATGAGGTGTCCCAAATCTTTGTTTCTCAGAATACAGAGCCCTTAAACAACATTGCATAGAGGTAGTACTGTCAGCAGAACTACCTGCATTGAGGAAACTATTCTGTATCCTCATTTTACAGTATCATAACTACTGCCTACCTGTGACTTTTGAACAGTTGAAATAAGGCCAATGAGACAGATAAACTGAATTTTTAACTATATGAATTGTTAAATAAATGCTCAACAAGAACTTATTAAATAATGTAGCTAGATAACTGTAGTATCTTTCATTTACTTTTACTTGAAGACATAGTAATACCTGGAGGTACTTCAAAGCATCACCTGGATTCTATTTGTATTCCATGTTGATTTTTTTGAGAGTCTTCTAGATCCTCTTTGAGGATCTTATTGGAAGATGCATGACACATGATGAATCTACTCTAGTATTTCCAACTCCCTAATTTTTTGGGTTTCATCTTCTATTTTAAATCAACAGACATAGGGCATTTTTGTCTTAATTTAGATCTCTATTATAATTTAGATACATTGTCAAGTAATTAACACCATTTCCAGTCACTCAGATAAGCACATTTATTTGATAAAATAATATCAATTCAAAATCTGTTTTTCTCTTCTTGTATCACACTCTGAATTTATTCCTATATATACTCTCAAATATCTCCAAATAAAGTATAGCAAAACCTCAAAATTCATTTGGAGTATAAGCTGCTGTTTTCTCAGGTTGATTTTGTAATTTCTTTATGAGGATTGCTGGATTCTGAATTAACTTATAGTCTAGGAGATGGTGAAGGAGGAGTGTATTGTGTGAAGGCATGTATTGTGGTGGTGAAGTGGGACATGACAAGAATTTACTTTCTTTTAAACAACCACTGTTGCTGAACGGTAACAATAATTTCCAAGGACTATTTCCTTTCAGTATGTTTAAGTTCAACTGGGCCCGGTAACTAATCCAAGATTCTCTTGTTTGCATCACTGATTTCTTTAGAAGTCAAGATTTTATTTGTAAACCAAAAAAGCTGACCATGATTAACTTAGATAAGAAAAGAATTTACAAACATCAGACTCAGTGGACTGGTTGGAGGAACAGTCAAGGCAAAATGCTGCCAAGATCCTATGACCAGCTTCTATTCCCAATATCACTAGACATTTGCTGTCATCATTGCTGCTACTGCAGCCATTGGGCACCCATGGCCATGGTACTGAACTCATTTTTTTTTAAATAAACATTTTATTTTAAAATGGATTTATTTTGGTAGAACAAACATTCAGCCCATAACAGAGTCTAAATTTAGTTTTTTTGAATATGGATAGCCTATTGTTCCAACATCACATCTTGTAAGGTAGTTCTACCTTGAATTGTCTTTGCTCTTCTATCAAAGATCAGTTGACTGTGCTTGTGTGAGCCTTTTCTGGACTCTCTATTTTGTTCCATTGATCTATGTGTTTATTTTTTCATCAATACCACACTCTCTTGATTATTGTCAGTTCTTTTCAGTTTAGTCACTCAGTCGTGTCCAACTCTTTGCGACCCCATGGACTGCAGCAGGCCAGGCCTCCCTGTCAATCACCAACTCCTGGAGCTTACTCAAACTCACGTCCATTGAGTTGGTGATGCCACCCAGCCATCTCATCCTCTGTTGTCCCCTTCTCCTCCTGCCCTCAATCTTTCCCAGCATTAGGGTCTTTTCAAATGAGTCAGCTCTTCGCATCAGGTGGCCAAAGTATTGGAGTTTCAGCTTCAGCATCAGTCCTTCCAGTGAATATTCAGGACTGATCTCCTTTAGGATGGACTGGTTGGATCTCCTTGCAGTCCAAGGGACTCTCAAGAGTCTTCTCCAACACCACAGTTCAAAAGCATCAGTTCTTCGGTGCTCAGCTTTCTTCACAGTCCAACTCTCATATCTAAACATGACTACTGGAAAAACCACAGCCTTGACTAGATGGACCTTTGTTGGCCAAGTAATCTCTCTTCTTTTTAATTATGCTGTCTAGGTTGGTCATGACTTCCCTTCCAAGGAGTAAGCGTCATTTAATTTCCTGACTGCAGTCACCATCTGCAGTGATTTTTGGAGCCCAGGAAATTAACGTCTGCCACTGTTTCCATTGTTTCCCCATCTATTCGCCATGAAGTGATGGGACCAGATGCCATGATCTTTGTTTTCTGAATGTTGAGCTTTAAGCCAACTTTTTCACTCTCCTCTTTCACTTTCTTTTTTTTTTTTCCATTTATTTTTATTAGTTGGAGGCTAATTACTTTACAATATTGTAGTGGTTTTTGTCATACATTGACATGAATCAGCCATGGATTTACAAGTATTCCCCATCCCGATCCCCCCTCCCACCTCCCTCTCCACCCAGTTCCTCTGGGTCTTCCCAGTGCACCAGGCCCAAGCACTTGTCTCATGCATCCAGCCTGGGCTGGTGATCTGTTTCACCCTAGATAATATACATGTTTTGATGCTGTTCTCTCGAAACATCCCACCCTCGCCTTCTCCCAAAGAGTCCAAAATTCTGTTCTGTACATCTGTGTCTCTTTTTCTGTTTTGCATATAGGGTTATCATTACCATCTTTCTAAATTCCATATATATGCATTAGTATACTGTATTGGTCTTTATCTTTCTGGCTTACTTCACTCTGTATGATGGGCTCCAGTTTCTCCTCTTTCACTTTCATCAAGAGGCTCTTTAGTTCCTCTTCACTTTCTGCCATAAGGGTGGTGTCATCTGCATATCTGAGGTTATTTATATTTCTCCCAGCAATCTTGATTCTAGCTTGTGTTTCATCCAGC
The DNA here is from genome assembly GCF_910594005.1 of Cervus elaphus. Taxonomy (NCBI): domain Eukaryota; kingdom Metazoa; phylum Chordata; class Mammalia; order Artiodactyla; family Cervidae; genus Cervus; species Cervus elaphus. The sequence goes on from NC_057826.1 coordinate 68,704,519, forward strand.
CCAGCGTTTCTCATGATGTACTCTGCATATAAGTTAAATAAGCAGGGTGACAATATACAGCCTTGACATACTCCTTTTCCTATTTTTCCTATTTGGAACCAGTCTGTTGTTCATGTCCAGTTCTAACTGTTGCTTCCTGACCTGCATACAGGTTTCTCAAGAGGCAGGTCAGGTGGTCTGGTATTCCCATCTCTTTCAGAATTTTCCACAGTTTATTGTGATCCACACAGTCAAAGGCTTTGGCATAGTCAATAAAGTAGAAATAGATATTTTTCTGGAACTCTCTTGCTTTTTTGATGATCCCGCAGATGCTGGCAATTTGATCTCTGGTTCCTCTGCCTTTTCTAAAATCAGCTTGAACATCTGGGAGTTCATGGTTCATGTATTGTTGAAGCCTGGCTTGGAGAATTTTGAGCATTACTTTGCTAGCATGTGCGATGAGTGCAATTGTGCAGTAGTTTGAGCATTCTTTGGCATTGCCTTTCTTAGGGATTGGAATGAAAACTGACCTTTTCCAGTCCTGATGATTACTGTAGCTCATAGTAAGTCTTGAAGTTCTGGAATGTCAGTCTTCCATCTTTATTTTTCTTCTTCAGTATTATATTGTCTATCTTTGACCTTATGCCTTTCCACATAAACTTCAGAATCAGCTTGAAGATATTCACAAAATAGCTTGATAGAATATCATTTAGGAATACATTAAATCTATAGATCAAGAAGATGAATATCTTAACAGTTCAAAATTTTCCAGTGTAAACATGGAATATCTCTTCATTTAGATTTCTTAAATTTCTCATCTCATTGCTGTACTCTGTATACAGATATCTATCTATCTATATATATATATATATATATACACATATATTTTAGATTTGTACCTGAGTATTTCAAACTTCTGGTGCTATTGTAAATTATATGTATATATACATACACACACACACACGTATGTGTATGTATATGTATATATATAAATTCAAAATATAATTATTGGTTGTTGGTATATAGGAAAGTAATTAACTTTAGCCTATTGTATAAGTACAATGTAATTGTTAGTCTTGTTCCTTTAGATTTGGTGTTTCTTCTTGTTGGTCCCCAACTTCTTTCAAGGTTTTCTTTTTGTCTGTGGTTTTCAGCAGTTAAAGTTTTATATGTTTAGGGGGCTGTGTGTATCTTGGTGTATTTTCTGCTTTGTGTTCTCTGAGCTTCCTGGATCTGTGGTTTTGTGTCTGTCATTAATTTTGAAACATTTTCATTCACTGCTATTTAAAATATTTCTTCTACTCCATTCTGTTTTTCCTGTCTTATATTGCAGTTATGTGAATGTTACGTAGTTTGAAGTTATGCCACGATTCTTGAATGTCTCCTCTTTTTTAAAAATTTTATTTCCTCTTTACTTTTCAGTTTGGGAAATTTCTGTTTGTCTACATTCATGTTCCTCAGTTGTTTCAGGTCTCCTGAAGAACACATGGAGGCCTTTTGTTATTTCTATTAAACTGTTTTTATTTCTTAAATTTCCTTTTGATTATTTCTTAGAGTTTAAATCTCTCTGATTACATTAAACATTTGTTTTTTTCTTGTTGTTCACATTTTCCATTAGAGCCCTTAACATATAATTATTTTTAAGTCTCTGATAACACCAACATTAGTGTCATGCTGCAGTCTGATTCTGATACTTACTTTTTCTCTTCAGACTTTCTTGTTCTTTGACATACCTTTTAAATTTTTGTTGAAAGCCAGACACATTGAATCAGATAAGAGGGACTTTTAGGAGGTAATTAGGCCATTAGTGAAGGATTTATGTTAATCTGACTGTGATTTGGGTTTTGTTAATATTTGCTGTGCATGCCAGATGCCTCAGATTCCTTTTATGTCCTTTTTGATGTCTTCCCTTTTGACTTAGGGCTTCCCTAATTACTCCTCCTCAGAGAGAGTATGTGTCTTGCAGCTTTTTCAGCTTTTACTGTGGTTATTTTATTGCTGTGTTTGTAAATTTGGGGCGAGAGGGAGTATTCTATATTCCTCTAATTATCTCTTAGTCTTTTAGTAGACCTGTGTCCCAAGACTATGACCTTCACAAGTGTTTCTCTAGTGGTTTAGTTTTATACCCTGCATCCTACTCTTTTCCCTGGCTTCAGTATCCCAAATCTATTTTCCCAAAGACCTAACTGTTGTCCAGAGTTTCCCCCATAACTTAGGTGAAACAGGAAGGCTAGAGAAGACTGGAGTGGGGGGACTTTTCATCCTCATGGAAGGACATAAGTTTTCAGCAAAGTCTTCTGTTTGGAAAGTAGGCCTTTGTTATGGAGAAGGCTTAAAGAGAAGGCTCTGGGTATATTCCACAAAGATTACTCCACCCTCCCTGCCAGAGCCAAGAGGGAACCTTTCTCAGATCTTTACCATGAAGACCTGGTAGGGTTCTTGGAGATAAAGCCAGCAAAAATATGGGAGCTCCTGTAAAACTGTGGCCCCTGGGAAGTTTCTCACTTCCACGTTAGTCTGAAACTTGACCCCCAGCCATTTGTCAAAATGACTATTTGCATGTTCCTATCTGTTCATGGCACAAGCAGCTTTAGTTCTAGGTAAGCAGATCTCAGTTACAATTGCTGGATATGCCTCCAGGTTTTGGTGTCACTGTTGGTCCCAAGACCTCAGTTGTCTGATGCATCTGAGAAACATCACTGATTTTCATTTGTCTCAGTTCAGTTCAGTTGCTCAGTCATGTCCAACTCTTCGCAACCCCATGGACTGCAGCATACCAGGTTTCCTGGTCCATCATCAACTCCCAACTCACTTGTCAAGTTTTTGTTTAGTGTTTTTTCCTGGTTGTAAAGATGTGGAATAAAGACTTCTAAGCTTTTACCATGTCAGAACTGAAATCACAAATTCCTCTTGGATCCACTGAAATAATTCATAACAGTTTTTAGACTGTTGTTTCACTTCCTCAATGTCTATAATCTTCCTTTTCAGGAGGTTTCTCTATCAACAGGAAACTAAGCTGTTTCCTGTCATATATGGCATTTCTATATGATCACTTATAACAAACTAAGCCTGTCATATATGACATTTCCCTGAAAGAGCAAGAATGCCTTGATTCTGTGCAGCCATTCAGAAGACTATCAAATGTTTGATGGATAAATCTGAAAGATGTTTTTTCCAAATGGGTATGTACCATTAAATTTGTGCTTAGCATTGTGGTTGTCTTATAAATACTGAGGGATTAGGATTTTTAGATCATTACACTCCAACCTAACCAGTCACAAATTGCTTGTCATTTTTTTTTAAGACACAGACCAGAACGTTATCTCCTGGCTTGGTCCTGCCTTCTGCTATAGCCTCATTTTATGTCACTGTTCCCCTCATTCAATAACTACATGCACACTGGCCTCCTTAAGTTTCTTGAATGTTTTTTCCTAATTCATTACCTTCATATGTGCAGTTATCTATGACTATAATGCTTCTCTTTTGCCTGGGTAATTTCAGCTCTTACTTAAACTTTCACTTGGCCAGTTTTTCAGAGAGCTCTTCTCTAGTCTTTAGAGTGAGTCTCCCTAATATATACTCTCACAGAAATGTGTATATATATTTTGGAAGTATCTAAACTAAAATAAATTTGTTTATCATGTAATTCCTTGCTTAATAACTGTCTTTCCCTTTTGAATATAAAACTCCAGGAGATCGGGGCTGCCTGTTCTGTTCATTGTCATTTCCTTTGCACCAGCTGAGTCCTGGGCAACATTTTTTATTTTTAATGCATGACTTATGAATGAATGAAAGTTCAACCTTCATTTTCATTGTATGGCAAAGCAAATACTTGATTTGGGGTTAGAGACCACAGGAGCATCAACAGGCAGAAATGACACAACTAGAGGTTTTCAAAGAGAAAACTAGAAGCAGACGTTTAGTTTGAGTAATGATATAAAGTTTCTCCCCTGGGGAAAGGCAGAAATATTGTTAAGGAGACTTGACTTCTTACAGTTATACTGATGTGGACATGACCTAATTTCTTTGGATACCAAACAAAAGGATGAATTCAGAGTGCTGGAGAATTCAGGAGTACTCAAATTACAGCAGCAGTAAAAATATGATTATCATTGTTATCGATTAGCTAATCTTTTCTCCTCAAGTTTCTCAATGATTGGAATGAAACATGAGAAAATGCCTCAGAACCACTGACGACAGAGTGATTTCCTGGGCAAATTTTGTGGTAATCTTCAGTCTCCTGAAGTCATCTCAGGACTTCAGGTTTGAAAATGGCCTTCAATGACTGCTTCTGATGAATGTCACAGCTCACTCACTTGAGGGCTCATAGCTATGTTCTTAGCAACACATAACATAAAGGTTTTATTAGATGGAGATTTAAATCCATCAAACTGGACAACTAATTACAGCGTACTGGGTTTGTTCTTATATATCATCACATTTAATTTTCAAAAGAATTCCATTGAGTAGGGTTCATTATTTCTATTTTTTCAGCTCACAGAAAAGGTATAAGATGATTAACTTAGCCATGATTATATAGTTAATTTAGTGCCATAGAAAAGACATGAACCTTAGCTTTCTAACACCTTTTAGGTGGTTAACCTCATTTTGTGAAGTTTTATAGACATTATCAAGTATGTATGGCATTTTTAGAATTGTTTTCATTTTTGTGCTATCTTTCATACTTGATCACTTATAACAATGTAACATTAAATCTGTATACTCAGCAAGCCACAACAAAACATAATGCTATATATTTTTTGCCAAAATTGCTGATAATTACTGTCCCAACCTCAATCCAAAAAGAAGCATTGCCTACACCCAAAATAAAAATTCTCAAAAATTGTGCATTTAAGCAAGAAAACATGGAAATGTGTAGGATATCAAGGTTGTTAAAGCAGCTGTCATGCATAGAAAGTGAGCACACTTTATGGCAGTTTTCAGTATCTGTTCCAGCTGCAAATGTGTAATATAATCTGAAAATTATACAGGGTACTATTCATTTAAATGTGTAAACTTTATTGACAAGAAGACAGCTTCACAAGAAATAGCAGAGCCCATTTTGTCAATTTCATTTGGAGGGATTTCTTGGTAAATAAGGACAGAACAGAACATGATAACTTACATTACACTTTAAACTGTATTTCAGGGCATCCAGCCAATTTTACAACCTTCATAGTATGAATAAGAAAGCAGTTTAATTAGAACAGTAGGCAATCTTGATAAATGCATGTGTTGATATTCATATATATGATGTGTATGTGTATTATTCACACTGATACATAGAAACACACATTCTCCACCCCCTACACTCACACATAGTTCTTGTTGTTTTTATAGGAAAAAACAAGTGATAGCGAGGTGACTCAGGCAAACCATTACTGGAACATTTCACGTTGTAGGATTTTTCTGTGTGTTGTAGAGCATCAATTATCTCTGGTTTCTGCCTACCAAATGCCAACAGCATCTCCCAATTGTTGAGGTAACCAAAAAATACCCCACAAATTTCCAAAACCCCTTTTCAGGAAATGCATAACTCCTATTGAGAACAGCTGCTCTGAGAGGTGGCATAGAACACAAATTAGGGCAAGTGGAGTCCTTCCCCAGGGATTTTCAAACTGGTACTGTCCAAGCTGTGAGATTAACTATGGAAACTGTCAACGGGCATGTACTTGGGTAAATGGAAGCAATTGATCTGAGATAAGAGAGGTTAAAACTGATGTATACAGGAAAGGAGAGGCAGCAGATGGAGCTAGACTGTAGTGATATTTCCTTGTCCTCCCCTTGATTTGGTGACGTTTCTGCTTTTTTGCTGTAGCTTGACCTGGGTGGGTTTCTGTTGCTTGCTTGCCACTAAAAGAGTCCTAAGATAATATAAGTAATTATCTTCACATTATTGGTCTATGTCCATAACCATTATAATATGATGAAAGGAGCTGAACAAAGAAGGTATTCAATAAAGCCAGAAGAACGAGGATAAAACAAATAGAAAGCTATTTAAGATTATGATGAACTATACCACAAAAATAAATTTCCAAAAACACTTGACAAAACTTATATATATTTTGAAAATGAAATAGATAATAGAGTATGGAAATTGTGTGCTAATTTTAAATATTAAGGAAGAAAATGTGTCCAAGGATAGCTAAAACGTTATATCTGGTCCATGTAAATTCCTTTCTTGAGATATAAAGCTAGGGCACTTCTCCTCACATAATCTTTATCGGTGTTATTAAGTGCTCTCTGGCAATGCAGATGTTTTCATTGGAAATGGCTATCTTATTAATATAATAGATGCTCTCAGGATACTAGAGTCTATCAAAAGTTTGTCTTTGGTCCAGTTTTAATATGGGTGCTCTTTGGAAAGTCTGCATAAGACATTTTCATTATAATGGAATATTTAGTTCAAAGATATCAACTATAAAATGTGGACTAGGATGTCTAATGAAGTACAATTCAAAGCAACAAAATGCCAAAGAATGATAAATATTGCTATGTCTTGTACCGTTTCTCTAGTAAGGTATGAAGCATATACTCTTTGGCTAATAATCAGCTGAAGTTAAGAGATGGAAAACATGGACATTAAGATTTAAGAGGAGAATCCTTTAATGAAAACTTCAATGAATTCATACCATATTTTCAGTTTGATTTTAAAAATAATCCATCAGACACATGCAAATATTGATTTGTGAAGACTAAGAAGTGAAAAATAAATGTTAATATTTGTTTACTTTTTTGTTAATCTCCATTTATCCCTGTTTCTCATTGAAATTGCTCTTTATTGTTATGAGAGCTACTGATCTCTCACCTCTTCCCTAATCTCCTGAGCCATGATGATTCTTATGACTTCATTTGCTGGCCTACCTAGCCTGGATCCCTAGGTCAAAGTCTTTAAAATTGACACACCTAGCAGCAAAAGAGAAGTCACATAAATAATAGGTATCAGAATGGGTACTTAAAGTCAAGTGCTCTTGCTGCCAAGGCCTTTGTAAAGCTGCTATGACTGCCATTTCCTTCCTTAATGCTACAGTGTATCACAGACTTCAAAGATAAGAGCTGAAGCAAACCAGAAAGATAAAGAACATTACAGCATACTAACACATATATATGGAATTTAGAAAGATGGTAACGACAACCCTATATGCAAAACAGAAAAAGAGACACAGATGTACAGAACAGACTGTTGAACTCTGTGGGAGAAGGTGAGGGTGGGATGTTTCGAAAGAACAGCATGTATATTATCTAGGGTGAAACAGATCACCAGCCCAGGTGGGATGCATGAGACAAGTGCTCGGGCCTGGTGCACTGGGAAGACCCAGAGGAATCGGGTGGAGAGGGAGGTGGGAGGGGGGATTGGGATGGGGAATACGTGTAAATCTATGGCTGATTCATGTCAGTGTATGACAAAACCCACTGAAAAAATAAATAAATAAATAAAGGGAAAAAAAATAATAATCAAAAAAAAAAAAAGAGCTGAATGTTCATTTTCATCTTTTTCATAGAGCAGAATAAAGTATCAGACATGTACTTGGCAACTACATGTATTTATATTTGTGCAAGAGAATTAAATTGTTTGCATTCTGTTTTATATATATATACACAAACATATATATATAAAATACACATATATATGGATATATTCAGTTCAGTTCAGTCATTCAGTCATGTCTGACTCTTAGCGACTCCATGAACCGCAGCATGCCAAGCCTCCCTGTACATCACCAACTCCCAGAGTCCACCCAAACCCATGTCCACTGAGTCGGTGATGCCATCCAACCATCTCATCCTCTGTCATTCCCTTCTCCTCATGCCCTCAATCTTTTCCAGCATCAGGGTCTTTTCAAATGAGTCAGCTCTCCGCATCAGGTGGCCAAAGTATTGGAGTTGCAGCTTCAACATCAGTCCTTCCAATGAACACCCAGGACTGATCTCCTTTAGGATGGATTGGTTGCATCTCCTTGCAGTCCAAGGGACTCTCAAGAGTCTTCTCCAACACCACAGTTCAAAAGCGTCAATTCTTCAGCACTCAGCTTTCTTTATAGTCCAACTCTCACATCTATATATGACTACTGGAAAAACCATAGCCTTGACTAGACGGACCTTTGTTGGCCAAGTAATGTCTCTGCTTTTTAATATGCTGTCTAGGTTGGTCATAACTTTCCTTCCAAGGAGTAAGCTTCTTTTAATTTCCTGGCTGCAGTCACCATCTGCAGTGATTTTGGAGCCCAGAAAAATAAAGTCAGCCACTGTTTCCACTGTTTCCCCATCTATTTGCCAGGAAGTAATGGGACCGGATGCCATGATCTTAGTTTTCTGAATGTTGAGCTTTAAGACATTTTCACTCTCCTCTTTCACTTTCATCAAGAGGCTCTGTAGTTCTTCTTCACTTTCTGCCACAAGGGTGGTGTCATCTGGATATCTGAGGTTGATATTTCTGCTGGCAATCTTGATTCCAGCTTGTGCTTCCTCCAGCCCAGCATTTCTCATGATGTACTCTGCATATAAGTTAAATAAGCAGGGTGACAATATACAGCCTTGACGTACTCCTTTTCCTATTTGGAACCAGTCTGTTGTTCCGTGTCCAGTTGTAACTGTTGCTTCCTGACCTGCATACAGGTTTCTTCTCAAGAGGCAGGTCAGGTGGTCTGGTATTCTCATTTCTTTCAGAATTTTCCACAGTTTATTGTGATCCACATGGTCAAAGGCTTTGGCATAGTCAACAAAGCAGAAATAGATATATACATATATACATATGAATGTATATATATATTTATATATGTATATATTGTTTTTCCACTAGTCATGTATGGATGTGAGAGTTGGACCGTAAATAAAGCTGAGCACCAAAGAATTGATGCTTTTCAACTGTGGTGTTGGAGAAGACTATTGAGAGTCCCTTGGACTGCAAGGAGATCAAACCAGTCAATCCTAAAGGACAGCAACCCTGAATATTCATTGGAAGGACTGAGGCTAAAGCTCCAATTCTTTGGTCACCTGAAGCGAAGAACAGACTCTTTAGAAAAGACCCTGATGCTGGGAAAGATTGAAGGCAAGAGAGGAAGGGGATGATAGAGGATGAGATAGTTGGATGGCATCACCCACTCAATGGACATGAATCTGAACAAGCTCCGGGAGATGGTGAAGGACAAGGAAGCCTGGTGTGCTGCAGTCCATGGGGTTGCAAAGAGTTGGACATGACTGAGCAACTGAACTGAACTAAGATACATATATAATTCATTTTTGGGTATTGATTAGATTAAAATTCTGATTAAACACAGACAAACTCTTTTACTTTATCTACCTGAAAATTTATTATTACTGTTAAATGAAAGTATTGAATGATAGAAAATAATGTTTATTTATTTGGCAATTGATCCTGAGAGATGGAAAGAATTAGATTCTTAGTAAAAGTTCACATTTAAGCTTTTAAAAATGTCAACCAAATAGAAAAGAAAACAGGAGTACTGTGAGATTTATTCATCTCACAAACAGTAAAATGGTTGGATATCAAATTCAATGATCAGAGAATAAAGCAAAAATAATCAGTTTCAAATAATTTGCTTCAATGGAGACACTAGTCTCCTTATTTTAGACATAAGCTTCTACCATGCTTCTATCACACCATCCTTTTTTCACACGTTCATACTCTATCTGCTTTTTGTATATATATACATATACATTTACTTGCTTGTTGGCTATCATCTCCATTAGACTTTAAGTGCCATACGGCATGGATCTCGTTTATTTATTTATTTAAGTATAGTTGATTAAAAAATTTTCAGGTGTACAGCAAAGTGATTCAGTTATACACATTATCAGATTATTTTCCATTATAAAGTGTTACAAGGTATTGAATATTATTCTCTGTGCTATACAGTCCTGTGCTTATTCGCTGAGTCATGTCTTCTGTCCAAGGGGATTCTCCAGGCAAGAATACTGGAGTGGGGTCGCTATGCCGTCCTCCAGGGGATCTTCCCAACCCAGATATTGAACCCACATTGCAGGCAGATTCTTTACCGACTGAGCCACCAGGGAAGCCCAAGAATACTGGAATGGGTAGCCCATCCCTTCTCCAAGGGAGCTTCCTGACCCAGAAATCAAACTGGGATCTCCTGCATTGTAGGTGGATTCTTTTACTAGCTGAGCTACCAGGGAAGGCAGGTCCTTGTTTATTTTCTGTATAGTAGTATATAATCTGTTAACCCCAAATTCCTAATTTAATCCCCTCCCCTTTGGTAACATAAATTTGTTTTTTATGAGTTTGTATTTTGTAAATAAGTTCATTTGTATCATTTTTTTTTGAGATTCCGCATATAAGTGATGTCATATTATATTTGTCTTTCTCTGACTTACATCTCTTAGTGTGATAATCTCTGGGTCCATCCATGTTGCTGAAAATGGCATTATTTCATTTTTGTGGCCGAGCAATATTCCATTGTATAAATATATCACCTCTTCTTTATCCATTCACCTGTCAATGAACCCTTAGGTTACTTCTATGTCTTGACTATTGTGAATAGTGCTGCTGTGAACAATGGTATGTATGTATCTTTTCCAATTAGAGTTTTTATCTCTTCCAGATATAGAGCAAGGATCTCTCTTACTTTACTAACTGCTGTGATTTCAGCATCTCATCTAGATGTAAGGAATGGATTTTTGTCTGCTTTGTTCACATGCTGTATTTGTTGTTGTTGTTCATTCACTAAGTCATGTCTGACTCTATGCGACCCAAAGAACTGCAGAATGTCAGGCTCCTCTGTCCTTCACTGTCTCCCAGAGTTTGCTCAAATTCTTGTCCATTGAGTTGGTGATGCCATCTGACCATCTCATCCTCTGCCACCCTTTATCATTTTGCCTTCAATATTTCCCAGCATCAGGGTCTTTTTCCAATGAGTTGGTGCTTCACATTAGGTGGCCAAAGTATGGGAGCTTCAATTTCAGCATCAGTCCTTCCAATGAAAATTTGGGTTTCTTTTCCTTTAGGACTGACTAATTTGATCTTGCAGTCCAAGGGACTCTCAAGAGTTTTCTCCAGCACCACAGTTTGAAAGCATCAGTTCTTCAGTGTTCAGCCTTCTTTATGGGCCAGCTCTCACATCTGTATATGACTGCTGGAAAAACCATAGTTTTAACTATATGGACTTTTGTCAACAAAGTGATATCTCTGCTTTTTATTTATTTATTTTTTCATTTATTTTTATTAGTTGGAGGCTAATTACAGTGTTGTAGTGGTTTTCTCTGCTTTTTAATATACTGTCTAGGTTTGTCATAACTTTCCTTCCAAGGAGCAAGCATCTTGTAATTTCATGGCTGCAGTCATGGTTCACGGTGATTTTGGAGCCCAAGAAGCTAAAACCTGTCACTGTTTTTACCTTTTCCCCTTCTTTCATGAAGTGATGTGACCAGATGCCATAATCTTTATTTAAACGTTGAGGAGTTTTAAGCCAGATTTTTCACTCTCCTTTTTCACCCTCATCAAGAGGCTCTTTAGTTCCTCTTCACTTTCTGTCATTAGAGGGGTGTCATCTGGATATCTGAGGCAGTTGATATTTCTTCCAGCAATCTTGATTCCAGGTTGTCATTCATCCAGCCAAGCATTTTTATGATGTATTCTGTATATAAGTTGAATAAGCAGGGTGACAATATATAGCCTTGACATATTCCTTTCCCACTTTTGAACCAGTTTTTGCAAGTCTGGTTCTAACTGTTGCTTCTTCACCCACATATAGGTTTCTCAGGAGATAGATAAGATGGTCTGGTATCCCCATCTCTTTAAGAATTTTCCACAGTTTGCTGTGAGCCACACAGTCAAAGGCTTTAGTGAAGTCAATGAAGCAGAAGTAGATATTTTTCTGAAACCCCATTGCTTTCTCTATGATCCAATGGAGGTTGGCAATTTGCTCGCTGGTTCCCCTGCCTTTTCTAAACCCAGCTTGTACATCTGAAAGTCATCAGTTCACATACTGTTGAAGCCTAGCTTGGAGAATTTTGAGCATTACTTTGTTAGAGTGTGAAATGAGTGCAACTGTGCAGTGGTTTGAACATTCTTTGGTTCAAACTTGCTTCATTCTTTGGTATTGTCCTTCTTCGGGATTGGAATGAAAACTGGCCTTTTTTCCAGTCCTGTGGCCACTGCTGAGTTTTTCAAATTTACTGGCATATTGAGTGCAGCACTCAATATGCCCTGCTTACTGATAAAAGGAAACAGTTCACAAGGTTTTATATATTGTCCAGTGTTCTTGAGAGAATCTCAAGAAGGGGATGGGGGAAAACAAGTGATGGCTCTTTCTGGACACAGAATTTTTATGTCATCACTTGGTATTTTCTGTATTCCTGGAAATATTATAAGCTGGCATGATGGGCATAATTATAACAATTTTCCTATTTAACAGTTTTCTATGAGGAAGAAACTCTAATTATTTGGTAATGATAGGATAGATTTTCTAAGAATACACTCATCTATTTACAGTCACATTTGGCACTCGTGCCAGGTAATAGATGAGAAACCTCATTATCATAAAGTTAAAATTAATCAATCCTTAAAAATATGCCCACATTATCAACAATTATTGCTCGTTTGTGCCTCAATAATAACATGACTTGAAATAATAACTTGGAGTTAAAAAAAACCACACACTTGTCTTTTCCTCCCTCCCTTTGTACATTTTAACTTTTCTAAATATGGGCTTCCCTGGTGACTCAGTGGTAGAGAATCCGCCTGCCAATGCAGGAGACATGAGAGATGCGGGTTCAATCCCTGGGTCAGGAAGATCCCCTGGAGGAGGAAACGGCAACCCATTCTAGTATTTTTGCCTGGAAAATTCCATGGAGAGAGAAAAGTGCTGGCCTATAGTCCAGGGGAATCAAAGAGCCGGACACAACTGATCTGAGAGAGAGATGCTACAGATCACTTTTCTGTATTTTAAATTTAATGATCATTTCTCTCCTGCACCAGTGTGTGCAGGAGGTGAATGACTAGAAATGTGAATGGGGGAAATGAATGAGAAAGGAGGAAAAACTAAAGTGAATGTCTCTCCTAAAAAGAAACCAGCAGAATAATATCGGTCCTTTTACTAAATGATGGACTATTTGCCTTCATAATCCCAGCTTTCCCCTAGCTACCTGATTCACTCATGCCCATGAACATTTTCATTTTTTAAATGAAAGAAAAATGCATGCATACTTATATACACCAAGTCAAGTTATGTTGATGTTTTTCTTTCTTCATTTCTGTAACTGATTTTGGCATCTTAATACAATGATGATAGCAAGCAAATCTTATACAATAACCTAGTTAGAATTCCAACAATAAATAATTCCCATATCCATCACTTTTAAAGCATCATTGCAAAGAGTAGAGTGCAGCAATGTGCCCTTATGTTTCTTATTTTCCAGATCAATCTGTTTTTCTTAATTTTAATTTATAATCAGCACAACTGAAGCTTCCTAACCATATCAGACATGCCAATCCTTTCAGAAGCAAATCTGATTTAACATCAAGGAGCCTGGCTTGCGTTCACGAAGGAGGAGGTTTTTCCCTCACTACTCCCCAGAAGTTTCTGGCTGGGACTTAACATTTACACAGCTGACATCCAAACCTATTTCCTAATACTTGGTGGACAAAAATCTCTCTCAGTTGAGCCAAATAATCTACCATCTGGTCAGCATAGAAGAGGGTTTGCCCAAGCAGGTGACTCTGGAATTTCTTACTTGTAGTTTTGATGAAGAGGAAGAGAAATAAAAGGAAGTTGCTCTTGAAAAAGTCTGGAATAAAACAGAAGCTGCTTCATTGAAGGTGGAGATGTATTTACTGTAAACTTTTAAAGAGAGGTATGGAGAGAAATAGAATATAGGCTTATTGTTCTATTTTGATTTGCATCTGAGAACAGTTTAACCTAACAGACAAACACCGCTGATCCTATCTTAAGGGATATACAATTTTCCAAGGAAGCACTGTGTGGGTATTTTTGGTCTACAAAACAGATAGCGGATGAGCTTCCCTTACTAGCTACAAGCTGGAGCCTGTGTCAGGCTTCACTAGGCACACGAGGCTCTGATTTTGTATCATTAAAGACTCATTATCTCTTTTAACTTCTGCTGAAAGCATTCATCCATAGCTCTTGCTACTCCTGAAACAATAGAGTCTCCTAGCTCAGTTATAATCCTTTTTTTTTTTTTTTTTGCCAGCTTAAACAGCCTTTAAAGGATGGATTGGCTTTCACAATGCAGACACAAAAAGCTTGTGCTCGAGAAAATATAAAAGATTATTTTTGTAAGTAACTTCAGTTTTAAAGAGTGGAAGAAAAGCATCCGATGTGAGTTTATCAGAGCTGGGAATCTGAGCATACCTGAATGCTAAATTCCTATTGGGGGAATTATTACCTTTTCCAAAGGAGAATGACATGTCTTACTTATGCTTAGTCTCAAAGAGAAAAATACTTTAATAAGAATGAAACAGGCTTGGTGTATTGATCTTTCCAATTTGTTTGGTATTAATATATATTTGGCAGGGAGCTAAACTCTCCATTGAATTCAACAGTGGATTATATGAACAGTAATTTCTATATTTACCCTCTTTGTTTACACTTTCATTATACCTCTACTGCATTATCTGATGCCTTCATACAGTTTTCAATCTTATAGCCACTTTAATCTCCTCTTGCACTCAGCATATCTGAGTGAGTTTGTTGGCATAAGGGAATTTTGAAGGTTATATTACAGTACATGAATCAACGGAAAATGAAATGCACTGGAGACACGATCAGCCAGTTTTAATTCATTGCAGAAAGTTATAGATACCAAAATGCATTTAATGTAATCTGATCTCTTTATTCAGTCCTGAATTTATGAGCAATTCACCAGGAGTCAAATGACAACTTTGTTTTAAAAATAGTAGTCTATATTGAATGCTACTTTAATATATCTCTGACATATTTACATTTAAAGAGTAGGCGAAAGTAGAATCTTTGAACATAAATTTCTCTTTTCATAGTAAAGCAAAGCCTCAGAAAGATGATGCTTTTATTCATTAAAACATTATCTGTTGTTGTAATGTAGGTCAGTTTGATGATACCAGTTAAATAAATCCAGTTCATCAGTACAGCTCGTAAACAGATTAGAAGCCCCCTACATTACTGAGCATTTCATTTTAAAAAGGAGGCAAATAGCGTCATTGTGTTCAGGTATAATGAAAACATTTTATGTCAGCAAGCCTACTCTTTGCCTAGAATGATCAAATGTTCTCGGTTCAGGATGGTCAACAAGAAGACATGAACAGTGGCTTTCCAGACAATTTCTCTACCAGCAACACAGATAGATGTTAAATCTTGGTCAATTATTTTTTGGTTATAAGATGTGATCCTTCATTTGGGGTCCTAACTTGTTTTGGTAATGCTGACCTCGTCAAAATGACTTGTCTTACCTGAGAATTTCTCGTATTTCTTATATTTGAGAAATCTCCTTTTCTCACACACCATAGCACTGGAATTTAGGTTGAAGGGCAAATGTGGGAATACTACTTGCTATTTTTATTTCAACACACAGAATTTGTAAGCTGTTCCAAAACCAACAAAATTTCTTTTTTGTGTCTCTGAAAGTTTCTTATTATTTATGTAGAAAAGTTATGTAATTTGATAAAGCCCAAGGAAATAACTTATAGCTTATTGTAACTAGTACATTGATAGCATCTTAGCTTATTAAATGCCCAAATTTTTTATCACTATTATAAAAATAATGGATAATACTTATAGAAGCTGTGAATATTTTATATATTATGCTTCTATTAGTTATAAATAAAATTATATAAACAATAAGTATTTTTATTAAGCATGTACAATAAAATTTTAGGTTTTACCACAAATATTATGTAATAATAACAACATTTGGATGGAGGCCTTTCTGAGTGATTAGTTCAATAGATAATTTTGTAGCTAGAACTAAATTCTACATCACTTTAAAATTACATTTATGATAAATATTTTCCTAACAATAGTCAAATCTCTAGTTCTTATTTAGTAAGTGTAAATTTTTATTCCGAGAATATGTCAAACCAAAAATGCACTTTTTTGAAATTCCTTATTTATTTGGTTTATTTCACTCCGAAAAAATAATGAAATAGTACTACATTTCTTTTATATTGCTTTCAAAAGTAGATCTAGAGATGAGAGAATAGATAAATGAGTTAACATATTGAAGGGGAAATTATTTTTAGAATCCATGGCCAGATGCCCTAGAATTTCTGGTTCAAAGAAATCAGGAGTAAAAACAATTTATGAGAATCATCTACCAATGGTCTGTCCAAATAGAACTATATCCCAGAGGGAAAGCTTGATCTAATCCAGTTTAAATGAAGTAAGAAAAAGGATTTCCACCATTTCCTTTGAAAGGGTGATTTTTCCAGAGACCAACAAACATCAGTGTTAGAAAATACCTCTTAATACGCAGTGTTGAGTATTCCCTACTCGATTACTTCACTTCTGTGTTCCTTTCAAAAAATGATTGACCAAGTCATAGCCTTCCTCAGTTTCCACTTATTCAAGCTACATTTAGTTATGTATTTTTTCATTATGATTCAATTCTACTAATTGAAGATATTTATTTTTCTCATTTTAAACTTTGTTTTGGTAAATCTGTGGCAAAATAGTGGTTTAACTATATGCTTTTTTTTTAAAATTTTTATTTATTTATTTATTTATTTTATTAGTTGGAACTATATGCTTTTATAAGTGGTGTGAAGAAAGTCTTTTCTAGCTTGTGAACATAATCTCTATTAATGTTGCCCAATTTAGGATGCCCAAGAAAATCATATACTGAGAGCTTTTCAGTCCTAACTTGTTGCATCTCTTCCTGTTGAATATGCACATATTTTGACTTTTTTTAGGGTAAATCTCAAGTGATCTTTATTTCTTCTACCTGTGTAACTTGTTTCAGTTATGCCAGATTTGCCAAATATAATGAGTATTATATATATATTATAATATAATATATATAATTATATGTAAATATAAAATTATTTATATAATAAATTATATAAACAATATATATTATATAATATATTACATATTTATATATTGTATATTAATTTATATATACTATATGTAATATAATTTATTAATATATATTAATTTATTAATTATACACTTATAAATTTATAATTATAAATATTTATGTAAATATTTATCTTTC
Source organism: Cervus elaphus (assembly GCF_910594005.1). Lineage (NCBI taxonomy): Eukaryota > Metazoa > Chordata > Mammalia > Artiodactyla > Cervidae > Cervus > Cervus elaphus. Next base: position 68,721,682 of record NC_057826.1, read on the forward strand.
CTCCTCTGAGTGCCCTCTCACTATCTTGGTAACTGTTTCAATTATATTTAAATCACAAAAGTGAGCACAGCAAAAATACAATACACTTAGAAAATGAAATCATTAGCATCATTTTTGGGTACATAGTCTTAAAGTAAAATTAATGACTGATTTAAATTATTTCTTTTTGATATTAATGGAAGCCTGGGATGAAATGGCAAAGTCATATTTGACATAAAAGTTGATTTTCTTTCACTTTTAGGGGAGAAGAACAGTGGTGGTGCTGGAGTAAATTGAGTGAGAACACCTAAGGTTTAGTGATTAGAAGCCATGAGAATGGCATCTTAAACAACACTTTGGAGGAGGCTATGCCCTTCATTTAGGAGCAAAGATGCCGAACATTGAAATAAAGCACTTGCAGGAGATGACTCCCTCTGGTTCACTTATACCATCCTAAGTGCAAATCAACAGTCTCCAACTCTGTCTATATCTATCAGCATTCTTTCCTCCTTCTTGGCAGCTTCTTTTCCACCCATTCAGAGTTGACTTTGAAGGGATTAAAATTTTATTCATTCCAGGAAAGTTCAAATTTTAACAAGACTTTGCAGGAAAAAAGTTCAAAATTTCAGGTGTGCAGAAAACATTTTTAAACATGATGCTCTTCGCACATGTAATTTAAGGGTTCTTGGTGATGAAGTCAATTTATCTAATCCATTCAAATTTCAATTGTTTTCCAAATTTTCAAATCATCTAGATATAATAGAGAAATATTTTGTAGTTGTCAGAAATGTGATAGAATTAACCAGGTATATGAAACCAGCTATGCAAATTGGCAAGTATAAGGAAGGCTTCTTTGGTTCCCCTACACTGCTAACATTGAGTCTTACTCATCTTAGTAGAAAAAGATAGATGATGATCTATGAAGATCAGCATTTTTTTTAAAGATTACTATCTTATCTCAATAACCTGTGCCTTCTCCAACAATTTTTGTTTTGTTACTCCTATGCATTATAGTGTCTGTGACACCTTCTAAATTTGTCACCTGGGCAGTTATTTATGTGTCTTCTTGAAAACATGAGTCTGTTCTCTGGAATAAATGGTAAAAACAGTTATAATCTTGATGAGAACAAAGGAAGCAATGATTAATTGATGATATTCATAAAAGAATAAATATTGCAATATTATGAATGTTAATACAACCTCTGGTCTTACACCACACTTTGAAATTTGATTTTGCCACTGGTCAGTAATTGAATACAATCAAGTATTATTCCATTATATATACATTAATGTAAATACTTATAACTGTCTTGCATTTGAAAATTTGCCATCTAACTATGTCACCAATATTATCATAGAGTACAGAAAGGAAAAGGAAAAATGAATAGAGATATCAAACAAAAAGTGAAAACTCTTAGTGTAGAGGCTGAAGGTTAGGGGCAAAGGTGTGGAAAGGGAAGCTAGGATAAAAAATGATGCCTATTAATTCATATAGCAACTGCATGCATCCATTTGAGATAATGCAGACACATGAAAAAAGTTAAATGACCAAATCCAATTATTTGCATCAATTCTATCTTCTTCAGCAATTATCATTCTTTTGTAAACTGTAATTTTGGCCACTTGTGTGTACCAACCCTTAATTGTCAGTAATTCTCTAGTTTTCTAGCATTTTGTAATGAGATATTTAGCACACAACACTGCTGCTGCCAACTATTTACATTGTAGAATTGAATTACCAAATAGACGTACAAAAATCAAAGGAGGCAGCCACTTGTGGCATTCTTAAGTATTTTGCTCTTTTATTGTTATTTAAATAATTCAAATTTTTGACAGAATCAGTGATAATCATGAGTCTTGGAGCCACATTTACTATTTTTCTTGCCATGTAACAACATAATCAAGAATTACAGAAAGCTCTTTCTTTTATTAAATGATACAAATCTAAAGAAGGACCATCAGGACTACTTCTGCTGCTAATTTACTAAACCCTTCATTTTACTTAGAAATATAATTTTTAATAAACAGTAGGAATAGAGACTGGTCATAATAATATAGAAACTAATCTTTCAGAAATGTCTGTGTGAACTTCCTAAAGGATACAGACTTGACCAATGTTTTCTATGTAGTCAAGTCAGTGGGTTGGTGACATCATTTAGGAATTTCTAATATCATGTGGAATCCAGGATGGGCATGACTGAGAAGACTCCCTAGATTATTTTTTCACTCTTTTTTTTTTTTTAAAGGAAGCCATTGGGAATCTTTAATGCATGTTGTTAAGTGTAAGTAGCCAATCTGAAAAGGCTATATATTGTATGATTCCAATGATATGGCATTCTGGAAAAGGCAAATTACAGTGACAACAAAAACATCAGGGGGTTGTCAGAGTTAGGGTGAATGTGGGGAAATGAGTAGGCAGAGCACAGATGATTCTTAGGGCAGTGAAAATACTTTGTAAGATATTATGATAAATACATGTCATAGTACTTTCGTCCAAGCCTGTAGAATATACAACACCAAGAGGGAACCCTAAGGTAAACCATAGATTTGAGGTGATTATAATGTGCCAATATAGATTCATCCTGGGTAAAAGATAAAATGTACCATTTGGTGAGTGTATGAGTACGTCAAGGCTGTATATTGTCACTCTACTTATTTAACTTATATGCAGAGTACATCATGAGAAACGCTGGGCTGGATGAAGTACAGGCTAGAATCAGGATTTCTGGGAGAAATATCAATAACCTCAGGTATTCAAATGACACCACCCTTATGGCAGAAAACGAAGAAGAACTAAAGAGCCTCTTGATGAAAGTGAAAGAAGAGAGTGAAAAAGTTGGCTTAAAGCTCAACATTCAGAAAACTAAGATCATGACATCTGGTCCCATCACTTCATGGCAAATAGATGGGGAGACAGTGAAGACAGTGGCTGACTTTATTTTCTTAGGCTCCAAAATCACTGCAGATCGTGACTGCAGCCATGAAATTAAATGACACTTTCTCCTTGGAAGGGAAATTATGACTAACCTAGACAGCATATTAAAAAGCAGAGACATTACTTTGCCAACAAAGGTACGTCTAGTCAAAGCGATGGTTTTTCAGTAAGTCACATATGGATGTGAGAATTGGACTGTGAAGGAAGCTGAGTGCAAAAGAACTGATGCTTTTGAACTGTGGTGTTGGAGAAGACTCTTGAGAGTCCCTTGGACTGCAAGGAGATCCAACCAGTCCATCCTAAGGAGATCAGTCCTGAGTGTTCATTGGAAGGACTGACACTGAAGCTGAAACTCTAATACTTTGGCCACCTGATGCAAAGAACTGACTCATTTGAAAAGACCCTGATTCTGGGAAAGATTGAAGGCAGGAGGAGAAGGGGACAACAAAGGATGAGATGGTTGAATGGTATCACTGACTCAGTGGATATGAGTTTGAGTAAACTCCGGGAGTTGGTGATGGACAGGGAGGCCTGGCGTGCTGCAGTCCATGGGGTCGCAAAGAGTCGGACATGACTGAGCGACTGAACTGAACTGTTGCTGATTATCGGGGAGACTATGCATGTGTTTGAGCAAGGGGTAAGTAAATGGGAAATCTCTGTACTTCCCACTTAATTTTATGGTAGAACTAAAACTACTCTAAAAAAAAACCAGAAAGTCATTGCACTGGTTCATCTCAAAGATGCCTCATGGGTTTCTAAGAGTGGCCTTTAGTGACACTTTAAAATGGTAGGTGAAGGTGATGCTGATGGCTAGTGGAAAATCTGATCCTGGATTCAGGAGATTTTAGTTATCCTGAGCCTCTTTCTCTCACTAGTTATGCAATTCATGTATATAGCCAGGGGTTTGATTTCCTCCTCTATCCAATGAAGACACTGGATGACATTTCTAAAATACCTCAAATTCTGCACCCCCCCCCTTTTGGTCTTTTTTTTAAACAATCAGTGATTGTGTATTTTCCAAAGTATTGAATTGTTCATGGGTATTTGAAATTATATTTACGATATCTTTACGGTTTTTTGATTGCCCATTTCTGTATTTGTCACCTTTTAAAATGGACTCTTAAAAAAAGTCTAAATGTAAGCTATTATGAAATGGTTTCTCCTCTTATTTTTTTAATTATTTGACCAACCTTTTTCTCCTGTTATTTTGGGACTGCTAACTTGAAAAAACTTTAAAAATTCTGTTTCCTAATTTCTCTTTGGAATGCTTTTGAATTTGATCTTGTTTAACAGTTCTCATAATGTTCCATTTAGTCCATGGACATCTCAAGATCTTTCAGAAATCTTAAAAATCAGAAATTTCAGAATTTTGCCCAACCTATTCTTATTTTTCTTATTGCATATTCATTTGAATTTAGAATGTCTTCCAATGAGTGTTGTAATTTTTATTTATTTTTTTAGTCCTAATTGGCATTCCATTTAGTCCATTCCTGTCTGGATATCCATCTTATGTCTAAAACTAAACCTTTTCATCCCAAAATGTTCCTGTGCCCTCTTTGCTCTCTTAGAAAATGATGTCACTAAGTCTCCACTGCTGTTGAATTTGCAGCATCCTCAGGGTTTCCCTGGTGGCTCAGACGATAAAGAATCTGCCTGCAATGCAGGGCACTCAGGTTTGATCCCTGAGTTGGGAAGATCCCTGGAGAAAGGAATGGCAACACACTCTAATATTCTTGCCTGGGGAATTCCATGAACAGAGGAGCCTGACAGGCTATAGTCCATGGGGTCTCAAAGAATTGGACATGACTGAGCAAGTAACACATACACTCAGCCCCCTTTTTTCCTTATTCCTCTTCCAATAATTTACCATCCTCAATGCCATAGTCTCACCTTATACTTCCTAATACCATGTGCCATCACTTCTGGAGGTATAGTCTTTATAATGTAGAGCTCTGTGAGTGGAGCTCAGAAGGTTGAGGATGCCTACAAGAACAGTGATTGGCATCTCGTTTCTCAGTTGGTCATCTGGCTGGACAACTGACTTGTTCATTTGCCCAGCATCTACCTGGGCAGACAAAAACTACAAGAGTGAAAGAGATGACAGCCCAGAGCAAAGGAACAGAGATGGAGTGGCCTCTGTCATACACAAAGGTGTTTAAGTTCCCCAAAGGTCAACGGGGAGTCCCAGGGGCCTGGAGCTTGTGTCAAAAGCCTCAGAAAGAAGCTCTATGGTTTTTGCTGGGGATAGGAGCTGGAATGTTTGGAAGAAATTCAGCTGGATCTGCTTTAATGCCTGCATGCAGAGATCCAAACAGCCAGAAAAACAGAGATAGGCAGCCTGGAAAGATGCCCATAGAATTAGGCCTGGAAAATGGAAAGTGAAAGAAGTTATATCTCAGGGTGGAGCGTGTGTCCTAGAGCAGATCACGAAGACCTCCAGCCCCTCCAACAAGGTCAAGGAGAAGAAAGAAGAATTAGAAAGGGAAACCTGCCCTTTCCTTCTTCAGAGCCCTGCAGCCATAAACCTTAGCTACATGAGTATTTAAGTGTGGTGAAAAAATAGCTTTAAAGAGGCTACTGGCTGAAAATGAACTTACAACTTTAATAGCTGGAAGTGTTTGAAATCAGCTAAGGTGCGGTTTAGTACATGTCTACAGGATAGGGCAATCTGACATACTGAAAAGGACAATGGTTTGAGAAAAAAGAAAGATGATGTCCTGTCTACTCCAAGTGGGACAATTCCATAAACCACTTAGCTGTCACTTACCATATTGTGTGGCATTTCTGTTTACACATCCATTTCCCTCCTAGGGCACCTGTTATCCCTAAAACCTTGCATTTCTTGCATACTCAAAAGCATGTGTTAATGAATGTAGGAATACATACATGAACAAATGTGTTCAAATCAGTGTACAAAGGCAGATATAAAATCCTCATTAAGGAAAAGAATTGGACAAAAATAATAAACTGTATCCCTATTGGACAGGTTCCATTTAAATACTGAAACATGTATACTCGTCACTAATAATTCATAACAAGCTGCCCATTTGTACTCCATCCTACTCCTCTTTCCATCCTGGCCTCTCTTTCTTTTAATCTAAATTCTTCCACCCCATAAAAGACATAGATTGCTATTGTACTTTAAATACCTCTTGTGTTTTTTGTCTATTGACTGGCTAATGCTGTATAATAACTGCTATTTAGAAACTCATATGATTATGTAAACTTTGAATTAAAAGGGGCCATCATTTTTGCTGGGTCATCATTTTTTCTTCTTCACATTTTATAATGCAAGACTTTCAAATCATCTGGTGTAGTTGCTTTAACAAGTTTTGAAACTGCAAAGGTGAACTTTTCAAGGTTTTAGACCCTTGCCCATGTGAGCCTCTTTCAGAAGATTGAGAATATGCTGCTTTTATTCTTTAAAAAAAATAGTACTTTTCATTGCTTTCTGCTTTGGAGTTGCAAACCAATACTGCCATCCACTGTTCCTTTGGATAATCTTTTTCCCACAGTTCTTGCCAAGATGTTTTGTGAAGAAAAACCTGACAACAGAATTAAGTTCTTTGAAAGGATGGGGAGTTTGTTACTTTCCAGCAAGCACTGCTCTGAAGATCATAAAGGAATTGAACATCATGACATATTCATTTTGCAAATGCCATGATGGAGAAGACACAGTCTCAAAATGTGAACAAGTAAATGAGCAATCTATAGAGTCAGCTTCTTCCTGGATATCACAGGAGGGAAAAAAATCACCTAGTGCCTCTTTGATCCCTCTTTAACTTTGCTTCATGTAGCTCCCCAGGCTCAAGGTTATTTCTCATCGCAGTCACATCTTAATGTTTAGGGAAGGAAACCAGTCTTTTCCTCCAAGCCAGAAAACAGAGTTCTCTGTTTGTCTTATACTACTCTGAGAGAAGCCCTCCACTGCTTATGAGCAGAGCACATATTCCTAATGTCTAACACTTCTAACTGATTTGATTCCATCTTGTTCTGCCCCACGGGTAATGCATTTGTATTACGCATCTCTTTTTAGCCTTACTTTTTCTTTCTTTGGGAAGCCTATTTGGCTCAGTGGTAAATAATCTGCCTACAGATGCATGAGATGCCAGAGACATGAGTTCAATCCCTGGTTTGGGAAGGTCCCCTGGAGGAGGAAATGGCAGGCTGGCTGGCTACAGTCATGGGGTCGCAAACAGTCAGACACAGTTGAGCACATATTTCTCTCTTCAGTTGTTTTCAACTAATAAATTTGTAACTAAGCTTATGAGGAATTCTTTATTTTCCTCTCATGTGAAACAGAATGGACCCCTCTGGTAATTTAGACATAATCAAGGACCAAAAATTTAAGGCTGATAATGTCATTGCTGAAAGACTTTGAGGTGACTCAGTCCAATTCCCTGACTCTACGTGTGAAGAAACCTAGACTCAGAGAGGAGAATTAAAACCTCTAAAGCTATGGGGTCAGTGATGGCACAGCCAGTGGCAGAGCCCAGTCTCTCAACACTAGTCAGAGCCTTTTTCTTGCAAAATGCTCCTCCCAGAAGCACCGTCCATCTCTTCATCCCTGGGTTATAGGACGTTGTCAATGGCTTAAAAAAAAAAATAGCATAAGCTTCTCTGAAGGCATCTTTGTTCTTCTGTGCTCCTCATATTCCTCTCAGCTTCTGGAGAAGTAGCAGGATATCTAGATCGAGAAAGAGTTCATGAAGGTGACATCCTTTCTTCCTTTCACTCAGAAAAGAAAAAGGTATGTGAATATGATAGCTTGGTAAGAATACAGAGGAGGATTGACTGTCTTTTGGACTTATTTTGGTAAGAGGACAATTAAATATTATTTTAGTTATCTCAGTTTATAGCTCCTACATTGGGAGACCTCAATTCCTTCATTCACACAAGCACCATTTACATCTGAACCATTCTTTGGATTTATGTGGTCATAGTGCATTAGTATCTCTTGAAATAGCCCTGAAGCAGGTCACATGATGATACTGGAGAATTGAGTGGCTGTCTCAATGTTTTTTCAATGCTATTCATTCAGCAACCACAACCTGCTTGAAAGAACACACCAATATGTGATTCCTATTCCTATCAGATTTCAATCCAGTGGGGGTGCTGGCACTTTTTACTTTATGGATTAACATTGTGTGTGGGTGAGGTTGAACTGTACAGGGGTTTACTGCAGAAAAGGATGGTGCTGGAATGTTTTAAGAAAAATAATTTCTTTCTCTAATAATAGATTTTTTCTAAATAAATGATTCTCAAAGATAAAAGTGATAGAAAAGTTAGTGCAAGCTGGTAGGTAAAAAAGTACACTGAGAGAAGGACCATCAGTTAGTCAGTTCAGTTGTTCAGTCATGTCCCACTCTGAGACCCCATGGACTGCAGCTCGCCAGGCTTCCCTGTCCTTCACCATCTCCTGGAGCTTGCTCAAACTCATGTCCATTGAGTCAGTGATGCCACCCAACCATCTCATCCTCTGTCATCCCCTTCTCCAGCCTTCAATCTTTCCCAGCATCAGGGTCTTTTCAAATGAGTCAGTTCTTTGCATCAGGTAGCCAAAGTATTGTAGCTTCAGCTTCAGTGTCAGTCCTTCCAATGAATATTCAGGACTGATTTTCTTTAGGATTGACTGGTTTGATCTTGTTGTCCAAGGGACTCTCAAGAGTCTTCTCCAACACCATAGTTCAAAAGCATCAATTCTTCGGTACTCAGCTTTCTTTATAGTCCAACTCTCGCATCCATACATGACTACTGGAAAAACCATAGCTTTGACAAAATGAACCTTTGTTGGCAAAGTAATATCTCTGCTTTTTAATATGCTATCTAGGCTGGTCATAGCTTTTCTTCCAAGAAGCAAGCATCTTTTAATTTCAGGGCTGCAGTCACCATCTGCAGTGATTTTGGAGCCCAAGAAAATAAAGTCTGTCTCTGTTTCCATTGTTTCCCCATCTATTTTCCATGAAGTGATGAGACCAGATGCCGTGATCTTAGGAAAGGACCATAGTGGGCAGGAAAGGGACTGAGAAGTTTAGTTATAAGATAAAAAATCATAACAAGATGACTCTTTACCAAAATTGTACATAATAAATATCATGTTAGAAATTAGAAATATGTTATCTTATTCTTCATGATGTTCTGGATGTAATTATGAGTATACCCCCTTTTCAGATGAATAAACTAAAACTGGAAGAACAAGGGACTTCCTTGAGGTCACTTAGCAAATAACAGCAAACATGAGGAATGAGTCCAGGTGTATCTGAATAGAAAGCTTGTAGAAGAAAGTAGGAGAAGGCAATGGCACCCCACTCCAATACTCTTGCCTGGAAAATCCCATGGACGGAGGAGCCTGGTAGTCTGCAGTCCATGGGGTCGCTAAGAGTTGGACACGACTGAGCGACTTCACTTTCACTTCTCACTTTCATGCATTGGAGAAGGAAATGGCAACCCACTCCAGTGTTCTTGCCTGGAGAATCTCAGGGACGAGGGAGCCTGGTGGGCTGCCGTCTCTGGGGTCACACAGAGTCGGACACGACTGAAGTGACTTAGCAGCAGCAGCAGAAGAAAGTAAGCTTAAGGCATCTACTGGAAATAAGTTTATTTACTTGTCTGGAGTGGAAAATTCATAAAGTATATTGGGACAAGAACACAGAAAGAGAGAAACTCTGAATACTAGGTTGAATAAGAAATCATTGGTATTCTTAAGTGTTAAGGAGGAGTCATCAAAATTGTGTTTTAGAAAAAAGTATCTGGTAGTCATGTGCAAAGTAGACATTGCAAACCAGACCAATTTGAGAGCTATTCCAGTAGCCCAGGAATGATGATAATGGGAAGATAAAAATAAACAATTTTTATAAGGTGACCTTAAAGCATAACACAAAATAACCTGATGTCAATAATTTATTTATTTTTTATTGGGATATAGTTGCTTTACAATGCTGTTTGTTTCTGCTGTACAAAGAAGTGAATCAGTATGGGTATGCACTTACCCCTCTCCCTCTTAAACCTTCCTCCCACCCCTCCCCATCCCACCCTTCGAGGTTACCACGGAGCAGCGAGCTGAGCCCTGAACTATTCAGCAGGTCCCCATAGCTCTCTGTATTACTCATGGCAGTGCATATGTCAATCACAGTCTCCCGGTTCATCCCTTCCTCCCCCCACCCCCGTCCACACAGCTGTTCCCTGTGTTTGCATCTCTATTCCTGCCCTTCAAACAGGTCCATCTGTTCCATTTTTCTAGATTCCACATGCATGCATTAATATACATTTGTTTTTGTCTTTCTGACTTAACTCCATTCTGTATGACAAACTCTAGGTCCATCCACAACTCTACAAATGATCCAGCTTCATTTCTTTTTATTGCTAAGTAATATTCCATTGTGTATATATGTACCACATCTTCTTTATCTGTTCATCTGTTGATGGACATGTAGGTGTTTCCATGTCCTAGCTTTTGTGAATAGTGCTGCAATGAATGTTGGGGTGCATGTGTATTTTTGAATTATAGTTTTCTCTGGGTATATCCCCAGTAGTGGGATCACTAGGACATATGGTAGCTCTATTTTTAGTTTTTTAAAGTACTTCCACACAGCTCTTCATAGTGACAGTGTCAACAATTTATGCATTCATTCATTTCACTAATATTTATCACTATTCTAAGGGCTGGCCTCTTATACTTCAATCAGGAACTTGTATTTTTAAGTTGAACATTTTATTTGGAAATAATTATAGATTATTAGAATTATAGATTCATATGCAATTTTAAGAAACAGTACAGAGATACCTTGTGTAGCCTTTACCCAGTTTCCCCTATTTTAAACATCTTGCAGAATTCTCATTTATATCATCACCACTATACTGACATTGGTATAGTCCACTGATCTTTTTCATATTTCCCCAGGTTAGGGTTTAAAATATTGCTTAATGTATAGGCACAGTATGTTCTTACTACACTCATTTAACTAGTTTCTATCTAAATCCTCACCATTTCCCTAGCTCACCACAGGGAGAGTCTAAGAACCTTATTAAATGCACCGTGGACCAACTTGCTCATCACTCAGGTATCAAGCAAACAGTGCTGAAACTATGCTTAAGACCTACTTCTTATGGTTAAAAATTGCCTATCCTATCCTTCAACTAACTTTTGTCCATCCTGAAATTTGGGGTAACTTGTGAGGTATTTTCCCTTCCTTTCATTCCAAGAAACATAGTTTATTCATATTCTAGAATGGCCCTCATTTTTAAAAAGCTGGGTATTCTCAGGATTAATATTCTTCTTAAACCTGCATGGATCTATTTGAAGACCTTCAAGTGGGTCATATAGGACCCATAGATGTTATTTCTGACTCATGAACAGTGTGACTTTTGAGTCTCAAGAGTCTTATTCCTTTCACTCCAAAATCTCATGATGCTGTGGGAAGCTTACCCTTCATTTTCTGTCCTTTTCATTCTTGTTTTGTGTCTACTTTTTATCCTTCAAGATACCCGGGTTCTCATTTTGCCTGCGCAGTGTCCCCTAAAACTTTACAGGAGAGGGTCTGAGGATGTGTTACATACCGTGTATACGGTCCATACAGCTAGCAAGGGGCGTCAAATGTGTGGACATCAGCAGTGCTTTGGGGATGCCATTTGACCAGGGAGATCCAGGGTGGCCTTCCTATGGGAAGTGGTACAATATAAAGAGCTCTAGACCCTGAAAACGGGCTGCCTGGATTTGAACCCAGGCTTTGTGACTTATTGGCTGTGTGCCGCTGGGAAATTACTCACCATCACTGAGCAATTTCTGCATTTGTAATATGTGAGAAGTAACAGTTCTTCACAGCAGTGGTTTAAGTATGAGATGAGATACTGTGACTAAAGTCCATAGCATTGTATTCGGCACACTGTAAGCATTCAACTACTGTTGATGTTGTTCAGTCATGAAGTCATGCCCAACTTTTGCGGCCCCATGGACTGCAGCACACCAGGCTTCCCTGCCCTTCACTGTCTCTCAGAGTTTGCTCAAAATCATGTTCTTTGAGTCAGTGATGCCATCCAACCATCTCAACCTCTGTTGCCCGCTTCTCTTTCCCTCAATCTTTCCCAGCATCAGGGTCTTTTCCAGAAAGCCAGCTCTTCACATCAGGTGACCAAAATATTAGTAATATAATTCCAAAAGGTGTGAATATAAATTACACATGGCATTCATGCTGCACCTATAGATCTATCGATCTCCTAATGACTAGATTATTGTAAAAACTGCCTTTTCTTATTTACCAAATTTCTTCTCTATACCTCATATTTCATGTATTGCTAAATAATATGGCAAAATTATTAAAATGTTTGAATTTTGTGTTTAAAGACTAATAAAATGCATGTTTATGGAGACTTTCTTGTATCTATGTCATGCCACAAAGATATCTATGTGTGTGTGTTTGGAAAAGGGGAAACAGACAAGTGCAGTTTAACATATATTAATCAGGAATCTATATTTTGTTTGGAAATAATTAGAATCATTTGCAATGATAAGAAATAGCATAGAGATATCCTGTGTACTCCTTACCCAGTTTCCTCCATTTTTAACATGTATTTTGTATAGTCTTATACGAACATACCTTCTTAACTTAAATAATCTTCAAAATAACTCTTTGGAGCAAGTATCAAATTCTGCATTACTTAGGAGAAGATATCAAGACTCAGAGAGATTAAATAACTTGTTCAAGGCCTCAAGTCTAATCCCTGACAAGTCAAAAATAGAACACAGTACTCTTTACACTATATCCCCCTGCTCTTCTGACTATTCTGTGTGTTCCTGGAGGAGCTGTAGTAAAAAGAAATGATAGGTTAATAAATTTATTAATGCAATAATAAATTTAATGATTTGGTGACTTTTTTTTTTTGAAAATAGTTTTTAAAAATGTATTTTGAAGTGAGATTTTCAAGTGTACTTTTCCATTGCCAATTCCAGGAAAAACCCAAATAAGGGCATTAAAATGAAATTAACTTTAAAAATGTTTACATTTTTATCTTTTTCAGTTGAGTTAAAATGATCTTAATAACTCAAAGTGCTTCTTTGATATCTTCACATTTCTTGCTTTGCATCTTGTAGTTATGTAACAGTCACATAATAATAGTTTGAGAGAGAATGAAAATGGCAGAGCTAATGATTTGGTGATGTTTAAGAGCACCAAAATATTTTCAGTGAAGTGTTGATTCTCACCATATTTATCCCGTTTCCTTTTCCCATCCCTGCTAGAATTCTCTGCTAGCAATCAAGCTGGCCAAGGTTATGAAGATTACCAGATGCAGCAATTGCTACCCCAGACTGAACTAATAGCTAGGCAGAATGCCCTCTGAATAAATTTTTGTCAAGGTCAGAGGAATTCCCAGTTTTGGGAGCAGAAATGTCCTGTGAAGAAAAAAAGGGTCGAGTCAGCAACAGTTCCAGAATCCATACCTCAAAGGATCCACCCCTCTTTTAGTCACAAACAAACACAATTTATCTAACTATTGTTCAAGACCTTCCTAATTCTGGAAGTTATCAGCAGCTTTTTTCTGATAATTGATGCTTAAGCCTTAGGTTCTGATATGCAGTCTCTTTCCCCCTTGATCTTGCTTTTTCTTATGTGATCTCTGAATTTGTTTTATAAGTGACAGAAAATCACAGAAAATTCAGTTATGGAAAAGAGTTTATTGGATCACAGAAACCAAGAAAATGTTGATCAGGAAACTTTAGACCTAATCGAGGACTCATTGGCTTCAACAGTAATATTTGAATTATTTACCAAATCTTGAATGTCAAACTTCAAGCCTTCATAGTCTGTCTCTGAGATTTTTAGGAAACAATAGACCTATGACGTTTTTCTTGTTATACTTAGCAAGCCTAATATGGTATTCTAATAAAAGGACCATCAATTGATGGTCAGATACCACTATACTGTCATTGACAGGTTTCTGATTTGGAGCTCGAAGTTTTTGCTATTGAGTTTGAACGTTATTCATTCAAATTTAGTTTAACTAAAAATATAAAATCTAAATCAAAACTCTACATCTACTTCAATTATGTTGAGCCATGGATTGTGTTTTAAAATAATAATAAATTCTTTTAGTCTTATATCTAGACTTCTGACTATATCTCCTACTCTGAAAAATACTTATAAGCACATTCAATTGTTATTTTAAAATGCTAAGTCCACAGATGATCCAGTTTTCTTAATATCTAGAAAACCTGAATTACTAATGTATTCAGAACACATACAAGATAGTCTTCTTGCAAAATAATTACTTACCTTTGCAAATTCCTTTTCTGCTTTGTATGAGCGAGTGATAAAAATAGGATTAAAATTTTTTAGATATTGGTTTTGTCAAATTTAAATGTAATATTCCTTTAATTTTGAAGCATTTCCTAATTAAAAAAGAGTTTTGTAATCACTGTACGTTTCTCATCAACAATTTGTTTTCACATGAGCTGATTTTACCTACTAAATTTTCAAATTAAATAGTATACTTTAATAAATAGATCTTTTAATTGAATCGGAAACATTACTCTATGGACTATAATAATGAAAGTAAAATGGAATATTTGTTTCCATACCAAATCTCCTACTGAGAACAACTAGAAAAGATAGATTAGTTAAAAGATCATATGTTTAAGAACATCAGAGATTTGTCAAAACAATGAGGAATAGGGGAGCTAAGAATATGGAGAGGGGAGAGCCATAGACTAGTGGGGTGATGTTTTGCAGTTTCTTTTACTCTGGTTATATTTGCAAAGTCTGTATCTGAGCAAGAAGCTGAGCTCTTGGGCTTTACTCAGACAGGGAGTAGCTGCTGTCAGACTGAGAAGTCCTCAGTGCATCTGGCAGTTTTGCAGGACTGCATTAGCAAAGCTGGAAACTCCTGAAACCTCAAATTCATGGTCAATTTTCCCCTTAACACTAATGCTGAATTCTGAAATTTGGGATGTGAAAAGATAAATAGCTAAGCGAAAACCAGAAAAACAGAGCAGAGTTTTCTTTAGAATCATGGTAAAGAGATAAAGACATCACATGCTTCCAGAGAAAGAGGTCTAGTAACAAACCAGGCTTTCATTGAGAGCCCTTGTGAGCTATGCCATGTAAAGAAGAAATGAACCAAAATTAGACTGAACTCAGCTGACTCCCTAATTGGATCAAATTGATAAACTTCTACACTGCCTAACTGAAACAATGGATAAAGCAACTAGGCAGATGAGCTCATCCTTAGCCTCTACAATGTCTATATGCAAATTTATGTCTTTAAATCTAAAATTATTAGGCTTGTCAAAAGACGGAAACATGAAACTAAAACTCAAGATATTTAATAGTAATCAGAATATAAAAAGATGAGAAACAGACTTAAAGGCAATCTATATACTAGAGTTAGAAGACATGAACTTTAAATTTAGCAAAGACTAATCATTTTCAGGACTAAATGAAAGGTAAGGGCATATAGATGAAAAGGTGGAGAGTTTTACTAGATAATTAGAATCTATGAAATACAAGGACATTCTATATCTGATACAATCACAGTGTCTGAAATTAACTCAATGAAATGTTCAACACAGCAGAAGACACAGTTTGTAAACTGGAAGACTGCCTAATAGAAAATATCCAAATTGAAATTTGAAGAGAAAAATGATTGAAAATACAGAAAAGAGCATAAGAGACATGTAGGGCAATTTCCAAAGCTCTTGAATACATGTAATTGTCTCTTCAAAAAGTAGGAGAGGATCCTGGAGAAGGAAATAGCAACCCACTCCAGTATTCTTGCCTGGAGAATCCCACGGACAGAGGAGCCTGGTAGGCTACAGTCCATGGGGTTGCAAAGAGTCGGACATGACTGAACAACTTCACTATGGACACCCTATCTTTGTCAAAGGAGGCAAGAATATCCAATGGAGAAAAGACAACCTCTTTAACAAGTGATGCTGGGAAAACTGGTCAACCACTTGTAAAAGAACGAAACTAGAACACTTTCTAATACCATATACAAAAATAAATTCAAAATGGATTAAAGATCTAAATGTAACAAAGTATAAAGCTTCTAGAAGAAAACATAGGCAAAACACTCCCTGACATAAATCACTCTAGGATCCTCTATGACCCACCTCCCAGAGTAATAAAAGCAAAATAGAGATAGCAAAAAGGAGAAATAAAAGCAAAAATAAACAAATGGGACCTAATGAAACTTAAAAGCTTTTGCACAACAAAGGAAACTATAAGCAAGGTGAAAAGACAGCCTTCAGAATGGGAGAAAATAACAGCAAATGAAGCAACTGACAAAGAATTAATTTCAAAAATATACAAGCAGCTCCTGCAGCTCAATTCCAGAAAAATAAATGACCCAATCAAAAAATGGGCCAAAGAACTAAACAGACATTTCTCCAAGGAAGACATACAGATGGCTAATAAACACATGAAAAGATGCTCAACATCACTCATTATCAGAGAAATGCAAATCAAAACCACAGTGAGGTACCATCTCATGCTGGTCAGAATGGCTGTTATCAAAAAGCCTACAAACAATAAATGCTGGAGAGGGTGTGGAGAAAAGGGAACCCTCTTACAACTATTGGTGGGAATGCAAACTGGTACAGCCACTATAGAGAACACTGTGGAGATTCCTTAAAAAACTGGAAATAGAACTGCCATATGACCCAGCAATTCCACTGCTGGGCATACACACCAAGGAAACCAGAATTGAAAGAGATACATATAGCCCAATGTTCACTGCAGCACTGTTTATAATAGCCAGGACATGGAAGCAACCTAGATGTCCATCAGCATATGAATGGATAAGGAAGCTGTGGTACATATACACAATGGAATATTACTCAGCTAATAAAAAGGAATGCATTTGAATCAGTTCTAATGAGGTGGATGAAACTGGAGCCTATTATACAGAGTGAAGTAAGTCAGAAAGAAAAACACCAATACAGTATATTAACACATATATATGGAATTTAGAAAGACAATAATGATGACCCTATACACGAGACAGCAAAAGAGACATAGACTTTTGGACTCTGTGGGAGAAGGTGAGGGTGGGATGATTTGAGAAAACAGCATTGAAACATGTACATTATCATATGTGAAATAGATCACCAGTCCAGGTTCAATACATGAGACAGGGTGCTCAGGGCTGGGATGACCCTGAGGGATAGGATGGGGAGGGAGGTGGGAGGGGGGTTCAGGATGGGGAACACATGTAAGCCCATGGCTGATTCATGTCACTGTATGGCAAAAACCACTACAATACTGTAAAGTAATTAGCCTCCAATTAAAATTAATTAATTAATTAAAAAGAGAAAAGTAAAACCTCAAAAAATAAATTAAAAAGTAAAAAAAAAAAAAAAAAGCAGGAGAGGAGAATCAGAAAGAAGCTGCATGTGAAAAGCTAATGGTAGAAAATTTTCCAAAACTGATGAAAGATAAAGACCTGTAAGTTCAAGAAGCTAAGTGAACTTCAAGCAAAATAATATAAAGAAAACAAGACTTAGGCATACTACAATTTTATGGTTAAAGACCAAAAACAGAGAAAAATGTGAAAAGTGTGCAGATAATTTAAAGGCAGTACCTGTAAATACTAATAAGCTTACAGTTGACTTCTCAACACAAACTGTGGAAGTTCAGAAAATAGAAAATGCTGAAAGAAAAAGATGTTAAATTATCCATCAACAACAAAAATAAATAAAATTGACTACACTTCAACAGTGAAAGTAAAACAGTAAAAATAAAGTTTAAAAAGGCCTCTGGTTATTAGTGAAAATTTCTCAGAAGCTGAAAGATGTTGTCATCAACAGACCATCATTGAAACAAATACTAATGGGAGTTTTTCAACTAGAAAGAAAAGTCGCAGAAGTAAACAAAAATGCAAAAGGCGAAAGAGAGATAAATAAAAGTATCCCAAAGCTCTAGCATTACTAGGAAAGGGTTAAAACTAATTAGTAGTAGTAGTCTACCCCAGGTCAAGGATTCGTATTGCAATATCTAAGATCACAAAAAAGGCAATAATACATAACACACAAATTAATATGGTGTGATAAATTAAAAATAGTAATCTAAAGGAAGATAAAGGAAGATAAAAATAAACATAGATATAGACCAAATAGAAAATAGAAGCAGGATGGAAGATATAAATTTAAATGTATCAGTGATCACATTATATCCAAAGAATATCTTTAAATCTCTAAGAAAGAAAAAACAACTCAGTAGAAAAATGGACAAAATATTTGACTAGGCAGTTACAAAAGAGGGTTACCTGATGACCAGTAGACCTGAGAATTTCTCAACTGCATCATGGAAGTATAAATTACTTTGAGATTTCTTACACATGCTCCAAAATGGCTAAAATTATAAAAAGACAGGTAACATGAAAGAGTGGGTATGGCTCCATTTGTGTAGAGATCAAAAGCAGGAAAAATTAATCAATGCTATAATAAGTCAAAATAATGACTTTTTCTGGTTTTACTTTGCAGAAGTTATGGGTCGGAGCTTGAATTTTGCGTTAGAGGAGCTTCTGGGGTGCTGATATTCTTCTATTGCCTGATCTGTATGTACCCTTTGTGACCATTCCTTAGGGCTGTGCACTAGGAGAGTGCATGTTTTGGTATATGTGTTATCTTTCAATAATGTACATAGGATTAAATGTACATAGGATTGAAATTTGCAAATATCCCTTGTAAATTGCTTTTCTACTTTATTAAGTATTCTGCTAGTAATTTCCCATTGTTACGTGCCCTGAAAAATTGTAGAGTAGCAAAACAGTAATGAAAATGACACAATGATTGTTTAGGTTGTGTCACTTACTATGATTTGAAAATTTACCTATAGTGCTCTTAACCTCACAATAATCATGTTTTATAATACTGCACATAAAGCAGTTTATTTCTTCAGAAAACTAATAGAAATAAAAAAGACAAAATAAAACAAACTCATGATTATTCAAAAAGTTGAAATCTGCTAGGCCAAGTAGCCCAGCATCTAAGAATTTGTGAATTACATCTATTTGCATGGCAGTTAAACAAGTCTATTAATATTTATTGAAAACTTAATATATGCCCGGGCTCCCCTCATAGCTCAGTTGGTAAAGAATCCACTTGCAATGAAGGAGAGCCTGGTTTGATTCCTGGGTTGGGAGGGAAGATCTGCTGGAGAAGGAATGGGCTACCCACTCCAGTCTTCCTGGGCTTCCCTTGTGGCTCAGCTGGTAAAGAATCCTCCTGTAATGAGAGAGACCTGGGTTCGATCCCTGGGTTGGGAAGATCCCCTGGAGAAGGGAAAGGCTACCCACTCCAGTATTCAGGCCTGGAGAATTCCATGGAGTGTATAGTCCATGGGGTTGCAAAGAGTTGGACATGCCTGAGTGACTTTCACCCACACTTTCACTACTATATGCCTAGTATTGTGAAGTACTGTGGAAATTATAAAAGAGCAGTATATAGTGGTTCCATCCCTTAAGAACCAGATAATATATTCAGGCCAAGAAGAGTTAAATCTGAAAAGCAAAAAAAAAAAAAAAAAAAGAACAACACAAAGAAATGTAATTTAAACTATTAAGTGTCAGATATTCCATGCGTAGTCTGAAAGTGAAAAATAGGAATATAGGATAGAGTGATTGGAAGGCTTATTGGAGGAGGTGAAGCCAGAGCTAGGCTTTAAGAAAGTGATTGACTAGCAAAGTTTCTTGGAGATCTAATTAACACATCTGGGTTGGACAGTTGAAGATTACCTGTTTTATAATAGTGTGAATTCATATCACAAATGGTTCTGATGCCATGATGATGTATCATGTGTGAATAATTCATGCATAGACTAATGGAGCCATACAATGGAACTGCAGGGGTGTTACAAATTAGAATTTATGTGCATTGACATAGCAGTGAGTAGAAGCTGGTGTAGTGTTTGCCCCCCTCACTGTTCACCATGCTTTACTCTTACCAGGGTTAGTGTGTGTGTGATTTTTAGGGAAACAAAATCCAGAAATGCATTGAATGAATTCACAATAATGTCTCACAAAATCATTTGTACAAACAATATTACAATATATGTTCCGAGAAAAATTGGAGGAAAGGAACAAAATTGCTAGAGACAGAGTTTTACAAAGGGACCAGTCTTCTGAACATTACTTGTAACTTGTTAGAATTTTAGTTGAGAATATAAGTTGGTTAAGTTATCTTAAAATGCTAAGTATTTTTAGAAAATTTCCTGGATACGCCTATTGTTCATTTCATATTACTGATGGAGTTTTCTTTTTGCCTCTGAAATTATCAAGACTAGTGCATTAGTTTGCTAGGTTTTTTTTCTTTTTTTGGAGGGGTGGGGGAAGAAGGGGACATACTTTGATCCACAATAACTAGTTGTTATATAACTATTATTTATCAAGTTATGGTATTTATATTTTAGTTCTATTACAAGGATAGCAAAGCACTTAAAAGCTCTGCTTTGAGGCATGTACCATGGTGTAGCATGTCTCCACTTGTATGTAGATGAAATAATTTAGAATAATAAACTCACATTGCAGAGCATTTTAAAAGTAACTTTACTTTTATTAAATCACTACTATGTGCTTGGAAGAAGAACCCAGTTCTTATTTTAGTATTGTCAGATACACTCAGAAGTTCAAAGTCTTAGTATTGGAAAGAACTATAAATGTTCAGTAATTCCCAGATGATAATCAAGGGACTGATGCTATTCAGGACAGAGGTTTTGCCATTTCTGTACCAAAGTGAGGAAATTAAAACTCATGTTGTCTCTTAACTAGCTATTTTATCTGATGAAGTTAGGAACTAACCTTAAAAAAATTTTTTTTGGTTTATTTTTGAAGACTGGCTTTAATTTTATTATTATGTCTGCTTACGTTGTTGTTTAAAATAGAGTTTATCTTATGAAATGATACTGATTAGTTTTGGTTTGAAGGTCCTTGGCATTATAAAAAGTTAGTAGGCAGGTTTTAAATTTCTTATTTTTTAAAAGTATATCTGTGTGTATATATTCCTTGTCTATAAACTTTATGAGTAGGAATCATTGACCTGTTCAAATGGTCAATCTGATTAATGAATTTCTTCCACAATGTATCTACCATATTATAGTTAAAAAGAAGAAATTCCACCATTTTCATCATAGTCATTTTCATCCTCAATTTTCTTAGAAAACTCTTATTAAAAATTTAGCTGAGACTTTTCTTGAAAATTTCTCGTTTTGGATTTTAAATCCTCTGAAATCATTCTAAGGGAATGTATTCCCTATTCTAAATTCAACCCTTCAAATACATGAAGAAAAGTATTGTTTGCCCCGTGAATCTTCTCTTCTATTGACTGAACAACCCTATTTTCTTTGTTCCACGTACAAGTCATTCAGCTTCTTTTACTCTTTTCCACACCTGTTTTAGTTTGTCAATGATATTCAAACTCTTGACACCCGGGACTGAATTTAAAACTAAACAGATATAAATTCCTAGTTAAGAAGGACTATCACTTCCCAGTCTCTTGATCCTATGTTTTAGTTAGCTTTATGATTTTATTAGCTATTTTGCCAATTGCAACTCATCTCAGGTTTTCAATTGAATGAGTCTTTACAATTTTTTCTGCCTCTGGCTTACTCTTCTTACCCAGAGAACTAGAAGGTACATACTGAAAAATGACAACTAAAAATTCACTTGTGGGTGATTCATATCAGGCAGACTATGGAGCTTTCCTTAAAACTAAAGATAAAAGCAAACTCTTTCCTCAGTGTCTAGCAGCTCCTAGATGGTCATCTCCTTGTTGAAAATCAGTTTTTGGTACAGAAAAGAAAATTGATAAAAGAGAATTCTTCCCATGAGACTCTTCATTTTATCCAAGTTCAGAGCCATAAAGTATAGCAGGGTCAGTACACTACAGCCCAGGGCCTGAATCCACCTTATCTGCCTATTTTGCTGTGTTTAGGAACACAGCCACACCCATTCATTTAATTGTATCCATTACTGCTTTTGCGTGACATTGGCAGAGTTGAGTATTATTGCAGATGCCACATGAACACAAAAGCTTACATTTTTATTTTGCAGCCCTTTACAGAAAAACGTTGTCAGTTCCCGAGTTACAGGAACATTCCTATTATGGCATTAAAAAAAAAAAAGATCAAAGAGAAGAATAAGAAAAGCTGAGAGACGCTTTCACAAACACCGGACATTAGAGCTAGTTCTCAATCTACCCAGCAAGAGGTCAGTATGGGTTGGAAGAAGAAATGAACAGCACTGACTAATTATTATAGATTTGACATTTGCTTGAGAAGAGATTTGTTCCATATGGTAAAGATGAAAAATTAGATGCCACAGTGCTGAGTGGCTGTAGAGGAGGCCAGAATGTGCTGTAAGAGTGTATGTTCTGTCATTTGCAGCATGAATTGCATTAAACCTCTTTTTGTCCCCATGCTCAGGCTTCCTTCAATTTGAAAAAAAGAAAAGGTAAGCCAAGGAATCCTATGCTTCACTATGCAGTGTTCACCAAAGAGGAAATTTTTAAGGGCTGACTAAACAGATCTAAAATAAGTCAAATTAACATTCAGACACACATTACTGCTTTGGGAATGAAAGAACTAGCATCTGAAGAGATGCCACCATTTTTAGGAAAATCAGTTTCTGTTTTATCAACCACATAGCAACAGGATCCAGCAGATGTAATTTATATCTGAGAGGTGGTTTTAAAAAATCCTTTTATATTATAAAAATGTATTTTTTTCCAATCTGGAAAACAAGTGAGTAACCAATTTATTCTTAATTTTTTTGTGTGAAATGCAGTCCAGCCTCTACAAAGGAAATGTAAGGTAGAAAGGAAAGAAAAAGACAAATATTTGAAAAAAATGTTAAAAATCTCAGTGTAGAAAATTTCAGTTTGTGAATTAACAAACAAATAGAGGAAAATCTACCGTTGCAATTAAAGGAATTAACATGGAAGACCACAGGCAAAACTATGAGCTGGGCAAAATTGTTTTTCCCTTATGTTCCTCTATCTTTCTTTGGTGTTGCCTAGTGGTAAAGAATCCACCTGCCAATGCAGGAGATGGAAGAGACCTGGGTTCAATCCTTGGGTTGGGAAGATGGAGAAGGAAATGGCAAGTTATTCCAGTATTCTTTCTGGAAAATTCCATGGACAAGAGCCTGGTGGGCTAGTCCATGGGGTCTCCAAGAGTCTGACACAACTGAGCATAAGCATCTCATCTCTCCTTGTCCTTCCTAGGAAATTTGTATGCTTGTGCTGCCCAGGATGGTCCAGAGTGTCTTCAGTTCTGCTGACTAGGTTCCATTTCTTTAGTGGCTCTGGATATTTCCCTTCCATCACAACTTGTTGTCGTATATGCCCTTCTCTCAGGGACTCTGGATAATATCATGAATCCTGCTTAAGAGACCCCAGAATTAAATGTGCCTATCTGTGGCACCAACTTTAGGAGAAAATTTTAAACTCTAGCTAATCTCTTTGCACATGGTTAACCCTTATAAACTGGCCTGGAGGGGATCATGATCACTGCCATGGACCAGAAATCAGACTAATTGTAAATCACTACACAGTAATGCAGGATCATTAAATAAATAGAGCAATACCTGTCTTTATTTAAAATTTTGATATTTTGTTCACTGTGGGGGTTTGTGCATTACTTTTTATTTAAAAATATTATTTAAAACTATTGATTTTGATCACTAACCTTTCTTTAAATTTTGCCCCTGAGGTGAGTACCTCATTTGCCGCTCCCTAATCCTGGCCCTATTGATCTAGTTTTCAGACTCTGCCTAAGATGCTAAGTTGCTCTTTAAGAAGCAAAAAAGAAAAAAAATCTCTTGTTCGTCTTCTCTGATATGTGCCTCTAGCCTAGTGTTTTTCAAGTGTGCTAGGAACATAAGAGTTTTGGAGATATTATTAGGTGTTTCAAAAAGAAAGACATTTACAAAGAAGTTTGAGAAATTGCATACTATGTCTGTCTCTGTCTCTCTGGAAATACACAGTTATAGTAGCATATTGAGGTTCTGAGAAGTCCCGTAGCAAAGATAGCTGTTGTACATGTTTAAACACACGCATTTGAGCACCTATTATCGTCTCAATAGACACGTATTATTTCACTATTGCTACGTAACAAATGACCCCCCAAACTTAGTGGTTTAGAATGCTAATAAACCTTTATTATTCTCACAGTTTCTATGGGTCAGAATTTTGGGAGTGGTTTAGGTGGGTGATTATAGTATGGGGTCTCTTGGGAGGTTTAGTCATGATATTCTCAGGTCGTCATGTTGCAGTCTCGTGAAAGCTTGACTGGATGAATCAACTTCTTAAGGTTGGTTGGCAAAGTGTTGTTGACTACTAGCAGAGGCTTCAATTCAGAGAGGATCAGACATGAGTCTTCTTACAGCATTCCTGAGCACTTGTGGCACTGCAGCTGACTTCCTCTGGAGTGAGCGATGCAAGAGAGAGGGACTTGCAGAAGCTATTATTTTTATGACCTAGCCTCAGAAGTCAAATAGCATCACTTTCACGGTTTCACAACATTATTCACTGAAAGCAAGTCATGAAGTCCTGCCTACATTTAAGAGGAAGGAGGTAGGTATCACTTCTAGAAGGGAAGTGTGTAAATTGTGAATCTATTTTAAAAATCATTATGGAACATAAAAATGCAGGGATTTTGTTACAATCTTTTCTTCTATTTTCCACCTAGATATTTCTACTCATTGAGTGCAGAAATCCAAGCTTAAAACTAGACCCACAGCTGTCTAGCTATCCACTCTAATAAACACTAATGAGCCTGGATGATTGTAAGAGACCTCTGTTGTTTTGCCCCCCTTCCTCTCTGGTTACAGCAATCACTTTTCTTTTCTTGTGAGTAAACATTTCTCCACAACCCACTGTGGCCATGGTTGGGATGCTGATCATGATGCCACCAGTACCTCCGTCACCCTAGAAGTGGACATAGAACCAGGTGGCCAATCAGAAACCTCCAGTCCCCTGTTCCTAATGATTGTATTAGTGATAGGCATATGGCACAAAAGAATTCTCTAGTATTTGATATGTATTGCTAGGAGAGTAACAGATGCAAGGTTGTAAGGTGGAAACACATCTGAAGGAGAAGAGAAAAAAAAAAAAAACTTGATGAAAAAACAGAACTGAAGCTGCCGCACTCACCCTCTGCAATGGCCCACACTCTGTCTGTGGAGTGTCATTCTTTCTGTATTTGAATAAATCCACTTCTTACCTATCACTTTGTCTCTCACTGAATTCTTTCTGTGCAAGACCTCTTGTTTAACTATCTGCCCATTCTCTTCACCAGCTCAGTAATGGCACAGTCAGTTGCTCAATTGCTCAAGCAAAAACCTAGGACTTAATTTATTCTCCTTCTCCTTTTCCCTTTCAATCTCCCCCTCCCTCTCACTTCTTCTTCCTCCTTCTTCCTGTATCTTATTATCTTTTTTTAAAAACTGTATAATGGAAAAATTTGAATGTATATGAAAATTTACCCATGTAAAAAAAAAAGCAGAGATGAAGAGAGTACAGATGATTCACTTAAGCCCCTGGATCCACTTCTACATGAAACCATTTCACTTACGTGGGTCATTCTCTTCTTTTAAAACTTAGTTTGAAGAGGATTTATTTTGCAACTTATGAAGTCCTAACAATTCAGGTACAATGACCCAGCATAAATAACACACGTGACTTTTTAACAGTGCTTTTTAAGCCTTAGGCAAAACTAAGAAGTAAATGATAAGTTTATGGAACTGGTCTGTTAGAGATGAAATTATAAAAATGTGTTATTTTCCTCTACATCATTCAGTGTTATGTTTATTCATTTTTTCCCTACCTCTGAGTTATCTTTTGCCATTTGTCTAGTTTTTCTGGTCACTCTCAGATATTAATAAACAGACACTTTATTTAATTAATAGAAAGTATAGTCCACTTATGTTAAACAACTAAATGGAATGCAAATTATGGGAGTTTTGACTCCCTGCCTCTTCAGTTCAGGCTAGACACAGAATAGGTTTTAATTATGCCCAACCCCCTTCATTCATGGGACTGCAGAGAGTTGGACATGACTGATTAAGCGCACACGCACTCACCTTTCTATCCATTCTTACCGACACTCGATGATTCTCCTGCCTTCTCCAAGGTTTGAGAATGAGGACAGAGACAAAGGTCTGAAACAGAAAGTGTCTTGTTTGACTGGTGTATTTGATCAACTGGCATTGGTGCCCTTTGGGTCACTGAATGTTCAAATTCTTATCTTCTTTCATGGGTCTTTTTGGAGATCACGTACACACATGCATATATGTACATACACTTTCACACATTTCCTGAGACTTCTTACTGGGTCCTCATAGGATTTATTGGTGCTACATCCTTTGGGTGTCTGCTTATGACTTGGTATTTGACTTCTAGAAGACTGCTCCCACAGATTTTATTTGTTGAATTCACTCTTCTCTGTAGATGTTCATCTTAGCCAGAGTCCAGGACCACGCAAGTCTTCTTTGAGGTCACATCTTACCAAGGGAATCAGCCATCATCTTGCCTCATCAAACTGGAGGTACAGGCTTTTCCTGGAGTGGTTGATGCCTAGGGGTCACCAGCTTTCTTCTTCAGTGGATGCCCAGAAAGTCCCAGCATATTATTTTAGATAAGAAGGTGCTTCGATTTCTTGACTTTAGGGTCTTAGCTAAAATTAGATAACAGGCAAGATCCCATTTTAATAGGCTTCACAACTATGTAACTAGCTTTCAGAATAGATTTTGGGCAACAAGCTTCTGCTACGGTTTTCTTCTGATCCTTCTTTTTATTAACCCAACAGTATCTGCTTATATCAAGGCCTGTCCTGGTAGTGACCTACATAAGCTAAATCTATGATCAGGAGAGCGTGTTTTAAACATACTCTGTGGGAAATTGAAAAGAAAGCAGTTAAAATTCTTGTCCTTGGTTTGTTTATTGTTAAGCAGATGTGGAAGGGTTATCACAAATGGGTTCCCACAACCCCTCGTCGACTTGGTGGGTGTACAACTATCACCACTACAATTCTAAAGATGGGCTCAGAACCAGGTAGCCAGTCAGAGACTTCCAGTCCCCTGTTCCTAGTGATTTGCATTAGTGACAGGCTTATGGCCCGGTAACACGATTGAGAGAAACATACCTGCAACCAAGTGTAGTTCATTTCTGAAACCTATTCCTTAGTTAAGGGGGAAATGCCTGATAACTGAGAAACAGAAAGTCTGAGAAGATCTAAGACTACTTGAACGCATATGGTCCAACTCAAAATATGCATGGTTAGCATACTTTGTATAAAGTAAATGTGAAAGTCGCTCAGTTGTGTCCGACTCTTTGTGACCCCATGGACTATACAGTTCATGGAATTCTCCAGGCCAGAATACTGGAGTGGGTTGCCGTTCCCTTCTCCAGGGGATCTTTCCAACCTAGGTATCGAACCCAGGTCTCCCACATTGCAGGCAGATTCTTTTACCAGCTGAGCCACCAGGGAAGCCCACTTTGTATAAGGGATACAATATTAAATTTTGGATTTATGTAACCTAGAAGTCCCTTAAAGAGCATATAATATGATAGAATATATGATAAGTATAATAAAATGGATATAATAAAAGAATACAAGCTTTATATTAGATATTGCATCTTTTGAACATAGCTTGTGTCTTAAAAAATTTACTAGAGCAAACCATTAACACTTGATTTTAGACTTGAAATGGAGATGGAGCCACATTCTTTACCTGTTAAGGCAAAGGCTTCTAACCTTTGAACTGAATGAAATGGTCTTTCCTAAGGTTCCTGAAAGGTACTTGGTGCAAAGTGTTCTTTTATTGATTTTTAAAATGCTTTAATCAATAGTGCAAACCATTCATACCTAATTTAAGTGCTCCCCTTATAACTGCTTTCTATTTCTTTTTTACTTCTTACAAACTCACCTCTAATGTATCCATTTTTGCCTGTGGTTGTAATTCTAATTTTTCTCCATTTAAGTTATTCAACAGTATAACTTTAGAGCAGTCAATGAGTCAGTTTTATAACTTAACAAACATTACCCTGAGAGACGGGTAACATTCTATGACTATATGGTTGAAATCTATATCTATATAATTTTGTATCTATATCTGTATATATTGAGTTCTATTTTCTAGTGCCATCATTGCTTAAACTATTAATTTGATCAGACAGAAGATAAGTTTGAATCTGTGAATTTTCCATATTTGTATAAACTGCAATTTTTTTTTAATATGGTCTGGCCTTATGATATAAGCACAAATTTAAAATTCCAAAAATTTTATTGGAAAAGTGTTTAAAATCTTTAATGTAGCCTACTAGGTCTTGAGTAAAAGAATATATTTTTTTGTGATAGCAAAAGAGGCCAATGATTAAAGAAACCTACAAGAGCCTACAAGAGCAATTTCTCACTTGCTTGCATCTTCAGTCAGGCAAAATGCAGTGTTTCTTAAGAGAATGCCAAGCTGACCTGAAGGGAACATCCAGCAGGATGACAATGGGGTAGGGTTGGAGATAGCTAAAACCAAGTCAAGGTTAGACTGTGTCAGCGTTCAAAGAAGTGTGTAGGCATGTGGACATTACTCTGTAGTCGATAAGATATTCTCAATGAATTCTAAGCAGTGGCAGAGCATGATCAAAACTGGGACTGACTGTAATGTGGGAGAAAGATTTGAAAAGTGAAAAGTTAGAGGCAAACAAGCTAGAGGCTGTTATAATGATCCAAGGCGCTTCCCAGGTGGTGCTAGAGGTAAAGAACCTGCCTGCCAATACAGGAGACATAAGAGACTCGGATTTGATCCCTGGCTTGGGAAGATGCCCTGGAGAAGGGCATGGCAACCCACTCCAGTATCTTTCCTAGAGAATCCCATGCTCAGAGAAGCCTGATGGACTCCAGGCCATAGGACAGAAAGTCAGACACGACTGAAGTGGCTTAGCCAGCACAGCATGTAATGATCCTAGTCATGTGTGACACATTCTTTAGTAGAATGTTACCCTGAATCATTACTCTTGATAGTTAGCCTAGAATTAAAAAGTGTATCAGAAAGTTTCACCGGTAATACTTAGATTAAGTTTATTCAGGGACATCAGAGTTTTATCACTGGCCTTGTGCTACTGGCCAATGATGATCCAGACGTGAGTCAAAGATCCTGACTCTAAATCTGAAGAATTTTGCTCCCAGCCAACCTCACCCTGTGTCCTGCCTGGGATCTTCAAATTCTACTGTCAGAGAAGTCCAGGCAATAATAAAGTTGGGAGATAGGAAATTTTAGAGTTTAAAATGATATAGCTATTGGGGTTTCAACTAAAATTTGGTATCACAGTAAGAGGGCTTTTGTTTTTGTTCTTTTTTCCTAAGTGATATTTAGAGTTTCAAGATTAGAGGTAATAAAAATCTGAAAACTTGGATGATGTGAACTGGGTATAACATTGACAAATAAACACAGTATTTAAATGGTTAAAATAAGGCCTATTGGAGCATATATTCCTTTCTACCTTAGTTACTTAGCAGATAATCTACTTTTATTCAGTTCTGTGCAGTGATCACCAAAAGGAGTAGTAAGAGAAACATGATTTAGAGAATGATGGAACAATGTGCAGGAATAGACAATGGATATAGCTTTGATATCACAAAGATTATGGATCTAGATAAGGCACTTAAATAATAATGAAGGCTTTAGTTTCTCATGTTGAATGATTCAGTAAAGCACTGTAAGATCCCAGGATATTCTGGCTCTTACTACTTGAAGTTAGTAGAAATGAAATTAGAAAGATCCAGGCTTTACATTTATACCTTAAATCATTCAAAGTCTATCTTCCAAGAATAAAGAGATTTAGATTCAAGTATTTAGAAGGACTAGGATGTGTGTGTGTGTATGCGCACATGTGTGTGTGAAGTATGAGCTTTTAGTTGGCAAAATACTGATCTTTGATGAGGGAAGCAAAAATTGTTTCAGATTATATATCACAGACTTCGATTGCTCTGCAGAATCATTTTCCAGTTTGGTGAGTTGTTTTATTCCTTGATTCCTGTTCATACTTTTCCAGTCAAGCTAGGGAAAATGAAATGGATCCTATTCAGCTAGAATTCTCTTCTTAGGTCTTATGAAGTCAGTGGCTTATTAACAGTGCACCAGCACAAAACAAACCATTCTTTCTATTGGGAAATTTCTACACAGTCTTCATCTCAACTCTGTTCTATAGAGAGGACCCATAAGCATTTTCAAGGAGCATGGATTTTATGACTGCAGCTTGAATGCAGCTGTGTCTTTTCCAATCTAGGGCCAAGAGACAAAATGCAACATGAGATTTTTAAACATTCCAAGGCCCATCTGCCATGTAAGCCACTTATCTTTGTGGCTGCAAGTTCTTTATTGATCCAAAATGGTAAAGGAAAAAAAAAAGGCAACAAAGGGGGAAAATGTAGGGGGAGAGAAAAGCCATAAATCCATTCTTTTGTTGTTCTTCCAGCAGCATCTGTGAGCAATTGTCACAATTACTAGTCAAACTGTATTTGACTTGTTGCCAACATGAATTTTCCAAAAACCCAATGTAAACAAACTCTGCAAGTACTTCCTCATTTGCCAAGCCAGTAATTATTTACTTTGTTTGGGCCTAGCATTAATGTCAGTTCAGCTTTACAGCCTGTAATGTGTTTGTTAATGAAACCGTGAGGTCTAAAGCTATATATTAACCTTGCCACCCTTCAATTTTGAGCTCAATAAAGTTGCACCATGGTTTTGTAAACTAGTGTTGGGGGACAGGCAAATGATTAATTATATTTTTCCCTTTTTCTTTATCCAAGCAAATTGTTAATCTTTAAACCTGCCTCTCATTTTAAAGTTAACAAACCCAAATCCAGCCTCTGGGAGATATGATATCATTTAGACAAGTCTGCGTGGCTGTTTGGATGCCATATTTGGAAGTCGTGAGCCATGGTGCCTGCATTCAGGTTAAGTAACTTGCATTTCAGACTCTGTGTGCTTTTTGAAAAGAAGGAATATTCTTTGGAGAATCAGGGAATGTCAGTTTGGTAGAGAAGCAATGGAATGCATGGTTGGGACCTAGTATTCACTGTGTGGAGACTAAATGTAAGGCAGGTGGTTTGAGGATGTTGCACAATTCAGAGGCAGAAATTCATCATCTGGATGAGAAAGCAAAGAGGGTTGGGAGAAGCAGACTTAGGAGCCAAAGGATGTAATATTTCTCTCTCAGACACAATAGAATCTGCTTCTGTCTCTGGTCTATTAAATATACCGTGCACTGACCATGACCTGGAAGACAACAGTGTACGTGCTCAGTCGTGTCCCACTCTTTGCAATCCTGTGGACTGGAGCCCACTAGACTCCTTCCATGGGATTCTCCAGGCAAGAATATTGGAGTGGGTTGTCAATTCCTCCTCCAGGTTATCTTTCCAACGCAGGAATCAAACCCATGTCTCTTGCCTCTCATGCATTGCAGGCAGGCTCTTTCCTGCTGAGACACCAGGGGAGCCCAGAAGACAACAGAGGACAAGTGACAACCCTGTTCTCACAGAGCTTCTATTCCAGTGGGAAATGGGGAAAGCAGATAGTACACAAGGAGACAGGCAAATTAGTTTCAGATCGTGATGACTATTTTGAAGTCAATGAAACCAAAGGGGTAAGACATGAGATTCCTGATGAAGCCACTTTTGATGTGTGATCAGAAAAGCTGTCCCTAGGACAGGGACAGCTGAGCTGAAACTTTGACAGTATGACAAAACCCCAATTTGAATGTACAAGGACAAAACTTTCAGGAAGAGGGGACAACAGCAAGTGTTAAAGCCATTCATGGCGTACCAAGAAGAGGGGGAAAGGCAATGTAGGTGTCTCCAGTGAGGTGGGGGCAGAGCGAGGGGGTGGGAGGAGATGAGCTTGTGTATTGCTCTCCAAAGCAACACTGGATGAGAAAGAGAGGAAGTGATAGGGTTTTAGCATTACACCTTCTACAAAGAGAAATTCTTCCCAAGATTAATTTGGCAGTCTTGATTTGTTTTAGGGAGGAACTAACATGAAGGAGACAGCATCTGGCTAATAGGAGATAAAAATTCCTTGGGAAAAATGTCACTTTTCATAAGCTCCTTCATGACCACCTCCTTCTCTGGGTATTTGACGGTTTAAAAGCCTCAGGAACTGTCTAGAAATTTGACTTACAGATGAAATTTAGTTCTTTACTGTGGAGCTATGACTATTTGATTTACCTGACATGGAAATTGACTCCAGATAGAGGTGTCTATTTTATCTAATGTAAAGCTATAATGTTTCAGGAAGTGAGAAGATTATTTTCCCCTTTATCTCCAGAGAAGGTGTGAATAAATTCCCCCAAAGGGATAATTTTGTTTAGCATCAGAAACTGATGGTTGTGTTTGATTATGTAGTTCTGAGCTCAGAATAGGCCTTTTATGCAAAAATCAATATGAATTATGGAAAGAATCTAGCATTTTAGTTACACAGTGTAAGGATTTTATAGTTAGCTCCAGTGAGGAAGGAAAATGCAGAAGGCAATTTCAAGAATCTTTCAGGAATCCTTTTTTGGGGGAAACACTTTATACTTAACGGTATAAGTTGATGAAAAATGCACAAATTGGACATTCTCAAAATAAATGGTGAGAATGTAAAGAATCTTATGAATAATGTCAATTCCTTGTGAAAAAATTATATTTTAACTTTCGTGTATGCCAAGAATCCTTGCATTTGTATCTTGTGGATTTACTTAACATATTTATTTTGAGGTAATCTTAGCTTACGAGCTAAAATTTTCAACTTGTCATACCGAAAATATTTTTAAAACAACAACCCTCCAACCCTAGTATACATAAATCAGGAACAGAACCTAAATTTGTGGATAATTGGATTGAGCTCTGAGCTTAAAGATGAAGGAGACAAAAGCATGTCCCAAAGCAGCATTTGATAGTCTTAGCCTTATCTGTGGATGTTTTACACCAGGCGGGGAGGCAGTATTTGTTTACAGTGATTTGTGCTATTTGCAGTGACATTTTATTTGAGCTAGTGTCCTGTATCCAAGCCAAAACATCCACGTGGAAGGGCTCGTTTTGCTCTTTCCTTTTGGTTCAAAAGTGACACTAAAGCAGCAATACCTCTTCTGATGACCAGGTTGGCAAGCCGAGGAGGTGGTTTGTGATGCAGGAATATAGGCTGTAGAGCAAGGATGATAACAGAAGACAATGGCATGTCATGGGAGCTTTGTGACAGCCGGAGCCTTCACAAGGACAGAAACAGTGCTGCAAGCAACCTTCATAGACTTGAAATGCAGAACTCAATAAATTTAAATTCACTGGATTTGGGAGTAATTGCAAACTGACTATCCCACTGCTTATATCTTACAAGCAAATCTTAAAAATCCCCAGTGGTATCTGAGTTTTGAAGAAGCATCATCTTTTGTGATAATGATCCTTGGAAGATAAGCAGAGAGACTCTTCCATAGTGTTTACGACTGGAATCTAAAGATCCACTGCTTTCTCCTTGATGAGGCCATGGGCCAAACATGTTCTGATGCATAAAATTGAGCCATGCTATAAAGAGGGGCACTCAGTGAAGCTCCAAAGCACTTTCCACTTTTTTCTTGTTCATAGTGCTTCGTATCTTTTTGTCTACCCTCACCCTCACTTTTAGCTAGTCTTTCTGGAAAATTCTCTTCTAAGTTGATGATGATAATAAGTTGAAACTAACTTCAGTAGACATTGTTAATAGCCAGTAAATTAGTGTTTCTTTTTTTTTTCATTTTGATTTATACAGGTGATAGCAAAAAAAAAAAGTTTATGATTATGAATGAATTTAAAATTTTCCTACCTATCTGTGCAAAGTTAAAAGTATGAAAAAGAGAGAAAGTTTCAAAAATGTGGAAAAATGAGAAAATTTGTTCAACAAAAATACTTGTTTTCCAAAGGTACTTGTAGAAACCAATGATAGTACACATATTTAAACTAATCCAGAATTAAACTGGCTGTTCAACACTGGCTGTTCACTGATTTAATCGGTGTTGCAAAGTTAAACTCCTGGAACAACACAAACGTTTCAAACTTCAATCTCTCTCTCTCTCTACTTCTCTTTTTTTTGTGTGTGTTAGTCTCTTTGACTAACACAGTCACGTCCGACTCAGCAGCCTGCCAGTCTCCTTTATCCATGGAATTCTCCAGATGAGCATACTGGAGGGGGTAGCCATTTCCTTCTCCAGGGAATGTTCCTGACCCAAGAATTGAACCCAGGTTTCCTGCATTGTAGGCGGATTCTTTACTGTCTAAGCCACTAGGAAAGCCTAGTTCTCTCTCTCTCTCTTTGGCCTCTAGCTTTTACGAGGAAACCCACATGTGGCTTAATCACTTCATGTTTATTTCAGTAACAAAGTGATGAAGTGCTGTATCTCACTGGCCACACACATCACTTGTATATTCTCCTTTCATTTATTCATTTGCTGACCCATTGATTCACTTTTTTTTCTTGACTATGAGAAAAGCACTGAGGATATAAAGAAAAAAGACCCAGGGACTTTGTCATTTGGGGCATGTTTGCATGTACTCACATACATCTATACACCCCCCCCCCCCCCACACACACACATTTGAATACACATGGATATTGCCAGAGTGTTTTATCTGCCAAATGATGGTTTTGCTTGTCCACTTGTAATCTGGTGGTTTGAGTGTGAGGAAAAACTTATTTTCAGCCTTAGGCCCAGAAAGTAACTGATAACTTTTCTGACCAGATAGAAAATAGTCATGAGGATTCAAGAAAGAATTCCCTCTTCTCTTTAGAATAAAGAGTATTCTACCTACTGAGTTGGAAAGAAATTTGTTTCTTAGACCTATTCAGGTCTCAAAATACACACCTATTATAGATGTTAAATGGGTTGCAATGTCTCCTCTGAATACAGACATTGCAGACAGAATCTCTCCCAATTCTGCTTCTGTAAAACCTTAGAGAGCTAAAGGCATCAATTACATATCTCAAATCCCACAAATATTCACATTGGTATTTGTGATTTTTTCATAGTCTTTTTATGTATATATCTTCTAAATTCCAATTTTTAGTGAAGAGCCTATCAATTCTCAGTGCTGGTGAACCAGTATAAAAACTTCTTTTGCTCTTTTGGGAGGTAAATTCATTTATGCTGGCATGTTGACAAATGCATTTTTGTTTATACCTTGAATTCTTCCAAATATTATTTGAAGATACTGGGCGACGTACAATCTTTAGCTCATATTGTGTCAATGCCTATTTGCTTTGATACAATGGCTTTTCTGACTTTGGGAGTTCATTTGATTTTAAAAGGTTAAGCATAAGCTCACATCTGTAAGATGAATAACTATAATTATGCTTCTTAAGTTGCATTATAACTACTTTTACCATCAACTTTACAGTGAGCCCATTGAGGACAATCTTTGTCTGTTATTGATTTCTATGACTCCAGCACCTAATTCTGTGCTGAAACATAGGAAAGCCTTGAATAGACAAGATCTAAAACTGAAACATGGAAGAGTCAATCATGAAGGTGGCAATAAATTGTGATTTAAAATGTAAAACATATTTTTGAAATACAAACACACTTTCACTTTCTGAGAAGCAAATTCACCCTGGGTCATAGTATCTACAGCGTTTGGATGTTTGCTACTGTTGATTAAGCTCTTAGTTTACTTATTTATTTATTTTTTTAATTTTTTATTAGTTGGAGGCTAATTACTTCACAACATTTCAGTGGGTTTTGTCATACATTGATATGAATCAGCCATAGAGTTACACGCATTCCCCATCCCGATCCCCCCTCCCACCTCCCTCTCCACCCGATTCCTCTGGGTCTTCCCAGTGCACCAGGCCCGAGCACTTGTCTCATGCATCCCACCTGGGCTGGTGATCTGTTTCACCATAGATAATATACATGCTGTTCTTTCGAAACATCCCACCCTCACCTTCTCCCACAGAGTTCAACAGTCTGTTCTGTACTTCTGTGTCTCTTTTTCTGTTTTGCATATAGGGCTATCGTTACCATCTTTCTAAATTCCATATATATGTGTTAGTATGCTGTAATGTTCTTTATCTTTCTGGCTTACTTCACTCTGTATAATGGGCTCCAGTTTCATCCATCTCATTAGAACTGGTTCAAATGAATTCTTTTTAACAGCTGAGTAATATTCCATGGTGTATATGTACCAGAGCTTCCTTATCCATTCGTCTGCTGATGGGCATCTAGGTTGCTTCCATGTCCTGGCTATTATAAACAGTGCTGTGATGAACATTGGGGTGCACGTGTCTCTTTCAGATCTGGTTTCCTCAGTGTGAATGCCCAGAAGTGGGATTGCTGGGTCATATGGCAGTTCTATTTCCAATTTTTAAAGAAATCTCCACACTGTTTTCCATAGTGGCTGTACTAATTTGCATTCCCACCAACAGTGTAAGAGGGTTCCCTTTTCTCCACACCCTCTCCAGCATTTATTGCTTGTAGACTTTTGGATAGCAGCCATCCTGACTGGCGTGTAATGGTACCTCATTGTGGTTTTGATTTGCATTTCTCTAATAATGAGTGATGTTGAGCATCTTTTCATGTGATTGTTAGCCATCTGTATGTCTTCTTTGGAGAAATGTCTGTTTAGTTCTTTGGCCCATTTTTTGATTGGGTCATTTACTTTTCTGGAATTGAGCTTCAGGAGTTGCTTGTAGTTTAAATTACAGACTGTGTACCAAGAACTTTGTATACATTATCTCATTTAATCCTCTCAGCAACAGAAAAAATAGGTAAAAGCAGTTCAGTTCAGTTCAGTTCAATCACTCAGTTGTGTCCGACTCTTTGCAACCCCATGAACCACAGCACGCCAGGCCTCCCTGTCTATCACCAACTCCCGGAGTTCATACAAACCCATGTCCATTGAGTCGGTGATGCCATCCAACCATCTCATCCTCTGTCATCCCCTTCTCCTCCTGCCCCCAATCCCTCCCAGCATCAGGGTCTTTTCAAATTAGTCAACTCTTCGCATGAGGTGGCCAAAGCATTGGAGTTTCAGCTTCAGCATCAGTCCTTCCAATGAACATCCAGGACTGATCTCCTTTAGGATGGACTGGTTGGATGTCCTTGCAGTCCAAGGGACTCTCAAGAAGTCTTCTCCAACACCACAGTTCAAAAGCATCAATTCTTTGGCGCTCAGCTTTCTTCACAGTCCAACTCTCACATCCATACATGACCACTGAAAAAACAATAGCCTTGACTAGATGGACCTTTGTTGACAAAGTTATGGTACAGCAAGGAGATGTTATGATAGCTGAATACAAACTTTATAAAAGCCAGAATGCATTCTGTTTCTTACTCTGTTACTGATTTGTATCTCTAGTAAATAAATGATGCCTGGTGCCAAAGGTGTATTTACCACAAATGATAAGACTGTGCTTGGGGCTTGAGGGGAATTGAAATGTTTAAGGGAAAACCTTTTCCCTTGAGGCTTGGAGTTTTTTTTAAACATGTTTGGTATTTAGAAGAGCATTTGTAAACTTGGTGACAAAAGTTGCATTAGAATATTCAGGACTAAAGCCAGATTGCACAGGACTGAGAAGGCATACACACTGTAGAAGTCAGTCGAATGTATGGCATGTTCTTCCAAGAAGTTTAACGAAAAGAACAAGAGTGAGGGAACTAATCTGAGGGGAGTCAAGTTTAAAAGGCCATTGTCTTCTTACCATTTTTCTCAGTCAGGAAATTGAATCCATTATTGGTAACCAAGGGCAGATAATAGTAGTAAGGAATATAGTAAAAAACATGATGAGGGTAGAAGCCAGTTATAGGGAGAAGAAAAAAGATTATAATAAGATCACTGATATATAATTCTATTTTTTTGAAAATTGAAATTAATTTCCTTTTTAAATATGCCTATTTACATCCTATGAGATATTCCATGAAGGCTTTCCTTAGACTTATCTAGTTTTCATTAAACTTATTGTTTATTATGATTCAAAATACTTGTCCAAGAAAATGAACATACTTTTGAACAGAATTTTTTTAAAAAATAATAATTGATGATAAAAGTAATGAAGGTCTCTTAGAGAAAAGTTATAAAATACAGATAAGCCAAATAACATATTTTAAATTCATTTTAAACATAAACTTGGCCTACCATCAACAGAAATTATGATGATTATAATCACTACTAAATAAGTCTTCCTCTACCACTTATCCATGTTTTAAAATTTTTTATTCCTTTTTTTGAAGCAAAAATGGGATCATATAGCAAAAACTGTTCTAAAATCTGCTTTTGTGAAATAATAATTTTTAGCAGCTTGTCATGTCATGCCACATAATTCTTTCTCATCATTTTATTGACTAGAGAGAATTAAGTTGTATGCATCTATTATAATGTATTGAATAATGTCTTATTATTCTTTTATATTATAGTCCTTTTATATTTTTATATTATAAGAAACTACTCATGACTATCCTCAAAATACTAGCAATGACTTGCTGAGTCATAGTATGTATCATTGTATGGATTTTTACTAAATTTTTCCTGCTTGTCCTCCATAGAGGGTGATTTGGGATTAACTTGAGAGTAATATCATTATGTTGTCAGATATGCAGTTAGAATTTAAGATTATCATAACCTCCATAGAGTTTATAACAATTTACACTCTTACTAAGAGAATATGAGAATAGCTGCTACTCACATCCTAGTGAATTCCAGGGATTAGCATTAAAAAATCCTATCAAATATCAAACATTATTTGATGCAGGTGCTTCATTATAATTTTCCTTTCCACTTTCACTGTAATAAGGTTGAACTTATTTCTATTGGTTCTTTGTCATTCCTTGCTCATTTTCTTTTATTGTTGTTCAGTTACTAAGTAGTGTCTGACTCTGCGACCCTATGAACTGCAGCTCACCAGACTTCCCTGTCCTTCACTGTCTCCTGGAGTTTGCTTCACTCATGTCCATTGAGTCAGAGATGCCATGGAACCATCTCATCCTGTGTCACCCCCTTCTCCTCCTGCTCTTGATCTTTCCCAGCATCAAGTTCTTTTCCAATAAGTCAGTTCTTCACATCAGTTGGCTATAGTATTGAAGCTTTAGCTTCAGCATTGGTCCTTCCAATGAGTATTCAGGGTTGATTTCCTTTAGGATTGACTGGTTTGATCTCCTTGCAGTCTGAGGAACTCTGAAGAGTCTTCTCCAGCACTACAATTCAAAAGCATCAATTTTTCTGCTCTCAGCCTTCTTTATGGTTCAGCTTTCACATCTGTACATGATGTGAGAAAAGCTACTGGAAAAACCATAGCTTTGACTGTATGAACTTTTTGGCAAAATGATATCTCAGCTTTTTAACAGACTGTCTAGATTTATCATAGCTTTTCTTTCAAAGAGCAAGTGTCTTTTAATTTCATGGCTGTAGTCACCATCTGCAGTGATTTTGGAGCCCCCCCAAAATAAAGTCTCTCACTATTCCCATTATTTCTGCATCTATTTGCCTTGAAGTGATGGGACCTTATGCCATGATCTTAGTTTTTTGAATGTTGAGTTTTAAGCCAGCTTTTTCACTCTCCTCTTTTACCCTCAAGAGGGTTTTTAGTTCCTCTTAGCTTTCTGTCATTAGAGTAGTATCATCTGCAAAACTGAGGTTGTTGATATTTCTTCCAGCAATCTTGATTCCAGCTTGTGATTCATCCAGCCTAGCATTTCTCATGATGTACTCTGCATATAAGTTAAATAAGCAGGGTGACAATATACAACCCTGATGTTCTCCTTTCCCAATTTGGAACCAATTCTTTGTTTCATGTCCAGTTCTAACTGTTGCATCTTGACCTGCATACAAGTTTCTCAGGAGGCAGGTAAGGTGGTCTGATATTCCAATCTCTTGAAGAATTTTCCACAGTTTGACATAATCCACACAGTCAAAGGCTTTAGTATAGTCAATGAAGCAAAAGTAGATGTTTTCTTGCTGTAAGAAGTAGATTCCCTTGCTTTTTCTATGATTCAACAGACATTAACAGTTTGGTCCCTGGTCCTCTGCCTTTTCTAAATTCAGCTTTTACATCTGGAAGTTTTTGGTTCACATAATGTTGAAGCCTAGCTTGAAGGATTTTGAGCATTACTTCACTGGCATATAAAATAAGCACAGTTTTATGGTAGTTTGAACTTTCTTTGGCATTGTTATTTGATATATTTTACATTAGGGCTGAATTTCTTTATAAGTGTGTTGCAAATATTTTTTGTGTTACATATAGAAATATGAACTGTTTATTAGCCATTTATATTCTGTAAATTTTTCTCCTTTTTGTCATTTGCAATTGATATGATTTAGGCCATGCATAAATTTAAAAATCATAATATATTAATTCCCTTTTTAATAGTTTCTGCCTTTCCTATGAGCCTAAAGACTGTATATTCACCTAGTATGCTTATAATTTCACTTTTTACATTTGAATCTTTAAATTGTGACTAATTTCATTATGGTATCAGATATGCAATTAGAATCTAAGATTATTTTTTTAATTTTTTTCCATTTATTTTTATTAGCTGGAGACTAATTACTTTACAATATTGCAGTGATTTTTGCCATACATTGACATGAATCAGTCATGGATTTACATGTATTCCCCATCCCGATCCCCCCTCCCACCTCCCTCTCTACCCGATCCCTCTGGGTCTTCCCAGTGCACCAGCCCTGAGCACTTGTCTCATTATTTTTATGTTTACTAGTCATCTAAATATCACTTCTTGAATAATCAATTATCTTAATAATTGATATGAGGCAAATTCTTACTATATATTGAATTATTATAAATACCACATCTTATGTCTAAATAACATTATAATTTTCTCTATTACCATGTCTGTCATTTCCTGCAATAATATCACACTGTTTATATTATGGTAGATTTATAATGTCATATGGATAAGATTCCCATATGTTCTACAACTTCAAAATGACTTGGTTCATTTAACATTTATTTTATTGATAATCTCACAGTTATTTTGGGAGCAGTAATCACTGCGGATGGTGACTGCAGCCATGAAATTAAAAGACGCTTACTCCTTGGAAGGAAAGTTATGACCAACCTAGATAGCATATTAAAAAGCAGAGACATTACTTTGCCAACAAAGATCCGTCTGGTCAAGGCTATGGTTTTTCCAGTGGTCATGTATGGATGTGAGAGTTGGACTGTGAAGAAAGCTGAGCGCCGAAAAATTGATGCTTTTGAACTGTGGTGCTGGAGAAGACTTTTGAGAGTCCCTTGGACTGCAAGGACATCCAACCAGTCCATCCTAAAGGAGATCAGTCCTGGGTGTTCATTGGAAGGACTGATGTTGAAGCTGAAACTCCAATACTTTGGCCACCTCATGCGAAGAGTTGACTAATTTGAAAAGACCCTGATGCTGGGAGGGATTGGGGGCAGGAGGAGAAGGGGATGACAGAGGATGAGATGGCTGGATGGCATCACCGACTCGATGGGCATGAGTTTGAGTAAATTCTGGGAGTTGGTGATGGACAGGGAGGCCTGGTGTGCTGCGATTCATGGGGTCGCAAAGAGTCAGACACGACTGAGAGGCTGAACTGAACTGACTGATTCATACAGTAGAATACTATTCAGCAATAAAAACACTACTAGTATATCATGCACAAAGGATGAACCTCAAAAGTATTATGCTAAGTCAAAGAGCTAGGTACAAGAGATCTCATAATGTAAGCTTTCTCTTAAATGAAATGTCTCAGTTCAGTTCAGTTCATTTCAGTTGTTCACTTGTGTCCAACTCTTTGTGACCCCCTGAACTCCAGCATGCCAGGCCTCCCTGTCCATCACCACATCCCAGAGCTTACTCAAACTCATGTCCAATGAATAATGATATCCAACCATCTCATCCTCTGTCATTCCCTTCTCCTCCTGCCTCCAATCTTTCCCAGCATCAGGGCCTTTACAAATGAATCAGTTCTTCACATGAGGTGGCCAAAGTACTGGAGTTTCAGCTTCAGCATCAGTCCTTCCAATGAATATTCAGGACTGATTTCCTTTAGGATGGACTGGTTGAATCTCCTTGCAGTCCAAGGGACTCTCAGGAGTCTTCTCTAACACCACAGTTCAAAAATGTCAATTCTTTGGCCCTCAGCTTTCTTTATAGTCCAACTCTCACATCCATACTTGACTACCGGAAAAACCGTAACCTTGACTAGATGGACCTTTGTTGGCAAAATAATGTCTCTGATTTTTAATAAACTGTCTAGGTTAGTCATAACTTTTCTTCCAAGGAGTAAGTGTCTTTTAATTTCATGGCTAGTTACCATCTGCAGTGATTTTGGAGCCCCCCAAAATAAAGTCTGTCACTGTTTCCATTGCTTCCCCATCTATTTGCCATGAAGTGATGGGACCTGATGCCGCGATCTTAGTTTTCTGAATGTTGAGCTTTAGGCCAACAAATTTTTCATTCTCCTCTTTCACTTTCATCAAGAGGCTCTTTAGTTCCTCTTTGTTTTCTGCCATAAGGGTGGTGTTATCTGCATATCTGAGGTTATTGATATTTCTCCTGGCAATCTTGATTCCAGCTTGTGCTTCATCCAGCCCCGTGTTTCTCATGATGTACTCTGCATATAAGTTAAATAAGCAGGGTGACGATATACAGCCTTGACGTACTCCTTTCCTGATTTGGAACCAGTCTGTTTTTCCATGTCCAGTTCTAACTGTTGCTTCCTGACCTGCATACAGATTTCTCAGGAGGCAGATCAGGTGGTCTGGTATTCCCATAAGGCAAATATATAGATGAAGAAAGTAGATTAGTGGTTAATGGGGGCTACAGGTGGAAGTAAGAATGACCTATACATAGGTATGAGGGATCTTTTTGGGGTGATGGAGTGTTTTAAAACTTAAGTTAATGGCTTCACTCAGTAGTAAGTAATGATTACTAAAAATCATTAGATTGTGACTTGCAATGAGTGAAATTTCTGATATAGGAAATATACTTAAGTCAAGTTGTTTTTAGGAAAGAATTATTCTGGAAAGTTAACCAAAAATTAACACTGTGTTTTGTTTGGAATTGGACTATGTTTACATATTAGTTTCAGAATTGACATCTGATAATATTAAATTTCTTTCTTAAACTATGATATTTCCCAGGAAATATTTATAACTTTATTCCTACAAATTCACAAGTTTTCCAATTAATTCCTTGGGCTAATAGAATTATTGTTTGTTTTATTTTTGTTTGTGGTTGCCATTGTTGATGATTTTGTAAATAGGATAACTGATTATTGATAATATAACAAGGGACTGATTGATTTTTATGTATTTTACCACCTTATTAATGAAAACACTCATTAGCTCTAACATTCCAGAATGCACCAAGAGATGCGAGTTACATTAGCAATCCGACTGACCTCTGGCCCAGACACTTTAGAATGACAGGTTATAGATTTAGCTATGAGTTCAATACTTTCACCATGAGTTTTCCCCTAAGTTGTTAGTGGAGGTCACTTGGTCCTGGTGATTTATCAACATCTAGTTTGTCGATTTGGTTTAAATTTAGAATATCTACTACCAATATCAGACCTTAAACCTATGACCTACAACTAGAAAACAGAGTTTTAGAGTAGGATATTTTATAAAAGCATGCTTGGTAAATTAATTATCTAATATAACAGTGACTGGAATTTCATTGAAGTTAAGCATATGTCAAGAGATCATAATCAGAATGCTAGCAATCAGGTAAATTAACAAACCATTTGGCTGGGAACACATGATTAGTACAGGGATAATCAGCTCTGTTACTGATGGTTATGGGGCATGATACAGTTATCTGATAGCTACTTGTTTCAGTAAAGACTGAGCAAACCTTTACCACTAGGAAAAAAAAAAAAGAAAGATTTTGTTTGCTTACATTTTGTTGCTGACAACTTTTCTATTTAAATACAGTCTAATGTACCAAATATTCACTCTAATTACTAGATAAAGGTGTATGAGAATAAGTTAGAAAGTTCAAGTGATGGTCAATTTATAAAAATAATTTTTTTAAAAAAGAGAAGATATTATCTGGGAATTCACTTAAAAATGTTAGGCAGTGTGAGAATAGAAATGCCCTTACAACAGAAGCTCTAGGGTCTGTAGCTTCATAGTGGGAAAGTTATATGAAACAGGCTCAAAATGGTGGTCTTAACCTCAACACTTCTGGCACATCTAATATATTTAAGCTGAAGATTTTTATTCTGTGAATTAAGTGGGAAAAATTTATCTTATTTTCATATTTTAAACCCAGCCTTATCCAGCTGGAATACATATTTCTGAACTGGTCAGGATTCTTGTTCTAAGAAAAAGTGATCCTGGACTATTTGAGCATTGAAAGTATTTATTTAAAGGATATTGCAGTATGATCATCTGGCTTGTTTAGACTGAAAGTACCTTTTGGTAACTTTTTATTGCTAGATGTCATCATATAAAGAGGCATTTCAGAAATCTGGTGGTTCTGTGTAAACACTTCCCATTGTATGGCAGTTACAAAATATTTCCCTTGATAGTTAGGGTTGTCCCCCTAGCCAGTATTACAATCCTTTAATTTTCCATTTGCCTTTTGGCACAAAAGACTCCAAAATTGCTGGATTTCAATATCAGCTTATCCTTAAATTGTTAGTGCTCTGTGGTGGAAGCATACATCTCAGAGATACTAAAGTTCTAAATCAATAGAATCAAGACGGATAGGGTTTAAAGTGTTAATGAATCATTATTCGGACAAGTAGAAGCCTCTACTTCTGTATTCATTGTTTGGTTTCCAGTTGCTTGATATATAGCTATAAAAGAAACAACATCATATATTGTTTCTGA
This sequence comes from Cervus elaphus, assembly GCF_910594005.1. Lineage (NCBI taxonomy): Eukaryota > Metazoa > Chordata > Mammalia > Artiodactyla > Cervidae > Cervus > Cervus elaphus. The sequence goes on from NC_057826.1 coordinate 68,766,401, forward strand.
TTTGCAGCATCCATTTCCATTCTATGTAAGCAGCTTCTGTGCAATGAGATGTGTGATAAAGTTAGTGAAGTCATGGAATGTAGCCCATTGTGCATCATGTTTTACTTTGTTCAGGAGCAATATTGTGTAGGATTTCCTGTTGGAGTATAAAGTGCTCAGAAACTCCACAGATTTTAGAGTTAGAGACAGTACAGAAGGCAGAGAAAAAAATTCAAATCCAAATTAAATATTTAATCTGTGTCACAGATTGGATTCTTCAGGAAGCAGATTCTGAGACAGACTTGTAGACAGGATGTTTATTGAAGAGTGCTTGTGATCATCACCCGTAGGTGAGTGAAGGAATGGGAACTGGAAGGGAGGAGATGAACCGTGAGGCAGCAAAGATAAAGCTGTCCGCCAGTCCCTCCAGTGAGGTCCTGAGCTCACATGAGCCCCCAGGTTAGTCTTGAACTGGAACATAGAGGCTGAGGCTTTTGTGTAGCCCTATCAAATGCATCTCAAGTGTATCATATGTAATCTCAGTTAAATGACTGGAGGATTTCTTTTTAGTACTTGGTGGCTGGTTCTAAAGTACATATGTATCGATATAAAGGGCCAGGAGTAGCTAAGATGTTGAAGAAGGAAAACAAGTAGGGGAAGTTGATACTCCAGATATAAAAACTTAAAACTCTACCAAGACAGTGTGAATTGGCCTAGAGGAAGAATAAGAGAGGCCAGATGAAAGGATTCTTGCAAATATGATGCATAACAGATTTGACATAGTAGATGAGTGAAAAAATAAAAGACTTTTCATAAATGAAACATTTGGAATTGAGTATTCATATAAAAATAAAATTGAACCTTTTCTCATCTTATACATAAAAATTATCAATGGCTCGGAGAGCTAAATATAAGTGAGAACACCTCACAACCTTTGAAATGTGCTGTAAGATAATGGATTGCACCCTTCAGATTAATTAAAAATTTTAAATTCTAACAATACCAATGTTGGGGGAGGCAGAAGATGAGATAGTTAGATAGCATCACCTACTCACTAGATATGAATTTGAGCAAACTCCGGGAGATAGTGGAGGACAGAGGAGCCTGGCATGCTTCAGTCCATGGGGTCACAGAGAGTTGGACATGACTTGATGACTAAACAACAACAACTAATGTTGATGAGAATATAGAGCAGCCAAAACCCACAAACTGCTTGTCAGAGTGTAAATTTGATTTCTTTAGTTGGAATTCAGTTTGATAATATATATTAAAGTTGACTGTAAGCATACCCTATAACCCAACAGTTCCAGCATTAGTATCAGTATTTGTAATAGACAACTGGAAGCACCCTAAATGCCCATCAGCAGAATTCTAAATAGTGTTCAATTCATACAGTGGAATACTATGCAGCAATGAAAACGAACAAACTTGAACTAATGCAAAATCCTGGATTAATTTAAAAAATATAACATAAAACAGAAGTAGGAAATGCAAAAGAAAACATATAGTATGATATCATTCACATAAAGTTAAAAAAATCAGGGTTGTGGCTCCTCTGGAGAAAGAACAGGGTTTTCATTCTGAAGAAACACTATGGAGTCTGTAATGTTTAATCTCATCCTTAGAAGAATTTATGGGTGTTTGCTTTAAAATTATTTCTTAACTTCTATAATTTTTTGTTTTTGTTTTTCCCTATAAGAGTTATCTTTCACATGAACATCTTCAAAAGCAAAGCACACAAAAGAAATATTTGAGTACTTCCCTCATGACCTATATGTTTACCTGTACTTTTTGTTAGCTTTGAACTGGAAGATGGAAAGTATATCAATGGCCTTTGACTATATAATCTCTGTGGGAAGTTGGCATCATGGATGGTTACTCAGCCTGAATTTTCAAAGCAGCCATGGACTTTCTGATAATATTATTATTGTAATAATGTGTATTTAAATCCTCAGCACCTAGGTCAGTAATTGTCTTTTTCGCGGGGGCCGTGCTGGGTTTTTCCCTAATTGTAATGATCAGGGGCTGCTCTTCCATTTCGGTGAGTGGGCTTCGCACTGTGCTGGCTGCTCTTCTTAGGGAGCACAGGCTCTAGGCACGCCGGCTTCAGCAGCTGCAGCATGTGGGCTCAGGAGTTGTGGTGCGTCAGTTCAGTTGCTCCCAGGCATGTGAAATCTTCCTGGACCAGGGATCGAAACTGTGTCCCCTGAATTGGGAGGCAGATTCTTATCCATTGAGCCACCAGGGACATCCCAGTGATTGGCTTTTTGAAACTCCTTAATTCATGTTTTCTGAATGGATGACTGAGTGAATGAATGAGTGAATGAATGAACAGTGCCTCTTTCTGAAGCCTGTTGACTCATTGCAGAGCCTCATTGTAGATTAATTTCTTTCAAGAAAACTATAAATAAATATTAAAGAATTTAAGAATCTCCCACTCTGGATTTTGAAGTAACTTTCAGAATCATATATGGACCTTTAAGAAACAGGAGAACACGGAGTACTACATAGGAACTCCTGAATCAGTCTGTTAAGGAAGGACCCTATTTGGTATTAAAGAATCATTAGAGTATATTTTGATACATTTCCCTGGGAAGATATGTGGCATAAAAAACATTGAATAACCAAGTCTGCTGAATTCTAAACTACCTTACTCTATCTGAAAATTTGGGAGTGTTTTTTTCCTCTTTATGTATATTTTCTAACAGATTTTTGTAAAATACATCACATCAACCCACTTTTCACCTTCTATCAGTTACAGCCTCCCATTCAGAAGCAAAATGGCTCTCCATGGTAAGCAAATATGTAATTAAGATTTACTTTGGTTCAGTGAAAATATGCCTTCTTTATAAAGAAGGCCCCAGGCTAGGTTCAGAGTAGGCAAGGTTAGCTATGGTGGATTTATCAGCAAATTTAGCCCAATTTAAGAGGCATGCCTTCAAACCTATTAAAGATGGTGCTTATGTGATAGTCTGTGATGTCTTCCACTTAAGGATTTGGGCAATTCATGCAGTTTATTTTACTTCAGCCTTGAAAGTGGATTTATATGAGAGAAAAGGAAAGTGCTGAGGATTTCTTTTTTAATCTAACATCCTCCCTTTGACCACATAATAGTCCAAAAACTCGCACAAGCAATTCCATATGGAGATGAGGAATGTGTAGCCAAAACAAGTTGTTCAGCTTATTAGCCTTGGGCTGAATAAGTAACTCAGAATATCTGGCATGGCCACCCCGTTTAAAAAGGAGGGGCGGGATGGATATGCGTGCCTTTTCTTTCTTCCCTCTAGAGTTTCAGATGAGAGAGCAAACCGTTAGTGAGGCGACGCTGCAGGCCAGAAGCCCTGCGCTCAACTGTTTTCTCTGCACATTTGAAAAGCCTCACAAGTGCAACAAGGCAAATTTCTTTACACTTGACTGGCTACTGAGAAGGGCGCATTGCGCAATTTCCACTGTCGTCTAGTTTCACATTTGATCCTTCTTGGGCAAGACTATCAAGTTGCTTTGGTGTGAATCTTGGCAGAAAAAACCTCTTCTCTCCAAGAATTTGAAATACTGTGAACTGCAAAATAAATTGGCTCCAACCGTAAGCTCTATTGTACAGGAGTTGTAAGATAGCAGATGGAGAATTAGAATACATTTTGATTTTAAGATCTTCTAGATATTAAATTTTTAAAAAAAGTTTGTAAGGGATAAGGTGTATAAAATTGAATTCAAATTTAATTGTAATGCAATTTGATTTTTTTTTTTCTTCTCCCAATCAGGTCAGTAGGAAGCTAGTTGATCCCTTTGTCTCTAGTTTAAGTATTAATTGGAACATCATGCAGTTATTTTGCCTGCCTATTTCGGCATCACTCAGATTCACAAAACAAAGGACAAGTCACTTAGTACTAATTTTTCCACCAACTCTTATTCATTCTGCATATATGTTCAATCTTTCTTCTGGTTCTCTCTCTTTCTCCCTCTCTCCATCCCTCCTTTCTTTCCTTTAAAAAAGCAGGCACATTCACTTTCAGTTAGATTACTAGAGAATCTTTGAAACTAATACTGAGAAATATTAAAAGTATCTAATATAAAACTTCTTCATATATAGTTCATGAAAGAGTGTATTAAAAAAAGGTTTAGACTACCACAATTTTCCAGATTCCTCACCTTTTAAAAAAGTTATTGACTCTCTTTCGAAGGTGATCTTCTAGAAAATAATTCTAGTTTCTGCAGCTTGTTAATGAGGCTACCATGGCATGACGTCCAAATGGAAGAGCTTAGTGATAGAGCATGGTAGGTTAAACTACACACTGACTTGGCCTCCACTGTAACTTTATGTCACATCAATTCAACTCAACAAAACCCAAGAGGCTGAGAGACACTTCCAGGAGCAGTCAAAAGCAGCTGTGGCAATCACCCACAACAGGGTTCCTTTTGCCTGATTTCAAAGCATTTGTGTGATATACAATTTGCCAATAATTACCCTGATATTTTGATGGGGCCTAACTTGACTATTTGAAAATATTTGTGGTTGCTAAGTTACCAGCTATACTTATTTGCATTTGTGTACCATTCCATTTTTTGGCAAGAAGAGAGGTTTTATTTTTAATTATTATTTTTAACTTTTGTCCACCCCAGGTGGCATGCAGGATCTTCATTCCCTGACCAGGGATCAAACTTATGCCCCCTACACTGGGAGCAGAATCTTAAACACCTTGACTACCAAGGAAGCCCCAAGAGGGGATATTTTAGATATCACAGCAAAGAACTCTTACCTTCTAATGGATACCTCTTTAGGAGTTTACTGAAAAATTTCAATACTTATAAATGACTGAGCATTTCTGGTTTATTATGTTGTTTATTTCTACATACTCTGTTTAGGTGGAACAAAATCAGATAATCATTTATTATTTCTTTAAAGTCAGTTCTTTAAGTTTGTGAGACCCTGTATTAGGTCCTTTGGGGAATTTCAGGATGTTTCTCAGCTTTTCCTAAGAGCCTAAGAGAGAAGATAAGATCCACAAAAACAACTCAAGAAGACCCGAAACCTAACTGCTCCTAGTCCTCTCTAGCCAATGAGGGCTGAAATCACCCACCTGCTGCCATGGGAACTCCAGACAGTATCCCCTTTAGCCCTTCTAGGAAAGCTGAATGAATACTTCCCATGTCTTCACAAACTGAGTTGACAGCTTCAGTTACTGTGAGGCATCTCCCCTGCCTTTCCTCTTCCACATTAGCTTGCCCTTTTCATTGTCTTCCTTTTATGAAGCTCCTTGAGAAGTCATCACATTCATTCATTCCTTAGATAATTCATGAATATTTCCTGTAAGCCAATGACCCACTTTCTTCTATGAATAAGTGATGAGTACAACAGATAAAAACCCCTGACTCTTAGGATGGGAGGTGGAGGGTGGTAAGGAACGGCAGTGAAGATGTCACATAGTGACAAGTAGCTCAAATAACAGCAGGTGAGATTGAGGCTGATGGAGGCTGATAGAAAAGATGGTCAGAGTTTGCCTCTCTAAAGAGGAGTGTTTGACTTGATGAAAAGTGGCTATTGAGATCACTGTCTACCAAGACAATGCCAGTCACCCTGCCGAGGGTTCTGTGGGCACCTTCTTGATCTCTGCTAATCCTCATTTTGTCAGGATAATTATAGATTGTGGACACACTACAACTTTTGCCACACTTCATTATCCAGATCCCAGATAGCATACTTGTTCCCAATCTCATAATGTTTTTCATCAACACAACTCCTTCAGCTCTGGGTCCCTCCACAGGGCTCATCTCCCTCTCTCTCCCCAGGTGCTAATCAGGCTTTGTGGGCGCTGACTTCTGTACAATCTTGGGCAGTCTTCAGTGGAAAAAAACACAAGAATACATACATAATTAGGTACAGGGAATTGGCAAGAGTCTGAGGTTACTCTTCTTTCTGTTCCAAAGAGAAGCCCCCACATAGGACGACCATCACACAGATCCCCAGGGGAGTCCTCTGCCCTTTATCTTTGCACATACCACAGTATCAATGCCAATTCAAGGTCCCATACTGTACAGATAGAAAGATGTTTTCACCATATAGTAGATAGATAAGGGCAAAGTAAGATAGGAGTTGAAAAGAAGGAAAAACTTGCATCCCAGTGGAGGCGATCAGTGAACACCTTTGATGTTACCTGAGCTGCATCTTGAAGGATGAATAAAATTTTCATACTCAGGAAAGATAACTTCATTGAATGCCTTGTCTGTGTATAGTCACTCTACATCCTACATTACCCTTTTAAGAACATTGCACAGTTGGAAGTGTCATTTTACAAATGATTAAGCTAAAGGCTCAAAGTCATATGACTATCATATTGCATAAATCACTTAATTTGTTTAAGCCATGTTCCACACTCAGCCCCATCTGAGTTGAGTGCTCTTGCCATTATGCCGGGCTGACTCTAATTTTGAGTGAGGGCATGAAGATTGCAAACCTGAAACAAGCATGGAAAATAAACAATTGAGAGGTTGACTGACTCACAAGGAGTAGTGGAAAAATAGCACAGGCTTAGGTTATTGAGGGCTTAAATGTCATTAAGTGAGTAGGATTTTAGTTTATGTTAACACATAGCAGTAAACTATCACAACTAATGACCAACCTCCATCAGCAGAACCTCTTGCTAAATCTGAATATAGTCAAGGTGAATTGCTATGAAAACCCAGTTTGCATCAACTTTCCATCAGGAAAGTTCACAAAGTATGAAATCAGGAGTGCTGTAAAATAACCTTCACCATTTTACTGATGTTTGAAATACCACCTTGTAAGCTGCACCCTCTGCCTGGCTGATAAACTCTGAGCTCTGAAAGAGGCAAACAGTAAATGTAATAGAGAGTATTAGTTTCTCCCCTGGGAGCAGCTTTTAAGAAACAGGGAACATAAAGGTACAGAGAGGAAACCTAGCATCAAAGAAGAGAGAAAGCTTCATAATTCTTCACTGTATCATTACTTCCAGTCATGTGGGTTTCACTTGTTCCCTGGTGGCTCAGATGGTAAAGAATCTGCTTGCAATGCAGGAGACATGGGTTCAATTCCTGGGTCCAGAAGATCCCCTGGATAAGGGAATGGCAGTCCACTCCAGTATTCTTGCCTGGAAAATTCCATGAACAGAGGAGCCTAGTGGGCTACAGTCCACGGGGTGGCCAAGTCGGACACAGCTGAGTGACTAACACTTTCACTGCCCAAAGTAGAATGAGAATCCGGAGCCAAAGCCATGGGGAAAGATAGGGTTAAGTTTTGAGTAAGGAACAGTGATTCTGCTCAGCTGAAGCCATCTCCAAGGGCTCTTTTCAATTAGGGCAAATGTAAGCATGGGGAAGAGGAGGGAGAAGTCTGGTAAGTAGAGGATGACTGCAGAAGTCCTCCTGGCTGCAGGTCCTGTGGTCTCATTGCTAGTGGGCTGTCAGCATCTTACTCGCGGCTTCCTAATGGCCTGGCTTGGTGTGTCTGGGAAGCTTCACAGACTTTGATTTAAATTGCATTTTGTTTTTCTCCTTGAGAGGTTTTTCATTTGGGATCCCATGAAGGGACTGGCAGAGGCATGTGTTTCTATTTTCAAGAATACAATAAATGTTGAAAAAAAATGTGAAAGGAAATGCAAAGACTAGGTTCTGTGGCAGAGAGGAACTTTGGCCTATTTGTACCTTTAAACAGTGCCAATACTTAAGTTACTCTAGAATATGAGCTTCTGAGGGCAAAGCCACATCTCTGCATCAGTCACTGAACCTGAAATGTGCTATATAGCACCTTTATTTATGTTTGTGGAATGAATGGATGGATGATCAGATGCAATCCCTGATTAAAATGAATCTTGACATGGAGCTTTCCTGCAAATGATCTTATCTGTTGATGCAAACTTGAGGAGTCTAGATTGTTTGTGAGATAAGGAAATGTAACATTGAGAGGAAGAATTTACTAACCGAAGGTTAATTCTGGGTTTTGCTTGTGAGCGAAAATGAAATCCACTGACACTATCAGATCCAGATGATCCCCACCATCTTCTGGAAAACAACAAACACATGGGCTGGGCTTACATCAACATCCTGGGGTAACTGCTTTTCCTCTGAAGAGAGATGTCAGTCAGAAAAATTTGAGTTCAAATTCTACCTTCTCGCCCTTCCCAGCTGTGTAACTGGGCAATTTCCTTATCTTGTTAAGCCTCAGTTTCTTTGCTGGAAAAGTGTTGGTGGGTGGGGGGAGGTGGAATAGACATTCTTTATCAGGGTTTTAATTTTGAAAGATTTCACATGACAAGCCTAGAAGAAAAGGATGCAACTCAACTTATAAAACTCAAAACTCATATCACAATATCAACTTGTTCATCTGACATTTATTACAGATTGCCTGATAATTAGTTATTCTTCAATAATATTAGTAAATAAAAATATCTACTATTTATTGATGTGTATGTGATAGTCACAAGTACTGGACCTGAGCTCTGCTGTTAACTAATTGTTTAACTGTATCTTTACTATTCCACGCATTGGTTCCTTCATTGAGAAATTGCAGATAAAAATATAACAGTTGTTTCAGTTCATGTAAAGTGTTTAACACAGTGTCAAGCACAGAGTGAATGTTTAATAAATGTTAGATACTGTTATCAGATATTTATTATATATCAAGCATTGCATTCCTTATCTCATTTAACCTCATAATCCAATGTTATAACCATGACTATTCCCATTTGAAGATTAAAACAAAGCAAAACTGTTATTTACAGAAGTTGAGTAACTTGTTCAATGACATGATTTTAAGTGGTGGAAGCAGGATTCAAGCCAAAATGTGTATGATTTCAATGGCTTAGGTTGTATCTCTGACATCCAGATTTTATTGGGTTGGGATAGGATCCCAGAACTGATATATTTAAAAAGTTCTCCTGGTGATTCTATATATATATAGCTGTTAATAAAAACCACTAAGATTTTTAGCCCCTGCCTGCCATCCTACAACCTCAACCAAAGTACTGAATTAGACTCTCTAGGAATAGAGCCTGGAAAATTGTGTTATAAACAATCATCCCAGGTGATTCTAATGATCAGATAATTTTGGCTAGTATTTCCCTGTGTATGTCTTTCTCTTCTATCAGATCGGTTGCTTAAGATTTTCTGTTTTTATTTCCTTGTCACTTTAGCATTTAATCAAGTGCATTATAGGCTTAATAAAGTAAGTTCTCATTGGTTGTTGAATGGTTGAGAACATAGCAAGAATGAGTTTGTTGAGAAAAGTATACAGTTTGAATTAGGGCTGAGAGGATAACCTAGGTGTAGTGTGCAGGTGAATAATATGGAATAATTTTAAGGCAGCTATACTCCTGGGCAGATGGCTTTCTTTTCACTGTGTTCTCACATGATATTTGCTTGATGTGTTTGGGTGGAGAGAGAGAGAGGAAGCAAGCTCTCTGATACCTGTTCTTAAAGGGGCACTAATCCCATGATGGCCCCACCCTCATGGCTTCATCTACATCTAATTACCTTCTTACCCATATCCAAATGCTATTACATTTGGGATTAGAGCTTCAGTACCAGGGCTTCCCTGATGGCTCAGCTGGTAAAGAATCTGCCTGCAATGCGTGAGATCTGGGTCTGACCCCTGGCTTGGGGAGATCTCCTGGAGAAGGGAATGGCTGCTCACTCCAGTATTCTGGCCTGGAGAATTCCATGGACTGTATAATCCATGGAGTCGCAAAGAGTCGGACACGACTGAGCAACTTTCACTTTCATATGAATTTTCAGGGAACACAGTTTAGTTCACGGCAGAAATATATATCTGGCTCGATTGTACTTTTCCAAACTCATCAAAGAAAGAAAGTGAAGTCGCTCAGTTGTGTCCGACTCTGTGACCCCATGGACTGTAGCCTACCATGCTCCATCCATGGGATTTTCCAGGCAAGAGTACTGGAGTGGGTTGCCATTTCCTCCTCCAGAGGATCTTCCCAACCCAGGGACTGAACCTGGGTCTCCTGCATTGTAGGCAGACGCTTTGCTTTACCATCTGAGCCACCAAGGAAGCATACACTTAATATATATGTACTTAACCAATAATAAAATTCAGTATGACAAAATTATATATTCAACATTCATATATATGCATTCATAATTATATGTGCACATATGTACATTCCAAATTATACATTTCAACATTAAATTTCTGTAAAATATATGTATTCACATCCATACAAGATATAGTCAATGAATAAACAGAATAAAACTCTATAGCTGAAAAAAAGTCACTTATCTTTATTTTGAAAAAAATAAAAACCAAAAAAACACCAAATGTAAACAGCATGGGCTAAATTGGCCTATACATTCACATGTATTTTGACCACAGTTCAAAATTATAAGGGCAAGGAGACAATTCTAAAAGTTCCCAAAGAAAATCAGATTGCCATCAGACGTCATATTGACAATGCTAGATAGTGGCAAAGCTAGAATTCTATTCCTGGACAAACTAACATTCAAGTGTGTATGAAGAATAACAGTACTCTGAGATGGCCAAAGATTAGTAAATTTTACCATCCACAAACTAATTCTAAAAGGATTACTCAGGATAATCTGCTGCACAAAAGTAAACACATTAATAACAATAACAAAAAGCACACAAAAAGCCAAGACCTAGAAAGGCTTCCTAGGAAGTGTAAGGAGGAAAGTAAACCCAGAAATACTTGTCAATATAGATGGTTGTAAAACCCAGAAATACTTGTCAATGTAGGTGGCTGGTTGTATATCTGGAAAATCAAAGAAAGTCCATAAGAGCATTCAATATAAGCCTGATAATAATGTCAATATCCAACAAACCCAATGCCTTTCTTATATATCAGCAATAACCACCTAGAAAACAAAATGAAGGATACCCTTTTCACAATGATAACAGCAAATACATAGAAATAAACTTAAAACATGTACAGAGATTATATGAGGAAAACTGTAATGCAACTGAGGAGCATGAATAATAACTTGAATAAATAGAAACACCATTTTCTTGTATAAGAAGAATCAACATTATCAGAATGCAACTGTACCCTAAATTAACCAATAAATTCTGCAATATTAAAATAAAAATCCCAGTGGCATAATGTTTTGGAAACTTGACTAAATTGTCCTGATACTCATATGGTAAAATAAGCACAGACTGTGTAGAAAAATTCTTCAGAAGCATAAATTAGCTAAATGACTTACCCCATCAAATTTTAGAATAAAAAACTATAGTCATTGAAAGAGTGTACTCTTTCTTAGGGAGATAGGCATGCTAGTCAAAGGAACAAGACTTGTTTATTGTAAATTGTTTGATGTCATGGGATGAATTTTGTGCCCTCAGCAAATTCATATGTTGAAATATTTACTACCCTCCAGTACCTCAGAATGTGACCTTATTTGGAAATAGGGTCATTGCATATATAATTAGTTAAGGTGAGGTCATATTGCAGAGGTGCACACATGGATTTATATACAAGGATATTTGTTTCTAATTTTGAAAATTAGGAATCACCAGAATAAGTAACAATATTTATTGCATTAAAATATGCTATATCCAAGTGGTAAAATACTATGCAGCCAAAAATGTAGAAAATAGTATCTACTGAATGATTGCAGTTTGTGGGAAAACATATATACATGTACAAACACTTAGAAAAATTACAAGCAAATAACAGAATGTTATGTTTTTATTTCTGAAATATAGAGTCACATTACTGATATTTCTTTATAATTTTTATATAATACAATAAAAAATATATAGTATGGGCTGACTTTTGCTATTGTTTCCAGTGCTATATATATATATTATATACATACAAACAGTCACACATACAATCTATATATATTATGGAAAGACACGAATTTGAGATAAAATTTTCTTTTTCTTCCCTTGTCAAACCCATCTTCCTTTTGCCACATGTTGCTCATCTTGAAGCTCCTTTCACCCATTTCTGATGCTCCTTTACCCAGGGCTCAGTAAGAGGACTCTGTACACAACAGGAATCAAAGAGTGTACCATCCAGGAGACAGATAGCCCTTTCCGAGAAAAGCTCTATTTTCATCCTTCCTTGCCCCTCCCCCTGCTCTTGTTCTGATACTTTTGGAGATTAGAGATTTTAACTGTATGACTTGTGAAATGCCATTTTTCTTCCAACAGCTGTGTTTATGATATATAATCTATTAGCTGCCCATATGCCAGCATTTAAAAGCATTCTGATGGATAATACTCAGCAAGGGATTAATCTTTTCCAGCATCACCCTCTTGACCTGCAAATGTACATTAGTGGGGGTATAATGCCTGCTCTGACATTTGTTTGCAATGTATCCAAATACATTCTGGAATGCGCATTCAGGTTTCCTGGCATTGAGACAGACAGGCGAGTCAGCACTAAGACATATAGTTCCCATATGCCAGGGTTAAGGGAGCTAGAACTTGTTGAGTCTTTTCACTGGGCTTTGCACTGTGTACTCCATGGCGTCCTCCCCTAAATTTTACTCTGCTGCACATCAACCATGCCAGCTAATTTACAATGAGGTCATGTGGCAGAAAAGATGCATTCCCGGCTTTGGGCCTTCTTTTGTGTTCTCTTCGGATCATTTGATCAGGAAACCCTACTATATAGGCCAGTAGAGGATTGCCTTTGGAGACCTCCCTAGTTTTCCACTATCCAGCTTTTCTTGTGAGATCTGAAATTTCAGTTTCAAATCCTGGTTTTGTCATCTGCTATCTGTGTGAACTTGAGTAGATTACTTAGTGTTTCAAGGCTCTGTAATGGGAATAATATTGTCTATATCACAGAGGTTGGGAGAAAATAAAATAAATCATGTAGGTGAACCAGTGTAGACCTGGAACATATGAATTATGTATTACATGTTTGTGAAAACAAAATAACATTTTATGTTTTAAGACTGATTATTTTGAGTCATAAAGTAACATGTTGTTGTTCATGATTTCTCTATTGAGATAAAACTCTTCTTAGGAGAAGTAGTACTATATGCTGGAAATAGTCAACAATTCAGGTTAATTGACAGCTTTTTGAAACTAATAAGACCCACTGGACAAGGATCACAAAATAAATTTTGAGGGGATCAAAGAAGCAAAGTCTTTAGTCAGTGGATCTGGTGCTCTGCCATCAGTTAATATCTTTATCTTGAGTAATTTCCCTACTAATGTTTCTGCTATATATAAGCAATGAGTTTTCTCTGAAAAAACAGTTTATATAATCTTATTTACATGAATCTAGTATTACAGCTTGAGTATTCTTCACTTCCTTTTATTAAACAATTCAAAAGAAGAATATAATTTTGAATATTAATTATTAATATTCAAATATTATAATATTCAGATGTAAATATTAATAAAATTTTAGGTTAAACCATAATAATGTTTCCTACTCTTAGTCAGTTTTGAAGTTTGAATTTGACTTTCCTAGTATGAAACAGAAAAGGAGACTGGAACTATCATAAACCTTGAGATTATACAGATCTTGGATCAAATCTTGTTCTGCCATTATATTGAGTGAGTAATTTGGGACAAACTGCCTAATTTTTCCAGTCTAAATTTCCCTATCTGTTAAATGGGATAATAATATCTATTTTGGAAGGTTGTAATAAGGGTTTGATGAGATAAGATATGGGGAAAGGCATCTATCACAGAGTTTGATGTGTTGACAAGCAAAAATGGTAGCATTATAATTATTTTATTATTTTGTTAGCTACTGTCACATTGTTCATATTCTCAACTGAAATGCTTTGAGAGGGACAAGAGACCAACATGGGTTAGAGCATGAGGTCAACTCTGAAATTGTGGTCTGTTTCAAAGTTTTAATTGGTTTACTGGATGGACTAAAATAAGATTACAATTGTAAATAATTACAAATGTTTTAAATATTATTTTTCTGGTTAGGGAGAATTTCAAGTTTTGATTCATTTTTGAGAGGGATCATTAAACCCAATTACTGCAATATGTCAATGCCCTCAAGCCAAGGAGTACTAGAAGCACACCTCTAATTAAACATAGTTCAGTTTATTGGCTTATTACAATGAGGGAGAACACACTATAGACCTCTAAGAATGAAGGTGTTAGGCAGGACTTCTGGGATTTTCCTGGAGAAGGAAATGGCAACCCACTTGGGTACTCTTGCCTGGAAAATCCCACGGACGGAGAAGCCTGGTAGGCTATAGTCCATGGGGTCACAAAGAGTCAGACAGAACCGAGCGACTTCACTTTCACTTTCTGGGATTTAAGCTTGTGATAGACCTGGGGCAGGCTAAAGGAAGTGAAGCTTTGCAGGGGTTGAATGCTGTTAAGAAGTAGGGATAAATCTATGTTGGAGTATTTTCATAAATTTTAGCTAGATGATGGGTGGAATAAAGTGAGGCTAAAGGAACAGTCCACTCACATCAGCCAGAATGGGGATATTCTTGGTCATTTTTGTGGGTTTAATCTTTTGTCTTGATCCATTGTGGTCACAGAGTGGCTTTTTCTCATGCTGGTATTTTGTGAAATTGTTTGTGTTCAATTTCTGTTTACACCACTGCCTGCCTAAGAGTGCCAGGCCAGTCCCCAGGTTTGTTTCCTTTCTAAGTTTCCTATTTTCTAAGGGTAACATTTACAGGTCAAGGAGGCATCCCTAACTATTTTTTTTGAGTTTAAGCTCTGACAAAAATGAACCAACACCAAGGTTTCCCCAACTTCATTCAGCACCATATTATATAATTATTACTCAGTGTTGTTAACCATTCCATTTCAAATTAAATGAATATTTTACAAAGAAACTTTATGTCATTTCTGTAAATAGGCATTAATATTTAGTGACTCAAAATAAGAGCTAAATATAAAGAAAATACAATGTAATAAATTCTAGCTGGATGATTTTTCCTGCTAAAGGTTTTGAGGCTAAAGCCTGCTCTCATTTCATTTAAAAAATTTTTTTGAACTTGAAGAGAGGTTTAAAATTATCAGCATATTGAGATTTTTCACTTGATATGATTTTTAAGAATTGAAAAATAAGCACAAATTAAACTTATTACTATGATCACCATCAGTATTTGATACCGTTTGAATGCTATCTAAAACAATCATACCTATTCTTATTTTTACCATGTTTGTATGCCTCTCATGTATTGAAAAAACACTCACCTATACATTCTGTATATGTCTATTGAAAAAACACTCACCTATACATTCACTATATACATTCTTTATATACTTAGCTTTCTGAGTCTGAAATATCCAGAAGATAATTTTTGCATTTGGTGATCTATTACAGCTGTTTTATTGAAAACAGGGTGCTTCCATAAGAAAGAAAATTGCTCTAATTCATTTTATTAACTCTTTGACATAGGTTGTTTTGCCCGTAGAAGGAAAGTCTGTACACTGCATAGGGATTTACATAAAATCTAATTTCTAGTACACACCATCTGCAAGTGCTCTTTCTTTGTTTACAATTATCCTCACTTCCATTAATTTTTAAGCAGCAAGATGAAATAGCACAAAAGAAAGAAAACTAAGCCAAAACACAGGACACTTGAGTCTCCTTTCAAAAGCTGTCTCTATAACATTGGTCATATCATTTGCCTTCATTTTTCTCATCACTGAAGTATTAACCCAATTCATGTATTTGTTGTAAGAATGAAATGAAGTGATAAGCTGAATGATAATATTATTATTTTCTAATAAAAAGCAAAATTCTTCTACTTAGCTTGTGTTGTACTCATAGGTTTACAGGCTTATCAAGCTTTCTTTCAATGAAAGACTTCACATAGCAGTTTTGATCACAGAGGGGTTAATCTTAAGCATGTAACTTTTCATGATCGTCTAAACTTTAGTTGTGGATTGAATGCTAAGTTGTTTTCCTTTCTTTTGAACTTTGAAGGCCTTTTTCCAGATGGTGTCATGTGGCACACTATTTGTGTTGTAGTTCCTGATGACTTTGAAAGCTCATTCCATCAGAGATGCCTCACCGCCTCGCCAGGGACCCGGAATAGCCAGCCTTACCATATGTTTCTCCATCCCTACCCTCCAAGCTCTTTTGCCGCTTTGCCTGCATAACAAATATAAATATGGTTCTGGACCTAGATTTCTCCCAGATGAGCAGACTTCAAAGTAAGTGTGAGGTCTCCAGGAGAAGACTTTTCCTGTGTCCATCTGTGTGCCCATTGCCAACTACGTGTCTGGTTTTCTTACCGATACAGTGATTAAAGGAGGTGACAAAAGTAGGGAGACAGGAGAGAGCCCAAAGTGGTTTGTGATTATCCAGAGCTGGAAGTGAATGGGGGAAATCAGATAAAATTAGATTTTCCATCTGGAACAACACATTACGTTGCGAATGACAAATTTAGTGCAAGCAGCAGGTTAGCAGTGACATGACATCAACATATACACTGTAACTTTGCATGTCATTATTTAACATGCTAATATATCACTATTATATGCTCATTACTGGCAGCAGCATCATGCTGCACAAGAGATCATTATTTACTCGAGGGCCATGTCAGTGACAGATGAGGATCGTATAATGCAGCAGCTACCCTAGGTTTTTCATAATGGAAATGAAATAAGACTTGTGTGTAAGTCGAACTACAGATATGATGGAGTGAAGTAGAATGGCCTTCCAGTTCTTTCATGGGGACTTGACTATCATTCCCAATCTGAGTATATAGCATTCATCTGCACACTCTTCCACTTGCACTGTTTCACTTTTTCTTTCTGCTTTCTTTTCTTTATCTTTCTCTTCTTTTAAAAGGGTTTTCCATGTTTCGCTTTCTTGCTTCTTTTTCTTTCGTAGGCTCTTCCTCTTGGGCCAAGGAATATTTCCCTGTAAATGCTGTATTTCCTTCTATTCTTAAACAGTGTATGGGTATTTATTGAGTAGACTCTCAGTGCTTCCCAGTTGTGAGGTTCTATTCATAGTTGTTGAACCTCACTTCCTTCCTCTCAGAGCACTGCGTATTATGAAATCATGGAATGCCTGGCTTGCTTTAGGATAATGGTGCCTCTTGGCAGGAGGTTTGACAAAGGCCAAAATGTTGGTACCAGTAGAAGAAAATGTTCATCAGAATATGAACTTATATTAGGGCACATTAACTCTTTCATCCTGTACCATTTTGTGGGCAAGATGCAGGACATATTGGAAATATTCAGTAAATAATGCTTTCAGAAAAAGAGATATTCACCTTCATAGTAGATGTTCACTAACATTTTGCAGAATGAATAGATGAATAGAGTGAATAAATAAATGCTGTTTATTCAATTTTATTTTCCTACCCTTGTTTAAACCTAGATAGCTTTTTCATCACATTAGGTAAATGTGAAAAGAATTAAGGAAATTTGGTACTAATTATGTCAGTGCATTTTTCTCTTACTACAAAACCTTATGGGGCTCTCTTATCATGTTGAGGAGTGAAATGACTAAGGATAATACTTGAGTAATAGTTTAATTATCACCACAGTCTTGGGAAATTCCATCATCCCCTTTTTCATTCTTCATCTTCTTTTCCAATAATCAGTGATGAGAAAAATAGACATGTCTAGAAAAACATATTTTCCAGGACAATATTTCTTTTTTCACTTCTCATATTATCACAGATTTGCTGCTTGAACCAGAGTCCTGGTAGGACTGGTTATAGGGTCACCAGGACCATTTGGGGATACAAGCTCAAAATCAAAGTCTAGGAAATCCCTTGTCAGTATTTATATAATAATTCCTGTTAGATCATTTAATTTCAGAATTTGCTTTAAGAAACTTCTCTAGAAAAATTAAATATGACACATAAAGTTGACATCAACATGGAATATTAACTGCTTTATCATTTTTTCCTTTTGTTGATCATTTTCCTTTAATGTATTTGCAATTTAATTTTTGTGTGTAACCATTTCTTTACTGCTTATTTTTCTGACCTCGTTACCAAGCTCATCCCCATAGTAAGATTTTTTCAGTATTCATTAAATGTTTATTGATATTATTGCTATCATATCTTAATCGAAAAATTTTGTTGTCATTTGAAAAAGCAATGTATCAAAAAGCAGAAGACTAATGATTTTTTAAAAGGTTAAAGAAATACATTGTTCATTTTGAAAAACATAAATCTTATATCATTTTCTATGGATATACTAACAAAACTTGTAAAAATTGTAGTACTGGAGTAAAAACATTTTCTGTTGTTCTTAGGAACTTGGTAAACATCTTTCTATATTAAAAATAACTATACTTATTAAAAATAAAATGTAAAACACTTTTTCACTAAGTGACGAGGCAATATGCATTTCTTAAGCTACCTTGCCAAACACTATTGGGACGTGTTAATTCATATCACAATACATAGACACACCAAGGACAGAGCCAATGTTTAATGCTGCCAGTAGTAACACAGCCCTGCTAGTGAGGTAGAATCCATACCTCTGCTATGGAATCCTTGCCAATAGACTGTATCTGGTAGATGATCTACACTGCTCATTACTTTGTTTATTCTTTTCAAGGATGATGGGAAGAATAAGTCTATAGTGAAGTGAGTGAAATTGCTCAGTCGTGTCCGACTCTTTGCGACCCCATGGCCTGTAGCCTACCAGGCTTCTCCGACCATGGGATTTTCCAGGCAAGAATACTGGAGTGGGTCACCATTTCCTTCTCCAGGAGATCTTCCCGACCCAGGGATTGAACCCGGGTCTCCTGCATTGTAGGCAGACGCTTTCCTGTCTGAGCTACCAGGGAAGAATAAGTCTATAGTAGCCACGTTTTTCCTTCATTTCTCAAACTGTCTGATATGTAAAGAGAACACAGTCCATACATTTCTGTTTTTATTTACATTTACTTCATCTATATACTATTTTGTAAATATAAGTTAATATCCAGAAACTTGGATTCTTCATTTCTAAATATAGAAGAAATCCCCCTTTGTCACAAATAAATTAACTTGTCCCTAGGGAGTTTAATTTTTATTCCAAATTAAAAAATAATAATTATAACAGATTACAACTATAGAAGGGTTTTATTATAATATCTCAATATACAACAAATACTAAAAAGATATCATCTCTCAGATAGATGCAAAGCACCAGGCAAAGATGACTTGATTAATATAAGTACATTAGAGCTCTCTCTCTGTATGTAAATATGCATATATATATATGTGTATATATATGGGAGTGTGTAGCCTGTTGCCAAAATGAGGGGTCATTGCTCAGGCAACTCAGGTAGCTCTCACAAGTAAATCAGAAACGTCGGAGTTCCTTCCCTCATCCTCCTGTCTTAAAACCCTTCTTTGTGCATCTGTGTGCGTATGCTCAGTTGTGTTTGACTATTTGTGACCTGTGGACTGTAGCCTGCCAGGCTTCTCTCCTCTAGGCAAGAATACTGGAGTGGGTAACCATTTCCTACTCCAGGGGATTTTCCTGACCCATGGATCAAAACTGCATCTCCTGCTTCTCCGGCATTGGCAGATAGATTCTTTACCACTGCACCACCCGGGAAACTCATCTTCGTGCCTCTTATTAACAAAATTAACAAGAAACATTGTAGAGTCCCAGTCACAGCCGCAAAAAGCAGAGGAGAGAGCTGGGGCTGAAAATAGAATAACTGAAACAGAAAGCAAGCATCCAAACAGCCTCAGCTGTAGATTCACTTTGTACTGCAAATAACCACTCTTCATGAATGTCTTATGTTAATTTATTTGTTCTAATACAATGCTTTGTTAGACCCTCACAAAAGCTACTATCTTAGGGACAAGTACAGAACCCTAACTCCATGGAGCTGCCTTTTGTTCCGTTGCTGTTTCCTGCAGACTCTGTCATACAAGGCATACATTCTTATTAGCACATAGCTCTTAGTTTGGTCATAGAAATAAAAGCACAGTGTTACCCCAAACTTATTCTCAGTAAGATTCAAATGTATTTTCAGCCCTCTGTAGCTGAAGCATGAGCTAAGATTTACAAAGCTTGGGCTTCCCAACAAAATCTGGTCCTTTAGGATTTTCAGTAACTTACAAAGCGTGGTTTTTTGGCCAGTGGGGTGGCATCCAACCAAGGTGCAGACAGGGCTCATCACCTGGACGTCCCATGGTGTTAGCTGAAAGGCATTCTCAACGTTCATCACATTCTCCTTCCTCAGCCTCTGAGTGTTTTGAAAAGTGCTTCATTTGTTCTGAAATGAATGCCCTGCCACTTCTCTCCTATATGTTTGCATGATATTTTATATATACTTAATCCATTTTATATATTTAGTTAGATAAAATAAATTTGCCTTGTAAATAGCTAAAGGTTCCTCAAGATAATAAAAATATAAAATTCTGATCTGGTAAATTTATATTCTTTGGAAGTGAAAATTTGCAGATATGAGGGCGAAATGATAGGTTAAAACTTGAAATGCACAGAGAATATGGCAAATGTTACAAGTGAATCATGAGGGTAGATGGTTAGGATTGAAAAAAAAAAAAGATTTTTGAAAATAGTATGCTTAAGTAGAAACCCTAATTCTGGCACTAACTGGCCATGAGCTCTTACAAGATTCTTGACCTAACTGGGACTCAGTTTCCTTATTAGGAATACTGTCAGTATTTTTGTTGTTGTTGTTCAGTCGCTTACTTATATCTGACTCTTTGTGACCCCATGGACTGCAGCACCTCAGGCTTCCCTGTCCTTCACCATCTCCCAGAGCTTGCTCAAACTCATGTCCATTGAGTCGGTGATGCCATCCAACCATCTCATCCTCTGTTGTCCCCTTCTCCTCCTGCCTTCAATCTTTCCCAGAATCAGGGTCTTTTCTAATGAGTCAACTCTTCGCATCAGGTGGCCATAAATACTGCTAGCATTTACTTCATAAAATTATTGTGAAGTTGGAATGAGATAGTCTATGCAAAGAATTTAATCTAGCACCTGGAATACAGTAAATACTCAGAAAATGCTCGAGGGTGAGAAAAATCCCAGGCCCATGTAAATATAGTTTTTTAAATTAAACGTGATGAAATTCCTCTTGTTTCTTCCTTTCAGTCTATGTAAAACATGTAAGAACTAAAATTCAGATTTGATTCTGCTATAAGTTTACAAACGGGTTGCTCTTATTCCTCACAACTTTGTCTTTTTATTTTTAATGCTTTTAAAATTATTTTAAAGACATTTTAGAGAATATTACTATCTCTGTTTTTCCCTTTTAACAGAAGTTTAGGAGTGATTAATGCTGGCAAGAGGGAAATCTGGAAGACAGTGGGCTAAAATCCACAGGGCCCTCTTGGCCTCTCTATGCCTATCCATATTACATGATATCCAACACGCATCCTCTGATCGAAATGCAGTGAGATACTGGGTAAGAATAATTGACTTCAGGAGGCCAGATGCAATTTAGTCTAACCTACCTGTCCCTTGACTTGTTCACTGAACAACAAGTCATTCCAGACACTATAATAACAGATGAAAACACACTACGGCCATTAATATCATCTTGTTTTTATCCTCTGCTTTGTTCCTTTGGGAAATTGAAGGATTTTTGTTGGCTGCAAGGATTTAAAAGTTAGGATATGATCTAAAAGTTTTTTGGCTGATTTGGAATTTTGTGTGATCTCTGTTTCAGTTGTATTTCCTCTGGGTATAATCAAGTAGAGGCTGATGCAGAAGAGCCTCATCCTTCTCATAGGTCCATGGAACTGTGTGCAACCATCAGCTGCACCCTCAGCAATTTTTAAGCCATTCTTTTAAATTCTGCTCAAAAGCGTCCCAGGTTTGTAACCCAGAGGCCTCTTCTCATGTGCAGATCTGTCTCACGTTCATGGGACTGCTTCTTTCATGTCTGCCTCCTCACTAGATCACAATCAACCTGAAGTCAGGACTAAGCCTTATTGAATTTGCACTTCAGGACCTAACTGTACCTTGCACATAGTGGGCATTCAATAAAATATAAATATTAATAAATATGTATTAATATTTATTCAATACAGGATATACTAATAAATTGATGAACACAGTTCAGTAAAGGTTACATTAATAAATAGATGAGGATATTTCAAATGGCTGAATGTGGAGTAAAGTCTGAGAAGGAATTGGCATATGGGGATAACATGGAATATCGAAACTGACAAGGAAATTACTTGACTGGATAAAAAGAGCCATAAATCTAAGTGGGGTTTAAATGGAGATAGAGATTAGAATACTTCTGAAGATAAGTTAATAGACTTTCTGTTTTTATTTATAAACACATTTTTCTGGTTATAGTAACATTCAGTGCTCAAATAAAGGTCAAGGTAATTACTGAATTATTCTAATAGATCTTGAAGGGAGTGGAATGTTATTCAGAGTGGTAATTAAGTAACTTCCAAGTTTGACCACACTTTGCTGATTAAACTGTCTTAGAAAATAGCAGTGAAGTAAATAAAAGTATAAATGAATCATATGTTGTACATCTGAAACTAATATGATGTTGTATGTCAATTATACCTCTAAAAATAAAAAAAAACTTTTTTAAAGTATACATTTATATCATATGCAACTTATAAAGTACTTGTAGTATCAGAAGAATTAGTGTGTTGAACATAGTGATGAAATTGTCAAAGCTTCATATATGGAATGAAGCAGTTTGGAAAAAATTTTTTTTCTGAAATTTCACATTTGTTGGTTAGGAATGCAAAGTCCTTTTCAATGTGCCTGTTCCAACCTCAATCCTACCTATCTCTACAACCTCATTTCTTTCCAGTTTCTTTCAGACCTCAGTGAAAGTGTCACCATTCAATTCTAGTCTTTTACATACATGTCTTCCTCCATTCCATCCTTTAGAATCTGCTCAAATTCCAGCTCTTCTCTGGAGTCTTCCCCGACTCCGTCAGCTTGGGCAATTCCAGTGTCTGTGCTTTAGCAGTTAACTATATCACTTAGCGTATCCCTCTATCTCCACCATGCCAGAGGGTGTGTCCTGCAAATTAGGGGCCATGTTATATTTGTATCTATATTTTTACCACCTAGCACCCTGCCTGTTATAGAGTGTCCTTGACATTGTTTAGTCGTTAAGTCATGTCTGAGTCTTTTGCGACCCCATGAACTGTAGACCACCACGTTTCTCTATCCATGGAATTTCCCGGGCAAGAATACTGGAGTGGGTCACCATTCCTTCTCCAGGGGATCTTTCTGACCAGGGCTCAAACCCATGTCCCCTGCATTGGCAGGCAGATTCTTTACCATTGAGCCACCTGGGAAGCTTGTTATAGAGTGTGTATCTGATGAATAAATCAATGCTGAATGAGATTTTAGGAACTCTTATAATTTATTTATTTATTTTTCTCTTTGGCCATGCTGGGTCTTTATTGCTGCCCAGGCTTTTCTCTAGTAGTGCATGGGCTTCTCATTGTGGTAGTTTCTCTTATTGCAGAGCGTGGGCTCTAGGGCATATGGGCTCCGGTACTTGTAGCACACGGCTCAGTAGTTGAGGCTCCCAGGCTCCAGAGTACATGTTCCATGTTTGGCACATGGGCTTAGCTGTTCCATGGCATGTAGAGTCTTCCCAGATCAGGGATTGAACCTGTGTCTCCTGTATTGGTAGGCAAGTTCTTTACTACTGAGCCACCAGCGAAGCCCTCAGGAACTTGGAATGAAAAAAAAAAAAAAATCTAATTGAGTAAATCTATTGATAATGCTTTGATGTTTGGATGTGATGTGTTACATTAATTGTGGGGAAAAGTAATTTGGGAAAAAAGGAGAGGAAAAAAATAGGCCCAAGCAAATAGCTGAAGCCTCAGAATCGGAGGGCAGGCCTGGGCTACACTGCAGTTTTTGCCACAATATAAATCTTACTTGGTTTTAAACCCAAGAAGATGTACAACCGAGCTTTCACAAATCAACATTTTCTAGGTATATGAAAGATCCATTTGGAGTTCAGGCCTACCAGTTCAATACCTTTCCCTCAATAACCATAGCAAGCAGAAGGTATTTAACTTCATGAATTATAAAATGACAAGAAACATTTCTGTATTGGTTGTGGATTCAATCCCACAACAGGTTCAAAAGTTCAGAAGCAGCTAATACCTAAATTTATCATAGTAAAGGTTACTACATGAGCAGCATTTTTAAATAATATATACCTTAAATTATTGAAGGTTAGCAGCAACAGGTAAGAACATGGTCTTTTTAAGTATCCTCTTGTTTCCTAAAATGCTTCAGTGCTTTTCCAGTATTCCTCAGAGTAATAAATTATAGAACTATGTACATTTTATTATTAGCAGATAACTGCTTAGAATATTTTATTGTAAATAGATATTTTAAGTCTCATTTTCTCCAGATGTACACTTATTGAATGTTTGTTCTGTGCCTGGCACTGCAAAAGCATTTTATAAACATTAACTCATTTAACAATCTTATGAAGTGATTTCTATTATCAATCCCATTGCACAGATGAAAAAACTATAGCTGAGAGAGCACCAGAAACAATCTATTCTTATTTTTATCTCCAAAGCTTTGCTAATTCTATTGCCTTTGCCCAGAAGGTTTCCTCTCTCTCAATTCTCTATTCTATTTTCTCTTCAAGGCCAATTTAAAGTTTCGTTCATGCACTTTCTTGCAATCTTCCCAAAGTTTTCTGGACTAATGTGGCTTCCTTTATGCAATTATCCATTAATTCATTCATCCATCCACTGTCCATCCAGCCATCCATTCACCTTTATTAAATATTGTTGTGTGAAAGGTGTGGGATTCTCTGCTGATCCTGCATTCATTTATATATTGACTTGTGCTTCACATAATAGGCTTGTCTCCCTAATGAGATCAGAAACTGCTTGAGGGCAAGCATATCTGAAGCTTCTTTTAAATGAACTCAGAACCTGCATACTTTGTGTCAGGAAGTTCAAAAGAAACTGGAGTAGGAGAAAGAAGTGGTCAGAGAATGTGGAGAACCAGGAGAATTGTCAGTACTATTTAGATCTTCAGAATGGTTTATAAGGATGACAAACAACCAAAAAGACAACTGTTTAGATATAGTTGGGGGGCAAAGTTTCTATTCTTGACACTCAATGCTTCTACTACCTGAAAAGAGACCCTTGGTGCCTAGAAAGTGGGATTAGTCTTGGGATTGAGAGCCAGATTTCAGACAATTTAGGAGGTTAATGAGGAAGTGAAGAAAGTAGCTTTAGATCTCTCATTCAAGTATTTGACAGAAAATAGAAAGCAAGTGAAATTCTAATTATGAAAGGCCAAAGAATGAGATTTTTAACATACAAGAACCTATACCTGCTAGAAAGCAAAAACTTACAGAGAAAGGGTTGAGGAATTTCCATGACTGACATGAAATTGTCCCCCACCCCTTCTAGGGGAAAAGAGAAGATAATCCAGTTCCCTCCTCTGACCCTTGCAAGGGCCAGCTAACCCTCTGGGCTATTGAGATCTGTCCTTCATTCCTAACTGCCAGACAGAGCAGTTCCTTTCCCTGCCTAAAAGGCTGTCTGACAGATATTGACCAAATATAGCTGCTTTTTTCTTTCATCACCATTCAATTTGCTTAAATAAAAAGTCCAATGAAAAATGACTTCCTCGAATATATCTATACTGCATCCATCCTCTCCCGTTATTTTTGGATGTCTCTCTGGAGTGATTTGGTTATATGCATGTAACTCCCCATTCACCAAGTCTAATATGCAAGTCTTAAATTTTTAAAATTGCCTGGGCGGTCTATGGACAGTACAGAAACAGTGCAGGTCGTCCGTTTGTGACTTGAAATCTGATACTCTGAATCCAAAGGAATTACCCACCATATCCATCTCTATTGCATTTCGTGTCTCCTTTTCCTCCCCGTCGTTCACCAGACAGTAATGTTCTCAGATCAAATATCCTCTATAAATTGAGAGGACATTTAGCTGATTTATGGGGCTTTTAGCTATTATATACTTACCTATTCAATAAAAGTAAGTACTTACATCACATGACACATATGCTACCTTCACAATATAAGATCTTTCCTTCAAGGGATTCAGGCATCAAATTGTAATGAGATTTCTTGTAGCTAATACATCACTTAAGGGCAAACTGACATTCTGAATCTATTTCTTTCTTTTTTTTTTCTCAATGGAATTCTGAATACAGCATTCTTCATAAGATCCTTAACATTATTAAAATTTTTATTTTCTTTTTTAAACAGAATGTAAACCTGTTGAATAAAGAAACTAGGAGCAGGAATATTAGTTTTGCACATAAAATCAGAAAAGGAATATTGCCTTGGTCTTTTATATAACATTGCCAATTTCCAGAGCCAGAAGCAGAGTGCTGCCTTAGCATCTATGCTGTAGGAAAACCTTGAGGGTAAATATATCTACGCGGGATCTTATTTCAGTGTATCAATCAACCCATCAACAAGAAATGAACAAATATTTACTCCACAAAGTATCTGAGTATATAAAGAAGTGTAAGACCTATCCCAATAGAGTAAATTGCTTGAAAGTCACTATAAATTCAGGCTTTCTCAGCATCGGCTCTATTGACATTTTGGGCCAGATGGCACTTTGTCGTGGGTGGCCATCCTGTGCATCGTAGATAGTTTAGCAAAATCTCCCAGCTAGAGGCTAGTAGCACCCTTCCCCAGTTATGAAAACTGAAAAAAAAAAAAAGTTTCCAGACCTTGCTCGTGGTCTCCTGGAGGATAACATCATCCTCAGTTGAGAAACTCTGCTCTAACCAGACCTACCATGTGAATATGATTATTGCAAAATTCCAGTCTGTTTGGATCTACTACTGCAAAACCATGTTATGACTCTGGGAATAGTGGAAATGTTGCCTCTTTTATTCCCCATTATTATGCTTCTTGGTGCTGTAAGTGTTAATTAATTAGTAGATGTGGTGATAGGCTTCCCTGGTGGCTCACTAAAGAATCCACCTGCTAAGCAGGAGATGTGGGTTCGATTCCTGGGTTGGGAAGATCCCCTGGAGAAGGATATGGCAACCCACTCCAATATTCTTGCCTGGGAAATCCTCTGCACAGAGGAGCCTGGCAGGCCACAGTCCATGGGGTCACAAAAGAGTCAGGCACGGCTTAGCAACTAAACAACAACAAACATGGTGATAAACGCTTTCAAGAGAGAGGTTTCACCAAACCTGTTTGCTATATTGTGGTTTAGGGAGGCTCAGAAATTAAAGCAGATCTGAACCAGAATTATAGAGTAAGAGAAGTTGGTTGCTGGTACTCATCCCACAGTACTCTTTATTGGAGTGACCTAAAACCTACTTCTGGCTAGAGATTCCTCTATTTCAGACCTAAGCAATATTCATTACTCATCATCTCATTGTAACTCAAACTGATATTGTCTAAAAGTGAATTTAATATCCTGCTGTATGCTGAAGGTTGATTTCCCTCCCAAATTTGCAGGTCACAAGAAGAAGATGGCCATTTATGAACAAGAAAATGGGCTCTCACCAGACACTAAATCTGCCAACAACTTGATCTTGGACTTCCCAATTTCCAAAACTGTGAGTATTAAATTTCTGTTGTTTCTAGGCCACCTCATTTATGATATTCTGTTATAGTATCCTGAACAGACTAAGACAAATCCTGTTGCAAAAATAAGTCAGCTTCCCAATCAGCCTATTTCTATTTATGGGGTCAGCATTCTCTAAAAGTCTCATCTAACCTGTCCATATCCTTCCCCATATTCCAGAAGCTTCCAAGTCCTACTGGATTTTCCTCTTCGGTGTCATTTCAATTGAACACTACCTCTCTTGTTTCTGAGGATCCGCATCCTCATAGTCACCTGGCTGAGTCATTGCCCCACTTCCAAGAGCTCCTAGCCTCAGTGTCTCCCCTTCTCAGACTCTCTCGCATGTGCTCTCAGACTTTTAATACCATCTGCCACCCGCTTTAGGGAACTGGATCATGTAACTCTAACTTTTTGAAGCAGAAATTTCTTAGCATGCTATTCTGAGTTGTTCCTCTGTTTATTTCATTTTTCCATCTCAACAGTTTTTGTTTGTTTTGTTTTGTTTTCAGGTCTGACTAGATCCTCCGAATCCTTATTCACATTCTAATCACCCCAATCTCTGTAGTTTATGGTTCCTAATCCAGTGTGTTCTTTCCTCCCTGCTGCTAACCCAACTTTATATTGGAATAATGATAATTACTATTTATTGAAAGCCTAAAGCCAGACAGGTACAGGGCCAAGTGTTTACCTATGAG
The DNA here is from genome assembly GCF_910594005.1 of Cervus elaphus. Taxonomy (NCBI): domain Eukaryota; kingdom Metazoa; phylum Chordata; class Mammalia; order Artiodactyla; family Cervidae; genus Cervus; species Cervus elaphus. Next base: position 68,794,495 of record NC_057826.1, read on the forward strand.
GTAAACATCAGGTCCATCAGGTAGTCTTAGCCCTGCTTGTCAAGCTCTGAGACGTTAAATACTGTGTCCAACTTCACACAACCAGGATATGGTAGGATAAGTATTTGAATCTCATTCCATCTGGCTGCCACACACAAGTTCTTAACCATTAAGTGCATGGTGTTACACAGTCACTTATGGGTTTACATATTTGATGTTAAGTGAAAGATGGGTAAACACAGAATAAGAAGAGTTTCTTTCCTGAAATGACCTGTCTTCCAAGTAGGATCTCTGGAAGTTTACTCTTTTCAAGAGTAAGTCTGACAATCTATGGGCCTTTCAGTTGTAAAGAGAAACAATAGACTTTGATGAAAGAGTAGTTGGAAATTTGCATGCTGTGCAACCAAGATTATAAAACCCATGCATGACAGCAATTGGCTAGTAAGTGCATCAAGAGGGCACCTTAGATACCCACCACTAGTCAGTTAGGTCAAGAATATAACTCAAGAAGAAGGCAAAAAATAAAAAGGAGGACTAGAAAGTAGATTAGACCTAACACTGAGAGTCTAATAGTGACTAGAAGAGGAAAATCTTTTTCTAGAGAGGAAAAATTTATGATAAAATGAGCTCTCTACCTATATTAGAAAGAATTAATTGGGTATATACATTTTCTTTAGTTTAATAAATTTTAATAGGAAAAATTATTTGTTATATTGGTTCATCTAAGCTAACTTTCTACTTAATTAAAATCTATGGTCTTATTTAAGGTATTGTACAATTATAATGTATGAGAATATAAGCATTTGAAAGGTACTATCTAAATGTACAAGATAGGATTCCTTTTGATTGATTCTTTTAGGTTATCTGTTACATAATAAGCTCTCGCAGAGTCTCAAAAGAGGACAGAGTTTGCTTATTGTCTAATTAATAATATTATATTAGGCACTGTGAGTAAACCAAAAATTATTATAACACAATTCCCAGTCACAAAGGAACTTAAAATCTAGCAGGGTAATTAAGACAAACTTACAAAGAGGTATAACATAATGCAGAAGGTAATACATGCTGTAAATATTCTAAAATGGACTTCAGAGATTTCTGGAAAAGGAAATGTTTGAGGTGCTTCTTAAAGGAATGGTTTGGAAGATATAAAAAGGAGATGAAAGAAAAGAAAGAATTTTACATAGAGGAAATATTGTGATGCACTCATACCATATCACATAAAGATTTGAGGGTAGGGGGGTGGGTGCTGGGGTCTTGTTCCATCAACAGCTATAGGTAGTATGAGAAATTTCAACAAATCTTCCCGAACAGTACTTGTATTCCAGGCAAGCTGGATAAAGCCCAGGTCTGCTCTTATGGATTGGAAGAAGCCACTTGAGTACATCACTTGGGGAGCTTTGAATCTGACATTAGAGACAGATTTGTACGATACACAGCCTTTTAACATTTTAGATAGGGACCCATCTGCAATATGTAAAAAGAAATACTATTTACACAGATCTCATAGGCAGATGAATATAGGAACCTAGTCAGGTTTACAAGATTATTATATGCTCTGGGAATAAGATAATGCAAGAATGGAAAACAGACTAATAAATGAGAATTATAGCAAGAGAGGTGATCAAAATTTAGCAATTGATTTGTTGAAATGCATGTGTTGGCAACAATTTATCCCTTACAGTGTCACAAACTAAGTTTATTTGCTCTTCTAAACATGGGAAAATCTGATTAAATAGTTTTCATTACTGTGTATATACACAATTTTAAAAATAGTTGATGAGAACTTCAATGAATGTATTAATATTTTGAGAGCAGTTTGGCTAGTTTTATCTTTTGTTTCAGAAGAGATCTGAAGAATTAAAAATTTTCTCAATATTCAAAAAATTTTTGGAGATGATAGATTTTTTAAAGGTCAGAAACAAAATTAAGACCAAAAAAGAAAAAGAAATTCAAAAGCCTGGTTTATCTAGACTAGCTACATTCCAGAAATTGAGTTGGTAGTATTGATATAATTTATCTTCAACATCCCTATCTTTACTTTAAACAGGACTTAATAAAAAACAATAAAAAGCTATGACTTTTTAAAACTAAAACTGAAATACTGTAAAGGGAAAATTAGCTTAAGGGATTTACCCTGGCATATCACATCCGTTGATTGTAAGTATCAAGGCATTTTTATTTTTTTTTCCTAACAGTATAAAAATAAACAAAAGTTGCATTCTTAATAGCTACATTTAAAAAATGAGGACAGCATTCATGATGCCAATGCAAATACTGCATCAATATAATACAAGCATACAAAATGCCAGCCAGCTTGGCAAAAAAATCCTATCAGTAAGGTTCTCAAGCTCACTGCCATCTCAACCCCTATTGGAGCCAAGGTTGAAAGTATAAAAACACACCCTTATCTGCAATTCTGTCTGTCAGAGTCGAAGGAAACAAGAATTGAATTAACACTCTGAAAAGTTTCCTATTTCAGGTGATAAAACCAAAAGGTATATATAAAATCACTGCAAAGGAGAATCTGTTGTCACTTGTGTTGTCTGGTGATACAAATGGGAAAATAAGAGGCTGCTAGTTTCTAAATAACATCTCTTCACAGATAGACAGATGCTGCCTAAAGAATCGGTCAACCCAATGAAACAGGTGATCTTACCTGAGCTTGGCATCATGTAGATTAAATAGTGGGTGGACTTTTCTCCCTACATTTTATCTGGTTTGTATAGTATACTATAATCTAGTCAAAGCATCATTGAGGCATGACCAAATTATATTCAGCAGTCAGAGTGATGTCTAGGAGAATGCTGGAGGTGTCTACCCATGAAAACAGTGTCTACCCATGAAAACTTGAATTTAGTCTAAAGTGTTTTCCTTGTTCTTGGTGGATCTGCATCTGGGAAACACAAGAAAATTACCTGAATATTCATTTTAATTTTTTTTGTTGTTGTTTTTACTGGGAGGAATGGTTATAAAGCCAGTGTCATTTTATTTTTAACAGAAAATTTTCTAAGGGAGATTCCTAGAGCCACAATATAACACTTAATGTTAGATTTGTGTTAGAGAATTAAATGCAGATCTCAGATTTATAATTGCAAAATAAAGGCATGGAAAACTTTGGATTTTGAGAATCTCACCATGTGTTGGAATAAAAGGACCCGTGGTGGTCCTTCTGTAGAATAGTTTGGTTAAAAGCACACAAGTGAAAAACATGATAAAATCATTTCTAGAAACCTGAAAATAAATTTTGACTGATGAGCTAAACTATTTCTCTCTCCTCTGGAGAGAGAAAAAAGATGAAATGTTTTTACTCTAAGTGAGAGAAATTAAAGTAAGATCTAATAAACTTCTGGACCAGAACTGTCCAATAAAACTTTCTTCAGTGAAATAGAACTGCATCTGTGCTGTCCAGTATGTTAGCCAGTAGCCATATGTTGCTAATGGATATTTGAAATGGGGCTGATGTGACTAAGGAACTAAAATTTTAAGTCTATTTAATTTTACCTAAATACTCACATGCGGGTAGTGGCTCCTGGATTGGACAGGGTGGGTCCAGAGATAGGGAGTTGTTAAACATCAGACATGTGGACCTCAGTGAAGGAGGAGAGTGTCACCCATCTCACAAGGCCCTTTGCTGGTCTCTTTACATCAAGTTGGGCCCCCTCTACCACAGCACAACTTTGTCTCATTTATCTAACGAGGATTCCAAAAGTTAGAATAAATTCTGAATTTGAAAATCTGAAATAGCTGAATAGAGGCCTCATTTTAAAAAAATATTTATTTATTTGGCTGCTCCTGGTCTTAGTTGTGGTCTGTGGGATCTAGTTCCCTGACCAGGGATCCAACTCAGGCCAGCTGCATTGGGAGCGTGGAGTCTTGGCCACCGAACCACCAGGGAAGTCCTGAGACCTCATTTTTAAATCTTAAGAAGCATAAGTTATATTTAAAAGGCTAGGTAGACACTCAGTTTTCATTTGGCTAGGGGAAGAGCTTGAGATATATTAATATTGAAAATATATCTCTTGAGAAGACCACCGATAGTAATATGATATAATATCATGTTGCAAATGATGTCTAATATAAAATGAGTTTGTGTTTCAAAAGTTCATGTGTAAAGTAGAATGTATAAGTGGCAAACAGAACTCAGAATGCATTTTCCCACTGAAAACTTGACATTAGATTACAAATTAACCAAAGTAGAAAACAAATCACTCAATATTACAGCGTAATACCAGGGCTGCATTCAGTGGTATGAACTGACATAGCTGAACTAATATCTACAACCTTGCAATATTCTTATATACTTGCTAAATAGCGTCTGCTTTACTCTACCCCTTCACAATCACAGCCCCTTAAGACTCTGACCTTTCTCAATCCAGACTTAAGAGTTGAAGCCTGGATCAGCAAGGGGGCTCCTGGACCCTCCTGCGGTTGGCAATTGTTTTACAATCAGTCAGTGTCCAAGCTGTAGTAGTTGCTGAATAATTTCCCTACCGTCTTCAGCATGCTCTTGCTAGAGTACTTCTATAAACATGGTACTGTGATTTCTGGGCTTCCTAGGTGGCTCAGTGGTAAAAAATCTGCCTGACAATACAGGAGACTCGAGTTTGATCCCTGGGTTGGGAAGATGCCCCAGAGAAGGGAATGGGAACCCACTCCAGTATTCTTGCCTGGGAAATCCCATCGACAGAGGAGCCTGAAGGGCTAAAGTCCATGGGGTCCCAAAGGCAACTAAACAACAACAAAAACAAAACTGTGATTTCTGGAAAATCACATGCTTTTCAAACTGAGTATTGAGGTTATAGGACTGTATAGAAATTGTCTGTTTCCTCACAGATTCTAAGTCCTGTGCAGAAGCATACCTAACTGCCATGTTGTATGTTCGGACACAGGTGTATGCTGTCTAAAGTCCTTCTTCACATAGCTGTCACCCAACGATAAGTCTCTCTGCCTAATATCTGTGGGTAGGTTGGAATCCCTCTCCTATTCAGTAGAGCTTGCCACTGGAAAGAGCCTAAGCTGCAGTGAATCATGAAGAACAATTAAAAAATGGAAAAGTATATTTTCTTGAGACCTGCTTTCTAAGAAGCATTTTTTAAATGTTATTAAATAGTTTGGATACTTACTTGAATATGAAAATGTTTTTAAAATTTTTAGTCCTGAAGAACTGGGGAAAGGGTAATCATTAAGAAAACTAATCCACTCAAAGCATTTTTTTTCCCCTTCCTTCAATGCCCTTACATATTTCTTTCTTTCTTTTTTTATTTCACCAAGTTCTAAAATTCTTAGTAGCGTGTGAATAAGCCAACTATAACATTATTTCTGAATAAGCCTGTGATGGGTGACTTGAAAAAGTAACGAAACCTCTGCCTCACTTCTGATAATTATAAATTAGGAACTGTATTCCCTGTTCTTAATTATTTTTCAAGGGTATTTATATAAATTAGATCATCCAACTAAAACGTTTTGAGATTTTAAGCTACTCCTTTGCTCTTCTGCTTCCTTGAAAACTATAAAACCATCATATTTTATAATTTTATTTTAACATTTTATATATTTATGACATATATTTACTTGGCAACTGTTTATCTAGAATTTCACCACTACAGAAGGGGTTATGGAGTTAATATAGCTTATATATTAAATAGCAGTTGTCTCAAGAAATGAATGGTATTCACATTTTCCATTATAGTTAATGCTTTCACTTGTCTCAAGAGTCCATGTAGATTCTGAGAGTCTGGTATAAAATTAATTACTATGATTTCAATAAAGATTTTCAAAGGAAAAATAATGAATACCACTATTAACACCCAAACCACTATTGGATGGGTTTCCACTGGGATACTATGGAATTTTATTTTTTGGCCCTAAAAAGATGTTTTTTTTTTAATTCAAAAGAAATTTGGAATCCTAAGTAAACAGGGAGGATACTGGATACAATATCTTTCTTTTTCTTTTCTTTCCTTTTTACTTTCAAGTAATTACTTTGCTTTATGCCCTTGCCAGCTGGACCAGAACCAAGCTTCTTACACAGAGTCAGTCGAAGCTAATCCATCTTCTCTATTGGAAAGGGTGATAGACTGCCCCCATCCAATACTCTTTCAGAAGACAAACACATTTGGAAAAGCCTCTTTCAAAAGACCACCAGTTAAAAAGAACTGGTACCTCTCAAAGAGCCATTCCATTTAATACCAGTCATCTAAAAGAATAGGTCCAATTTTCATTACCTGTTGTCAGCAGTCTATAACACAGCCACTGCTGCAACACAAGAGGTTATTCCCTTGCTTCACATTTGTGAACAAGACCCGCAGACAGCAAATATATGGCAAAGCAGAACTTCTCAGCACATCAACTTCCTGACATACGTGTTGACTATCCTCTATCAGACACAAAGACATTTTGAAAATAAAACAGAATTAACAAAACTGTCTTATTGCCTGGAATTCTTTAGATAAATGTTGCATCTCCAAACTTTGGAAGACCACCTCAAGTTGTAATAGCAGTCACACAAAGTGTGGACTGGTGGTTGGTAGAAACTGAATTTGGAGGTTCCAAATGGGAAGAAGTCATGGAATTAAAGGACCTGGATTCTAGGTCCACAGTCATCACTAACTAGAAGCAAGAGGTAAGCGTTTCATTTCCTTAAGTCTAACTTTCTGTATCTGCTAAAAAGAACAAGAATATCACTTACTCATCCACATAAAGGCTGTTATGAGGTTTGGAGGAATTTATGCAGCTGTCTTACCCTCAAATGGGCTCCCCATCCTTCTGGGAAGCATATAGCAGTGGTGACAGGTCCTTGAAACCACAGGATAAAAACACTGCATCTTCCCAGGGCATCAGTTTTATTGTAAGATTTTGTAGAATACTTGAAATTGTTTTGAATTTGGATCTTTAATTAAAATAAACACAGTTATGTCATGAATTTTACATGAACTTTTGAGATGAAATGTAAGATTTCAGTGAATTTTCTTACTTTTGAGGAACTACTTTGGTCTGTACTCCTGGATCTTCAGTGTTAACCATTCATTTTTGTCTGCTGTTTGTGCTTCTTTACTAAAAGAGTTTGATAACCCCAGTGAAGGAAAGCATCTTTCAAAACTTAAAAGCTCTCTATTAATGCACGCTCTTGGTTGTTGTCTCCTTAGTAATCATGTCAAGGAAGGGAGCATTCTCAAAAACATTTTTTTTTTGCTTTTTAATATAAAATATCTTTGTTTTTATTTAAAATTTTTCATTGAAGAATAGTTGATTTACAGTATTATATTAGTTTCAGGTATATGTACACCAGAGTAATTCAATATTCTTACAGATTATCTCCATTTAAAGTTATTATAGAATAATGGCTATATTTCTCTGCATTGAACAATATTTCCTAGTCACTTATTTATTTTATACATAGTAATTAGTATCTGTTAATCCCTAAGACTATCTTGTCTTCCACCCTTCCTTTCTCCACTGATAACCATTAGTTTGTTCTCTGTTTCTATGTGTGTTTTCCTGTTTTATTAAACACCTTTGATTTATTTTTTTAGATTCCACATATAAATGATAATATACAGTGTCTTTCCCTATCTGACATATTTCACTAAGCATAATACCTTCTATGTCCATTTACATCATTACAAACAGCAAAAATGTCATTCTTTTATGGTTGAATAATGAAGAGTCGGACATGAACTGAAGCAATTTAGCACACATTCATACACAATGTTATACTGTAGGCTTCCCAGTTGGCGCTAGTAGTAAAGAACCTGCTTGCCAGTGGAGGAGACCTGAGAGATGTGGGTTTGATCCCTGGGTCAGGAAGATCCCCTGGAGAAGGGAATGGCAACCCACTCCAGTATTCTTGCCTGGAGAATCCCATGAACAGAGGAGCTTGGCAGGCTACAGTCTACAGGGTTGCAAAGAGTCAGACATGACTGAAGTGACTTAGTATACAAGCATATGCAATATTGTGTGTGTGTGTGTGTGTGTGTGTGTGTATGTGTGGCATCACATATTCTTTATCCAGTCATCTGTTGATAGATGCTTAGGTTGCTTCCATATCTTGGCTATTGCAAATAATGTTGCTATGAACATTGGGGGCATTTGTCTTTTTGAATTAGTTTTTATTTTTTAGAGTGGCTATTTTCCATAGCAACTGTACTAGTTTACAGTCCCAGCAACATGTACAAGGGTTCCCTTTTCTCCACATCCTCCCCAATACTTATTTGTAGACTCAAAAATTATTTTCATCTAACTTCTACTCTCTTTTACACAGAAGTGACACTTTTTTATTCTGTTTGGAATGTTGACTTTATCATCATCTTCTATATCTACTTACTTTTTAAAAATTAGGCTCATTGCCCAGTGAACAAATAGATCTGAGAAGCCAAACTAAGTAATCCTTGGAAATGAAAGAACTGACAAATAAATGCTGGCCACACTGGCCCACCTTTCCATGGGGCAAAGCTGAGCAGAAGATGGGGTGTACGCTTTCCAGCTAGCCAAGCTCCATTCTCCTCTCCCTGCTTCTGGTCATCTCAGACTGCAGCTGTTCTAAATGCAGTCTCATTTTTCTAAAGGATGCAGAATATTTTTAATTATGCATTATAAAATTTTAACCAAATAGAAATTCTATAGGCTATATTCTGTGTTAGAAGGTAGTGATATTTGCTTTGAAGCTTCCAGTATAAAAACAAACTCTAGTGATACTGAACATGTGAGAGGCAAGAATAACTCTGAGTAGCTAAAATCTAGCTGCCTTATTCCATTATAATGCAAGCTCAAAATAAAACCTATGGTCCTCCTCTAGCCCATGTAGAAAGAAAACTTTACAAAGAGCATTCCATAAATTAATTTTACTTTTTGTTTATGCTTTCTTAACTCTAATTTTTTCTTTACCCTAATTTCATCATCATTTAAAATATTTTACTTTGGTGTGTGTGTGCATGTGTATGTGCACATGCGTGTACTTGGTAACAACCTTGAATAGCATAGCCCTCTGTGTTTGTGACTTCCACATCTGCAGATTCAACCAAATGTGGATTGGAAATATTCAGAAAAAAAAAAAATTCCTGCAAATTCCAAAAAGCAAAACTTGAATTTGCCAGCCTGGCAACTATTTACATATCATTTACATTGTATTTACAACTATTTACATAACATTTACATTGTTTAGGTATTATAAGTAATCTAGAGATGATTTAAAGTATACATAGGATGTATATAGGTTATATGCAAATACTATGCCATTTTATATAAGGGAAATGAATATTTTCAAATTTGCATATCCCAGGGGTCCTAGAACAGACACCCTACAGGTACCTGAAGGATGATTGTATAAATAAATATTGTATTTTTTTTTCCCAATCTTTGCTTGTACAGACTGTAACATGATTGGAGAAGATGAGGAACAATGGTACTGTGAAATTATTTATAGCAAGCTTTTCCATGTCATGTGTGTGTGTGTTGATCTCTGTCATGTCCAACTCTTTGCGACCCTGTGGACTATAGCCCACCAGGCTCCTCTGTCCATGGGATTCTCCAGGCAAGAACATTGGGGTGGGTTGCCTTTTCCTTCTCCAGGGGATCTTCCTGACCCTGGGATAGAACCCAGGTCTCCTGCATTATAGGCAGATTCTTTACCATCTGAGCTATGGTGGTGGTGGTGGTGGAGTCGCTCAGTCGTGTCCAACTCTTTGCGACCCCATGAACTGTAGCCCACCAGGCTCCTCCGTCCATGGGATTTTCCAGGCAAGAGTACTGGAGTGGGCTGCCATTTCCTTCTCCAGTCTGAGCTATAGGGAAGCCCTAAAATATGACTGAGTTCTTATGTTTTAGCCTTCTTTTTTCCATGTTTACATTGTACATTCACACATGAATAGAAATTACTGAAGGGCTTTCCTGGTGGCTCAGTGGTAAAGAATCTGTCTGCCAATACGGGAGATGAGTGTTCGATCCCTGGGTTGGGAAAATCCCCTGGAGGAGGGCATGGCAAACCACTCCAGTATTCTTGCCTGGGAAATTCCATGGACAGAGGAGGCTGGCAGGCTATAGCCCAGGGGCTCTCAAAGAGTCAGACACAGCTTAGTGACTTAACAGAATTTACTGAAACTGAGTCTCCCTAAAACTGAGTTGCTCTGCAAAGTATATGATTAACCACTCTATTCAAAACGTTATTCCCTTTCTCGTCCCATACCTGTTCTCCCTCAAGATTGAGGAGTATCAAAACATGGGGGGTTGTAACCAAGCAGGACCCATGAGGCCTTCCTGGGACAAATCCCTCCATGTCCTCTGCATACCTCTTGTTTGTAGAAAAACTGTACCCTCCTAAACCTTTTGCAATCCCAAAGAGCAAATTTAATCAGAGAAGTGAGGAAATGCAGACACAAAGGAAAAGAGTCAAGCAAGACAAAATAGTGATAGTTGAGCCATTCAACAAAGTCAAGCACCTTTAGTTCTTCCTCAAAGACTATAGATAATATCCTGAGCCATACCCTTGAGCTGTTTTGCAGATACTGGAAGCCTCACCAGGTGGGAGAAGTTAAACAAGAGGTTGATGATGTTGACTCCAATTACCTCATCTCCAGCCAATCAGAAGGATGTTTATTAGCTGATCGAATACCCTGAAACCCTCTCCCTCACCCTGTCTTTAAAAACCTGAAAGACATTGTGGAGTTGGAGTCTTTTGAGCGTGAGCTGCGCTTACTGCTTGCCTGGCTTTGCACTAAACTCTGCACTTTCCTTCACCACGACCTTCGGTGGATTGGCTTCGCTGTGTGCCAGTGAGTGGACCCATGCTTGGTTTGGTTACATTACCTTGTAGAAACCTTGCTGCGATAGCTTTATTGGCCTGCTAAGTGCTACTATGAAACAGGACTTGTACTAGGTATTTTTGCTTAGGGTCTTCCCTGGTAGCTCAGACGGTTGATTATTTTGTGTAATTCTTGTGTAATCCTTGGTAGTCTTTGGTGCCTGGGTGTTTCTTAGCATCTCATTCCCTGATGCTCCCCTCTCCTCAGCCCATCCTACCAGTGTCCTGCACCCCTGTCCTCACCAGGCCACCCATTTGAGGTCTCCGTCAGCCACCAAAGGTGAGTCATGTTACCAGAGCTTTGGGAGATTGAGAGACCTATCGGGAGGTGCGGGAGGATGCCAGGAGAGGGATGTTGGGGTGGGAGAGGGGTCAGAAAATAGGGTAAATGGTGCTGACAGTTCTGCAAAATTTTTCTTGTTTGGGATTTTAATAAGGTTAAATGTATTGTTTAGGGTAATTATTATATATACTTTCTCTTCAAATTGTTCCTTTTTGTTAACAAGGGGAGGATGGGCATGGAGGACATAAATATCTGACCCCAGGAACCTGCAGAACGGGAGTGGGTCGAAGCCTTTTAAGGACATTTTTTACCTTTTTTAAGCTTTTTACAGAGAACAAACAATGTGTCTCTCTATCTCACACACAAACAAAAGTGCAACTTTTTTTTTAAAATTTAAGGTTCTTTGTCTTCAGTCTTAAAACAGCAACATCTTCAAAGATAAATTGGGAGGGTAGAAAATAGTGATATAGGCATAGATTCTAAAGAAATGGAAGCATTTGAAAAGTTCCAGGTAAGGAGGCAGATAAGCAGGAACAGCTAAAAGTAGACCCTAGGAATGTTCCCAGCTGTAGTCATTTGGGTCATCAGTGGCCTCTGGAAACCAAATAAAGGATTTCCTTCTCCTCTGACCCTCTCAGCTTCTTGGTGGAGGGGCTGGTGCCGGTGAATATCAACCCCAATGGCAAAGGTTGGATCTGCTGGGCTGCCACCAAAGTGAGTGTGGTCTACTCTTCAGCTAGGGAAGGGAGTGGGGCCATTCTCATGAGGGAGTAGGGGCTGCTGGGCTGGGCATCTCTAGGAGCTCTCTCCATTTCAGAGAAAAGAAAATGGAATTGCTTTCACTTTAAGGCCCCTTAGTTACAGTCAAAATTCTCTGAAGCAAAAAAAAAAAAAAAAAAAAAAAAATTATCTGAAGCTCTGTATTGTCACCATAAAAATTTTTTTAAAAAGCCATTTTAAGATTAATATCAATAACAGTCCTTCTTGACTACATGCCAGTGGCAGGCAGGCATAGTTCTGGTCTTGCCAGAGCTGCTGTTTTACTTAATCCTTACAGCAGACTTTGAGATGGGGCTTACTCATTTTATAGCTGAAGATTCTTGGATAAAATAAGGTTCTATGACTTCCCTAAGACCACCCAACTACTAAACATTAGAACCAAATTGATACCAGGCCTGCCCGTTCTATTGCCAGGGACAACATGGTTTAGTTATAGCTGCTAGCTGTTCACTGCCCATAGGTTACGGGCAGGGTGTCACTCTGAGCACTTATTTCCTAAGTTATTTTCCTGGTTGGAAATGAGTTTCCTAAGATATATCCTGCCCCCATTAGGAAAAACAAAAAAAAACAAAACAGTAATTTAAAATAAGAGAGAATAAGAAATAGTATAAATGAATTTAAAAGAAGGAATCTGGCTGGGAAACTTGGCTGGGATTCCTGTTAGTTGGTTGATAACTCACCTTTGTGAAGTGACCATATGTTCTGTCCTTACTAACTGGCAATAATGAAAAGAGCATGCTGCTCCCCTGCCTCTTGGCTGGGCTGCTTCCCACTGCAGTCCTCTTCAGTCTAGAGGCATCACTTACTTAACAGCTGTAATCATGCTATTAAAAGCAGTATATATAGTTTAAAAAACAAAATCCTAGATGTATGTGTCTACTGTCATTGCTGGCTCATCCAGCTCAATGTTGTGTTGAGAGAAGCCATATTGGCTGGGGAAAAAAGTTGCTTTCTGCTACTGCAATTTCTACAGCCCATCATTATATACATGTCTACCATCCCAGGTGGCTCAGACGGTAAAGAATCTGCCTGCAATGCGGGAGACCTGGGTTTGATCCCTGGGTTGGGAAGATCCCCTGGTGGAGGGCATGGCAACCCACTCCAGTATTCTTGCCTGGAGAACCCATGGACAGAGGAGCCTGGCAGGCACAGTCCATGGGGTTGCAAAGAGTTGAACACGACAGATTTTTTTCACACACACATACACACCATTGAACGTAGACAAAAGGACTGGTGAGCAGCTGTGAGTGAGAATCTGAGTTACTTGGGATTTCAAACTCAGAAGATCCCTGTGATCTTAGCCCATCCTTAGTGTGTGCAGTGTGAGGAATCCTTATGTCTGGAGGGGATTTGACTCAAGGGTTAGTTCAGTGCATTCCCCCTGATTGGTTATTTCTGATATCACTTTGAATTCTGCTCTTCAGTTTTAGTGTATTATCCTTTACCTTTCTTTCCTCTTTGCTAGCAGTAGTTAACCTAACATGTCCTGACTTAACCCACCAGGCAAAGTGAGAGCTCTAAGGCAGAGAATCTCAGAAATGAGGATTTGCTTGTAGAACAGACCACTTTCAATCAGTTTGAAATCATCCAAGAATACAGAACTGAGGTAAGAGTATTTTCACAACTTTACCACATTCAGATGTTTACCATGGCTTAACTAGAACAAATTTTATGCACCAACTTTCCCTGTAAAAAGAAGTTCCAGTGAGTAGAATGAGGTATTAGACCTTAATGATGCAATTTCTCCTTGTCTTGTGTTATTTTCCATTGTTTCACATGTCTTTTCTCATCAGTAAGTTTGGAGGTAAGAGGAAGGTAGGGGCTGTTTATTTACTATCTCCCATCCATGGGACTTTGAGACGGCTTAATAAACTTTTCTGAATTGAGGTATAATTGAAATAGTATACATTAGTTTTAGGTGTATATTACATTAGGTGTATATACATGTATTGATTCAGTATTTGCATATATTATGAAATAATACCATAATAAATCTAGTTAACATCCAACACCATGCATAGTTAGAAAATTTCTTTCTGGAGGTGAGAATTTTTAAGATCTATTGTCATCACAACTTTGAAATACACAATACAGTTGTATTAAGTATAGTCACCATGCTGTGAGTGTACCCCCTGACTTATTAATCTACCTGAGAGTAAGTCTCCATTATCAATGAGCTCTATTGTTGTTGTGGGAGTGGTGATGATGATTGTGAACTTGTGTTTTAGATTCCACCCATAAGTGAGTTCATACAATATTTGTCTTTCTCTGTCTGACATTTCATTTAGCATAATTCCCTCCAGTTTTATCCTTGTTGTAAATGGCAAGATTTCTTGCTTTATTATGGCTGAATAATAAATGTGTGTATCCCACATTTTCTGTATCCATTCCTGCATTGATAGACACATGTGGCTTCCATAGTTCGTCTATTGTAAATAATGCTGTAGTGAATATAGGGGTGCATATCTTTTTGAGCTAGTATTTTCATTTTCTTTGGATAAATATCCAGAAGTTGATCATACAGTAGTTCTATTTTTATTTTTCTGAGGAATTTCCATACTGTTTTCCATAGTGGCTGCATCAGTTTACATTTCTACCAGTGGTTGAGGGTTCCATTCCTGGCACATCCTTGCCAACATATGTTATTACTTGACTCTTTGATAATAACCATTCTAGGTTGTAAGGTGATATCTCACCGTGGTTTTGATTTGCATTTCCCTGGTGATGTTGAGCATCTTTTCATGTACTTTTTGGCCATCTGTATATCTTCTTGGGAAAAAATGCTAATTCAGATCCTGTGCCCATTTTTTAACTGGATTGTTTCTGCTATTGAGTTATATGCATTTTAATATATTTTTGATATTAAGTTCTCATCAGATATAAGATTTGCAAATATTCTCTCCCACTCCATATTTACCTTTTCATTTAGCTGATGGTTTTGTTTTCTGTGAAGAACTTTGAAGTTGTCCCACTTATCTATTTTTGCTTTTGTTGTCTTTGCTTTTGATGTCAAACCTAAAATATCCTTGCCGAGACCAATGTCAAGGAGCTTACCACCTTTGTTTTTTTCTAGGAATTTCATGATTTCAGGTTTTACACTCAATTCTTTAATCCATTTTTTTGTATACATTTGGTGTGAGGTAGTAGTGAAGTTTCATTTCTTATATGTAGTTGTCCAATATTCCCAACACCTTAATTGGAGATACTGTCCTTTCTGCATTTTGTATTCTTGATTCCTTTGTTATAAACTGATTATGTATGTGGGCTTATTTCTGAATATATTCTTAATAAAAAGTTAAATTTTTATTTAACATTTAAGTTAAGCTTTTAAATTTCAAACTCCTTAAGTACGGATAGTTCTTATAACAGCTTGTAAGTATGGTTCTTAGGAAGTGGTATGCCTGCTTTACAGATAAGTAGGCACAGCAAATGTCTGGGCTTCTGAAACTTTTATCTGCAGACCATATTTAATATCAATTTTTATTACATAATCAACAGTAGGAAGTTCTAAAACCAGTAACCACGTTGTGCTTTTTGTTCTTTTGACAAGGTACAGAAAGCGCTGCAAGCTGAATAAAAAAATTGGTGGAGGGTGGTACTCAGTAGTCAGGCAGAATTGTATCTGAGTCCTGGAGTGTATATGCCTTTGCTCCCCCTATGGAGTCCACCATACTCTCTGGTGAGGTCTGGCTATCTGATTTCCTCTTTTAGTCCTGATCGTCTCGCTGTGCGCTCTGGTTCTACTATGGCCTAAATGTTTTGTCTCCCCCAAAGTCATAAGTTGAAATCCTGATGTCCAATGGGATGATATTAAAAGATGGGACCTTTGAGAGGCTCTTAAGTCATGAGAGTGGATCCCTCCTGAGTGAGGTTATTGCTTTTATAAGAGAGACCCCCTGTCACTCCCATCCCTGTTTTTACCACATGAGGTCACAGAGAAGTTGAGAAGTTGGTAGTGTGCAAACTGGAAAAGGGCCTTCCCCAGAATATGACTATGCTGGAAATCCGATGTAGACTTCCAGCCCCCAGAATTATGGGAAATAAATTTCTGTTGTTTATAAACCACCCAGGCTGTAGCATTTGAGTGTAGCAGCACAAACAGAATAAAGAAGGTTCACACTTCTAGTTATCCTCAGTTTAGATAGCTGCCAATCTTGACACTCAATTACTGGGCTCTTGGGCACAGGCTTTCCAAGTGTTAACCTGTATCTGTTTTCAGCTGGAGCAAATGCATTTCTCTCCTATCAGTACAAGCTAAGACACTTAAGTAGGCAACAAAGTAAATCTTGTATAAAACAACACTAACTGGTCATTTAATTCTTTTATAATACATTTAAAATTCTAAAAGTTTGGAAATTGTAAAAATCTGAAGGAGTCGACTTTAGAATCAGTACCATTTAACATCTCTGTTACCTAAAATGCAACTTCTTTGAGCACAGAGACTATGGATATGTATAGAAATATAAATTAACTGGAACTTATAAGTGTTTTTTAATGCTTATGATAATGAATATATGACCAAGAGTTGAGTAGTAAATTTCAAAACTAGTAACTAGACAGTAAAAATTAAAGATTTGCATTTACAACTTAAAAATATATATCAAAGGAAAAAGAGTGAAGTCTTTAAACCTCTGTGGTCTTCACTACTAGTACTTATATGGGATTTTAGTTATACATTTCCTTAACTGTATCCCCTATTAAAAAATTAATGAGAGTTTGGGTTTGTGTCATATTTGTATTGCTAGAAGATAGTGTAGCAACTAGAACACCAAAAGCAAGATTAAAAATAAAGCCAGATAAATGAAAGTATGTATGGATTAAAGAATAGGTGAATCAATAAACATATTATTAAGAAATAGGAAAGCTCAGAATGGAGATGAGTAACTGACTAATAATGATCTCCTTTTGTGTTCATTCACTCAGTCATGTCCAATCCTTTGTGACCCCATGGACTGCAACATGCCAGGCTTCTCTGTCCCTCACCATCACCTGGAGCTCGCTCAAAACTAATGTCCATTGAATTGGTGATTCCATCCAACCATCTCATCCTCTGTCATTCCCTACTCTTCCTGCTATTGATCTGTCCCAGCATCACGGTCTTTTCCAATGAGTTGGTTCTTCACATCGGGGTTGGCCAAAATATTGTAATTTCAGCTTCATCAACAGCCCTTCCGATGAATATTCAGGACTGATTTCCTTTAGGACTGACTGGTTTGATCTCTCTGAAGTCCAAGGGACTCTCAAGAGTCTTCTCCAATACCACAGTTTGAAAGCATCAATTCTTGGGTGCTCAGTCTTCTATATGGTTCAACTCTCACATCCATACATGACTACTGGAAAAACCATAGCTTTGATTGTATGGACCTTTGTTGGCAAAGTAATATCTCTGCTTTTTAATACACTGTCTAGGTTTGTCATAGCTTTTCTTCCAAGGAGCAAGCATCTTTTTTCATGGCTGCAGTCACCATCCACAGTGATTTTGGAGCCTAAGAAAATGAAGTCTGTCACCGTTTCCACTTTTTCCTCTTCTATTTGCCATGAAGTGATGGGACGGGATGCCATGATCTTAGATTTTTGAATCTTGAGTTTTAAACCAGATTTTTCACTCTCCTCTATCACTTTTATCAAGAGGCTCTTTAGTTCCTCTTCACTTTCTGTCATAAGGGTGGTATTATCTGCATATCTGAGGTTGATATTTCTCCTGGCAATCTTGATTTCAACTTGTGCTTCATCCTTTCCAGTATTTCTCATGATGTACTCTGCATATAAGTTAAATAAGCAGGGTGACAGTATACAACCTTGACATACTCCTTTCCCAATTTGGAACCAGTCCATTGTTCCATGTCTGGTTCTAACTGTTGCTTCTTGACCTGCATACAGGTTTCTCAGGAGACAGGTAGGGTGGTCTGGTATTCCCATCTCTTTTAAGAATTTTCCACAGTTTGTTGTGATCCACACAGTCAAAGGCTTTAACGTAGTCAATGAGGCAGATGTTTTTCTGGAATTATCTTGCTTTTTTATGATCCAGTTGATGTTGGCAATTTGATCTCTGGTTCCTCTGCCTTTTCTAAATCCAGCTGGTACATTTGGAAGTTCCCAGTTCAGGTACTTAAGCCTAACTTGGGTTTTGAGCATAACCTTGCCGGCATGAGAAATGAATGCAATTGTGTGGTAGTTTGAACATTCTTTGGCATTGCTCCCTAATTGATCTTAAATTTGTCCTGTACATCTGTAAGCTGGTTGTCCATAACATGCCATAATGACCTACACCAATTCTAACTTACTTCCTCATTGGTTAGCATAAAACTTACTGGCCTCAACAAAGATAATTATTTAGATATCAGATCTAGGTTTTAGGAGAATATTTTTTAATGCAGGTAGAGTTGAGTTTCAATGTTATATAAATTTGAAGTGTACAACATGGTGATTCCCAATGTTTAAAGGTTATACTCCATTTATAGTTATAAAATATTGGGTATGTTCCTTGTACCTTATAATATATCCACACAGTTAATTTATTTTATATGTAGTACAGTTCAGTTCAGTCGCTGTCATGTCCGACTCTTTGCGACCCCATGGATGGCAGCACACCATGTTTCCCTGTCCATCGCCAACTCCCGGAGTTTACTCAAACTCGTGTCTATTGAGTCAGTGATGCCATCCAACCATCTCATCCTCCATCATCCCCTTCTCCTCCTGCCTTCAATCTTTCCCAGATTCAGGGTCTTTTCCAATGAGTCAGTTCTTTGCATCAGGTGGCCAAAGTATTGGCATTTCAGCTTCAACATCAGTCCTTCCAAGGAATATTCAGGACTGATTTCCTTTAGGATGGACTGGTTGGATCTCCTTGCAGTCCAAGGGACTCTCAAGAGTCTTCTCCAACACCACAGTTCAAAAGCAGCAATTCTTCAGCACTCAGCTTTCTTTATAGTTCAACTCTCACATCCATACATGACTACTGGAAAAACCATAGCCTTGACTAGATGGACATTTGTTGGCAAAATAATGTCTCCACTTTTTAATAAGCTATCTAGGTTGGTCATAACTTTTCTTCCAAGGAGCAAGCATCTTTTAATTTCCTGACTGCAGTCATTGTCTGCAGTGATTTTGTACTTTAATCTCTTGCCCCTATCTTGCCTGTCTGTTGTTCTCTATATCTGTGAGTCTGTTTCTTTTTGTGAAGTTTGCTAGTTTAATTTTTTTAGTTCCACATGTGATATCATGCAGTATTGGTTTTCTCTGTCTGACTCATTTCACTAAGCATAATACCTTCTGAGTCAATTAATGTCTTTGTAACTATCAATTTTATTCTTTTTTATGTCTTGAGTAGTATTTCAATTATTAGTATTTCAATTCTAATTACTAGGGAATCAGATCTAGGTCATAGAAAAATTTTAAAAAGCTATGCAATCAGTAATATCCTTTTCTAAAAGTGCTTTTAGTATGTATACCAGAACTCATAATATTGAAAATAGTGTTGCAACAGAACTAAATATACATTATGATTTTAGTTACTATATACTATAAATTAAATCTGTAAGATTTAACCACAAGAAATAATGTAATGTATAGTTGTTCCCTTGCTATGTGCTGTGCTTAATCACTCAGTCATGTCCAAGTCTTTGTGACTCCATGAATTGTAGCCTGCAAGGCTCCTCTGTCCCTGGGGATTTTCCAGGAAAGAATACTAGACTGGGTTGCCATGCCCTCCTCCAGGGAATCTTCCAAACCCATGGATCGAATCCAGGTCTCCTGCATAGCAGGTGGATTCTTTACCATCTGAACCACCAGGGATATCCAGGAATACTGTCACAGGTAGCCTATATCTTTTCCAGAGGATCTTCCTGACCCAGGAATTGACAGAATTGAGTATATACAAAAACTTTATGCACATGTATAGGAAAGGAAAAGGAAAAGCAATACACTAAACTACTAACAGTAGTTGCTCTGAGATGGTGAAATTATGGATAATTTCTGTGCTTTCAACACTAAGCACATATTCCTCATAATCAGTTTAAAACTTAATTTTAAGAAAAATTTTGAAAATGCAACTAGAACATAAAGTTCTAGTTAGTCTTGTATCTGCTGACCACAGGAAAACTGGCTTCCAAAATAAAGCAATGATGAAAATGATAGATTTTAGTCTGCACAAATGAGAGACTTCTAGTGGAAGTGAGTTCACGCCTTAATGAGAAGGCAAGAGGGCCATTCAATATGCACCAGAGTTTTTGGCTGGATTCACTCCCTTGACTTAAGGTCATGCTGGCATGTCTATTTGCTCTGTATAACATGGACCAACTCAAGCAAGTTATTTGAATTTGGTCTCACATTTCAAGCTTGGGAGATGCCACACAGAGAATAAAAATTACATTTCTTGTTTCTCTTGAAAATCAAATACATGGCAATACTTAATCCATATCTGTGCATGGCAATAACCTAGAGCTCTTAAGTAACATTAGTTGCTCACTCTTTCTTCGTTTTGTTTTCCCCTCTTCATCTAGCTCACTTCCCCCTTTTATTTAGCCTGCCTGGGGCCTGGGGAGGTATCTGAGATTATGACTTTATTCTACTTCTTTTTCCTTTTCAAATGAAGAAACTGAAATTTGGGGGGAAAATATAGATTCATTTTGCCTTTCTTTTCTTTATATGGTTTCTTTTCTGAATTTTGTGTGAAGAGTGGGCATGAGAAGAGAAGGATGTTGATCTTTAAGATTTAATCAAAATATGTATAGTTGTTTCCCTAAAATTGAGTATGTACAAAAACTTGACATTCCACATCATAGACTTTGTAAGTGGCTGAAATTTTAGCAAAGACATAATTTTTGAAACTAATTCCAAATTCACCTTTTTTGGATATTAATATTCTAAAGCAAAAGTGACAAATTTGAGGGATGATTTCTGAAATGACTGATTATATTTAGAGGTCCTTTGGGGCCAAGATGGGTTAAATATAACTATTAAAGACATACATTTAAATTATGCCAGATTGGAAAATTGAGGCGTCCTTCCCAATGGAAAAGATGAATTTACCAGGGAGTAATCTGAACTTTACCTGGGCACACTCAAAAATAACTCTGTCTCCCGGATAGTGGGAGTGAAGGAGGAGAGGGAGAAGGCTGAGCAAAATTAATGGCCTCTGGAGCTCTCAGATGTGTATGACTCAGTTTTCTTTAATATTTGGAGAAGGACAAATACAGGTGAGATGAAAATAGCCAACATATGTGTCTCTTCTCTCTGGGGGTGTTCATCTCTCACGACCCTCCAAAGATGCTGGCGCTGCACATGCGCAGCTGGAGCCCCGGCCTGACTGCCGCGAGAATCTAACCAAACCTTACGATGGGTGTTTCTGAGCAAAAGCAAGGTAGCTTCATTCTAACTGGCCTCCATCCTCAAACATAGTGATGGAGAAAAGTAAAATCTTTTCTTATTTTTAACATCATGATATGTTCAGAGGGTTTTTTCTTTCCATTTTCCAATTATGGTTAACTCGCATTTTATTTTTTTTCTTATCTCCTTAGTCTGTGTCATGATCATTAGGTCTCCTCCCATGTATAAATCTGACACATCAGACCGCAGTTTGCACTGTCAGCTCCTATGAGTGAAATCTATTGCACTTGCTGAGCTGTCCCGCTTTTGCCTTTGTAGCAACTTTTAGACCACAATAACCATCATCAGTTTAAAGCAGGCAGATCCATTACATTTCCTCTGTTCCTACAGCCCCACATTAAGCTAATATTATCTATTTCCCAAGTGAAAAGAGTCCTTCCAGTCCTATCAATTATTAATTCCTTGCTTGCAGCTAATGTTTTCTTTGAATTATTTAAATGCATCTTCATTTATCAATAAACATAAAATGTTAAACAAAGAATACTGATGAAGGGCATTATTTAAGCTATAACATTTTATGAGATTATTTCAAGCGCCTTTTCTGATTTATTAACACAATATGTTTTATAATTATTTTTCCATTTCTAAAAAAAATTATTCTGGGTATTATCCAGAGATTTGGAAATTTTGTGAGTGCTCTCTTCAACTTCTATTGTGATTTTGACAAGTTTCTTTTAAAATATTCTCAGTGTATGTATATGTCTGTATGCCTTTCTCTCTCTATATATATATATGTACGCACACACCACATACAAATGTGGATGTGTAAAATAACAGGAGTGTTTTTGTTTACTAATATGCAAGTTCATTATCCCTAATAATGTTCTTAAAGTATTAAAGACACCATTATGTTTAAATTTTCTGTTGTGAATTCCTATAGCATTATATTCAGCAAAGTATATTTACAGGTTTTACCAGAATATACACACATACATGTATTAGGCAAGTAGACAAAGAACAATAGCTTTTTAAAGATAAAACCTTAGGTATGAGACAAATAGACAACACAATTGCCTATTTTGTTGGCTATTATTTTCTTTTAAAATCTTGGCAGTAACACCCAAATGTGCACACACACACAAATCAATCCTACTTACCAATGTTCTTTTTCTCTTCCAAATTTTGTAACCCAAAACAAAATGCAGGCTATTGAGAAATCCAGCTTTAATATGAGTACACTTTATCCTGTCATCTTCTGAGATAGAGTAAAACTCAGTATTCTGAAGTAAATATTCCAAGTACAACAAACTAGAAAAATATTTCCTATTTTTCAATGTGTATACTTGAAAAAATTAAGCAATTAATGTAACTGTAATATAATCCAATCCATACCACTCTTTGGCCCTTTTCACTGACATTTATTTTTAAACAATGGTATTCTTCAGACTTTATGAAGGTGGTATCAGTGGATTCAGTCATTCTCCAATTTTGAGAGCTCTGAATTTTCTGCTGATCCAAATTATCCAAAAAAGAAAATATCTCCATAAGCTTGCAATAATGCTCTGTGATAAAAGACAGATGTATTTTAATGATAGTTATAAAATTAAATATTCAACAATATGCTTCAAAATATCCAAGATTAATTCATAATCCTCAAGAATTCAAATAATTCATCATATATTATCCCAGCAATTCATTTTGGAAGCAGAAAAAGATCTTGGAAGTCATATAATCCAAGCCTTGCTCTCTAAAAGTGAAGAAACAGAGATCTAGAAATGTTATGGGCTTGCCCATAATCATAAACCTAGTTACACTCAACTGCTGAAGTTCAGAGATACATGTTAAGTTTTAAAGGAAAACTGTGCATTTCAAGTGGTGTTTATGGTCTATCGAATTTGTTTTAAGCTGAGATTCATACATTTTTAAAATAGTCGATGGCAAGAGTTACCTCTCAATAGATAAGGTTGTAATTTTGTGAACAAATACTTGCCTAGGAAAGTGTATGAAAGTTCAGGTATTGTTAGCAAATCATGGACTTCATTGTGATCATTCACAAGTTTTAAAATTATATGTAACATAAGGTTCTGTAAATTATTAAGTGACATAAACTCAGAATGAGCCCTAGGCAGAATGTGAACTAAGGAATGTACAGTAGTTCTTTTATGCCCTAGTCTCTTCTTTTTAAACAGTGACAGGTCTCTAAGGCAATCGCTGATGATTGTTTACACTTGTTACCTCGCATTTAAGGTATTTTAAAAACTAGATATCATTTACTATCCTAGACACTTTAAATAGGATGTTATAACTTCTTGTGAAAACAATCATTTCAGCCAGACATTATGTCTGCTCTATAGATGGGAGAACCCATACTCAAAGAAGTGAAAGTGATTTAGCTGGTAGGAAAACCTTAAAGCCCATTTTTTTTCCCACTAAAATCCTTGGATTTTATCACATGAGAACTATGGAGAGCCATTGGAGAGGTTTTTGTAATTTTTTTTAAACAGCTTTATTAACGTTATTAGTGACTTGTAAAGAAGTGAAGTGAAAGTCACTCAGTTGTGTCCAACTCTTTGTGACCCCATGGACTACACAGTCCATGGAATTCTCCAGGCCAGAATACTGGAGTGGGTAGCCTATCCCTTCTCCAGGGGATCTTCCCAACCCAGGGATTGAACCTAGGTTTCCCACACTGTAGGCAGATTCTTTACCAGCTGAGCCACAAGGGAAAATTTTTTCAATGCTTTTTCTATGCCTAATAAGAAGATCATAGTAGTTTTTCGTGTCTAGCCTGTTAATACAGTAGATTATGTTGATTTTTTTTTTTAGTATTAAACCACACTTGCATTCCTGAAATAAACCCTACCTTTCATGATTCATTTTATCCCCTTTATATATTTTTTGGATTTGAATTGCTAAATTTGTGTTGAGAATATTTTTATATCTTTGTAATTTTAGATCTATGTAACTTTAAACATATCTTCATGTAAATGAAGTTATTGGTATAATTTTCTTTTCTCATACTGTTTCTTTCTGGTTTTGGTATAAGGGCAGTGATAGACTCATAAAATAAGCTGGGAAGCATTCTTTTAATTTTCTGGTAGAATTTGTGTAGAAATGGTATTTTTATCTCCCTTAAATATTTGATAGAATTCATCAGTGAAGCCATCTGGGCCTGAAATTTTCTTAAGAAAAAAATATTTTAAACAGAAAAACCGATTTCTTAATGGATATACAGGTGTTCAGGTTATCTATCTCTTCTTGTATGAGCTTTGGTAGTTTGTGCTTTTCAAAGAATTTGTTCATTTCCTCTGAATTATTGAATTTACTGGCATAGAATTATTCACAACCTTTCCTTTGTATCACTTTAATATGTCAAATATGTAGTGAACACCACTCTATCATTCCTGATATTGGTCATTTGTGCTTCTCTCTTTTACTCCTGTTCATTTTGACTCAAAGTTTATCACTTTTGTTGATACCGCAGAAAGATAATTTGGTTTCATTGATGTTTTTGTTTTCTATTTATTTGATTTATGTTCTGATCTCTGTTATCACTTATCTCCTCTTTGGTTTAAATTTGCTTTTATTTTAATGGTTTTTTAATTGAAATATTCTTTAAATTCTGTAATGCTTTACCGTTTTCAAAAGTTGCACACACATGATTTCATGTAATCTCATAATAACTCTTTTTTCCCCCTAATCCTGTACTGCCCTCCTTTCTTCTCCCACTGGTAATCGTGTCTGTCCCTTACATCTGTCAGCTGGCTTTTCTTTGTTTTATTCACTAGTTTGTTGTATTTTTTTAGATTCCTCCAGTTCTGTTCTTTATCAAGATTGTTTTGACTTCTCTAGGGCTTTTGTGTTTCTCTTTTTATGGTTTATTAAAGATGCAGTCATTAATTTGAGAGTGTTCTTCTGTTAGAATATAAGTATTTAGTGTTATATGTTTTCCCCTCAGTACTGTTTAAATGACATCCTACAAATTGATAATATTGTGTTTTTATTTTCATTCAGTTTGAAGTACTTTCTAATTAGAAGAAATTCATATACTGTTTCATCTGATATGTATGTAGTCATCCCTCTGCATCCATATAGGATTGGCTCCAAGATCCCTCAAATACCAAAATGTGTGGATGCTTAAGTCCCTTAAATAAAATAGCATAGTATTTACATATGACCTACACACATCCTCCTGTATACTTTAAATCATCTCTAGATTACTTATACCTAATATGATGTAAATGCTATGTAAATAGTTGTAAATACACTGTAAATACTATGTAAATCATTGCCAGGCTGGCAAATTCAAATTTTGCTTTTTGGAACTTTCTGGACTTTTATCTGAATGTTTTATATCTGTGGTTGAGTCCTTGGATGTGGAACCCAGCAATACTGAGGGCTTACTGTAATTAGGTCTCAAATAGTGGTGGTGGTGAAAATGAAAGTGATTACAGATTCAGTAGGATTTACTGACCTGCTTTGAAGGCCTTGGAAAAGTAAAAAAGAAAAAAAAAGTTAATGAGAATAGAGTTTGTTTGGGTGGAATGATACTTTTGGTTTTAATATGTGAGTTTCCATGTCAGCAAACACTTGGAAATAGTTTCAGCATCCATTTGGAAATTTGAACTAGTATTTAGAAGAGCTATCAGAGATAAAATGTCTTGAGAGAAGATACTGGATTAGGTACCTAAGGAATACAGTGACGGAAGTGTTGACTTAGCCATGTATGGAGCTAACTATTTGCCAGGCATTATTGTAAGGACTTGGCATACATGAACTAAGTTAGCAGTCACACAGCCTCATGAAGAAGGTGCTATTATTATTTGTATTTTATAAGTAGATGAATAAAGACACAGATAAGCTAGTTAAGTAATAGAACAGGAATTTGAATCTAAAGTGCTGGCTCCAGAGTTCATGTTTAAACTATTACACTGGACAGCCATTCTCCCTCAAATGATATACAACATAATATCTAAAACAAGTGTATAGACATTGTGGCAGGATATGTTTTTAAGATATGAACTTGTGCTTTCACAGTTGAGAGGAATAAGAAAGAATAAGTGCTCTCAGACATCTATTCCCTTTTCCCTATTCTCTCATTTAAAGAAAGTAGCTAAGGCCTGTGTGTTCGCTTTCCTCATGCAGTGGTTGTGTTCTGGGGTCTAAAGCAGAAGTCAGCTGAACAAAACTTGACTCTTGCTTGCCTTTTCGTTTTCTGAAAGTGTCAGCTCATTAACTCTATGAAAGGGTTATGTTGAGGGGAGTGGTAGAGGCAAGTTCTAGCTTGACTAGGGAGGAGATGGGCTCTGAAAGAGAGTGTGTATATTCCCCAAGAACAAGTGTTCTACAGGGGCAGAAACTCAGAGGGGGATGACCAAGTCCTGCATATGGTGCGTGACTCTGGGTACTAGATTTCTCAACCTCAGGAAAGCTGCCCTGTTGAGGCTTGACACAATTAGCAGGATGACCTGTCCACATGGACATGTAGGTTGGACAGTGGAAAAACCTAAGGCAGCCATAACAGAGTTTAAAAAGAGAGTTTTTATTCTGTCTGCCAACTTTTGTGCACCTCATAAAATTTGTAGATTTGAGGACTTCCAAAATGATGAGATTAAATTTATCACCAGTCCAAAAGGATGGAGACTTGGAGGAAGATTTAATATGATCAAAATTGATTTAGAAATATAATAAATGAAATTTACATGTCTTTTACATCTGAATTTTCAGAGAAAGATATTAACCTCATACCCTCATTTTAGAAACACATTCATTCATTCACACTTACCTTAAAGTATATTTAAAGCTCTTATGTGCCAGATGTTTATATAAGGTATGGGATTCCAAATAAATGTTTATAAGATATTCTCCTTGACATTGAAAATGGCACAGTTTGGTAATTACAATTGCAATTGAATGGAATAAGCAATAGGACAGATTTATATATGAAGCATTAAGAGAGAAAAGAAAATGAAGCAAATTTCATAAAAAGAATTGTATGAAATATAGGTGCTAAAAGCTAAATATAAACAGATTAACAGGTAGAATAGGAAAAACGGACACAGATATTACAGAAAGAAGAAAATCCCCTTGAAAAGAGCATACCAGTGCTGACAAAAAGCACTTTTGAGGAACACCAATCAGCATGGTATCATGGAAAGACCGTAGAGGCAGGTAGATCTCAGGTTGAATGCCTCCTCAATCATTTAGGAAATATGGAATGGAACTCTTCTGAGCCATGGTTTGTTGTTGCTGTTTCATTGTTAAAATAGAAATTAATAGCCTCTTCATGGAGTTCTTGTAGAACAGGAGGAGACAAGACACACAAGACCCCGCATAACCCTTGGCCCTTTACAAATATTTAATTCCTGCCTTCCCAGACCATTCTCAGTGTAAACTTTTGTTATTTGTTGTTATTTAGTCACTCAATCATGCCTGACTCTTTGGTGACCCCGTGGACTATAGTCTTCCAGGCTCCTCTGTCCATGGGATTTTCCAGGCAAGAATACTGGAATGGGTTGCCATTTCCTTCTCCATGGGTTCTTCCCCACCCAGAGATCAAACCGTGTCTCCTGTACTGGCAGGCAGATTCTTTACCACTGAGCCAGTATAAACTACTGAAACTCCAAATGTGACTAGAGGAAAGAGAATGAGTTTCAATGCCATGATATGAACTTGGAAGTGTGTTTGGGGGATGGATTGGAAAAGACCATGAGTATTACCCTAAGGACTTCAGAATTAATCCTATGCTGAGCAACTTAAAGATCCTAAGCAGAGGTATGATGTAATTAAATAACTGTTTTTGGGTGGGGAGGACATGAAAGAGGGAGGGGAGCCTGGAAGGCAGGGCTAATTCAGGAGCTACTGGATAAGATGAATAAAAAAATGAGAAGACAGAGGCCCTGGAGGTGGGAAAGAAAGGAAATATTCAAAAGGGATTTTGCAAGTGGAGTGATAGCACTCCAGATGCTTACAGTTAGGAACTGAAAGGTAGTCATGATGGAATAAGACCTCTAGCCTTGCATCACTGGGACAGTGCCACCATGGAGGACTTTCATAGGGAACAGAGGAAAGTGTTTGAGGATCTCCAGTTTTTAGAGGTGTCAAATTTGAGGAGCCTAAAGAGGATCCATGAAATTATAAACTTTTGGGAAGTTATACATGTATATAATTGAAAATTAGGAGAACACTGACCCAAAGGAGAAAAATATTTTATCCCTCTCTTTTATCCCTCCTTCTATTTTGTTCCTTAATATATCAAAATCTATTAGAGGTATGAAAAGGAAGAGGCCTGATGTTTAGTAGCATGACTTTATAGCAACACCTCTGGTCTGTCACATCATGTCACAAGCCTCAGTTCTAATTATTATTAGTTTTTCAGTTTTATAGATGGAGAAATCATAGATTATATCAGGAAGAAACATGCATAAGATTTTTCTCCTAAACATAACCATCAGAAGAAATACTTTTTTTTGGAAAAGATGAAATTAATAGTAGTGTAACCTTACACTGGGCTGCAGAGACTTGTCTGAATTAGAAAAAGGGTGACATTAGGGATTACTAAGAAAAAAAGATGAAGAAATTGTAAAACAGTCAACAGATTGAAGACGTATGCTGGAAAATATTATGTGAGCACTTACTGTTGTGCCTAGTATGACATAAATCTTAAAATGAAAGATTTATATTCAAGCATATTGTTAACATACTTGTTCATGTATTCAAGTAATTTGCTCATTTAACATTTTTGAGTTCTCTACTATGTGGCAGGTGTTCAGTTAAGTGCTGAGGTTAGAAAGAATAAATAAGAAATACACCTAAGTGTTGAGTAACTCATGTTTAGGGGAAGAATGGAAAAACGGTCATTTGAGACATTCCAATAAACTTGCACCCAGAAATTTCAGAAGGCATAGAAATGAGTCAGGGGGAGGAAGTAGCAGAGAAGACTTCCTGGAGGAAGGGATGCTGGACTGGAATTTTAAAGTAGGAGGAGGAAGCTAGTCTGTGGATTGGAAAGAAGGGGGTTCTAGGCAGAGAAGTTGACATGAACAAAGCAAAGAAGAGAGAAACAATGTGATTCACTTGAGGAATTCTGAGCTGCTCCTTTAATGCAAGCAGTTAAGAGATAAGTGAGGTGAGTCAGATTGTGCTGGACCTTATTCGCTTCTACAGCCCCAAGTGTTTGCCAGATCAGCCAGCTGTTGAGTTTTTCCAATAAGATGGTGGCCTGCCCTAGGGCTAAGACAGCAGGAATGGACATTGATCACGTTTTCCTTGATTTCTGAAGCACTGACTCTATTGAATTGAGATTGTTTTTGCCTTTTCAGAAGTGAATCCTATTACACATTTGAAGAGATTGGACTAAAGTCATTCCAGAAAAGGTTCTCAAATTCAAAATTGGAAGTCAGGCTTTATTGCCCTACTTGTTCATCCCCCTCGAACTCCTTTCAAGAAATGACAGGCACCATTAGGGATTAGATTCTATTCCGAGAAACCTGACCGTGCTGCCACGCTGCCCCAGCAGTACGTATTTCCTGGAAGAACATTTCAACGTCAGAAGTGCTGACTGACTCAGACAGCCCTTGTGCCAACCAGGAAATTTATGAGTGAGCCCTCAGTATAATTCCCCCTGGTTCCATACTCAGGTCGAGAGCATGTCAGATGTTTCCTTCTTCCCTTAAAATCTTTAAAAAGCACTTGTTAGGTAACTAAGTTAGAAAACAAAATCTATACTGTGTTTCTATTCTAGAGTGAAATTCTTGTTGAAGCCTGCATTACAGTCACATTAATAGCACATTAGCTCTTCATGATTAATATTAGTGCAATGAATGAATTAATAATGATTAGCCGCTAAGGTTTTTCCTTTTCCCCACCATGACATGAAGAGCATCTAGGGCATTGATTATCACAAATATAATGGATTGATTTATCATTTATGGGAAAAGAGTTTCTCTTCCCATAAAGCTTATTTTTTGCTCCCCCATTCCCCTGTCTCATGGAAATATATCTTTGGCAGCAACTCAAAAATATCCACAGATTATTCACTACAGCCAACAATTATAATTAAGAATGATGATTTGAATACTAGTTCTGAATGAGTAACTGGATCTCACACAAATGAATTGTCCTGTAGAAGTGCTACCCAGAAGGAGGCTCCTTTCCTCCCCTCCCTCTCCCCCTGAATAAAAACCATTGGATAGCATGGTTGTCTTCTGAATAGGATAAGCAGTTACCCTGTTGGCCTAATTGTAAGGGAAATATTATCTACTGTATTGCCTACTGGAAACCTCAAAACCTATTTAGGAGGCAGTATCTTTACATACTTGATTCTATGGCTACTCATCTTTTCAGCAGGTGTGCATTTACTGAATTAACTGTCCAATTTATTCCTTGAGTTTCTTCTTGGGCTTGATATTCAACATCCTTGTTGGAAAGAGTTATTATGCTTTTGTCCTCCTAATAGAAAAACATTTCTCTTCCACAATCTCTTGTGATTAAAAGCATAGCTTTCAGGATTGCACTCATACTAGGACCTTTTGATAAGATGATACAAACTGAATTTTCACTATTATCTAACTTGAGCTTACTGCAGCAATTTGACACAATTACATCTTTAATTGCATTTTAAAGATATGGGTTCATTCTTTCCTATTGATATTTTATCCATATATTAAAATCCAGCATTCACCTCAAAATTTCTACACCTAGGCTATACATTAAGATGATGTCTGTATATTGCCACACTTCACATTGTATTGTTGCCTTTTAAGTATCCTCCAGTTGACTAATGAGCATTTATGGTTTCATAAAGAAATGGTCCATATTTTTCCCTAGGACTTTGGGTAAATGGTCTACAAAAGTGGCTGTGTTTTATACATGCATAAGTGTGAAGCAGCGAAAATTCAATGTGAGCACACACTAGTTCATTTTGACAAGCATCTATTGAGGGCCTGCTGTATGCTAGGCTCTGCATTGTTCAGGGCATTGAGATTTACAAAAACAAAAGACAACCTCCCATTTTTTTTTTAGGGAAAACAGACATATAAAATCATTTCAGTGCCATATGACATATTGAATAATGAGTATTTTTATACATATGATATAGAACCAAAGTAGGGTCAAAAAGGAGGTGATAGCTGAAGAAGCTTTAGGCCAGGAGGGACCCATGATAATCCTTATTTTCCTTCTACTCTAGAAATAGAGAAGCTGGTAGAAATTATACTACCACCAAGTACCAGCAGGCTTTAGTTTTGTTTATCCAGGGTTTTATGATTTGTGTAAAGGCATTAGGCCTTAATGATTTATTAGAGTCCTTTTATTTAATATATACCTCTACCAAAGAAATCCACGTGATATATATCTTAGTTTTATGACATCGTAAACTCATCCCTTATTGTCTGTGAGCTAGTCATAATCCTAAACTTGAAAAATTAAAATAACTGACAAGAGAAAGCTCTGTGAAAGGCAGTCTTCCTCTGTTGATAGTCTCTAAAGATGTAGTAAGAATTGAAATAGAGCACCCCTTGTTTTGGGGTTTTTGTAATTCAGAAGTGGCCTACTCATTAGAGATTAAAACAAAGCACATAGATTTTCCTTGAAGAGCAAGTTTATGATCAAGTCAAGGAAAAGAGTTTGTTAGTAATTACATGGTATGCTACAGGAGAATTATTGCTTATGTCATCTGGCTTTTATAAGCTAGAGTTGGATTCACGATTCTGATTTTTGTTTATAAACTTATTTTTAGATTCACCTATATATAATGATATCTCATTTCACATATTGCTTTTAAAGAACTGATGGAAAAAATTTATTCCATAGTATTTGGGACGTGCAAAGCATGACAGTTTGTATGTCATTTTTTACATGTAAAGATCACTCTCAAATTAATAAGTACATACATTTTCTTTGGCCGAAATATTGAAAGTAAAGAGAGTGATATTCGTTATTACTACCACTCCTGTGGTAGACAAAGAATTTTTCATTTATGATACAGAGCTAAAGGTTTTTTAAAATTGAAAGAGAGGGGGAGAGAGATGATTTGAAGGCCAAGGAAATATATAATCTCACTCTTTCTGTTGTTTAACCTGTCTGCCTACTATTTATTTGTTTTTGAAAGGAAAAAAGTTGAAGCTGATATACCCCTGCACTGTGATTTCTAGCTACATTACATCTCTCAAACTCAACATTTCTAATCTACATCTTTGTTAAAAACCCCTTATTTAAATTTTCCTTATTTTTCATACGTTCTTCTACCTCTTCTTTCCTTATAACAGTCTCTTCTTCAATCTCCTGTCAGATAGTCTTTCTAAAGTTTATATCTAATTATATAATTCCCCATTGCTTACCAAATTAAATGCAGTTTCCTTGCCCAACCCTTTGAATCCAAGCAGACTGAATTCCTACTAAACTTTCCTTCATATAGCTGACAATCCTCTCTTACTGATCGATTCATTTTTCCACTGAAGCCCCATAGCCTTATCCTGGGACTTTGTGTTCATTCTCTTTTCTCTGCATAGAACCTTCTCCCTACTTTCCAATCTCTGCTAATGGGAATTCTACCCATTTTGAAACCTATCCTCAAGTGTCATCTGTCACATGAGAGTTTTATTGCTTGTTGTTTGTATCCCTCTTATTTGAACTCCAATGGTATATGGTACATCTCCCATGGTGTTTATTTCCACACACATGTTGATGTAATCTAACTAGAAAGAAGTGTCGCAAGCAGTGAGAAATTAGGGTTAAGTCCAAGATTCTGACACGGTTCCCTGGAAAAGGCTGGGAACACACATAAGTGCTCTCAATACAGTGTTGATAAGTATCGTGGTGAGTCCAGAGCCCGAGGAGAAATAAAGAATAAAGGAAGAAGACAAAACCCTCAGACTCAATGATTTGGGAAAGACATACTGAAGCAAATGGTAGGACAGTGAAAGTCGCTCAGTTGTGTCTGATTCTTTGTGACCCCATGGACTGTAGCCTGCCAGGCTCCTCTGCGGTGGGATTCTCCAGGCCAGAATACTGGAGTGGGTAGCTGTTCCCTTCTCCTGGGGATCTTCCAACCCAGATATGGAACCAAGGTCTCCCACATGGCAGGTGGATTCTTTACCATCTGAGACCCTAGGGAAGCATAGGGGCGGGGGGTGGGGGTGGGGGGGGGGAGGTGTGCAGGGAGGAGCTTAACATTTGTATAGAAATTATCCAGGCTGGAAGGAAAAGGGAGTTTTAAGCTATGTTAGTGCAGAAGGCATAGAGGTGGGAGCAGTAGGATGCTGAGCTGGGCTGTGCAGCCTGACAAGAGTTACTGTGAAATATTCGGGAACTTGAAGAGCTACTTG
Source organism: Cervus elaphus (assembly GCF_910594005.1). Classification (NCBI taxonomy): domain Eukaryota; kingdom Metazoa; phylum Chordata; class Mammalia; order Artiodactyla; family Cervidae; genus Cervus; species Cervus elaphus. The sequence continues at coordinate 68,827,988 of NC_057826.1, forward strand.
TTCAACTGTTGATTGTTTGAAAGCCATGCTGAGAGTATATATATCATGGATATTGACAAACATTACAAACCAGAGGTTTTTAATTTATTTTCAGAAATCAAGTTAACCAGGATGCCCGATTGTAAGAGAACATGCAAGGTTCAGAGAATTGCAAGTAATTTAAATTTTACTCTAGTTGGGAATTTGCACATGAAAAAATAACCCTTGGATTAGATTCTAAGCTTCCAGAAGGGAGGAATGTTTCCTTATTCATCTTAAAATCCTCTTATTGTGCCTCTGATAAAAGTAGGTAGGTAGTCAACTTAGTCAACTTAGATTTATCCTAGCTTAGAGAAGAATGAAACACTTCAGACAAAAATGTGCTTCTTAAATTTTAGTTAAATGTATTTGCCTTTTACTGCTTACGATTACTTTCTCTCTCAATGAAAATAAACAGCTCTTAAAGTATTGGGTTTAGAAGCAGTTATCTGCCAGAAAGGACACTAGGGAATTACAGTGGTATTTATACGAAAGGTTTAGTTTTTACTTGTATCTATTTAGCAGGATTTTCTAATAATCCTTTTCTTAAAACATTTTGCTTAAGGTTGACAAATAATCAGTTGTCCAGATTAAGAAATGTTATGACATTGAGAAAGGAGCTTTTAGAAAAGATAATTTCAAGGAGAACAGAAAGTTCTCTTACATTCAGTTCGTTTTCTGCTCATTTACTTATATTCATGCCTCTGCCAACAATTGGCCCAGTTGACTCTAAGAACCAGTTGTAATGATTGTTAAATGGATGGATAAATTATTTTTAAAATAACCAATATTTATCAAGTATTTTCTTGGTGTCAGGTACTGTTCTAAACCTTTGCATAATTATCTCATTTGGTGCTTACAAGACCTAATTTCCTTTTATAAATTAGGAAACTGAGACTATCACATTTGGTAGGTCTTAAAGAGCTTTCTAATAATGAATGACCAAATGTCTGATGTAAATAATAAATTCTCTCACACTTGTATGAATATATGCTAACCTATTTCTGTTAGGATTTAGGAACATAAAATTAGATTAACTAGAAATTTAGGGAATAGAGTTGTTGTTGTTTAGTCACTAAGTTATGCCCAACTCTTGTAACCCCATGGACTGAAGCCCACCAGGTTCCCTCTCTCCATGAGATTTCCCAGGCAAGAATACTGGAGTGGGTTGCCATTTCCTTTCGCAGGGGATCATCCTGACTCAGAGATTGAACCCACGTTTCCTGTGACTCCTGTATTGGCCGGCAGGTTCTTTACCACTGAGACACCAGGGAAGCCCAGAGGGAAGAGTAGCTTATTGCATTTTCTGATTAACTGTTAAAACTCATGCTTGAAAATAATTCCTAAAGAGTGGCTTCAAATTTTCTAAAGCAGATCTGCATCTAAATTCCTCTTTTAAAGTAATATAGATTATACATATGGTTCCTGGGGAATTTTCATTTCTTTCTATTTTTTTTTTTCCCCCCACAGCTAGGTCACCACTATCTAGTATAGTGTAGATGGAGGGAATTTAGGTGAATTTCTAATAAACTAAGACAACATGCCAATTCCTTCAACATATTTTATTACTTGCTTTTTTTAACCTGAAATTTAGGCAGAGTAAAATATATGTTTATTCAGTATTTCAATTCATTAGGTTATAGCTAATTAAGTCTTTATTATATATTTTGTTCTTTCATTTTTTTATTTTTATTTTTTATATTTCATTCTTTTAATATTAGCATAGCCTAGACTGTGGAGTATATATCATTCAACTTGACTAGGTTAAGTCAGTAGTCTGACTTGGTGACTGGAACTCATCTGAGCTTACCTGAACTTCCTTACTCTCAGAAGTACCCTTTAAATGACATAATTTCCAACAGCAAGCAAAAATTACTTGTAGATTCATCAGATATTGTCTTTGTTTTAAAGTATTTTTTAAAAAGTTGTTCCTAATATCTTGGTTGTTTATTTGCCCATCTCTATCTCCATAGCCTGTTTTGAAATTTGTGTGTCCAGTTGTTAAAGTCAAGATGATTCTTTCTTGTTCACATCCAAAGTTTCCATTGTGGAAGATTATGTTGCTATCCCCCAACACTCTCTCTCCTCCTTGTGAAAGCATTACTCATCCCTGTCCATTGCTGTGTGATCCTTAGTACCTGCTGTGAAGATGCAGCTATATGTTGACTAAATAAGATGCACACCATGACAGTTGTGAGTTAAGTTAAGTTGTGAGTTAAGTTTTATTTGGGGCAAAGTGAGGACTGCAGCCCGGGAGACAGCGCCTCAGTTGGTTCTGAGAGACTGCTCCAAAGAGGCAGTGGGGGAAGGTCAATATATATAAGATTTTGGTGAAGGGGGAGTTCAATACAATGAAGTGCTCATTTTACAAAAGATTTTCTGCTAGCCATGAGGAGCTGATGTCATCATGAAGGGATTTAGTGCTTTTCTAAATATGAAGAGCAGCAAGGATTGGGATTATGATATCAGTTCCTGAGAATAGCTATCTAAAGTCAGGTCACACTGGATTCCCTGGAGCACAGAGTGCCTCACTCCATCCTGAACCCCCTCAGGAGGTGCTGAAGGTCAACAGCTGCAGCAGTACCAGGTCCAGTCTCCATCCCGGCAGATGGCAAATGCCCTTGTTGTTCAGTTGCTGGCAATTCTCTTGACAAGCGCCAGTTTGTAGTTGACATATATGACTTACTTGGACAATGAAATGAAAGCAGAAACCTCAAGAGCCACCACATGGTTTTGCTAGTCCTCTGCAATAAGAAGGCTTACCTCCAACAGAAACTGCTCTTTCAGCACAGACCCAGAAGGAAGATACTTCTCTGAATAGAGTTGCTGAGCAGAGATCGTCAGCTATCTCCAGCCAACATCTAACCTAAGCAATCACTGTTTTGTTGGTATAAATCTCTGATATTTGAGAGGTTTGTTACTTCAGTGTAACCAAGAAAAGCTGAATTGTACATCATGTAACATGTCAAGAAAAGCTACATGAAATTAATCAAGGAGAGCAGGTTGATTTCTCTCTTTGATACTTGCCATGTATACTTGGTCACGTTGAGCCATAATTAGAGTTTATGATTCTTTCCTGGTATGAACTTTTTGCTGATTCTTTGCAAATATGTTCTGTAAGTTCCACAATGATGGTAGAAAATATTCCATGTCCCTAGGAATAGATGGAATTGTCTCAAAGTCCTTAGGGCATAAGCTTTCTCATGAGACCTTCTTGTTTCCTTCAGAGACCTTATTGCACACACCCCAAGAAGGCAGTGATTCCTCCTCTTGTCTCATTTCCAGAATAGTCCCTTAGTAATATATTGGCCTTAATTTCATGAGTATAGACTTCTTGCTTCTACTGACTCTAGATCTAGTTACTGCATCTACTCCCTAAGATATTTACCCCTTAAGACTATTTTCCTGTTTGGAAATTATTGCTATAAACTGATTAAGGAAGCCACCCTCTCCTTTCTTAAAGATAGGCTTAGTTATTACTTCAGAAGCAATGTGATTACACAAGATTAGTTAGATTAATCAATGCTTTACAAGGTTAGTGAGCTCTCCTAAATTGGATAGTGCCTTAGCCACTTCCTCATTTTGACCACTGCCAAGATAATTCAAATGTTTTGCTTTTTTTTTTTCTCCTCCTAAGAGGATCCAATCCTTATTACTAAATGTGACACCCCCCCTACCCCCACACCCTGCCACCAGTGCAACTTGTGAATGAGAAGGTTGATATTTTCCCTGTTATGTCCTGAAAGAATTGGTGATGTAGTTATTTTGTCAGAAGAATGAATGCCATTCCTCAAAACTTGGAGCTTTCTCTTGGTCATTGGAAGACTTTTTGTTTTGGTTTGCCGTCACTAAACTTTCAGTCACAATCCAAGCTGATAGGTCTCAGGCAGAGTCAATACTACAGCTTGTTAATGACACTCCATCTATTGACCTATGAGGGTTTACCACAGAGTAAACTCTGCTCTGTGAAGCAAATTTTGATCACCCTTGAACTTAAGAAGGGTCAGAAACTGCTAGAATAATAACAAACAAAATGAGATCCATTTTCAGCTTTGGTCTTCATCACCCCCCACCCCAAGCATCTGACCCAGGAGTCACTTTTTACTAATAGGATTTTCTCACACATTTCCCTTTGAATATACATTGTACTTTGCTTATGATTGTGATCTGCTTCAAGAAGCCACTTGTAAGAACCTGTTACAATACGCTGCCTATATAAAGACACATTTTATTTGATAGAAGTATTGCTTAATTTTTAAGAGGAGGTTTCTTTCTTTCTTTCTAAGACATTTATCTTTTATTTTTATTTATTCTATAAACCAGGCAACTTATTTTGGGAAATACCAGCAAAGCTGGATTTTGGAATCCTATTCCTTCACATATGGTATTAATATATCTCTGTCTTTGCGTTCATGCAACACAGCAACAGATGTCTAACATTTCTGGTTTTTAATAGTCATCTGATCTTGGGAAGGTCCTTTTTTGGAATAGGCAGTGGTATATGTTTTTAAAGCTACAGCTCATTTACAAGATTGTGTTTTACAGAATTTGTTTTTACTAATGATATAGATTTCACCCTCATTCTGACATTTTCATTAAACATATAAGCCAGCAGTGAATTTGCTTGGTGTGCAGATGAACACTTGCATCATTAATATCCTTAAAAGGAAAGATTGGCTTTAACTCTACCTGGAAGTAGAATACTATGACCTGTGGTCATGTGCCTTTAATTGATACAGCCTATTTTAACTTTTCACAGATGTGCTATTGGCGCAGCTCTTTAACATACGTTCTGACAGCTTTGGTCAAATAGTTCTGGTTTAGAATCTGTAGAGGAGATAGTGGAAGGGTAAAGAGACTTGTTTAGTGAAAAGTTGAATTTCATTTTCACCATGGGACGTCACAGTGAAGACTATCACTAATTTTTAAATTTTTTTATTATAGCATTTCAGACCTGGTTGAAAAGATTATGAACCATGCAGGGAAACTTTAGTTCACATGTGGTCTGAAGGGTTAGTCTATAAGGGGCAACATATTTGTTTCTATTAGTAAATGCTATAAGGAGCTTTATTAGCCTGATGATAATTTTATGGTGATATACTCTTTAATCTAGCTTTCTATGATTATACTGGGTTGATCAAAAAGTTTGTTTGGGTTTTTCCATACCATCCCTCAGAAAAAAACCCAGACAAACCTTTTGACCAACCCAGTATCATATTAAAACAACAACAAAAAATGCTACCAGTATTGGAAAACATTTTGATTAACCAATACAGTATTCAAACTTGAGATTATTTTATAGTTGTATTCAAAATGTCAACTACAGAGAACAAATGAGAATACATTTGAAATTCATCATAATGACATGTGAGATAAATTTACTGGCACCTGTAATTTCTATATGAGGATGAATTGAAAAAATTGTAAGGTAAAAAATCTAATCAATGCCTCATACTCAAAACATTTTAGGGGAAAGACTAGCTTTTCAGAAAGATACTCTTTTAGACTATTTACTCAATGTTCCTTAGTTTTCCAGTTTTTAATTAAGTAAGAGAAGCAATCAAATTTAAGTCTTTTGCACTTAATATTTCGATGCCTACTTTAAATATGAAATTGCTAGTTTAATAGAATGTGAAATTTTGGACAATGAGGAAAAAAGATTGAGTGTATGTGTGTATGTGTATTCTCCACTATTCACCTCAAAACAGGAATACTATAGGAAAATCAGCATAATAATTTCTTATTGCAGAAAATCATGACAGTAGGGGGTGTAGAATATTTGTATTTCATTCAGGAGAAAAATTGCTTAATCGAGGATCAAACAGTGTAGAGCTGAAAGAATAGCCAGATTCAATCTGTTCTAATTTTTAGACCTCCTATCATCAACCAAGATTTTAAAAAATGAATTAAATAAGACTATAAGGGAGATAATTATATCAATCTACCTTGGTGCAGAAAGCAATAAAATAACCTCACAAAGTTTATATGTTGGTTTGTAAAATTCTATTTGCCTTTATTAACAAGTGCTTAAGGCTAATTTCTCAGCCTAGATCATAATTTTATCCATTTCTCATGCTGTGCTTTCATCAGGGTTACACTGAGAGGCTGAGAAACCTCATTCTTGGGAAGGCTATAAGGAGGCTGCTATTTTGATTGTTTTTGATGGAGTGCCTTAATTAGGTCACCAAAAAAAGTGTATTTTAATAACCTTTGTCATTATCACACAAAAGGGATTTAAATTCTACTCTAAAGAGCTTTCTTTAGTGTCAAACATCTGTTCTAAAACTTATCATGGCAATATAGTCACTGAATTGCATGAACAAATTCGATTAGCATCAACTTCTGGGAATGGTTTCTAGCTGATTGACCTGGGGACCCTATCTTTAAATATTGGCATTGTATGGATTAACCAAAATCCAAGAGAATGTCAGATATTAAGACACATAATTGCAGGTTAATTGGAAGATAAAGATACTTAATCTAATGTTGAGCTGGGGAAATATTGATGGTATTAACTTATTAGCTTGGCTGAGTAGAATAATCTTATTACCATAAGGAGAACTAAGGTAACATTGTCTTTGTGTAAATGTTTCTTTCCTGAAATTTCTGTAATAAACAATTTGGGGTTCTGACCCTAAGTGATTGTTTTTTTAACTGGTGCTCCCTGCCACATAGTAACCAGCTGTATGAATAAAGAAATTTCAGATAAATTAGAATTTCTTAATTTTTAGAGAAACACAAATAGTGGTGCCTGTACAATGTAATAGCTCCCTTTCTAGTTGATATTTAAGGAACATAGTATATATTACAACGTCTAAGAAAAATATTTTGGATATATTCACAAATTTATTGAATCCCAAATGGCAAAAGGATTCTAGTTTAGGGAAATGGGAAGAGACATGGAGACAAAACAGTAACTCTTGAAATGTAGGGGAAGAGGTTCACTGTTTTAAATCTTCTGCTATGTTTTTGATGCTTTAGTTTTAAACTGCCTTCAAAAACCTGCATCCAAAGCTAAGATTTATTTATACAAGACTGTTGCTCAGAGGTAAAGGGAGGTTCCCAGAGGCTTCCTAGGTGACTCAGTGGTGAGGAATCCGCCTGTCCATGCAGGAGATGTCGGAGACCTGAGTTTGATCCCTGGAGAAGGAAATGGCAACCCACTTTAGTGTTCTTGCCTGGAAAATTCCATGGATAGAGTAGCCTGGCAGGCTACAGTCCTTGGGACCTCAAAGAGTCAGACACAACTGAGTGAGTGAGCATAAAGGGAGGGTTTAGAGAAAAAATCAGCTTTTTCTAAGCACCTGATAGAGTAGCCACTTTATGACTTGGGTGGGTGAGGAGTGGAGTGTCATTAAAGATCTTTTCAGGCTTTCAAGTTTCTTTCAAGTCAGGTAACTCCCTTGAGGTCACACAAATGTAAATGTGAAAGTGATGTGGAACCCAGGGTTTCCTGGTTTGAGAATTCATGATTCCACTTGTTATGTTACACCTTTATGTGTAAGAATAAATTGCTTATGTGTCCAAGACACATCATCTCCAAATTCCTTTCTCTATCAGCTCTGTTCACTCTTGTTGGCTTCTATTGGGACATAAATGACAAAACAGAATAAGCAGTGCTGGTAAAGTGATGATCAAGGAAGCCTTATAGTAATGGCCCCAAGTGAGGAAGGCAATTCTATTTCAGTTTTAATAGGTTTTTCTTATGATTATGGCTCTGATGTGAACTAGTGATGTGAAGTTAGACAAATGTAGTAACTTTATTTCATGTCCTATAAAATTGTAGAGGTGGTAATAGGATGGGCAGTGGGCTTTAGTGTAATCAGAGGAGAGTGCTAGAATTGGGAGGATGATTCTCTACCAGAACCGGCCAAGTCCCCAGATGATGCTGAGGCACCAGTGGTTTTATATAACAATTAAGAAGGATAATTTCCTAGATCAGCTTGATGTTAAATCATAATTCTAGTTTTCATTTTTTGTAACAAAATTCTTTGTACCAGATTCAATGCATCAGCTCAGCTCTGGCTCTTGTCAGTCTTAAATCCATGGCAAGGCCACACTGGTAAGAGGAGGAAGGAGATACAAGGTGACTATTCTGGATTTATAATACTTCAAAATCTGACATAGCTAAACCACTTCAAAAATGCTGGAGACTCAATGCACCTAACTGTAATCGTATAGGCTTTTCTGATATGTCTCCATCATTTTTGAAAACTTCTTTTTCTCTGCCACAGTGAGACATTTTAAGTTCATTTTGTACTTCCTCAGCCCTGAAATCAGCCCATCCTCAAAGACAGCCTCTTTTCTTTAGTGAAGAGAATGATACTTGGAAACAGCTCTGAGCACAAGGAATGCTTTTTGCTACCAGTTACTATTAGGACTCTTGGTGAACAGAACTAGGAAATATATGTGTGTATACACACATATACATATGTATATCACATAACCACCTACACAGCCCTTTCTCTCCTTATGTGTGTGCAAATCCATATACACACATCTATTTCGCTATCAATCTATATATATAGTGGATAGGCACATAGGTAGATTGATAAATAGATATGTATGGATAGACATAAGTGCAAATGTAGTTGCACAATTGTGTCCAACTCTTTGTGACCCCATGGACTATAGCCCGCCAGGCTCCTCTGTCCATGGAATTCTCTAGGCAAGGATACTGGAGTGGATCACCATTCCCTTCTCCAGGGGATCTTCCCAACCCAGGAAATGAACCTGAATCTCCTGCATTGCAGGCAGAGTTTTTACCATCTGAGACACCAGGGAAGCCCCAAGGATGTATATGGACATATATAATTCAGTGTATATGCACAGATATGTAGTTCGTTATGTATTATATGTATACACACACATATAATCATGAGTTCATTCAGATAACTCTAATCTCAACCCAGTTCTGCTGGGTTTATCTCAGCTTCTCCCCTTCCATACATATATTTTCCTTTGGACAATGAGCTATCTGTCTTTCACTGTCCACAGTATATTTACTTATTTTACTAAATCCTAGATTATATAGAAAGTAATTTCAAAATCGCTTATTCATAACTCTGTAGGAGAAAAGAAGATTACCAAGAGGGTTTAACATTTGTTTATAATTCTTTTGTTAGCAAATACTATTGCAGAAATTCTTGTGTCCCTCCCCCCCTTCACTGTAGTTATACTATTAACCTGAGATTGCGTTTGGTCCATTTGGTCTGTTTGTTTTATTTTTCATTTTGGAGATTTCTCCCTCATCCTTTCAGGTTATATATATTTTTGTTAGTTATATTTGTAACATGATTCCAAAAATAAGAACTATGTAAAAATGTATACTCAGAGAAATGTCTCTCATCCCCTCTTCATTTCTTCATGCCAATACTGCCCATTCCATCCATCTCATGTAGGTCATCTATATCTTTAGTTTTTAATTCACCCCTCAGTTTTGCATATATGAGCAGACATAGGCATATTTTCTTATTCCACCTTTTTTTCTTACATATCTTCTTTCCTTTATTATGTTTTTTCTTATCGTAGCATTATAAAATAATACAGATATTTCTCATTCTTTTACACAGTTGCATAATGCTCTCTTGAGAAACAAAACACAATCATGTTTATTCAACAACTATCCTATGTATAGGCAATCACATTGTTTATAATCCTTTGAAATAACAAATAATGCTCAATAAAGAGCTTTGTACATGCAAGTGTGTGTGTGTGTGTTTGTGTGTTTAGCGATGTATCTTTAGGCTGAATCCCAGAATTGGCACTAGTAGATTAAAGTTAAATAGTTTTGATGGTGGTGGTGGGGGTGGTGCTTTAGTTGCTAAAGTGAAGTGAAGTCGCTCAGTCGTGTCCGACTCTTTGCGACCCCATCGGCTGTAGCCTACCAGGCTCCTCAGTCCATGGGATTTTCCAGGCAAGAGTACTAGAGTGGGTTGCCATTTCCTTCTCCAGGGGATCTTCCCGACCAGGGATCGAATCCAGGTCTCCCGCATTGTAGTCAGACGCTTTACCGTCTAAACTACCAGGGAAGCCCTGGTTTAGTTGCTAAGTCGTGTCCAATTCTTGCGAACCCACGGACTGTAGCCTGCCAGAATCCCTTTCCATGGGATTCTCCAGGCAAGAATACTGGAGTGGGTTGCCAGTTTCTTCTCCAGGGGATCTTCCCAACCCAGGAATTGCACCCAGAAATGGCACCCCACTCCAGTACTCTTGCCTGGAAAATCCCATGATTGGAGGAGCCTGGTAGGCTGCAGTCCATGGGGTCACTACAGTCGGACACGACTGAGCGACTTCATTTTCACTTTCACTCCTGCATTGCAGGCAGATTCTTTACCAACTGAGCTATGAGGGAAGCCCATGTAGTTTTGGTAGATATGACAAATCTTCTATAAGAAAACTTGATCTTTTCACTAGCAAATTATGAGTGCCTGTTTCTTCACAGCCTTTCTCTCGAAGAGTGTATTTTCATACTTTGAAATTTTTGCTAATCTGATTGTTTCCTTGTGATTCTAATTTACTTTCTCTTGTGAGGGTGTTTGTATCTTTTCATATATTGAAGAGCTATTTTAGTAGCTTTTAAGATATTGTCTTGTTTATATCTTTGGCAGATTGGTCTATTAAGGTTTTTAGTTCTATTTTCTTCTATTTTAAAGTTTTCTTAAAATGTTAGAGGTCAGTCCTTTACCTATAAGATATATTACAAATATTTTTATTTTTAAGTCTGTTTATAGTAATTTTGGCATGAACATAGCTTTTAAAATTATTAATTCAACTTTATCATTGTTTCTTGTATCTGTGTTTTGAGCAGTTAGGTATGGAATGTTCTCTCAAGCCTTTTGTGTGTCCTTTGTCCCTTTGGTGTTCCTCCTCTGTTCCAAGTCCTCTCAACCATGAAATAATTACTATCCCTTTTTTTGGGGTTAATGTAATCATTTTTTGTGATTTTTACCACATATATTACTAACCTAAACAAGGTATTATTTATTGTGTATTTTTGAACTTAGGATAACTGTAAACACACATTGTACCATGTATATCTTTATCAATCATATTTTGTGATTTACTGTCATTCAATACTATCCTGCTGAATTATTTATCTTGTTTCCCATAGCTTTGCTGCTGTATAGTATTCTATTGCATAAATATTTTAGAGCATTTGAGTCATTTCTAGACTTTATTTTCCTACTATAAAGGAATATGAATTATATGAATGTTTCTTACACATACAGAAGTTTCTCTATATTCCTATATCTATATTCTATATATATTCCTTTATCTAGGAATGGAATTTCTAAGTCAGAGGTGAGAGTGGTTTTCAATTCCAGTATATATGCCAAAGTGCTTTTTATTATAAAATTGCTAGTACCCATTTATACTCCCACCAGCAGTGTATAGAAATTTCTCCTCAATCACATCAGAAACAATATTTTCTAGTTATTTATGAATTTGTTCATCTTTTTAAAGCATGTTGGCTTTTTTGCCTTTCCTTTATAGGGAAGTGCCTGTCAAAGTCTTTTGCCTTTTTTGGATTGCCTTTTTTCTTAATGATTCACTAGCGTTCTAGATCTGAATCATTTGACTGTTTTGTGCTATTAATACAAGTTATTTCCTCCAAGTCTACTCACTTTTTAATATAATTTGATGAACTAGAAGTTTTTAATTTTCATGTTGTTCAAAATATCACTTTTTCCTTGCCTTGAACACTTCTTGTATCTTGCTCAAAATATACGTCCCTACCTTGAGGACAGAAAAACATTCTCTTATTGTTTCCTAAAATTTTCATCAATTTTGCATTCAGAATTTAAGCTTTAATTCACCTGTAGTTGATTTTTAGTTATGGAATGACATAGGAATCAAGTTTCTTTTCATTTGTATAGCCAAATGTCTCTCAAGTTATTTATTGAAAAATGTATGTATCTCATATTTATCTGCAGTACCAGCTCTGCCATAAATCATATATTCATAGCTCTACCCTATTGCAAGATTTTTTGTTCTGTTTAATTGTATACCCCTGCAAAAGTACCACATTATCTGAAATAGTACAGTATTATTTTAAGGTTGTATGTCTGCTAAGACAATTCCCCTAAAAGTCATCATCTTCAGGAACAGTGTGTTATTTTTGTCCCTTTACTCTTCCTCATAAATTTTAGACCAGTTTTCAAGTATTTCCCAGACTCATTCTCTCTCTCCTCTCCCCCACACATACACCTTATTGGCATTTTGATTGGATCAACTTGAATCCATAGATCAATTCGGGGAAAATTAACATTTTTCCAATATTAAGTGATGTAATTTCAGAATATATCTCTATTTTTAGAACCTCTTACAGTAAAATGTATATTTTTCCATAATGGGTTGCACATTTTAAAAATATTTATCCTTTTGTTTATTTTTTATCTTTTATAAATACTTGCTATTTTGTGAATTAATTCTTTGCATTTTGTAAACAAATGAAATTGATTTGAAATCTAAGAAATTTGTTATATATAAATTTTAATTTTTACAAATTATCTATTGATTCCTTTGGGACAGTCAGTGTTGACAATCAAATTATTTGTCAATAATATTCTTTTTCTTCTTTTCCAATACTTACCTTTTATGTTTCTTTATTTTCTGCATCAAGTTTGTTCTAGTTTCATAAAATATGGTGGAAGTTTTCTTTTTCTGTATTCCTTAATTGTGTGTGTAACTTTAGAATTATTTGTTTCTTCATTACTAGATAGATTTAGAAAAATCTGAGCCTAGCGTTTTCTTTTTTGGGAGGGTTTTTTTGTTTATTTTTGCTTTACTAGTATTTACATATATGCTAAACTTGACCTCAGTCTTAATATCTGGTTAAAAGTCACTATTTAGCTTCTTCCTCAACCTCTGGAAACCTGAGAAGACAAATACTACTTTGAAAAGAAATGTGCAAAGTAGAATTTATGCATGATCAATGATCATGTGGTCATGCACCATTTCCATGCATCTAGTGAGGAAAAACTGTCTCAATACAAACAAGTTGATATTCAAGTTACTATTAAAGTACAAATCTTCATGTAAATAAGCATTCTAGAAGTAGTATATATTTCTTCCTTGTATATTAGCTATTTTTTCTCTTAATATGTTTATATCTATTTGAACATTTATATTAATGATGAATGCTAAAACAACTTTTAGACCCATCCTAGCATTCACCATCAATATAAACATTCAAATAGTTAAAAACTAACATATATTAAGATATAAACATATATTAACATATAAAAAAAAGCCACTATATAAATTTAATCAGACCATTTTGAGCCAAATTATGCTTCTAAAAAGTTAAGTATTAATATAAGGGGGAATAGTAGATATTGGATTACATTTTAATCCTAAACTTGGAAAGTTATTTATTTTGTCATAATTCCCATCAACAAATGGATTATTAAATAGAATATAAATGTTATAAGCTAAATACTATGAAAAAGAAAACTTCAATATAACACAACATTTAATCCATGAGTCATTAAATGTACACATAAATAAACATAAATAATATGAAGAAAATAATATGCTAGAGAAATTTTATTCTTGCTAATAAAACTTGGCTTGGATGTAATTTAAGATGATTCTTAGGGTTTTAATGGAATCTAAAAATGTAAAAGAAAATACCTGTAAAAATGACAGCCATGGATTCATAACAAATTTTAGCAGCTAAAAGTATAAGAACTTCTTTAAAAGAAACAAAAAGATTTATCCAATTTTTAAATTCCACATGTGAATTTACTACTAGAAAATATTTTATGAAAAACTTTTTCCTCTATTGTATTCAGCGAGCTATAAAGAAGTTTGTTATGTTTTTAAATATGCCAGTTGAATAAAAAGCATATTTGGTATCACTACTATACAATAGCTTGGCTACATGGCCACTGACCCTAAAAAGAAATTACTGTTCTTTAGCCAATTATGAAAGTTAGACACTGTAATTGCTATCAGAAACAAATATTTCAAATAAACTTTAGATTTACTACTGTATTCCAGAAATTTATTCTGTGATAATTTTATTTGAATTTGGCCTTGGCTTTGATTGAATGTTTAATATTTGGCAATAGCATATGACCAAAGTGAACTTTTAGTACAACTCTAATTATATAATTCTTCAGATTTTCTATTTCCTCATTAGTTTTTCTAAAAATTAATTTCATCTATGTTCTCAAGCATATTGCTAAAAAGTTATATTTAATGTTCACATTTTCTCTTTTAAATACTTACATCATCTAAGTTGTATACTCTTTTTCTTTTTATCTTAAAATTGCTTTATTTGTTCTCTCATTTTTCTTGGTCAATCTACTTTAATGCTTGTATATTTCATTAGTCTGTTTAGAAAAACGTAACTTGTGGCTTTACTGTCTCCATTCTAGATTCATTTTTAAATTAATTTTTATTGGAGTATAGTTGCCTTGCAGTGTTGTTTTGGTTTCCACGGTAGAGCAAATGAATCAGCCGTCCGTGTGCATAGACCCCGCCCTTTGGACTTCTTTCCGTTCACCAGAGTGGACTGAGTTCTCTGTGCTTTGCAGCATGCTCTCATTAGTTATCTGTTTACCCGTAGTCTCAGCAGTGTGTATGTCTCAATCCAAAATTGGCATTGTTTTCTTAAGCCTTTCTGTTGAAGTATAGCATGTATACTGTAAAGTGCACAAGTCTAAAATGTGCAGTCAAATGAATGTTACAAATGAATGTATCCGTGACACCACCATCCAGGTCAAGAGACAGAACATTTCAGAGTTCAGTTCCCTTGTGCAGTTAACCTTTTCCAGTTAACCTCCTCAGAGGAAATTTCTGTCATTTTTATCACTGCTCATTCATTTTGTCTGCTCTTGAACTTCATGGAATAAAATCATACAGTATATAACCTTTTGCACCTGGCTGCTTGTAATCAACATTGTGTCTATGAGAGATATCCAGATTGTTGTGAAGTGATAGTAAGTAGTTTGTTCTCTTTTTTATTGCTATGTATTATTCCTTCTTTTAATCCCCACCCCCACTTCTTTTCCTAAGATTTAAAATGTAAGTAATTAGCTCACTGATTGAGACTTTCTTCTTTTCTTTTATGAAAAAGTACTAATTCGGCTGTATTTCATTAATTATATTAAGTATTTTCAGTATTCCATTCTGAATTTTTTTAAAATCCAGTGATCTAACTCATGAGTTATTTAGGAAGGCACTCATTAATTTTCAAAAGTACAGTGTGGGTTTTGTTTTATTACTATCATTTTCTTATTAGTTCTAATTTCCTTGTACTATGGTCAAACAAGTTTGTTAAGATTTCTTTAAGGCTACGTTTATAATCAGTTTTCATAAATATTTTATGTGCTTAGAAGGAATATCTGTTACTGGTATAGTGTATAATTTTCTTCTAGTTTTCTTTTTCTATTTTTAGTATATAATTTTTTATGTGTCTGTAAAAATCAAGGTTGCTTGTTTCTTCAGATTCTCTATATTTCTGATTTTTTTTTGGCCTATTTTATCCATAAATTAGGGCTTCCCTTATAGCTCAGTTGGTAAAGAATCTGCCTGCAGTGCAAGAGACCCGGGTTCGATCCCTGGGTTGGGAAGATCCCCTGGAGAAGGAAACGGCAACCCACTCCAGTGTCCTTGCTTGGAAAATCTCATGGACACAGGAGCCTGGTGGACTGCAGTCCATGGCGTCTCAAAGAGTCAGGCATGACTTAGCAACTAACACACAACAACAACATCCATGAATTACTAAGAAATATGTGTTAAAATATCCAACTATGATGGTGAACTAATCAGATTCTCTCTGTAATTCTGTCAGGTTTTACATTATATGATTTGCTTCATAAAGCTTAGAATTCATACACATTTTTAATAAAGTGAATTTTTATCATTTGTCTCTGCCATAAAGTTTCTTTTGTCTGATACAACATATCTAAGAGGAATTTATTTGGATAATTATGTGTTTTCTATGCTCTTTAACGCTTTCATTATTTAAATTAATCTTTATTGGAGAATAGTTGATTTATTAATGTTTTTCTGTTGTACAGCAAAGTGAATCAGTTATATATATAGATGTATCCACTTTTTTATAAATTCTTTTCGCCTGTAGGTTATTACAGAGTATCGAGTAGAGTTCCCTGTGCTATAGAGTAGATTCTTATTAGTTATTTATCTTATATTTAGTACTGTGAACATGTCAGTCCCAATCTCTGAATTTATCCCTCCCGTTTCTTCCCCCTCGGTATGCGTAAGTTTGTTTTCTACATTTGTGACTTCTTCTGTTTGTTAGTTTTAACACTTATATATTAAAGCATTTTTTGTATAGATTGCCCTTCTGTAAATATCATATAGCTTTTTATTTTTTCAGTCCTGTTAGACTTTGTATATTCAGGCATTTTGTATCCTTATATTTTAGATTGACCTCTATAAATATCATTTTTTAAAATATTTTCATTTCTGTTAGACTTTAAATATTAAACTAAATAATCCTTATAATAAATGTTATAGTACTATAATAAACAAATAAACAAAGCTCTTTGAATATTTAAATGTAAATGTAATCATATATTTTATATGACTGATATTTTTATTTTGTGCATTCTATTTGATCCACTGTTTTTATTTTCTCCTTCTTGCCCTTTTATGAGTAGGTCAAATCCATTATATCATTCCATTTTTAAAATCCTCTAATTTTAATAAACTGATTTATACCATCAAATTTCTATGTTTTAGAATGCATTAAGTCAAAGTTTACTTATTTCCTGTACCATACAAGGACCTTAAAACATCTTTTCTTTATTTAAGATGGCCTGTTTGTTAACAGTATTTTAATTTCTCTCATATGTATTTTTTATTGAGCTATAATTAATATATTGTTAGTTTTAGATATACAATGTAATAATTTAGTATTTTTATCTATTGTAAAATGGCCACCACAATAGGTCTAGTTAACATCCATCCATCTAGTTAACAATCCATACAAAATTATAAAATTTGTTTATTCTTGTTATGAGAACTTTTAAGTTCTAATCTCCTGCAACATTCAAATATACAATAAAGTATTGTTAGCTCTAGTCACTATGTTGTGCATTAAATCCCCATGCCTTATTTTATAATTGAAAGATAGCAGTTTTTAATCCCCTTCACACTTTTCAGAAACCGCAAACCCCTGCCTCTGGCAACCATCTATCTGATTCTCTGTCTCCAAGAGTTCATTTAATTGTTATTCTAGATATAAACGAAATCATATAGTATTTGTCTTTTTCTTTCTGATTTATTTCATTTAGCATAATGCCCTGAAGTTCCATCCATATTGTTGCAATTAGCAACATTTACTTCTTATGGCTGAAAAATAATCCATGGTATGTATAAACCATAATTTATTTATTCATTCATCCACTGATGGACACTTAGGTTGCTTCCATATCTTTGCTATTGTAAATAATTCTGCAATGAATATGGGGATATATATATATATTTTTGAGTTAGAATATTCATTTTCTTCAGATATATACCCAAAAGTAGAATTTCAGAATAATATGGAGATTCTATTTTTAATTTTTAGAGGACCCTCCCTACAATTTTCATGAAAGCTACACCAATCTACATTTCTACTGTCAACTACAAATTGGCACTTACCAAGAGCATTGCCAACAACTGAACAACAAAGGCATTTGCCATCTGCCTCTGTGGAGATTGAACCCCATGCTGCTTTAGATGTTGACTTTCAACAATCCCTGAGGGAGTCCAGGGTGGAGTGAGGCACTCTGTGCTCCAGGGAATCTTTAGGTGGTTGGATGTTTCTAGTAACAGATCTTATGACCTCAATCCTTGCATCTCCTCATATCTAGAGAAGCACTTGTATTGACTTTCTCCCACTGCCGCTTAGGAGCAGTCTCTCAGAGCTCTCTGAGATGCTGCCTTCTGGGCTGCAGTCCTCATTTTGCCCCAAATAAAACTCAACTCGCAGCTCTCAAGTTGCACATCTTTTCTTTTAGTCGACACTACCAACAGTGCAGAGGGTTTCTGTAAATTCTTACAAACACTTGTTATTTCCTATATTTTTGATGATGGCCATTCTAACAGATGGGAGGTGATACCTTACTGTGGCTCTGATTTACGTTTCCCTGATGATTTGTGATGCTAAGCACCTTTTCATGTACCCCTTAGCCATCTGTATGTCTTCTTTTGAAAATATCTATTCAAATCTGCACATTTTAAAATTAGATGGTTTATTTCTTGCTAATGAGTTGTATGAGTTATTTATATAGATTTGAAATTAACCCCTTATCAGATATATAATTTGCAAATGTTTTCTGCCATTCAGTAGACTGTCTTATCATTTTCTTTGATGGTTTCCTTTATTGTGCAGAAGCTTTTAAGTTAAATGTAATCCCACTTGTTTATTTTTGCTTTTGTTGCCTTTCCTTTGGTGTCAGATACCAAAAAAAATCATCACCAAGACCAATGTCAACAGTTTACTACCATGTTTTATTCGAGGAGTTTTATGGTTTCAGATCTTATATTTAGGTTTTAAATCCATTTTAAATTAATTTTTCTGTATGGTGAAAGATAGTGTTTCAGTTTCAGTCTTTTTCTTGTAGCTGTCTTGTTTCCCAAATATTGCTGATCAATAACAACAAATTGTTACTAATAACAAATATTATTGAATAAACAGTCCTTTACCTATTATATATTCTTAACTCATTTGTCATGAATTAATTGATCATATATGTGTGAAGTTTATTTTGGAGCTCTATATTCTATCCCATTGATTTAAGTGTCTGTTTTTATGTCAGTATTATACTGTTTTGATTTCTATAGCTTTGCAATAGAGTTTGAAATCCAGGACTGTGATGCTTCCAACTTTGTTATTCTACCTCAACATTGCCTTGATTATCAGGTTCTTTTATGGTTCCATGAAAACTGTAGGATTATTCTATTTTTGTTAAGTGTTATTGAAATGTTGATAGGGATTGCATTGAGTCAATCAATTGCTTTGGGAAGTACGGACATTTTAAGAATATTCTTCCAATCCATGAACACAGACTATGTTTCCATTTATTTGTTTCTTCAGTTTCTTTCATAAATATCTTATGGTTTTCAGTGTGCATGTCTTTCATCTCCTTGGATAAATTTATTCCCATGTACTTTATTATTTTTGATGCAACTGTAAATGTGATTGCTTTCTAAAATTCTCTTTATGATAGTTTGTTACTATATAAAAATACCACAGATTTTATATATTGATTTTGTATCCTGTAATGTTTTGGAATTTGTTGATTAGTTCTTACAATTTTGAGTGAAGCCTTTAGGGTTTTGAATATATAACGTCATGTCATTTGTAAATATTGATTGTTTGACTTCTTCCTTTCCAGTTTGGATGGCTTTTATTTCTTTTTCTTCCCTGTTACTCCTCCTAGGACTTATAATACTATGTTGAATAGAAGTGGTGAGAGTGGGCCTCTCATCTTGTTTCTGATCTTAGGGGAAAAGCTTTCAGTTTTATATCATTGGGTATGATGTTAGCTGTGGCCATGTGATATATGGCTTTTACTATGTTGAGTTATGTTCCCTCTGTACCCACTTTGTTAAGAATTTTTTTTGTACATGAATATCAAGTTTTGTCAATACTTTTTCTGCACCTATTGAGATTGTATGATTTCTA
Organism: Cervus elaphus; assembly: GCF_910594005.1. NCBI lineage: Eukaryota > Metazoa > Chordata > Mammalia > Artiodactyla > Cervidae > Cervus > Cervus elaphus. The sequence goes on from NC_057826.1 coordinate 68,847,660, forward strand.
CCCTTCATTTTGTTAATGGGGCATATAAAATTGATTTGCAAATATTGAGCTTTCCTTGAATCCGTGAAATGAATCCCACTTGATCATATTGTATGATTTTATAATACTTTATCATATTCAGCTTAGTAATATTTTGAGGATTTTTGTCTCTATTTTCATTGGGGATATTGGCCTGCAATCGTGTGTGTGTGTGTGTGTGTGTGAGATCCTTGTCTGGTTTTGGTATCAAGAAAATGCTGGCCTAGTGAAATGATTTTGAACTGTTCCTTCTTTTATATTTTGGAAGAGTTTGAGAATGGTGTTGATTACTCTTTAAATATTTGGTAGAATTTACCAGTGAATCATGTCCTTGACTTTTTGTTGTTATTGGGAGGTTTCTGATTACCAATTCAATCTCCTTACAAGTAAACAATCTGTTTAGATTTTCTATTCATCATTTGGTCTGGGTATATTGTATTTTTCTAGTAATTTGTCTATTTATTCAAAGTTGTCCAATTTGTTCATACTAGTCTCTTACATTATTTGTATTCTGTGGTTTCAGGTGTAATGTTCATTTTTTAATTTTAAATTTATATGATTCTTCGCTTTTTCCTTGGTGAATCTAACTAAAGATTTGTCAACTTTACTTACCTTTTCAAAGGACCACGTCTTAGTCTTTGACCTTTTCTTTTGTCTTTTTAATCTCTATTATATTTACTTCTGCTCTGATCTTTGTATTTCCTTCCATTAACTTTGGTTTTTATTTCTTTCTTTCTTTTTCTTTTTTTTTTTTTTACTAGTTCCTTGAGATGTCAGTTTAGGTTTCTTATTTGAGATTTGTCTTGTTTCTGGAGGTATTAAATAGGCATTCATTATTATGTTTGTCTTATGATTACTTTTACTGCATCCCACATGTTTTGGTAAATTGTATTTCCATGTTTCCAAATTTTTAAATTTCTCTTTTGATTTCTTCTTTTACCTGTTGATTGTTCAATAGTATGTTTTTTGAGCTCTACAAATTGGTGAATTTTCCAGTTTTCTTCTTGTAATTGATATTTAGTTTCATACTATTGTGGTTGGAAAAGATACTTGATATGATTGGAATCATCCTTAATATATTAAGACTTTTGTGTGACCTAATATATAATCTATCTTAGATAATGCTCCATGATTGCCTGAGAAGAATGTGTATGCTGTTGTTTTGGGATGAAATGTTCTTTATATATCTGTTAAGTTCTTATAGTCTGAGGTATGTTGTTTAAGGCCAATGTTTTCTCAACTAATGGCTTCCCTGGTGGCTCAGACGGTAAAGCGTCTGCCTGCAATGCGGGAGACCTGGGTTCGATCCCTGGGTCAGGAAGATCCCCTGGAGAAGGAAATGGCAACCCACTCCAGTATTCTTGCCTGGAAAATTCCATGGACTGAGGTAGGCTACAGTCCATGGGGTCACAAAGAGTTGGACACAGCTGAGCGACTTCACTTTTCTCAACTAATATCTATGTGATTGAGCTATTTATTGATCAAAATGGGAGTATTATCCTATTATAATTGTACTGCTGTCTATTTCTCCCTTTAGGTCTGTATTTGCTGTAAATAGTTAAGTGCTCCTTTGTTAGATACATAAATATTTTAAGATCTTATATCTTCTTGTTTGCTTCCTTTAGCATGTTATAACTTCTTTGTCTCTTATAACTCTCTTTATTTCAAAATCTCTTTTGTCTGATATCAGTATAGCTACTTCAGCTTTCTTTGGTGTCCGTTTGCATGAAATATCATTTCCCATCCTTTTACTTTCAGTCCCTGTGTTTTTACATTTGAAGTGAACCTTTTGTGGGCAACATATAGATGACTTAGATGTATCCGTGGCAGCAGCTACAAATATCAGGGTGCCAGATGAGATCCAAGCTCCTTCCTTGGAGGTACCAGAGAGTTGCAGTACATCTGAGGGAGAGTACAAGATGGCACCTACCAGCCTTCATCCCTGGAGAGGACCACAGTTTGTTTTGTTAAATTAGATGCAGCCTAGAGTTTTGTTCAATGAGATGCCTGGCTCTCAGGATGGTGCTTTAAGACAAGCCAATACCCTTCATTCACATACAGTCTTGATGCTTTTTAAACAGTCTACAGTGGGCCCTGGGATAGATGAATCCATGTTGTGAGCCCTTTAAGAATGCCTTCTCAATTCACCATGACCTTGTAAATCTTGTAGATTCAAGCCCATTGGCTTTCAGAGCTAGATGTTTTAGGGGTTCATCTCTCAAGTGCAGTTCTTAAAATATGAAGTGCCCAAAGTGGAACTCAAACCTTTCACTCCTCAGGGAGAAGCTCTGTGATTTGAATTCCTTCTTATAGTGGTCATGGCACTGGGGGTAGAATTATAGCAAGATTTTATCTTTGCCTCTCCTATGCACTTTGATGTGGATTTCCGCCCCCCCCCCCCCTCATTTTCCTGATGTGTAGGAGTCACTTACATAGTTTTTAGGTTGTTTCAGAGGGAAACCATTCATTTCCCTAATATTTTTTATGAAACATGTTTTTATGGTTAGAGTTATCATTTAATTTTAAGTTCAACAATACCAAGGTATAATTGTTACTGATTAGAAAAGCAAAAACATTCTCCAGAATGAATCTAGCAAATTTGGACTTTGGACCTTGTCAGGAAGCATTTAACAAGAGGTTTTTTGTGTGTTGTTTTGGATCTGTCAGAAACCCTCTGGCCATTATTGATTCCTGAATATTCAGGAATTAAGAGGAGAGGCACACCTTTCCCGGGGCTGAGGAATCCAGGCATTTCTCATTACGGTGATAAGTACCCTCTTCCTTTTTAGGAGCCACACAGTAAAAGGTGATTGTATGCAACTCTTTCTCTTTGATAGGGGTCAACTTATGTTTTGTAAGTCTGGAATTTTAATCCTCATCTTTGCTGAGAATAACTACAGTATATATGCCCATGCCATGTTGATTAAAACAATTTTGCTCCATCAGAGCTTTGGTCCCGGTGTCTGTCTTTCTTTTCTTTCTCTTTCTCTCTTTCTTTCTTTCATCTGTCTGTTTTTCTTTCTTTCATCTGTCTTTTTCTCTCAATTTCTCTATTTCTGGCTAACTCCTTGGAGCGTGGAGGCCAGCTGAGCTCACTCTCTTACCCGGGCTTCTAAGACCCTCTCGAGAAGGCACACTGCGCCTTCACCCACTCGAGAGGGCGCCTGGTGCCTACCTGCAGCGGTGTGAGCCCCAAGAACAGGACTCTATTGGCTTTCCGCGTAAACCAGGGGATATCAGCCTCTTTCTCTCTCTTACTTTTTTATCGTTGACTCCGGACCACTAGGTTCTGGTCCATTAAAGGACCAACAGGACCTCTTTTTATTTTAAGGAGAGGATTAGCATGATTGTTTATGATGCAAGGGCTAGCTGTATTATATAAAATAAGAACATGTTGCTTTCACTATTATTTGAAAGGTATTTAAAAACAGTTTGAGTGTAGAATCAACATACCTGAAGTGCTTGGCACTATCCTTTTCCAACTTTCTAATAACTTGTATTCACTTGATGATGGTAAAAGAAGGCAGTTTATTTCCCATTATCCTTACATTGAGCATATACCTTGCATGGTCTTAGATCAATGTGTTCATCTGAAACAAGCTTTGGTTACCGTCCTTCCGGTCCTTTGAAGGCCTGAAAACTAAAGCTCAAGATGACCCAGGTTTAGTAAGACCCAGAGTAAAAGTAGGCTTCTGTTCTCTGCCTGCCTCTCTGGGTTCATATTTCCATTTTCACCTTTGAGAATTCTTTCCAGCTGATCAATACATTAAAATAGCAAAACTATCCATCTGTTTAGGAGAAAATCAGTAGAACAGTAGTTTCAGGGTATTTGGCTTGTCAGGTGGTAGTGGGGAATCTGTGAATGGTAAATATTTTGGTCTTTGTGTGGCTGAAATATATGTGTGTGTGTATGTAGGTATGTATGTGGGCTTCCCCGTGGCTCAGCGGTAAAGAGTCAGCCTGAAATGCAGGAGTTGCAGGACAGATTCAATCCCTGAGTTGGGAAGGTCCCCTGGAGGAGAGGGCATGGCGACCCAGTCCAGTGTTCTTGCCTGGAGAGTCCCATGGACAGAGAAGCCTAAGAGGCTACAACCCATAGAGTCACAAAGAGTCAGACACGACTGAAGCAACTTAGCATGAATGTACATGTATGTATGTATGTGTGTGTATGTGTATATATATAAATATATGTTATATATATACACAGAGAGAGAGAAAGAGAGAGAGAGAGGAGAGAAACATCTGACAAAGCCACATCTGAACCAGGAAGTGCCCATTTGTATGGTGTTGACTAGGGGTTCTCTGCCACCCTGCCCCCTACTTCAACTTCCTAATAAATGATCTAAGACAATGTAGAGTCAGTACTCCTGTGCTGGAACGCTCTCCATGGTGCTTCAAGAAGTGTCTGACTCAAGTCTTCCTATGGAATAATGGGCTTTGAGGAGAACACATTTATTGATGTTACTAAGCTTGTAATTTTTTCTATCAGCCTATGCCTCTGTATCATATCTTGCTGGTGCTATGCACTCATGGCCTTTGCATGCAATGTTTTCCCTCTATAGTATTAAATAATTAGTACCCTCAGAATTTTGATATCCTTTCATTATCATCTGATCTCTATTACATTTTACTTTTTATATAGTTGATTTACAATGTTATGTTAGTTTTAGATGTGTATATATATATATATATATACTTATATATATGAGTTCAGAGAAGGCAATGGCACCCCACTCCAGTACTCTTGCCTGGAAAATCCCATGGGCAGAGGAACCTGGTAGGCTGCAGTCCATGGGATCACGAAGAGTCAGACACAACTGAGCGACTTCACTTTCACTTTTCACTTTCATGCATTGGAGAAGGAAATGGCAACCCACTCCAGTGTTCTTGCCTGGAGAATCCCAGGGATGGAGAAGCCTGTGGGCTGCCGTCTATGGGGTTGCACAGAGTCGGACATGACTGAAGTGACTTAGCAGCAGCTGCAGCAGTTGTATATATGTATAACTAACTATATAACTATATGAGTTACTTTGCTATATATGTATGTATATGCATTAATGCATACAGATTCTTTTTAAATTCTTTTCCATTATAGGTTATTAAAAGGTATTGAATATAGTTCTCTATGCTGTACAGTAGGACCTTGTGAGTTATCTATTTTATAAATAATAGTGTATATGTATTTACTCCCAAACTCCTCTAATTCATCCCTTCCCACTTTTCATTCATCTTTGGTAACCATAAATTGTTTTTCTATGTCTATGAGTCTTTTTCTATTTCATAAATAAGCTCATTGGTATAATTTTCTTTAGATTTCACATACAAGCAATGTCATATGATATTTGTCTTTATTATGTTTGATGAAAAGTTTTCTGTCAGTTCAAATACCTCTCCTTTGTAGGGTATCAATGCTTTCTGTCTTCTTGTTATTGTTCACTAAGTCGTATCTGACTCTTTGCAACCCAATGAACAGAAGCACACCAGGCTTCGCTGTCCTTCACCATCTCCTGGAGCTTGCTCAAACTCATGTCCTTTGAGTCAGTGATGCCATCCATTCATCCCATCCTCTGTCGCCGCCTTCTCCTCTTGCTCTCAATCTGGTAGCTTCTAAAATAATTTTGTCTATTCTGCAGTTTAACTTTGCTGTTCCAGAGTTTTTTTACTTTTAATCATATACTTATATTTACCCTGATTATTTCTTTGAATCCACTTTTGATCTTAGGACAGTTGGTAAATTCTCATTTCTTCAAAACTCTCCTCTGTGCCATTTCCTCTGTTGTCGTCTTCTGAAACTATAATATGATAGAAATGAGGACTGCACATTCACAGTCTGTCCTCCATTACTTTCCCATCTTCTACCCCCACCTGCCTTCCTTTTTATTGTTACTTTGCATGCTGCATTCTGGGTGAATTTCTCTTTTAATTCACTAATTTTTTCCAGTGCCAAGTTACTACATCATTTAGTGTTTGATTATGAAGGCTGCATAACTCCTTTCTAGCATTTTTCATAGAATTTGTTTCATATTTTGTTGATTGCTTCATGTCTGCCTTTTTGTTTGTTTCATGTTGTTGCTTTTTAAGATAGAAATTATACTTCACTTATATGTGGGCACTAAACATTTATTTTAAAGATTTTCAGACTGTTTCATTATATTAACTTCTTCTTGAGACAGTATAGGTTTTTTCAGCTGATATTTGTAGCTTAATCTTCTCAGCATCCACTTTAGTTTGTATTCTCCATAGAGAAGACATTGAGAGGAAAAAAAAAGAAAAACTGAATGCAACTAGTTTATTTGGAAAGTGAAGTCACACCAAAAGACAAGAGAATAATGGAGAAGGGAGACAGGGAAGGAAACAGGCAATAAAATGAGGCATCGCCAAGTCAGTACCCCTGTGTGTAACTAGAGGTCACTTCTATAAGGAAAATTTTGGGATTGAGTGTACAGTAGACCTCTCAGAGTTATCTTACTCACATTGGGAGGACATTTATGCACAAATTTCCTTTAGTCAGTGTAAAGACATGCCTAGAAGGCATTAGCCTTACACCGCTTTTAGTTTATCAGACCAATGGGCAAAGCAGGCTTCAGAGACAATAGGGAAACTAAAATAATAAAATTCAGGGGTTCGCTGGTGGTCCAGTGATTAGGACTCCACGCTTTCACTGCTGAGGGTGTAGGTTTGATCCCTTGTCAGGGAACTAAGATCCTGCAAGCTGGCAGGGAAAAGGAAAAAAAAAAATGCAAGTGTTGAAAAGTCATACCAGTGGACACTCAAGCAGTGAGAGGAAGGAGATAGAGGCAAAGCACCAACGGCATCTCTTGCAGGATTAGGTCTTTTCCTGTTTTGGGATTTGGTTTGTGAGAGAAATTTCACTTGTATTTTGTTCTGTCCCTTTATCTATGTCACAGATGTTTTAGCATAGCATTTACCCAGCCTTCCATCCTCAGCCCATATGCGTCTAAGAGTTTGTGATGACCTTAGGGGGCTTCTATCTCACTCACAGAGGATAATATAGTTTCAGTCAGGAGGCTGCTATCTAGGCTTCTCTGACCACTGCCTTGTTGCAAGAATGCAAGAATGTATCTACCTTCTCACTCCCAACCTGCCTTGTTTATAAGCCTTCAGTTCAGTTCAGTTCAGTTCAGTCACTCAGTCGTGTCCGACTCTTTGTGACCCCATGAATCGCAGCACGCCAGGCCTCCCAGGCCATCACCAACTCCCAGAGTTTACTCAAACTCATGTCCATTGAGTTGGTGATGCCATCCAGCCATCTCATCCTCTGTCGCCCCCTTCTCCTCCTGCCCCCAATCCCTCCCAGCATCAGGGTCTTTTCCAATGAGTCAACTCTTCGCGTGAGGTGGCCAAAGTATTGGAGTTTCAGCTTCAGCATCAGTCCTTCCAATGAACACCCAGGACTGATCTGCTTTAGGATGGGCTGGTTGGAACTGCTTGCCATTCAAGGGACTCTCAAGAGTCTTCTCCAACACCACAGTTCAAAAGCATCAATTCTTCAGCACTCAGCTTTCTTCACAGTCCAACTCTCACATCCATACATGACCACTGGAAAAACCATAGCCTTGACTAGACGGACCTTTGTTGGCAAAGTAATGTCTCTACTTTTTAATATGCTATCAGGTTGGTCATAACTTTCCTTCCAAGGAGTAAGCGTCTTTTAATTTCATGGCTGCAGTCACCATCTGCAGTGATTTTGGAGCCCTAAAAAGTAAAGTCTGACACTGTTTCCACTGTTTCCCCATCTGTTTCCCATGAGGTGATGGGACCAGATGCCATGATCTTAGTTTTCCGAATGTTGAGCTTTAAGCCACCTTTTTCACTCGCCTCTTTCACTTTCATCAAGAGGCTCTTTAGTTCCTCTTCACTTTCTGCCATAAGGGTGGTGTCATCTGCATATCTGAGGTTATTGATATTTCTCCCGGCAATCTTGATTCCAGCTTGTGCTTCTTCCAACCCAGCATTTCTCATGATGTACTCTGCATATAAGTTAATAAGCCATAGCTCTAGCTATGTCCAGCAACATTTTTTCAGTCCTATTTTATCCAGAAAACCTTGTCTCTAAGCAGACTTGTTTACAATGCAGAACGTTAGAATGCTTATCATCACCTGTTTCTTACCTTGGAGCAGATCAAGACTGGGAGTTCAGACTCTCATTGATTTGCATTTTTTAAGCTTTTACTTTGCAAAGTTATTTTCCTTTTTAATCTGGCTGTGTATTTTGGTGTGTTTATATTTTTTCTGTGTTTATATTTTTTCTATCATTTATATATGTATTTGGCCAGAGAAATACTACAAAATGTAATCTTACTGTGCTATAGTGGCTAGATGCTTACTGCTTTTTATTTTAGATAAAATCATATAATTTTTAAAATTTAGATGATGTGTTCTTGAATTCTTATCTAAATTAAAGGGATGGTGCCTAGTGGAAAGTTGTAGTTACACAAAGCTCATGGAAACCATTTTCCTCTGACACTTTACTTAGTGTGTTTTCAATTAATTTTTTCTATATGTGAGTTTTTTGGGGGGGGAAGAAGGGAGGATCTTCTCTTTTGTATCCTCTTGTAGTTCAGTTGGTAAAGTATCTGCCTGCCATGCAGGAGACCCGAGTTCGATCCTTTGGTCAGGAAGATCCCCTGGAGAAGGGAATGGCAACTCACTCCAGTATCCTTGCCTGGAAAATCTCATGGACACAGGAGCCTGGTGGGCTGCAGTCCTTGGGGTCGCAAAGAGTTGGGCACAACTGAGTGACTAACACTTACTTACTTACTTACAAACACTAAATTGCACTGAGAGAGTCTCAGTTTGGAGTTTTCAAATTCATTTAGAAAAAGTTATAACTATAATCTTTTCTGTGTCCTAAATATGTCATCTTAAAAATAAAGCTTCTGAGAGTCACTGTTGGCTTAGATGTGCTAGATAACTTAGAAATGGTCCCAATAGAGTAAATGAGACTAGTAAAATTTTGAGAAATGAAATATCCAAGAATGGAGGATTAAGAATTGCAGAGAATAATTCAGAAGGACTTTACCACTTTCCACAACTACATCAACATCTGTAGTGTGTACTTACTCCAGAGTCTTCAGAGTTGGGACAGTTCCTGACCTCACATGGGACCAGAGTTCCTCATGACTGCTGTGTATTAAATGTATGAAAAAAGACCAGAGGAGACTACACAGACTTAACCAGGATTGGGGATGATAGCTATAAGAACAAGAGAAAAAAATATTCTGGACAAAAGTAATTATGATCAGAAAAAGAATTTCATAGTAAGACCTAATTAAATTTTTTTAAATTTTATTTATTTTTTGTGTGTGCATGCTTGTATACTAAGTTGCTTCAGTTGTGTCCGACTCTGTGACCCTATGGACTGTAGCCCACCAGGCTTCTCTCTCTGTGGAATTCTCCAAGCAAGAATACTGGGGTGGGTTGCCATTCCCTTTTCCAGGGGATCTTCCCAACCCAGGGATTGAACCTGAGTCTCTTATGTCTCCTGGATTGGCAGATGGGCTCTTTACTGCTAGCATGACCTGGGAATCCCATTTATTTTTTATTGACGTCTAATTGACCTATAATATTATATTAGTTCCAGATGTAGAACACGATGATTAGACATTTGTGTGTATTGGTGTATGTGTGTTGAGCTCTTTCAGGGAGAGGCAAAGAACTGCGGGGAGCTGAGACAGCGTGCAGAGCTGGGCTCCCCGGGCCCCAGCGTGCACCTGTGCAGGCCCCAAGCTGTGCGCCAAACCAGAAGCCTTCCTCTCAAGCCAAAGCTCTTGGACAAGCAAAAGGCCTCTTTTGCAAAAATACTGAGGATGTGTTTCGGTGTGCTGTCTGTGCAGGGCCCCAGGACTGATAGCTGGCTGAGACTCGTTGTCTAATTGTTACAGCCCCACGGGGCACAGGAAGGCAAGCTTACCTAGAGGCGTGTAAAACCCCCTCCAGAGATATCAGATATACGTTCTCTGGATCCCAGCAGAGGGAGATGCAAAAAAATAAAACAAATCACCTGCACTTGGAGATTTCTGCAAAGGATTAAGTCAGCCAAAGTAAAGTGGAAATCGCTCAGACATGTCGGACTCTTTGTGAATCCATAGACTGCAGCCTGCAAGGCTCCTCTGACCATGGAATTCTCCAGGCAAGAATACTTGAGTGAGTTGCTATTTCCTTCTCCAGGGGATCTTACCAACCCAGGAATTGAACCCAGATCTCCTGTATTGCAGGCAGATTCTTTACCATCTGAGCCACCTGGGAAGCCCCACCTATGTTTAATCAGAAGCCTCCCACTATGGAGATAAGCTATTATAAGTCCTTTCACAGAGAGACTAGGGTCCTGAGTCTGTTTCTTCTTGGGGTATCCTGGGGGGTAGTCATCACTTAAGAATCTTTCTCTGTTGGTTATTCTCCTGTGGGACCCACGAGCGTAGGCTCCACTGGCCATCAGAACCAGGTGGTCTAGAGGTATCACTAGTGGAAGACACAAAAGTTGGGGCACCAAAGGAGGGCCAAGCTCCTTTCTGGCAGTACTGGTGAGCAAAGAGGACAAAACTGGTCCCTGCCAGCCTCCGTCCCCAGAGGGTACCCCAATAGGCCCCTAGGTGTGTGCTAGATTAGATGCCTGCCCACCAGGCCAATGCTTTGTGATAAGCAAGTAAGCCTCTGACACAAGTCTGGGTACCTCTCAATAGGCTGCTCCTGTGCTGGGCTCTGGAGGAGAGAGCCTGAGCACACGGCCCCTTTCACAGCCATTTCTGCAGTTCCCTATAGCCTTCGGTCTGGTGATTATCAGCTCCGTTGGTTTTCAAAGCTGGATGTTTGAGGATCTCATCTCTCAGGTTCAGGTCTTAAAAGTTGGGGTACCCAGTGTGGGTTTCAAATCCTTCACTCCTCAGAGAGAAGCTCTGGGTGGGAGATTCTTAACTGTTTTTTTTTTTGTTTTTTTTTAGTTTTTTTTCCAGAGGAACATTTTCCACGTGTAGCTCTGGATTCAGTTTGTCTATAGGGGGAGGTAGGTTCAGGATCTTTCTACATCACAGCCCGACCTGGAACACCTACATTGAGTTAATGTTGAAATACACTTCTTTTCAGTTCAGTTCAGTTGCTCAATTGTGTCCGACTCTTTGTGACCCCATGAACCGCAGCATGCCAGGCCTCCCTGTCCATCACCAACTCCCGGAATCCACCCAAACCCATGTCCATGGAGTCGGTGATGCCATCGAACCATCTCATCTTCTGTCGTCCCCTTCTCCTTCTGCCCTCAATCTTTCCCAGCATCAGGGTCTTTTCAAATGAGTCAGCTGTTCGCATCAGGTGTCCAAAATATACCCATTCCCTATTTTTATTCACACACCATGGTAACTAGATTAAGAGGTGTTCTAATTCAGGGTACCCTGGTAGCATTCCAAATGAGAGAAACGCTGACTTACTTAACATAATACAATGATTTCTTTCACATGATGCATATTTTTGTATTGGGTAGAACAAAAAACTATAATATAAAATTAATTAAACACTGGTAGGAACTACTACTAGTGGAGAAATCCCCAAATCCCAAAATTCCCATCCTTAGAGAATTTTTTTCAAAATAATATTAAGACCCAAATAGTCTTCCTGAAGACTAAGATGGAAGCTAATATTGTGGAACTCCCATTGCTACTTTGTGCCAGATAATGTGTTACAGAGGGGTGTGTGTGTGTGAGAATATATGTTGTATGTGTGCGTGTGCATTACTTTATGCACAGTCTTTATGCATTACTTAGAACTTGCCAGCCAAATAGTTTAGAAAGAAACAGATTCAGAGAGCGAGAAAGGAACTGAGCCAGCATTCAAGTCATTTCCATCTCATTTAAAAACTTACACACTCTGTGCCGCAGTGTGGTGGTACAGTGTGAGGGCTGGACGTACTATATGCATATTTAGCACATAGCAACGTGAAATAGATGTTCACCATTGTTACCGTTATTACACACTTCCTCCAAATGGATTAGCACAGGTGCTGTGCTACTTCTGTAGAGGTATTTTACAGAATGTTTGCTTCCCACTTTTAGAACACATTGTGGCCACTGAGTACTTGAAGGCAAAATAGTCGTTGTTCAGTCGCTCAGTCATGTCTGACTCTGAGACCTCATGGACTGCAACATTCCAGGCTTCCCTGTCCTTCACCCTCTCCCAGAGCTTGCTCAAACTCATGTCCTTTGAGTCCATGATGCCATCCAACTATCTCATCCTCTGTTGTCCCCTTCTCCTCCTGCCTTCAATCTTTCCCAGCATCAGGGTCTTTTCGATTGAGTTGACTCTTTGCATCAGTTGGCCAAAGTATTGGAGCTTCAGCTTCAGCATCAGTCCTTCCAAGGAATATTCAGGAATTTCACTTAGAATTTTCTATGCTTGAAGTGGTTGGAAAGAGGCTTGGCAAAATTGGAAGGAGAGACTATTCCACAGGGGAGCTTTCTCCCTCTCTTTGTCAGCCTTTTCCTCTCTTTTCAGCTACTCTTAGCTGCCTACTCCTTGCCACAGAGTATTTTATTCCTTTACCTTTTTTTAAACAAAAGACCAGAGGACCTACTTGTGTAGTAAACTCAGTGAAATAGCTAGGATTGACTGGTTTGGTCTTCTTGCAGTTCAAAGGGCTCACAACAGTCTTCTCCAACACCACAGTACAAAAGCATCATTTCTTCAATGCTCAGACTTCATGTCCAACTCTCAGATTCATACATGACTACTGGAAAAACCATAGCTTTGACTAGATGGACTTCTGTCAGGCAAAGCATTTTTCATATTTGTATGCAAAATAGAGACAGCCTAATTTGCTGGGGCGTTCATAGAAAGTTATTCCTCCAGAGACTCAAAACCCCTGACCCACTCCTCACAGCTGCATACAGTGAAGCTTAGAAGCTGTGGATGGGTCTCCTGGTTAGACTCTCAATGTTGAATTTGACACTGTCAGCTCTTCAAGTTTACTCAGTATTAGAGAATTGCCAGGGAAAAGTGCTTCTCCAATGGCTCAGACGGTAAAGAATCTACCTGCAATACAGGAGGCCGGGGTTCAATCCCTGGATGGTGAAGATCCCTTGGAGAAGGGAATGGCCACCCACTCCAGTATTCTTGCCTGGAGAATCCCATGCACAGAGGAGCCTGGCGGGCTACAGTCCATGAGGTTGAGAAGTAAGGGTAGAAAGGATCATTTAGCTATTCGGGAGAATGAAATGCCAAATGAATCCCTACGGAGTAGACAAGTATCTGCTTAGGCTTCCCTGGGGCTTTCTGAATAAACAACCAAGAAGGGCTGAAAAATGCACTTGTGATTTTCTCTGACTTGAAGTGCTTGGAAAGAGGCTTGGTGACTTTGGAAGGAGTGACTATTCCACAGGGAACCTTCTCCCTCTTTTTCAGTCTTCTCCATCCTGCACTCAGCTGCTTTTAGCTGCCTATCCCTCACCACAGAGTATTTTGTTCCTTTAACTTTTTTTTTTCTTTATAGGCCAGAGGCCCTACTTGCATAGTAAACCCAATGAAATAGCTACATTTTAATTAAATTTACACAGCTTTTATGACACCAGTGAGTAGCCTTCACTGGTACCCAGAGGAACCCCAGAGCCATCAGATATACTTCATATGTAATTAATCTCTAATGTTCGATTTTGTAAGATATGTAATAATGCTGCCTGGATAGAAATGAGAGCTTCAGAGAAGAGTCATATTAAAGATGAAGAGAGAAGCTTTAGGAGGAATTGGTTTTCAAGAGAGCAACTAAGTGTGAACTTTATTAAAAGGAAAAGAAATAATGGGGATATCTCGCATTAAGTAAAAATGCTTGACATCTTCAATTTTTCAGTTTCTTTTATTTTGCCCCAGACAAATGTTTCAGGGTTTGTTTTTATAATGTATACCATGTGTAATGTTACTTTTGTAGCCTCATAGATTTAATATTTGAGCAAAGGAAAGATTTGCTGTATTCAGAAATTACAGAGAGAAAACCCCCACTGTGACTAAAGCTTCGATAGGGTTTAAATCCCTTTCCCTGCAAATACTTTGAGAAATTTTCAATCAAGTCTTTTTTTTTTTTTTTCATTTTTAAAGCTTTTTATTTTGTATTGGGGTATTGTTATTGCTCAGTTGCTAAGTGGTGTCTGACTCTGTGATGCTGTGGGCCGTAGCATGCCAGGTTCCCTGTGCTTCACCATCTCCCCGAGTTTGTTCAAACTCATGTCCATCGAGTCAATGATGCCATCCAACCATCTTGTCCTCTGTTGCCCCTTTCTCCTCTTGCCCTCAATCTTTCCCAGCATCAGGGTCTTTTCCAATGAGTTAGCTCTTCATATTAGGTGGCCAACTTCAACATCAGTCCTTCCAATGAATATTTAGAGTTGTTTTCCTTTCGTATTGACTGGTTTGATCTCCATGCTGACCAAGCGACTCTTGGGATTCTTCTCCAGCACCACAGTTCAAAAGCATCAGTTTTTGGTGCTCAGCTTTCTTGATGGTCCAACTCTCATATCTGTACATGATTATAGGAAAATCCATAGTTTTGACTATATAAACCTTTGTTGGCAAAGCATTGGGGTATAGCAGATTTGCAAACAATATTGTGAAAATTTCAGGTGAACTGCGAAGGGATTCAGCCACACTTATACATGTATCCATTCTTGCCCAAACTCTCCTCCCATCTAGTCTGCCACATAACATTGAGCAGAGTTCTATGTGTTTCAAGTCTTTATTTTTAATTATCAAACTAACAAATGACAAAATATTATCTAAATCACTTGTTCTACACCTTCTCTCTCTCAGTACATACTCAGATGTGTCTGACTCTTTTCTACAACTTGTAGTTTTCACTAAAAGTTCACCATCTCACTTAATCCTCACACACAGTGGAAGAGGGAAGAGACAGCATTGTTACTCTTTCCATAAATTACAAAATAGCTGCTTGTGGAGATCACGTTATTTTTCCAAGTTTAACCAAGTGGCTGATGAAGACTATGAGTTCTGATTTACAATCTAATGTCTTCAATTCTACCATCCCGATCTTTTAAAATCTCTATGTATATCCCAATATAAACTTCATATTAAAGTCATTATAATGATGCTTAAGCTTGGGAGATAAATTACCTAGAAGAGATCGTTCCATCACTTTCTAAAAAACACTTCTGTTGTAATCTGTGTAGCTTTTGTGACACAAGACTTCTTTCTTATACCTCCTTTGCAAGTTCACCCTTTTCTTGGATTCTCTATGTGGACAAATAGTATCTCCATCCACTCTGGAGGCCATGCTGCAATTTCCTTGACTTTCTTCACTCACTCAGCCTGTTTAGTTACCAAGTTCTTTAATCCTGCCTTCAAAATGATCCCAAATAGCCTTCATTCTGCTCATTTACACTGTCACTGCTAAGATTTAAATTCTTATCGCTTTTCTGAAATTTGCCTATAAATCATGATTCTAATTTTTCCTCACTTTATCCTCCTTACTGTGACTAGAATTATTATTGGAAAATTTTGCTTCAATCATGATTCTTCCCCACCTAGAAATCTCTATTGACTCTATATTTACAGGCAGAGTAACATGCAAATATGCTAACGAGTTATGTGAGACTCTCAGCATATCTTTCTGCTCATTTCCTTTCCATCATTCACTGTATGCTATTCCCACAGTAGACAAGTCCCTGACTCACCATTCCTTGAATGTTTCATGATGTCCAAATGCTTGTGCCCTTGTTTGTGGCCGACTTCTTTCCCTTTACAAGCCCAGACCCATCTATAAAGTCCTAATCAATTTCTGGGAATCAGCTCAAATGAAAGTTTCCCTGACAGCTCCCACAACCTCAAGGAATTTCTCACCAGCTTCTCTCTGCTTCCCATCATGTTAAACATTCCTTTATTTCAGCCCTTTCAAATTACATTTTAATTATTCATTTTTTTTTATTAATAACTGGTAGTTGGGAAACAGATTAAATGGACTTTGTGGGAAGAGTCAAGTCCCCATAAATTAACCCTAAATTATTTGATTAAATGTAATAGAACAAAAACCTGCATAGCCCACACTCTGAATTAGTAACATTTAGATTTCTTTCTCACCTTTCAAAAAATACCTTCTAGGCCTCCAAGGGTGAAAGGGCAAACTTAATTGTGACTTCACGGACTGTAGCCCACCAGGCTCCTCTATCCATGGAATTCTCCAGGTAAGAATACTGAAGTCATTATCCATTCCCTTCTCCAAGCAATCTTCCCTACCCGGGGATTAAACCCAGATCTCCCGCATTGCAGGCAGATTCTTTACCATCTGAGTTACCAGGGAAACCCTTTAAAAAAGGCAAGAGGGAGTAAAAGGAACCAGTCCGGTTCTATTTATATCCAGCAGAGCTTAGGTGCTGGCGTCTCATTTACAGTCACTCACGTAGACGAGGTAGAGTAATAAAGGGTTAACCTGAGTGATAGAATTGCATATGCTTTGGTGAGCCATTCCAAACTCTACCTGCTTTCCCACTATTCTAAGAGCAGGTGTGTGTGTTATGCGTGAATATCATGTTCTCCTTCTTTAGTCCAGCTATTCTAACCTTTTCCATTAACTGATACTGTTAATAGATGATGAATAAATATCCCGACACCTAAAAATACTCGTGCACAGGAAAACCCAAGCCTGTTGGACACTTCCTTAGGCACCAGTTCAAACTCTCTATGTTTCAACTATAGTTTCAGCCACTCGTGTGGTGACCAACAGTGAGGAGGCTCCAGTCATAGTCCCCATGAATCAATTATATTGTTCTGTGGTTGGAGAACATGCTCTCTATAATTTTAAATCTCAGAATTTTTTGAAGACTTGTTTCATAGCCCAGAGTACGATCCATTTTGGTAAAAAAAAATTCCATGTGAACTTGAAAAGAATGAATACTCTGCCATTTGTTCAGGAATGCCTTATGGGTGTTAGTAAGGTTAATTTTGTTATTTGTTATTTTCTATTTTCACGTGAATTGTTTGTCTGCTTGTTGTGGCATGTTTTCAGTTACTGATAGTCTTCTAATAGGATTGTAGATTTTTCTATTTCTTCTTCTGTTTTTTTGCCTTATATATTTTGGAATTGTATTATTAAGATACATAAAAACATAATTTTTATCTTTTCCTTGGAAATCAAACTCATTATAAAATATTCCTGTTTTTATTTTACTGTTGAATCTTGCCTAAATATTTGGGAGCTACATTATTAGGTACATAAAAATTTAGAATTGTTATATTTTTCTTATAGGTTTAGCTGTTTTTTTTTTAAAATAGGTTTAACTTAATCATTATGAAATATTCACCTTTGATATTGAATCTTACCTAGGATATTTGTCTGATTCAGCTTTCTTTTGGATATTGTTTTCATGATATTCTTGTTTTCAACACCCTATTTTCATCCTTGTATTTAAGATGCACCTCTCACATGGACTATATATTTTTTAAAGTTAAATCTACTTTACTATTTATTGTCCAGTTACATTTGATATAGTTATTAATTTTTTAATCTATCATTTTAGTTTTCTGCTTGTCTCACATGATTTATATATTAGTAATTTTTAGCCACTTTTCAGGTAATGTTAAACCTTTAGGGTACTCCTCTCATCCCTTTTTTGTGTCATGCACTTCAATTCTATTATTTATAAATACATCTCAAATCTCACAAGACATCATTATAATTATTTTGCACAGTCATTATATCACATTTTAATCATATATGTTTATTGTCATCCCTTCCTGCATCTTGGAGTTTTAATATAGGAACGTTTTTCCTTTTACTTCAAGAATTCCCTTTAGTATTTACTTCAACTGGGATATATTGGAGATAAGCTCTCTTTGTACATGTGTGCCTAGAAATTTATTTTTGTCTTCCTGTTGAAGATTATCATCATCAGATATAAAATCCTAAACTTGAAGTTTTAATTTGTTCCAGTACTTTGAAGATATTACTCTGTTGTCTTCTGGATCACATCATTCCTGTTGAGAAACCAGCTATAAGTCTTAATGTTGCTCCTCTGAAGGCATTGTGAATTTTTCCCTCTAACTGCAGTTAAATCTTTGATTTTAACCATATATATATATATATATATATATATATATATATATATATATATATATGGCTTCTCTTGTGGCTCCCGCCTGCAGTGCGGGAGACCTGGGTTCAATCCCTGGGTTGGGAAGATCCCTTGGAGAAGGGAAAGGCTACCCACTCCAGTATTCTAGCCTGGAGAATTCCATTGCAAAGAGTCGGACATGACTGAGTGACTTGCACTTTCACTATATATATATATATATATATATATAGTGAAGTCCATATATATATATATATGGACTTCTGAATCTTTCACATAATGACTTCTGTTAGGTCTGAAAAATTCTTGCCCATTCTCTTTTAAAATTGATTCTGTCCATTTTCTGTCTCCTACATTTTTGGGACTATAATTGCACATATTGATAAGTTAGACCTTTTCTTACATGGTCCATCTATCTCTATTGAGGCTTTCTGTACCTTCCTTCTTTTTTACTCTCCATGTGTGAGCTTGAATAATTTATACTCATCTCTTTTTCTTTGTCCAATCTGATATTAAAGCCAAATGTTAAATTTGTAGTTTCAGTGACTACATTTTTCAGTTTCAGAATTTTCACTGAAATATTTTTATAGATTATATATATACAAATATATATAGTGAAATTCTTCATCATTTTACCCATTATTGAATGAATTAACCACAGTCATTTTCAACTAGTGTCTTAGTTGTAGGTCTGTTTCTGTTGTCAATGTTTTCTTTGGGTCCTCTTTACTGGTATGTTAGGTAATCTTTGTTGAATGACAGACTTTGTATTTGAGAAATTACAGACACTGGGTGTTATCTCTCACTACAGAAGATTCCCCTTTTTTCTGGTAAGCAACTAGAGTAGACATCTAAACACAGTGGGAAAATGATTTGATTTCAGACTGAGTCTCAGAGCTCCTAATATCAATCCTAACTCTATTTCACCTCAACTCCTAGGGCGAAGGCCCCCAGGGACCCCAAATGAGATTCTAGAGTGTTTATTAGGGCCTTTCATATTTGCTGGGTCCTGAACTCACATTTTTCTCTTTGAAGCACTGAGAACAATCACAAGTTTTATTGAGTTTTTTGGTTGCCTTTTGAACCACACAACTAAGAATTATCAAATTATTCAAAAGGGAAACTAGTGTGGAGTGTCAAGCTTGCTTCCCTATACCTCTCTTTCTCCAAGATGCCAGTCTCTCAAATCCTGGGTATTTTAATTCTAATTTTTGTCTCCTTAATGCCATGAGGTCATCACAACTTTGCTTACACTTCTCTTAGCAGTTACTTTTTTACTGGCTTCTTAACCTTCTGTACTGCTTAAAAACCGTCATATGTCTCAAGGAGAAAAGGAGTAAGCAGACTGTTGGGATCACCTCAGTGAACTCTAGAATTTTGGTCCCTCAAGTTATGAACTCCCTGGAAGCTCCCTGCTGACTTCAAACAATTTTTTTTTCCCAGATTTTATTCAGATTTTCTAGTTACTAGCTGAAGTAGAAATAGATTAACTTTACCAATCACAATTTTTTGCATTGTTTCTCTTTCCACTCTCAAATGAGGCTGTCTCTTATAAGAAAAACTGTGGTTTTGAAGGAATAATATAGGTGTGTAAACTCATTTAGTTATGCGTATTTACTGAGTGTCATTACTGTCCTGATGCTTTGCTAGTTGCTAAAAACAGAGCGGTAGCACAATCTTCATCCTCTAGGATTCCCAGTTTGGTTGGGTGATAAGAAGGTAAACACATGATGAGTACAGGTGTTAAGTGCGGTCTTAAGATAGGTGCACGGGATTCTCCAATAAACAGGACAAGGGGGCTCATTTAGCCAGACAGCTGGGGAGGGAAACAAATCTTGTCACCTTGGCACATTCTGATTTTCCCCATTTAAAAGGGGCCAAAGAACTAAACTGACATTTCTCCAAAGAAGACATACAGATGGCTCACAAACACATGAAAAGATGCTCAACATCACTCATCATCAGAGAAATGCAAATCAAAACCACAATGAGGTACCATTGCAGGCCAGTCAGGATGGCTGCTATCCAAAAGTCTACAAGCAATAAATGCTGGAGAGGGTGTGGAGAAAAGGGAACCCTCTGACACTGTTGGTGGGAATGCAAACTAGTACAGCCACTATGGAGAACAGTGTGGAGATTTCTTAAAAAACTGGAAATAGAACTGCCACATGACCCAGCAATCCCACTTCTGGGCATACACACTGAGGAAACCAGATCTGAAAGAGATATGTGCACCCCAATGTTCATCGCAGCACTGTTTATAATAGCCAGGACATGGAAGCAACCTAGATGCCCATCAGCAGATGAATGGATAAGGAAGCTGTGGTACATATACACCATGGAATATTACTCAGTCATTAAAAAGAATTCATTTGAATCAGTTCTAATGAGATGGATGAAACTGGAGCCCATTATACAGAGTGAAGTAAGCCAGAAAGATAAAGACCAATACAGTATACTAACACATATATATGGAATTTAGAAAGATGGTAACGATAACCCTATATGCAAAACAGAAAAAGAGACACAGATGTACAGAACAGACTTTTAGACTCTGTGAGAGAAGGTGAGGGTGGGATGTTTCAAGAGAACAGCATCGAAACATGTATATTATCTAGGGTGAAACAGATTACCAGCCCAGGCTGGATGCATGAGACAAATGCTCGGGCCTGGTGCACTGGGAAGACCCAGAGGAATCGGGTGGAGAGGGAGGTGGGAGGGGGGATCGGGATGGGGAATACATGTAAATCCATGGCTGATTCATGTCAATGTATGACAAAAACCACTACAATATGGTAAAGTAATTAGCCTCCAACTAATAAAAATAAATGGGAAAAAAAAAAAAAAGGTCCCTACTGCTATATGGGATCAAAGAGTACAGCTCCCCAGGTAACACAGAGATGGGTCAAAGTATTTTTAGCTCTTCACTGTCCACTGCAGATTGGTTTCAAAAACACTGTGGGAAAGAAATGAAAGTAACCTATATATCAGCTGGGGCCTTCCTGCCCTTTGGATTTCAGGGTATAAATTGGCCTGGGATCCAGAAAATTTCCACGGCTTACATTATCTGCTAGTTTTGAAAATTTATAATCTCAAGGTCCCATGGCTTCTGCCTACCACAACCTTGTTCTGTGTATAGTTTTATTCCAAACATATGTCAGTTTGGGATCTTTATGTTGCAAATAATAAGAATTCCAACTCAAACTATAAGAGGCTTAAATATTAAAGGTGTTTTCCTGAATTACCTATCTGGAAAACTAAATTGAGAAGTGAAGGTTAATTAACCCAACATCCCCACATCATTACTTCTGTGCTCTGCTAGTCAAGTATAAGCTTCATCTAAACCTGACTCCCTCATGGTCATAGGACACACCCAGAGCTGTATTATCATTTGTTCAAGCCCATGTGAGAGGGTTTTCCTCTTAGAATTCCAGCAAAGTTCCTAAACCTCCTTCTGACTGTACCAGATGAGGTGGGGAGGAGGAGGAGCGCATGCTCAGTTGTGTCCAACTCTTAACAACCCCAGGGACTAGCCCACCAGACTCCTCTGTCCATGGAATTTTCCAAGCAAGAATACTGGAATGGGTTGCCATTTTCTACTCCAGGGGATCTTCCAGAACCAGGGATTGAAACCACATCTCTTGTATCTTCTGCCTTAGCAGGTGGATTCTTTATCACTACTGCCACCAAGATTACATGCCCACTATTGAAGCCACAACTATGGGCAGGAAAACAGAATGTACTGTGTGAGTGGAGTTATTCTTCCACAAGCACAGGAACTGTGATTGAAGGATGGATGCCAGAATGAAATCTGGATATTGTTAAGAAAGGAGAACAACAGATTACTGATTTTTGCTACATAAGCAAAAATGTCTGCTATATCCACTGACATACAAGTTCCCATTGGAGTTCCTTCCAAAGGAACTACCTACACACAAATCTTACTGAAATATGTAGGTGTCACCAAAGAGTTTCTGAGTGATGAAGTCAGCATATCACAGTGCATAACTTATTTAAAAATTTCCATCTTAGCTATGGTTGCCTTCCTCTCCCAATTTTCTTTTCAACCATCCCTTATCTGGTGTTTCAACTGTCCCTTACCTGTCCCTCACACTCTTCCCAGAGAAAGTGTCCAGATACTCTGATTTCTTTTCTTTTTGGGAAGTCTTGATACTAGGCAGCAGTGGATTTAAAGTAGGAAGTTTGAACAGACCTCTACCCTGACTCTTATTCACATGTCTCTCAAAAACTACAGTCTCCTTGAAAGGAATTAATGGAGAATAAAAGTTTCCCCATTTTACTACATTATTAAATGCTTCTTTGTATTAATAAAAGGGAAATATTTCCACACAATAATTTGTATACAAAGATAGCAGTATTATTCTTGATAGCTAAAAAGTGGAAACATTCCAAATGTCAATCTATGGGTGAAAGGATACACAAAATGTAAAATATTAGTATAGTAGAATACTACTCGGCAATAAAAAGGAACAGTTACTAATACATATCATGTTGTGAATGCACTTTAAAAACATACTAAGTGAAAAAAAGCCAGATGAAAAAGGCCACCTATTTTATTCTATTTATCTTTAATGCCTAGAGAAAGAAAATCTGTGGAGACTGAAAGGAGACTGTTTGTTGCCTGGGCCTAGAGTGAGAATGGGGAATTGGCAAATGAATGTGCAGAATCTTTGGGGGATGAGAAATATGTTCTAAAATGGGATGAGGTAAAGGGCATGCAGGTCTGTAAACTTACTAAAAATCATTGAGTGCTTAAAATGGGTAAGTTTTACGGTATACCAATTGTACCATAATAAGCCTCTTTCAAAAAAAAAAAAAAAAAGTAGGTATGATTTGTGCTTTGGTCACCAAAACGTGAGTAAACTGAACATATCACTTTAAGGTGAAACATCGACAGCCTGCACATGAGTCTTATCATCTCTTTCCTCTGATGCAGTGATCATGGGGGTAAATGTATCAGTAGAGCTTCCATCAGCCCTTCCCTGCTTTCTGTGTGGTGACAAAGAGCAGAGCCCCCATCACCCCATGGACATGGCTGTGAGCAGGAAACAGACCCTTGTTTGATAAAGCCACTGTGGTATATATATATATACATACATATATATATATACACACACATATGTGTACATTAAAAATACACAGAATAAAAATGAGAGGTATTAATAACACTGCAATGCTTTTCATTAAAAACTCAGATTTTTTGATACCATACATGGAATGGCTTTAGACAGCTCCTCCTATGCCACCAGTTAATTAAGGCTTTGAGGATTCTACGAACAGGGGGGAAAAGCCTATTTTGCCCCATAAATGCCACAAACCCAGGATGTGAGACATAAGTTTCACCTGCTTCCTTGATTTTTCCAATCTCCAAGTCTCATGGCGATGAGAGCGAGCCATGCAATACTTTGAGCTTCGAAAAATAAGTAGAAGCTGTCTTACTCTAAAGTCAAAATGATTTAGGCTACTTATTGTTTAATGACTGATGCTTTGATGTCCTCATTTCGCGGCTGCAAATGAAAAATATCACATTGTGATATTTATGTTGTTGAAGGCAAGCATTTTTGTTTTTATACTTTGTATTTAATTCATTCAACATCCTTTTCACTTCATTGCTCCCTGTCTCCCTTGGCAAGAACAAACTCATGCACAGAGCTCAGATCAGCTGTCAGTATCTGTGAGCTCTGAGAGGGCCCTAAATTTGGCAGGATACCCTCCCCTTTGCAAGAGATATTCCAAATGAACCAGCCAAATGCTGGGCTTTCCTCTGCTTGCAACCCACATTTTTCAAAAGTCTTTAAACTCCTTCTTTCTCCCTTCAACTCTCAAGGGGAATTGCACTGATAAGGTTTCTGTTCATCAAAAGAATGGAATGGCAGTGGCTCTGCTCTTCCCAGGACACCTCCTTCTGGAAAAGGGCTGCTTCTCCCCTGAGAGGCTATTATAAAGAACAGGAGTTCTCCAGCTCCCATCATGAATGTATCACTCCACTTCAGTTATTGTTTCTGTGGATTCCTTTTCCTCCTGTCTCTCTCCCCCACCCTCAAGCAGTTTTTAAAATCCATTACCTAGGGAGTTTCAAATTGTATCTGACCTATTGATTCCATGAGATGGCCGTGTCCAATGGGCATGCAATGCACTATACAGCTTGGAGCCCAGGAAAAGGCAACTCACTGATGAAATAAGGAATACAGAACAGTAAACCACAATTTGGAATTTCTAGGGAAATGAAAGAAATGTTTATTAAGTATCCTGAGATGGAGTTGGGAAATGAAATGGTATATGTAAAGAATCTATGGAAAGCATTATGCAGATATAAGATGTTGCCTTTGTTAATAACTAGAAAATCTAATCTTAGTTCATTAGGGGCTACATGTGTTTCATCCACATCTCTCTTCTGGATTTTAGGATGTTTGTTGCTGGCGTACACCTGTAATCAGATGATGTTTAAAAAGGAGGAGGGAATTTTATTAAAACTTTTCGGTTTTTACCCTTCTGCAAATCAGGGAAAGTTTTGTGGGAGGTAACAACACCTCAGAAGCAAACACTGTCAAACGACCCTGATGCAGGGCATCCATCAAAAGAAGGGTCTGCTAGAAATCTGCCGCTTTTGCTCTCATAGTGGATATGACTGTCTGGTCTGAGATAACTGCTATGCCATGGACCAAGATATTGGATAATTTCATTCTGTTTAATTCAACCAAATCTTTATTTTGTGCTAACCTGTGACCCAATTGCTATGTTCGTCTCTCTGAGGATATTAAAAATACGTAAGACATGGCCCATAACCTCAAGGAGTTAAGATTATAATTGAAGGAACTTACTATCAAATTGGTTTTAAAATGGAGGAGGCATTACAAATGGTTAAGATTGATTCTTCATTTTCTTTCTCTAACATATTAGCTTGAACAATCAAGAGACAGTCATGCTTTGGAGGAAAAATGAACATATTCAAATAAAATGGAAACATGAGCTTTTTATATTGTGCCTCAAGTAACAAAGCTTCTTTTTTTTCCATTCGGCAGAATGAGTGGGGGGACCTACAGGATTAGATATATAATGTGTGGCCACTCTTCAGTAACCACTATTGAACTTCAAAATGAGTTTAGTCATTAGCTTTGACAAATGAGGAGTCTGTTATTGATTTTTACACATGTCTATCATGGGATCTATTTAAAAAGATCAGTCAGTTCCAAGAAAGATTATGTTAATCTTACTGGTTTGATTTCCTAATGGGAGGAGGCAGAGCAGGAAGTCAAAGGAGAGGTCCAGAAACTGGGAGTATCTGTATCATTTTCTTAAATCAATTCAAAAAAGAAATTGGAAAAAAAAAATCAAGTGTCTCTATCTTATATAAAAAAGTGAAGAAGTTATTGATAAATCATTCCAGACAATGTTAACCAACAGCTTGAGAAGCTCACAAAAAAGGACAATGACAGGAGGGATACAATTACTAATTTATTTGTCTTTTTATGGTTCAGTTAAGAGTATCTTAGGTAGTTGAGCACATGGCAGCCTGTCAGACTTCACAGGGCAGCTGTCAGAGTTTTGACTGATGTACAAACACTACTTGCTCACGTTTGCCCTTCCTTTCAGTGGAGTGCACTGAAGACGGCTTGTTGGTAATTTTTATTTAATGCTCCCAGCATCTTGGCTGTGCTTTTATCGAAAGTTCTGACAATAAAACTCCACTCCCTGAAATTTCCAAGGTTTCTGCTATAAGCACTTCTCCACTTAAACAAGATCTTCCTCTGGGATTAGACAACTGTTTAGGGTCTTTTCTGCTGCTTTCTGATGTCAGAAACCGTTGTTTAGCATGTTGGAGAGCATTTTATTTTGTTTTGTTTTTGATTAGCTACCTAAGAAAGGCTAAAATAAAAATAAAACTCAAGGAATTAACAGTGCAAAGACTCAGCAGGGCTATAGGGAGGCCTTCATAATTCTGAATTGGCAAATGACAAGGTGCACCCACTCTGACAATTTTCAACCTTCTTATTCCCTCTCTTCATTCCTCACCTTCAGTCTAATCCACTCATTATGGGAAACTCTTGATGTCATAACAGTCTGTGATGTACATCTAAAATTTTATCTTAGTTTTTTGAAAATTGAGTCTTCTGGTCCAAAACCTCTTTCAAACAGTCTTGGACTATTTGGTATTTGATCAGAAGCCTTTTAATTATATAGAAATTATAGACCATTTTTTATACTACTTAAAATCCTTGGGCACATGTTTGAAGGCAGTGAGTTGTAATATGGCCTTGAAATCTCTTTACATAATAAGGCAGCCACCTAGTACACATCATCTGATAACCTCTTCCATCCATAGAAGATCCTCTCAGTGAGATATTCAGAGACTGTGTTTCTAAAGCTATCATGATTCCCAATGCAAAACCCAACTGAGTTGTATTCTCATATAAAAACTGTGAAGTGCTATGACATAGGCTTAATGAGCAAATCTTTTGAAGGCATACTTTGGCAGTAACCGGGATTAATCTCTCCTAAACTGGCAGTCATATGGTATATTTTTATTGTATTTATTTAACTTTTTGTATTAATATTTGCCTTCCAACATTTTGGAATTCTACCCTAACAGTGATAATCATTTCATACAGGAAATGATATTTTATCACAGAAAAAAAAAAAATGTAGGAAGAATATAAACTCAGAATAAAGTTCAGTTCTTTAAATTGAACAAATTTAGCTTTATGAAAATATCATTTCATTGTTATATCAGTTAAGTTTGATTATTCTGTGGAAAAAAAATCCTAAAACCTTAGAGCCCTTAAAACGCATTCCTTGATCAAGCCATGTACACTGGGTCTTTTTTTGAGGGATCTCTACATTTTTCCATAATGTGAGAAGCATGGAAAAAGTAAGAGAGTGAGAGGCAACCTACATGCTGAAACAACATTTCTGCGAGGAAGAAATAATACACTCTCCATTCATATTTTATTGTCCAAAGCAAACCACATGGGTTCAGCCCTGACTCAACAAGGTAGAAGTGCATACATACTTTTGCATGGAGTGACTCTGGAAATTCATGAGTATTATGTAGTCTATACTTTTCACCTTGAAGAAGCCGCAGTAATTTCTCACCTCTTTATCCTAAATGCCTATCACTCCATCTGACCCAGAGTATTATTAATTGATTCAAAACTTAAACCCAGGTGTTTTGACTCAGTTTCTTCCCCACCTCAAGACCTGTTCCAGCAGTAGCTGATACTGTTAAATATGTACAAAGATAAAGATCATGTTTATAGAGAAGTCCTGAGGAATGTTCCCTTGTCATTATATTTTTGTTTCAGAACAATCCCCCAAGATAATTATGACAGTTGTTTTAATCCCGATTATGGATTTAAGAAAACTGAGGTTTAGAGGGATGGAAAGTGGCTCACCCGAGATCCTATAAAAAATGGTGGAGTGAGAGCTCAGGTCAAGATTCCCGCCTGAATCCCTGAATCCTACTGAGTTGGCAGGGATAATGTGTGTCCGCAGCCCGGTGGCAGCAAGTCCTGGGATTAGAAGTGCCCCTGTGACATCTGTTGCCCAGCATCTGTTTCAAGGTCAGTTCTCTTCAAACTTTAGCTTTGTAAATTTTCTTTTCATCAAGTTCTGATTCACTTTGAATGGAAAACTCTAGCCTCAGTTTCTGCACATGTGCTGAATCAGTCCTTTGCTGTGACATCTCTCCCTAGACTCCTTTGGCAGGCAGAGAATACCCATCTCTACGGGGAGGTAAAAGTCACTCAGTTGTGTCCGACTCTTTGCGACCCCATGGACTATTACAGTCCATGGAATTCTCCAAGCCAGAATACTGGAATGGGTAGCTGTTCCTTTCTCCAGGGGATCTTCCCAACCCAGGGACTGAATGCAGATCTTCGGCATTGCAGGAGGATTCTTTACCAGCTGAGCCACCAAGGAAGCCCCGTGGTGAAGCACTAGAGCTCATATCAAGCTGAAGATGTAGCATACATGTTCCCTTAGGATATGAGCCAGACACTGCAGTGTAGGCAAAACAACGTAAGATGACAAGTTGCTTGTAGAAAAATGCCTCCACAAAATCTGATTTCAAAATTTTTTGAGATTTACTTACAAAAATGTTTCAGAATATTATTTCTGATAATAATCAAGTATTATATATAATTATAGTGATTTTTTTTGTTTTAGTAATTCTTTGATTTTTTTTTAATCATAGAAGCTTTTCATTTGTTCCTATCATACTCCTGTATACTTTCTATGTTTTATTGGCTGAGGAAATTTCAAAATTATCTCCCTTTGACTGTGAGACACCAGGAAGATACAAGAGGATACTATTTGTAACTCTCAACTGAAAAGAAACCTGTTCTATTTTCTAAATTTTCATTGATATTCAGCTATACCTATATGCGACCAAAAGATTGTCTCTCTTGTCAGCCTATTACATTCTCACTGAGATTCTCTCTCTAGGTTGAAGCAATTTTGACTCTTCAGAGAATGTTTGCCTCAACTCCCACAAAAGTATAAAAAGATCAGATAGCTACACTAAGAACAAGGCTGATATGTTTATATTTTAATTGTAGTTACAGAAAGAAACATTTTCTTAGAAAATTATTTTATTCTAAAGGGAATCTGGTTGGTTTAGGTGTTGAAGGACTATTCCTTTCCCTGTGGTTTCTGGGAAGTTCGAATGTTTTCAAGATGTTATTATGTATGAAAACTGTATATTTAGGAAGATCCAACCTCTCAGACTTTCCCTGGAGGTAAATAAGTTTAACATTTTGATGTTCTTATGTGAATATAGAAATATAATGAGATTTTGCAGTGTCTTAGAAATTAAATATCATTTCAGTTATGTCCATATAATTTCTTTAAAGTTATTATAATTTGCCAGTAAATCTCACTTAACACATATTTAGGGACTAATGTGATAATCAAAATGTCAATTTATTGAATGAAAACTTAAAAAAATGTTAAAATTGATTTGTTCTGAGAAGATTGTGAAGTCCTCTCAATATTTAGAAAAATAGAGAATTTACTTTAAAATGAGATAAAATTTGTATTTTTCTTGTTTGTAAAATGGTGTGACAATATCTTTCAAACTAATATGAGTATTAGATATATTAGCATTTAAAGTGAAAGTCACTCAATCATGTCCAACTCTTTGCGACCCCATGGGCTATATGGTCCATGGAACTCTCCAGGCCAGAATACTGGAGTGGGTTGCCATTCCTTCTACAGGGGATTATCCCAACCAAAGGATCGAAACCAGGTCTCCCTCATTGCAGGCAGATTCTTTACCAGCAGAGTTATGAGGGAAGCCTTTAAGACAATGGCAATTTTACAGACATTGGTTTAGAAACTTTTTTCAGCAGTAACTTTATAAATGAAGTGCTTACATATTTGCAGGTCTATCTGGACTCTATTCTGTCTCATTGGTCTGTTTATCCTTGTACCGATTGTTGTTGAGGTTCAGTCACTCATTTGTGTCCAGCTCTTTGTGACCCCATGGACTGCAGAATCTCAGGCTTCCCTGTCCTTCGCTACTTCCCAGAGTTTGCTCAGACTCACATCCATTGAGTCGCAGATGCAATCATCTTGTCCTCTGTCACCCCTTTCTCCTCCTGCCTTCAATCTTTCCCAGCATCAGGGCCTTTTCAAATGAGTCAGTTCTTCACATCACATGGCCAAAGTATTGGAGCTTCAGCTTCAGTCCTTCCAAAGAATATTCAGGGTTGATTTCCTTTATGATTGATTGGTTTGATCTCCTTCCTGTACAAGGGACTCTCAAGAGTTTTCTCTAGAACCACAGTTCAAAGGCATCAGTTCTCTGGTGCTCAGCATTTTTTATTGTCCAGTTCTCACATTCATACATGACTCCTGGAAAAACCACAGCTTTGACTAGACAGACCTTTGTTGGCAAAGTAATGTCTTTGCTTTTTAATATGCTGTCTACATTTGTCAGAGTTTTTCTTCTAAGGAGCAAGTATCTTTTAATTTCCTGGCTGCAGTCACTGTCCACAGTCATTTTGGAGCCCAAGAAAATAAAATCTGTCACTGTTCTTATTGCTTCCCCATCTATTTGCCATGAAGTGGTGGGGCTGGATGCCATGATCTTAGTTTTTTGAATGCTGAGTTTTAAGCCAGCTTTAAGCCAGCTCTTTCACCTTCATTGAGAGACTCTTTAGTTCTCCTATGCTTTCTGCCATAAGGGTGGTATCATCTGCATATCTGAAGTTATTGATATTTCTCACAGAAATCTTGATTCCAGCTTATGCTTCATCCAACCTAGCATTTAGCATGATGTACTCTATATATAAATTAAATAAGCACAGTGACAATGTACAGTCTTGACTTACTCCTTTCCTGGTTTTGAACCAGTCCTTTGTTCCATGTCCGGTTCTCACTGTTGCTTCTTGACCTGCATACAGGGTTCTCATGAGGCAGGTAAGGTGGTCTGATAGTCCCATCTCCTTAAGAATTTTCCACAGTTTGTTGTGATCCACACAGTCAAAGGCTTTAGCATAGACAATGAAGTAGAAGTAGATGTTTTTCTGGGAATTTCTTGATTTTTCTATGATTCAACAGGTAATTTGATCTCTGGTTCTTCTGCCCTTTCTAAATCCTTTTCTGTATCTGGAAGTTCTTGATTACATACTGTTGAAGCCTAGCTTGGAGAATTTTGAACTTTGCTTTGCTAGCATGTGAAATCAGTGCAATTGTGTGATAGTTTGAACATTCTTTGTCATCGCCTTTCTTTGGGTTTGGAATGAAAACTGATGTTTTCTAGTCCTATGACCGTTGCTGAGTTTTCCAAATTTACTGGCATATTGAGTCCAGCCCTTTAATAGCACCATCTTTTAGGATTTGAAATAACTCAGCTGGAATTCCATCACCTCCACTAGATTTGTGTGTAGTAACTTCCAAAGGCTCACTTGACTCCACACGCCAGGATATCTGGCTCTAGGTATGTGATCACATCATTGTGCTTATCCAGCTCATGAAGATCTTTTTTGTATAGTTCTTCTGTGTATTCTTGTCACCACTTCTTAATATCTTCTGCTTCTGTTAGGTCTTCCTGATAGCTCAGTTGGTAAAGAATCTGCCTGCAATGCAGGAGACCCCCGGTTCGATTCCTGGTCAGGAAGATCCACTGAAGAAGGGATAGGCTACCCACTCCAGTATTTTGGGGCTTCCCTTATGACTCAGCTGGTAAAGAATCCACCTGCAATGTGGGAGACCTGGGTTTGATCCCTGGGTTGGGAAGATCCCCTGGAGAAGGGAAAGGTTACCCACTCTGGTATTCTGGCCTAAAGAATTTCATGTACTGTATAGTCCATGAGGTCTCAAAGAATAGGACACAACTGAGTGATTTTCGCTTTCACTTTTCACCTGTTAGGTCTATACTGTTTCTGTCCTTTATTGTGTTCATCTTTGCAAGAAATGTTTCCTTGGTATCTCTAATTTTCTTGATGCGATCTCTAGTATTTCCCATTCTACTTTTTCCCCTGATTTATTTACCTTGTTCACTTAGGAAGGCTGTCTTATCCATTGTTACTATTTGGAACTCTGCATTCAGATGGGTATATCTTTCCTTTTCTCCTTTGCCTTTTACTTCTCTTCTTTTCTCAGCTATTTGTAAGGCCTCCTCAGACCTTTGCCTTTTTGCATTTCTTTGTCTTAGGGATGGTTTTGATCACCACCTCCTGTACAATGTTATGAACTTCATCCATAGTTCTTCAGGCACTCTATCAGATGTAATCCCTTGCATCTATTTGTCAATTCCACTACGTAATCATAGCAGATTTGATTTAGGTCATACCTAATGGCCTAGTGATTTTCCCTACTTCAATTTAAGTCTGAATTTTGCAATACGGAGATCATGATCCGAGCCACAGTCAGCTCCTGGTCTAATTTTTGCTGCCTGTATATAACTTCTCCAGCTTCGGCTACAAAGAATATATTAATCTGATTTTGGTATTGACCATCTAGTGAACCTTCTAATTTGTGTAGATTTAGAAGTCTTATGTATGGTAGTATAAATTGTAATGCAAATCTTCTGAATATGTTCTTGAGTTTATTTTAGTTATTTTTGGTCCTCTGTGCGTCCATAAAAAGTTTAGAATGTCAATATCCACAAAATAAAATTTTCTAAGATTATAATTGGGTGTCAGTTTCCCCAAAATATAATCTCCATCTATAAATGCATCACATCTCCTACTTTTTCAGTCCTCTTTAATTTTTCTAAGAAATTTTTCATCATTCTCTGTGCAGGAAACTTTCATGTTTTTTTACTTTCATGTTTTTCACGTGGATTTATTCCTAGTATTTTATTTTATGCTCTTATAAGCAGTGTTGCTTTTAAATTCCATTTTCTAAATGTCTGCAACTGGTACATAAGAGAAATGTACGTTGTGGCCAGGGATCTTGGTAAATTCACTTGAAATTAGTCCTGTTGGTTTTCATGTTTTGTGTTGTTTTGATTTTCAGGAAAACAAACTTTTTTTGTGAATAATTACTGTTTTACTTCCACATGTCCATTCCATATCCCTTTATTTTTTTCCAGCTTTATTGAGATGCAATTGACATATAACACTGTATAAGTTTAAAGTGTATAGCGTGATTTGGTATCTTTATATGTTGTGAAATGATCACGGCAGTAGGGTTAGTAACACCTATATCACCTTATATAATTACTATTTTTTCAGTAGTGAGAACATTTAAGATATTTCTTAGCAATACATTACTGTTATATTACAACTCAAACTTTTAAATGAAAGTTTTGCCCTCCTTGTACCTTTAGTTTCTATTTCTTGACTAGGACCTCTAGTATAGCATTGAATAGAAGCGTTATGCTTTTAGGTTTTTTTTTTTTTTAATAGTAAAAGAATTTCCTTATGATTTCTCAGATTGCTGAGTTGGTTGATGTGTGTGTGTTTAAATCATGAAGAGGTCTTGGATTTTATCACAAACTTTTCTGGATCTATTGAAATTGTAGGATTCTTTTCCTGTAATATGTTAACAGGGTTATATACCAGTTTTTTTAATGTTCTGTCAGGATTTGGTGACCCTGTTGTACTATTCTCGTGAGTTAGAAAGCATTCTTTTTCTATCCTTGGGAAGAGTTGTATTAGATATTTGAAATTATTTATCTGTGAAGATATTTGGGCCAATTTTCCTTGTGGAAAGTTTGTAAATTCAGTATTAAATTTCTTTAAAAGATATCAAACTATGAAGTTTTCTCATTTTATCTTTTGTCCATTTTGGCAATATGTTTTTCAAGAGAATTATGCATCTAATTTTTCAAATTTATTGATAAGTTGTTCATCATATCCTTGAATAATCTTTGTAATGTCTGTACATCTAGAGGAATACCCTATTTTTCTTTCTTATTAAAGCTATTTGTACTTTTTCCCCTTTGCAATAAAATCTGTATTTCAGATGATTATTACTTTTATTAATCTTTCCAAAAAACTTTTTAAAAAATTTCTTCATTAAGGCATGCTTTTTTTTTAAACAAAATATTTTGGTTATTTTGTCATTGACATTTTGCTACTGATTATAATTATGGTCAAAGAATATGCTCTATATAATTTGAATATTTTGTTTTGGTATATTTTCTGTTTACTCCTGAAAATAATGTGTATCTTGTAAGCTATTGGATATAGGATTCTATATCTATCAATTAGAACAAATCTTAGTATTCAAAATTTGCATTTATTTTCTCCTTTCATGTTCTATCACTTATTGAGAGAGATGTGTTAAAATTTCCTATTAAGATTGTGGATTGTTTTTTTCTTCTTTAGTTCTATCAGTTTTTGCTTTTTAAGTCTATATTACTTGTGTATAAATATAGAATTATTATTCCATCCTAGATTATCTAGGACCCCTCATCATCATTAAATGCTCCTCTTGTACTATATCTTACCTTAAATTCTACTTAGAATGACACTAAATTGTGTAGTTATACCAACTTTCCAAAAGAAAATGTTTGGTAAATTTTTCATTCTTTTAACTTTTCTTTGTTAAAATTTAAGGTATGTTTCTTGTGATTAGCATATTGTTAACTTGCAGTCTGACAGAATTTGGTTTTTGAGTGTGATGTTTAGTATTTATATGAAAGGCAATTAGTAATATTTGTGAATTGAATTTGATTGTCTAAGTATATTTTTCATTTTTTCTTCCTGTCCTAATTAAGTCTAGTAGCAACTTGTAAATAGGTAATACATTGTTAACTTGAATCACCATACTGTACACTATATCCCCGTGACTTATTTGACAAGAGGAAGTTTTGATCTCCTTTACTCATTTCACCAAATCTACACTCTGTCCCCCTAAACCACCAATCTGTTCTGTTTCTATGAGTTTTCTTTTCAAAACTGACATAAAATTCAGATCATATGGCATATGTCCTTCTCTGACTTAATTTTACTTACCACACTCTCAAGTTTATCCATGCCATCACATGGATAAGTTGTCAACTTTCCCTCCTTTTTATGGCCAAATAATATTCCACCACATGCATATGCCACACTTGCTTTATCTATTTATTTATTGACAGGCTTTAGGTTATTTCCATACATTGGCTATTGTAATAATTCTACAATGAACATAGGCAAACATAAGGCTTTTTGAGTAAGTGTTTTTCATTTTCTTTGAATAAGCATCCAGGAGTGGAATTGCCAGATTATGTTGTTGTTTGGTTACTAAGTCATGTCCAAATCTCAGCAACTCCATGAACTGCAGCATTCCAGCCTTCCCTACCCCCTTCACTATCTCCTAGAGTTTGCTCAAATTCATGTCCGTTGAGTTGGTGATGCTATCTAACCATCTTATCCTCTGCCACTGTCTTCTACTTTTGCCTTCAGTATTTCCCAGCATCAGGGTCTTTTGCAATGAGTTGGGTGGCCAAAGCATTGGAGCTTCAGCTTCAGCATCAGCCCTTCCAATGAATATTCAGGGATGATTTTCTTTAGGATTGACTGGTTTGATCTCTTGCAGTGCAAGGGAATCTCAAATCTTCTCCAGGATCACAGTTCAAAAGCATCAATTCTTCAGCCCTCAGCCTTTTTATAGTCCAACTCTCACATCCATACATGACTACTGAAAAAGTCATAGCTGTTACTATACAGACCTTTATTGGCAAAGTGATATCTCTGCCTTTTAATATGCTGTCTAAGTTTGTCATAGATTTCCTTCCAAGAAGCAAGCATCTTTTAATTTCATGGCTGCAATCACCATCCACAGTGTTTTGGAGCCCAGGAAAAGAAAATCTGTCACTGCTTCTACTTTTTCTCCTTCTATTTGCCATGATCTCAGTTTTGCTTTTTTTTTTTTTAACTTGAGTTTCAAGCCAGCTTTTTCACTCTACTCTTTCACCCTCATCAAGAGGTTCTTTAGTTTTTCTTCACTTTCTGCCATAAGAGTGATATTGTCTGCATGTCTGAGGTTGTTGATATTTCTTCTGGTAATCTTGATTCCAGCTTGTGATTCATCCATCCCAGCATTTTGCATGATGTATTCTGCATATAAGCTAAATAAACAGGGTGAGAATATACAGCCTGTACTCCTTTCTCATCTTTAACCAGTTGGTTGTTCCATGTAAGGTTCTAACTGTTGCTTCTTGACCTGCATGCAGGTTTCTCAGGAGATATATAAGGTGGCCTGGTATTCCCATCTCTTAATAGTTTTCCACGGTTTTTGTGATCCACACAGTCAAATGCTTTCACATAAGCAATGAAGCAGGAATTCCCTTGCTTTCTTATGATCCAACAGATGTTGCCAATTTGATCTCTGGTTCCTCTGCCTTTTCTAAAACCGAGCTTGTACATCTGAAAGTTCTTGGTTCACATACAGCTAAAGCCTAGCTTGAAGGATTTTGAGCATAACTTTGCTGGTATTGAAAGGAGTGAAATTGTATGGTAGTTTGAATATTTTTGACACTACCCTTCTTTGAGATTGGAATAAAACCCGACCTTTTCCAGTCCTATAGTCACTGCTGAGTTTTCCAAATTTGCTAACATATTGAATGGAACACTTTGACAGCATCATCTTTTAGGATTTGAAATATCTCAGCTAGAATTCTATCACCTCTACTAGTTTTGTTTGTAGTAATGCTTCCTAAGGCCCACTTGACTTCACACTTCAGGATGTCTGGCTCTAGGTGACCGACCACACCATTGTGAATACCTTGATCATTAAGACCTTTTTTGTATACTTCTGTTGGATTATATGATAGTTCTATTTTTAATTTTTTGAGGAACCTCCAACTGTTTTCCACTGTGTCTGCGCAAACTTACAATCCCACAAACAGTGCATAAGGGTTTCCTTTTCATGCCAACACTTGGTTCAGTTCAGTTGCTCAGTCGTGTCTGACTCCTTGCGACCCCATGAACCACAGCACGTCAGGCCTCCCTGTCCATCACCAATTCCTGGAGTCTACCCAAACTCATGTCCATTGAGTCAGGGATGCCGTCTAATCATCTCATCCTCTGTCGTCCCCTTCTCCTGCCTTCAATCTTTCCCAGCATCAGGGTCTTTTCAAATGAGTCAACTCTTCACATCAGGTGGCCAAAATATTGGAGTTTCAGCTTCAGCATCATTCCGTCCAATGAACATTCAGGACTGATTTCCTTTAGGATGGACTGGTTGGATCTCCTTGCAGTCCAAGGGACTCTCAAGAGTCTTCTCCAACACCACAGTTCAAAAGCAGCAATTTTTCGGCTCTCAGCTTTCTTCACAGTCCAACTCTCACATCCATACATGACCACTGGAAAAACCATGGCCTTGACTAGGTGGACCTTTGTTGGCAAAATAATGTCTGTGCTTTTTAATATGCTATCTAGGTTGGTCATAACTTTCCTTCCAACGAGTCAGCGTCTTTTAATTTCATGGCTACAATCACCATCTGCAGTGATTTCGGAGCCCCCAAAAATAAAGTCAGCCTCTGTTTCCCCATCTATTTGCCATGAAGTGATGGGACCAGATGCCATGATCTTAGTTTTCTGAATGTTGAGTTTTAAGCCAACTTTTTCACACTCCTCTTTCATTTTCATCAAGAGGCTCTTTAGTTCTTCTTCACTTTCTGCCATAAGAGTGGTGTCATCTGCATATCTGAGTTTATTGACATTTCTCCCAGCAATCTTGATTCCAGCTTGTGCTTTTTCCAGCCCAGCATTTCTCATGATGTACTCTGCATATAAGTTAAATAAGCAGAGTGACAATATACAGCCTTGATATACTCCTTTTCCTATTTGGAACCAGTCTGTTGTTCATGTCCAGTTCTAACTGTTGCTTCCTGACCTACATACAAGTTTATCAAGAGGCAGGTCAGGTGGTCTGATATTCCCATCTCTTTCAAAATTTTCCAGAGTTTATTGTGATCCACACAGTCAAAGGCTTTTGCATAGTCAGTAAAGCAGAAATAGATGTTTTTCTGGAACTCTCTTGCCTTTTTGATGATCCAGTGAATGTTGGCAATTTGATCTCTGGTTCCTCTGCCTTTTCTAAAACCAGCTTGAATATCTGGAAGTTCACAGTTCATTAATTGCTGAAGCCTGGCTTGGAGAATTTTGAGCATTACTTTACTAGCGTATGAGATGAGTACAATTGTGCAGTAGTTTGAGCATTCTTTGGGATTGCCTTTGGGATTAGAATGAAAACTGACCTTTTCCAGTCCTATGGCCCCTGCTGAGTTTTCCAAATTTGCTGGCATATTGAGTGCAGCACTTTCACAGCATCATCTTTTAAGATTTGAAATAGCTCAACTGGAATTCCATCACATCCAATAGCTTTGTTCGTAGTGATGCTTTCTAAGGCCCCCTTGACTTCACATTCCATATATTCTTTTTCATATTCTTTTCCATTATGGTTTATCACAGGATATTAAACATTGCTCCACATGCTATACAGGAGGAGCTTCTTCTTTATCCATTCTGTACATAATAGTTTGCATCTGCTAATTCCAAACTCCTGAACCGTCCCTCCTCCACCCCTCTTCCCCTTGGCAACTACCAGTTGATTCTCTTTGAGTCTGTTTCTATATTGTAGATAAGTTCATTTGTGTCATATTTTAGATTCCAAATATAAGTGGTATCATATGGTATTTGTCTTTTTCTGATTTATTTCACTTAGTATGATCATCTCTAGGTCCATCCATGTTGCTGCAAATGACTTTTTTTTTCTTAATGGCCAAGTAGTAATACTGTATCATTGTGTATGTGTGTGTGTATAACCACATCTATTTTTATCCATTCCTCAGTTGATAAACATTTAGGTTGTGTCTCTGTCTTCGTTATTGTAAACAGTGCTGCCATGAATGTAAAAAGTGAAAGTGTTAGTCGCTAAATTGTGTCCGACTCTTTGCAACTCCATGGATTATTGCCCACCACATTCCTCTGTCCATGGGATTTTCCAGGCAAGAATACTGGAATGGGTAGCCCTTCTCTCATCCAGGGGACCTTCCCGACCCAGGGATCAAACCCAGGTCTCCTGCATTGCAGGCAGGTTCTTTACTATCTGAGCTACCAGGAAAGTGCATATATCTTTTCAAATTCAAGTTTCCTCCGGATATGGCTAGAATTGAGATTGCAGAGTCATATGACAACTGTATTTGTATTTTTTTAAGGAAACTCCATACTCTTTTCTCTACTGGCTGCACCAGTTTTCATTCCCACAACAGTGCTTGGGTTCTCTTTTCCCAATACCCTCTCCAACATTTGTTATTTGTACACTTTTAATAATGCCCATTCTGACCAGTGTTAGGTGTTACTTTATTGTTTTGATTTTCTGCCCACTTAAAAAAGTTTTTTTCTTAGTATTCAGTTCTATCAGTTTGTTACATATTTTGCATATTAACCCTTTATCAGATATATGATTTGCAAATAGTTTCACCCATTCAGGAGTTTCCCTTTTCATTTTGTTGATAGTTCCTTTTGCTGTGCAAGCTTTAATTTGATACAGTCCTACTTGTTTATTTTGCATTTTTTGCCTTTTGGTGTCAAATTCATAAAATCATTCTCAAGATCAATATCAAGAAGCTTACCACCTATTTTTCTTCTAGGAATTTTATGGTTTCAGGTATTAAATTCAAATCTTTGATGCATTTTGTATTGATTTTTGTGTAATAATATAAGGTAATGGTCTAGTTTTATTCCTTTGTACATGGTTGTCCAATTTTCCAAACACCATTAATTGAAGAGACTCTCCTTTTCCCCACTTTATATTCCTGGCTCATCTTAACAATATTAAACCTTCAATCCATGAACTCAGAATATCTTCCCATTTTTTTCCTGTGATTTCTTCTTACAAATTTTGGTGTGTAGATCTTACACCTCCTTGGCTATATTATTATTACATATTCATTATTTTTGATGCAATTAGCTTTAATTTCTTTGATAATTCATTTTTAGTATATAGACATAGCACAGATTTCCATATATTGCTTTTATATACTATGAATTTAAAGTGTTGATTAGTTCTAATAGTTATTTTGGTGAAGTCTTCAGGGTTTTGAATATATAATAAGTCATCTGCAAAATCACCAGTTTCACTTCTTCACTTCCAACCTGGGTGCTTTTTTTTTCCCTAGCCTAATTGCTCCAGCTAGTACTTCTAACGTTAAGTTGAATGGAAGTGGTCAGAGTTGGCATCCTTGTCTCGATTCTAATTTTAGAGGACAACATTTTAGCTTTTCATAGTTGAGTATGATGTTAGCTGGGGCCTTATCATATGTGGGCTTTGTTGAGTTACATTCCCTCCATACACACTTTGTTGAGAGGTTTTTATCATAAATGGATGTTGAACTTTGTCAAATGCTTTTTCTGCATCTGTTGAGATGACTATGTAATTTTTATACTTCATTTTGTTAATGGGGTAAATAACATTAATTCGTGGATGTTGAACCATTCTGTCATCCCTGGGATAAATCCCACTTGATTATGGTGTATGATTTTTTAAATGTATTGTTGAACTGATTTGCTAATTCTTGCTGAGGATTTTTTCCCCCTATACTTCACAGGGATATTAGCCTATAATTTGTGTGTGTTTCATCCTTGTCTGGTTTTTGTATCAGGGAAATCTGGTCTTGTAACATGAGGTTGAAAATGTTCTTTTCCTCTTACATTTTTTGGAAGAGTTTGAAGAGACTCTGGTAGAATTCAAACAGATTTAATACAAACAGTTAACCAGTGAAGTCATCTGGTCCTGAGCTTTCATTTGCTGGGAAGTTTTTTTTAATTTGATTAAATCTTCTTGCTAGTAATCAGTCTGTTCATATTTTTTCTTTCTTGTTGATTCAGTCTTGCCAGGTTGTATGCATCTAGAAATTTAACTATTTCTTATAGATTGTCCAACTTGTTGATGTATAATTATTCTCTCTCATCCTTTGTATTTCTGTGGTTTTGGTGTAGTATCTCCTTTCATTTCTGAGTCCTTTATTTTGTTTGGTGAGTCTAGTTAATGGTGTCAATTTTGATGCTCATTTCAAAGAAACAGCTCTTAGTTTCATTGATCTTTTTAATGTCTTTTCAGTCTCTATTTACTTCCATTCTGATCTTTCTTATTTCCTTCCTTCTATTAACCCTGCATTTAATTTGTTCTTGTTTCACTAGTTCTTGAGGCATTATGTTATTTGAGATGTTTCTTATTTCTTAATGAAGGCATTTATCACTATGAACTTCCCTCTTAGAATTGCTTTTTTTTGAATCTCATATGTTTTGGTATGTTGTACTTCCATTTTTGTCTTAAGGTATTCTTGGTTTGTCTTTTAATTCTTTGACCCAGTGGTTATCAGTGAATTTTAATCTCCACATATTTGTATATTTTCCAGTTTTCACCTCATAATTTATTTCTAGTTTCATACTATTATGGTTGGGAAAAGAGGCCTGATATAATTTCAATCTTCTTAAATTTATTAAGGCATGTTTTATGGTCTTAAATATGCTCTACCTTAAGGATTGTTCCATGTGCACTTGAAAAGAATGCATTCTATTGCTTTGGAATGAAATGTTCTATATATGTAAATAAAATAAATATATGTTTACATATATAGAGAAAAGTTAAAAGCTTAATATTAAGCTGTTCAATTCTTACCATTTGTTTCTTACCATTTATTCAATAAATCCAATGACTATTTTTCTCAATTCTTAAGCCTGACTTTTTTAGAATGTTTGACACTGCCTACCATCTATTTCTTGAATATTCCTCTTACATAAACCACTGCAGAAATGAACTAGTCTACTGGTGTTCTCACAATCCTGATTCTTCATATTCTTCTCAAATTTATCTTTTCTCCCCACATACAATGTACCTAATTGATTTTCCCACTTTTCATTTTCTTTCTATATTGTCTTAGTAATCTTATTTATTCTAATTGCAGCAATTATTTGTAAAACTACATTTATAATTTTCTCTTGCCTGTTGGATATTCTTTGTAAAAGATACCTGAACTTCCAACCTTAACTGTCCAAAAAATTGTCATCATTCTCACTACTAAATTCTAAAGCAAAACACCTGTAGGTTTTCACAGTTCTGTCAC
Source organism: Cervus elaphus (assembly GCF_910594005.1). Lineage (NCBI taxonomy): Eukaryota > Metazoa > Chordata > Mammalia > Artiodactyla > Cervidae > Cervus > Cervus elaphus. The sequence goes on from NC_057826.1 coordinate 68,889,282, forward strand.
TGTTAACCAAGGACAACATTCTCATAATTATGCAAGTTTGAAATTTTGGTTATTCTTTGATTGCACAAACTTTCAGCCTGACAGTGTTCAAACTAAATTACTAACTTAATGTTTTAACTCTAAACTCTGATGAATTCGTCTTGAATTCATTGTCTTTTTACCTTACCTATAAATTCATTTTTTCACCTAAACTTGGACTATTGAATAGGCCCCTAAATGATCTTCCTGCTTTCAGTTTTTCCCTTTCCTAACTATCCATCAAGTCACTTCTATACTAACCATCTAATCATTCTGTCCTATTGCTTAGGGGAAAACAAACAATTAGAGGAAGAAAAAATGCTTTATACTGCCTAAAGACCAAAGCCTGAAATTTCTCACCTGCTTTATTGATCCATCTTTTCTTTAGTCCTCATTTTCTCATTCTTTCTTATACATTAAAAAATAGATTATCTTGTACTATTATACATATACTTCAAGTTCTGACTAGGAAAATGTAATCCATATTTTCTGAATGTGACCTGAAATCTTACACCTTTGATAATTTTGTATGTAGCAGTAGTACAGAGTTGAGTGAGTTTTAACCACTTCTTTAACCATGTCCTCTGGCCAGTTAGCCATGTCAAGTGTAACCCACATTTTCTAACCCAAGTGAAAATACGGAACTGGTGCTGAAAAGATAATTTCAAGACAAGGCTCTGTCATTGAATCTCCTGCCAACCACATGTTGCTGCTAAGTCTGTCCCGTGTAGAAATATTAAAACAACCACTCTGTTGAAACTCTCCCGTTCTATTCAATCTAAACTCAAATTTTAACATATCCATTCCTTTTTTCTTTTATGCGTTAAGTTGGAAGAATTTCTCCTGGCACTTATTTTAGCATTTTCTTTAACTTCTCTAATGAGCTATTTTCTGTACAGTGTTATTTGCTTTTATGTACCTACCTTACCCCTGCTTAGTTAAGACAAGATGAGGAGAGGGTTTATAGTATGCATTTCTGTATACTCCATATTATCCATAATAGGCATTCAAATATTTGAGCTATTTGTGTCTGCCAGCCAGATTCCCCCCCCCCCCTTTAATTGGGTCCATTTATGTGGCATTTGGTCTGACATCAGAGGTCTATATTTTTATATGACAACAGATGTTGTACCTGTTGTTTGACCTATTTTCTATTGGTCAAGTTTTATTTTCCTTTAAAATTAATTTCTGCTTCCTTTAATATTTTTGTGGAGAAATATGTAGTACATCCACATTTATATGAATATACCTGAATAAACATGTCTCTATATACATTTAAGTTACAACTGCTAGGACTTCTTCAGATGATACATTTCTTTAATCTATAACAATGACTTGTGTTTAACATTTTACATCCTGTCTGTATCTTGCTCAATACCAGACACATAGTGCTAAGTAACTGTCCAATGCCTGAATGTTTAGTAAATTGATTTTTTTTTTTGAAGACTCAAAATATAGAGCATTGATTTGTATATTTGATTATTAATTGCAGGAGAAAAAGATTTAAATGTTTTTGGGAGGGAGACAACATTTCTCCTCAAACTCAAACTGAAGAATCTGTAGAATGCCATATACATTTATGAATTTGAAGTTATTCTGAAACTGGCAAACATCTGCATCTTCCACATCTGGGGCAGCATCTGTTTTGTGTTGATAGAAGAAAAAAAGACAAGAAAATTGGGGTAAACACCACAGCACAATATCAAATTTTACAAATCTAACAAATATATTCATTTGTTGTTGATCAAGTGGCCAAGAAGTGGTGTGAGGCCCATACTAACATGCTTGATAATTGCATTTTTCTCAACTCCCTTTAGAAAGTGCCATACTCTAGGCCTGGGAATAACAAGCTTTTGCATAACAGCACAGGGGCCTATAAATAAGAAACTCATTAAGCTACCTGTAGCAGGCCTCTGCCCCAGCCCTGCACTGGCTTGGGGAGCTTAATGAGGTGATAATGAGGAGAAAATGGTTTAGCTCCTTTTGGCCTGGTTTGCGATGGGTAGGGAAATCCCAGTCTTCAGTGAAACAGCCACCATAGAGCCCAATTCATCATTCAAGGTCAGTCTATACCAGAAAAATAATTTGCTTCTAGGCCCTGAAGTTATTTGGCTTCCCTGTCTATGGAAACAAAGCAAGCTATTCATTCACATTTGAAGGGACTGTCCGAATAACACCAATAAAGGATGTTAAACTAGCTGGTCATTAGCATTTGAAGGGACTGGCCAAATAACACCAACAAAGGGTGTTAAACCAATCCACATTGGGGTGGGTGGAGCACTGTGCAATTCTAAGTGGATTAATGCCAGCATTATTTTCTCACTATGAGTCCAGCCTCCCAAGATTTCATATTCATTCATGGCTTGCACCAAACCTTCTTGGCCAATCTCTCTCCTTCTTTTTCCCTATAAAGAAACTAAAGCAGTACACTGGGATTGAGAATATAACATTTAGCATATTGGAAATGAGACAGAGATCAGACCACCAAACTGTTGGTCATCCAGGCCACAATGCCAAATTCAGTAGATATTCTATGTCAGTCCCGAAGAGGGGTCCAAAAAAATAGATGAATGATTAGTTTCATTTGATTTAAGCTTTTCTTAGTTATGTTAAATGCTGCTGTTGATAATCCTCAAAGAAAAAACAAAGGTGGGTTCATAATCTCAAGAGGAAAGTGCCTCAGTGTTTCAAATTCTCTATATTGTGTCCCTTAGAGAAGGACATTCAATCTCTAATTGAAAGCAGCACAGAAAATTCAGGAAAAACATATAGCAGATTAATGTCAAGGTGTCATCATACTGTAGGTGCTACTACTACCCTACATGGTGGAAATGAGAAGGTAACACACATATGCTACGGAGCTCAGCAATTTTACTTATGTTATTTGTTCTTAAAATATTTTTGTGGGTTATACAGTAAGAGCCTCATTTAGTAGATAAGAGCATGTCAGCTAAGAAATTAAATAGCTTATCTTGCCTAAAATAACTAGTAAGTGCTAGAGCCGAAATTCACACGCAGAGATCACTGTTTGCAGTAATAGCACAAGATTGGGGCCCAGAGAACCTACAGACCTCAGCTGATAGGGCTAGTGATAATTCAGATATAACTTTCAAGTAGAGGGTTTCAAGGAAATTATGGCCTATTAGAGATATGAATTTATCTTAACCCTTTACCAAATCAACAACAAAGGATAAAAAATATTGCCAGCTAATGGGAGAGAAAAAAATAGCATATGAGAATGATGCACAGTATATAACAAAGCAAACCATTTCAAAGTTGAATTCTTATTATCCACTAGGGATGAGGGAAGGCAAGGTCAATGAGAAGCAAGTCAGTTCATGCTGCAAAATGGGGTTGGGTGTGTAGGAGTTCGGGAGTAGGTGGAGGCAACAGATCTGTGAAGCAAGATGCAAGACAAGGCCGAAACACGGAGACTGATTTAATCACTGTTCAGCTACCTGACACTCTCCCCCCAACCCAGGTTAGAAAGCTTAGCGAATGTCCCCTTCTACAACCTTCATCCCACAATTTGTGGTCTATTGGTCAGATTGATTCATAATGTCTACTTATAACCTTGAAACTCAGCAGGACCCCAAACTTCATTTTCCTCTTAAAACTAATTTCCCTTCTGAAATTTAACATTTTGGTGAATTTTACTATCATTATTCTATTGGGATATTTTATTAATTTTAGTAGATTTTGTGATAAACTGATATGAATCCTTGATTATGTATTCTCCCAGTTTGTGGTTTCTCTTTTCATGTTTGTATTTTAATAAGCAAATTTAAAATAAAAGTATATTAAGATTTATTTTTTAGTTAGCATCTATGTGTATTTTTCTGAAGAGAAAACCTTTGTAATTCTGAGTCTTTAAAGATATTCTCCTAAAGTTTATTCTAAAACTATAAAGTTTTGAATTGCACATTTAATCCTAATTTCAAATCTACTTGGGGCTTATTTTCTTATATTTTACTGTGTGAGCCTATATGTTGCTATTTCTATATGGATTAACAACTGTCACAGCACCATTTAATAGAGTTGCTCATTTCCCCATGATCTGTAAAATCACCTTTGTGGTACCATCATGTTTCCACACATGCATATATCTGTTTATGGTTGTTCTTCCCTCACATTTATCTATTCCTGCACTAGTACCATACTGCCCTAATTACCACAGCTTTATGATGAATTTTGGTGTCTGGCAGAGAAAGCGCTATCATTTCTTCAGGAGGAGTTCCCCTCTCTTCAGTCTTACTAAAAAGTTACTAAAATATATAGGAAAGGAGTAATTTTGAGTTTTTATAAACCATGAATATGGTACTACCCTTATTATTTTTTTAGACTTTTTTTTCCATTTATTTTTATTCATTGGAGGCTAATTACTTTACAATATTGTAGGGGTTTTTGCCATACATTGACATGAATCAGCCATGGATTTACATGTGTTCCCCATCCCGATCCCCCCTCCCGCCTCCCTCCCCATCCCATCCCTCTGGGTCTTCCCAGTGCACCAGCCCTGAGCACCCGTCTCATGCATCCAACCTGGGCTGGTGATCTGTTTCACCCTTGATAGTATACTTGTTTCAATGCTGTTCTCTCAGAACATCCCACCCTCGCCTTCTCCCAGAGTCCCAAAGTCTGTTCTGTACATCTGTGTCTCTTTTTCTGTTTTGCATATAGGGTTATCGTTACCATCTTTCTAAATCCCGTATATATGCGTTAGTATACTGTATTGGTCTTTATCTTTCTGGCTTACTTCACTCTGTATAAGGGCTCCAGTTTCATCCATCTCATTAGAACTGATTCAAATGAATTCTTTTCAATGGCTGAGTAATATTCCATAGTGTATATAGACTTTTGTTTAATCAATGAAGCAGAAGTAGATGTTTTTCTGGAATTCTCTTGCTTTCTCTATGATCTGGAGAATGTTGGCAATTTGGTCACTGATTCATCTGCTTCTCTTATTTTTATTTTTTTCCCTTGGAGGATAATTGCTTTACCATATTGTGCTGGCCTCTGCCATACATAAGCATGAATCAGCCACAGATATATATATGTTCTCTCCTTCCTAGACCCCTTTCCTATCCCATCCTCTCCACTGGCTTCTCACAGAACTTTGGGTTGAGCTCCCTGTGTCACACAGCAAATTCCCACTTGCTACCTATTTTACATATGATAATGTATGTTTCCATGTTATTACCTCAATTTGTCCCACCCTCTTCTTCCCCCACTGTCCATTCTTCCTTATTGTCTGCATCTCCATTGCTGCCCTGCAGATAGGTTCATCAGTGCCATCTTTCTAGATTCCATACACATGCAATAATATACATGTGTCTCTTTCTGACTTACTCCACTTTGTGTAATAGGCTCTAGGTTCATCTACCTCATTAGGACAGACTCAAATGCATTCTTTTTATAGTTGAGTAATATTCCATTGCACATATATACCACAATTTCTGTATCTCTTCATTTGTCAATGAATATCTAGGTTGCTTCCGTGCCCTAGCTATTGTAAAAAGTGCTGCAACATTGGGGTACATATATCTCCTTCAATTATGATTTTCTCAGGGTTTATGCCCAGTAGTGGGTTGTTGGGTCATATAATACTAGTTCTATTCCTAGTTTTTTAAGGTATTCCCATACTGTTCTCCATAGTGGTTGTATCTTATTTACATTCCCACCAACAGTATCCCTTATTATTGAGATTTTCTATCTGTATGTATTTTTCATAAAAGTCATCCATTTTAAGACTAGTTACCATCCGTTTTTTGTTGTACTTTGTAACTATTCTACTTCTTCCTATTGTGTACAAACTTACTGAGTTTTTATATAATCTTATATCTAGCAACCTTACTAATCCATCTAATCTTCCAAAAATTGTTTTGTTTTGCATATCCTCTGTAGTTGTCTATATTGAGAAACTTTTTAATGAGTTGTTTATTGATTGTTCTGTTTCTTCTTTTCCAAACCTTGTAATTGTTTTCCTCCTCTTATTATGTGGGCCAGGAACTCTAGGACAATGTTGGTAAAAATCAATGTTAGTGCTTATCCATCCTCATAGTAAGTTATGATTATGTTTCATCATTAAGGTATTATTTGCCTAATTTGCTAAAAGATTTTATTAAAACATTAATAGTGAATTTCATAAGCTTCATTTTACTAACTAATAAAATAATTTTCTTAGAATCAATCCCCAGACAAGGTGGCAAAGTATAAGGGCCTGAGTTAATCCTCTCATGCAAAATCACAATTAACTGAACAACTATTGGCAGAAAGCCTGCTGAAGGACAATACTTCCAAAGACAAAGCCACAAGACAGTAGGAAGAACACATTCACAATACAATCAAATTCCAGACATACTGAGTGGGTGACTCACAAACTGTAAGTAATTATATCACAGAGGTTCTCCCACAGAAGTGAGAGCTCTGAGCGCTGTGTCAGGATTCCCCCAGTCTGGGAGTTTGGCATGAGGGAGAGGGGGCCCCCAGAGTATTTGACTCTGAAGGCCACTGGAGCTTGATCTCAGTGACTCCACAGGACTGGGGGAAATAAATGCCACTCTTGGATGGTGAATATAAGATCTTATGCAGTTACTTCATATGAACCTGGGAAAAACCTACCTTCTGGTCTTGGAGGTTGTCCTGGGGAGGTGAGGGTGGCCGTGGCTCACAGCAGGGACAAATATACTGGTGGTAGAGGTTCTGGGAAGTACTCATTAGTGCGAGCTGTCCTGGAAACTGCCATTTTGACATCACACCAACACCTGGCCCCACCCAACAGCCCAAATGTTCTAGTGCTGGGACACCTCAGGCTAAACAACCAACAGGGTGGGAACACCTGCCCTCCACCAGCAAGCAGACAGACTGCTTCAAGTATTTCTGAGCCCACAGCCACCTCTAAACACAGTCCTGAACACCAGCGGGCAGGCCCCAGTCCCTCCCATTGGGAAACCTGCGTAAGCCTCTTAGAACAGCCTCATCCACCAGGGGGGAGGCACCAGAAGCAAGAACTATAATCTTGAGCCTGTTCAGGACCACAGACACAGAAAGTTGGAAAAAATGAGATGGCAGTGAGGTGTGTTCCAGACGAAGGAACAGCATGAAACCCCAGGAGAACAACTGAGTGAAGTGGATGGAGATAGGCAATCTACCTGAAAAATAATTCACACAAATGATACTAAGGATGAGCTAAGATCTCAGAAAAAGAATGAAGACAAAGACCAAGAAGATACAAGAAATATTTAACAAAGAGAAAATTTAAAGAACAGAGATGAACTCTACAATAACTGAAATGAAAAATAAACTAGAAGGAATCAATAGCAGAATAACTGAGGCAGAAGAACAAATAAGTAACCTGAAAACAGAATGGTGGACCTCATTGCCACAGAACAGAATAAAGAAAAAAGACACAGTAATCAAAGCATTACAGTACTTGCACAAAACAGAAATATAGATCAATGGAACTGTATAGAAAGCCTAGAAATAAACCCGTACACCTATGGTCAATTTATGACAAAGGAGGCAAGAATATATGATGGAGAAAAGACAATCTCTTCAATAAATGATGCTGGGAAAACTGGACAGCAACATGTAAAAGAATGAAATTAGAACATTCTCTAATACCATACACAAAAATTAACTCAAAAGGTATTAAAGTCCAAAATGTAAGACTGGATATTGTAAGATGGAGGAAAACATAAGCAGAACTCTCTGAAATAAATGTTGGCCATATCTTTTTGGTTCCACCTCCTAGAATGAAAATAAAAACATAAACAGATGGGACCTAACTAAACTTAAAAGCTTTGCACAGCAAAGGAAATAAAATGAAAAGACGTCCTACAGAATGGAAGAAAATGCAAACAAAGCAACTGACAAAGGATTAATCTCCAAACTATATAAACAGCTCAGGCAGCTCAATATCAAAATAACAGCCTCATTAAAAAATGGGTGGAAGATCTAAATAGACATTTCCCCAAATAAGGCATACTATGCGCCAACCAGTCCATCCTAAAGGAGATCAATCCTAGGTGTTCACTGGAAGGACTGATGCTGAAGCTTAAACTCCAATACTTTGGCCACCTGATGCGAAGAGTTGACTCATTGGAAAAGACCCTGATGCTGGGAGGGATTGGGGGCAGGAGGAGAAGGGGACGACAGAGGATGAGATGGCTGGATGGCATCACAGACTCGATGGACATGAGTTTGGGTAATCTCTGGGAGTTGGTGATGGACAGGGAGGCCTGGTGTGCTGCGATTCATGGGATCACAAAGAGTTGGACACGACTGAGCGACTGAACTGAACTGATGCTAAGTCGCTTCAGTTGTGTTTGACTCTTTGTGACCCCATGGACTGTAGCCCACCAGGCTCCTCTATCTATAGGATTCAGATGGCCAAAAAGCACATAAAAATATGCTCAACATTGCTAATTATTAGAGAAATGCAAATGAAAACTACAGTGAGGTATCACCTCACTGGTCAGAATGGCCATCAAAACATCTGCAAACTGTAAATGCTGGAGAGAATGTGGATCAAATGGAACCTTCCTACACTGCTGGTGGGAATGTAAATTGGCACATCCACTATGGAGAACAGTATGGAGATTCCTTAAAAAATTAAAAATATGATCCAGCAGTCCTACTCCTTGGCATAGATCTGGAGACAAACATTTGAAAAGATGCATGCACCCCAATTTTCACTGAAGCATATTTACAATATGTACAACTAAATCACTTTTCTGTACGCCTGGCTGCCTCAGTTATCCTGAGCCACCTAAATATCTATGGATGAATGAATGGATAAAGATGGGATACATATCTACCGTTTGCATCAAAATGGATGGATCAAGAGATTATTATAGTAAGTTAGACAATTATGTGATATCATTTATATGTGGAATCTTAAAAAAAAATACAAATGAACTTATTTACAAAACAGAAACAGATTCACACTCTCAGAAAACAAACTTACAGTTAACTTATGGTTACAAAAGGGTAGTGGGAGGGGGGATAAATTAAGAGGTTGAGGTTAATATATACACACTTCTAGATATGTAAAATAGATAATCAACGTGCACCTACTGTATAGCACAGGGCGCTCTATTTAATGTTCTATGATAAGCTATATGGGAAAAGAATCTGAAAAAGAATAGATTTATGTATGTGTATAATTTGGAGAAGGAAATGGCATCCCACTCCAATATTCTTGCCTGGGAAATCCCATGGACAGAGGAGCCCGGTGGGCTACAGTGCATGGGGTCACAAAAGAGTCAGACAAGACTTAGCAACTAAACAACAGCAATAATATGTATAGCTAAATCACTTTTCTGTACACCTAAAACTAGCAACATTGTAAATCAAATGTACTCCGATATAAAATAAATAAACCTTTTTCCTCTAATCTGCCTATATGGTAAATTATAGTTGTAAATTTAATAGCATTAAATCACACTGAAATTCCTGTAATAAATGTAATCACACCTTTTTTTTTGTTATGTTTTTGTGGAAATTTTCATATAAATCCATGAATGAAATGGGCTTGTGATTTTCCTACTTTGAACACCCTTTTTTATTTCAGAATTATACTAGTCTTATATTGTGATTTATAGTGCCCTTTATTTTTATGTCCTCTGAAGAAATTTATATAAGATTGAAATGGTGTGTTCCTTGAATGGTAGAATTTTCCAGGAAAATCATTTGGTTCTGGTTTTCAAATCCTTTAATGAATATAGAATATGTAGTTTTTCAATGTCTTTTCAAGTCATGTGTAATAAGTTAGACTTTTCTAGAAATGTGTCACTTTTCTAATTTTCAAATGTATTGTCATTAAGAGATTCACAGTTCTTAGTTACATTTAAATTTAATCTGTGTTAAATTTAATATTTTCCATTTTATTACTATTTATGCATCATCTCCATTTTTCTATTTTTTTTTTCTTTTTTTATTTTTATTTTTTTTATTATTATTTTTTTTTCCAGTGGGTTTTGTCATACATTGATATGAATCAGCCATGGATTTACATGTATTCCCAATCCCGATCCCCCCTCCCACCTCCCTCTCCACCCGATTCCTCTGGGTCTTCCCAGTGCACCAGGCCGGAGCACTTGTCTCATGCATCCCACCTGGGCTGGTGATCTGTTTCACCATAGATAGTATACATACTGTTCTTTTGAAATATCCCACCCTCACATTCTCCCACAAAGTTCAAAAGTCTGTTCTGTATTTCTGTGTCTCTTTTTCTGTTTTGCATATAGGGTTATCGTTATCACCTTTCTAAATTCCATATATATGTGTTAGTATGCTGTAATGTTCTTTATCTTTCTGGCTTACTTCACTCTGTATAATGGGCTCCAGCTTCATCCATCTCATTAGGACTGGTTCAAATGAATTCTTTTTAATGGCTGAGTAATATTCCATGGTGTATATGTACCACAGCTTCCTTATCCATTCATCTGCTGATGGGCATCTAGGTTGCTTCCATGTCCTGGCTATTATAAACAGTGCTGCGATGAACATTGGGGTGCACATGTCTCTTTCAGATCTGGTTTCCTCAGTGTGTATGCCCAGAAGTGGGATTGCTGGGTCATATGGCAGTTCTATTTCCAGTTTTTTAAGAAATCTCCACACTGTTTTCCATAGCGGCTGTACTAGTTTGCATTCCCACCAACAGTGTAAGAGGGTTCCCTTTTCTCCACACCCTCTCCAGCATTTATTGCTTGTAGACTTTTGGATAGCAGCCATCCTGACTGGCGTGTAATGGTACCTCATTGTGGTTTTGATTTGCATTTCTCTAATAATGAGTGATGTTGAGCATCTTTTCATGTGTTTGTTAGCCATCTGTATGTCTTCTTTGGAGAAATGTCTGTTTAGTTCTTTGGCCCATTTTTTGATTGGGTCATTTATTTTTCTGGAATTGAGCTGCAGGAGTTGCTTGTATATTTTTGAGATTAATCCTTTGTCCGTTTCTTCATTTGCTATTATTTTCTCCCAGTCTGAGGGCTGTCTTTTCACCTTACTTATAGTTTCCTTTGTAGTGCAAAAGCTTTTAAGTTTCATTAGGTCCCATTTGTTTAGTTTTGCTTTTATTTCCAATATTCTGGGAGGTGGGTCATAGAGGATCTTGCTGTGATTTATGTCGGAGAGTGTTTTATGACAAACCCACAGCAAGCATCACCCTCAATGGTGAAAAATTGAAGGCATTTCCCCTGAAATCAGGAACAAGACAAGGGTGCCCACTCTCACCACTACTATTCAACATAGTGTTGGAAGTTCTGGCCACAGCAATCAGAGCAGAAAAAGAAGTAAAAGGAATCCAGATAGGAAAAGAAGAAGTAAAACTCTCACTGTTTGCAGATGACATGATCCTCTATATAGAAAACCCTAAAGACTCTACCAGAAAATTACTAGAGCTAATCAATGAATATAATAAAGTTGCAGGATATAAAATTAACACACAGAAATCCCTTGCATTCCTATATACTAACAATGAAAAAACAGAAAGAGAAATTAAGGAAACAATACCATTCACCATTGCAACAAAAAGAATAAAATACTTAGGAGTATATCTACCTAAAGAAACAAAGGACCTATACGTAGAAAACTATAAAACACTGATGAAAGAAATCAAAGAGGACACAAACAGATGGAGAAACATACCGTGTTCATGGATTGGAAGAATCAATATTGTCAAAATGGCTATTCTACCCAAAGCAGTCTATAGATTCAATGCAATCCCTATCAAGCTACCAACGGTATTTTTCACAGAACTAGACCAAAGAATTTCACAATTTGTTTGGAAATACAAAAAACCTCGAATAGCCAAAATAATCTTGAGAAAGAAGAATGGAACTGGAGGAATCAACCTGCCTGACTTCAGACTCTACTACAAAGCCACAGTCATCAAGACAGTATGGTACTGGCACAAAGACAGAAATATAGATCAATGGAACAGAATAGAAAGCCCAGAGATAAATCCACGAACCTATGGACACCTTATCTTTGACAAAGGAGGCAAGGATATACAATGGAAAAAAGACAACCTCTTTAACAAGTGGTGCTGGGAAAACTGGTCAACCACTTGTAAAAGAATGAAACTAGAACACTTTCTAACACCATACACAAAAATAAACTCAAAATGGATTAAAGATCTAAATGTAAGACCATTTTTCTATTTTTAAAATCAATTTTACATTAGGTTTTCTTCAAAGAAGCATTTCTTTGTAGATAGTCTTTTGCACTTAATTTTTTTTTTAAATTTTATTTGTATTATTTCATGGGCCTAAGGCATAGTTTCCTTTTCTTATCCCAGTACTAATATTAGCATTTACCCCACAGGTAGAATTTACTTTCTTATTGCTTTTATCTTGCCAGTCTTATTTCACTTTCAGATCACTGTCCTTTTTCTTATGTATTTATTGGTTTCTAGAAACGTTTTGGTTTCTTACACATGATTTTGGCAATTCATTAAAGCATAATTGTGCTAGTGTATCCAGAATGCAGTTAGTGTCTAATAGTGAAGCCCTGGTTAATACCTAGTAAACTCTAAGAATCTTCTCTAACTACATGTTGGCAATTTTTACTCACAAAATGAAATGAATATATGGAGCATTCAAAAACCTGGAACAGTGTCCTATATTTTCACCTATTCAGAATACTCAACTTTTATGGTTCCCCAGTTGCATGCCAAGTAAAGATAGAAACAGAACTAGTAGTCTAAAAAAAAGGTTTGCGTTAGATAAGTTTGCTTAATTGCAGGCTCACACCATTTCTGGTGTACGTAATTATGTATATTAAATTAAAAGATCTCCCTCTCTGGCTCTTAGTGAAAAGCAAGTAAATAGAATAGATGGTGGTGTCAAATTTTCTTGACTATATAAAAAGGTGATTGGAATAGATGTGCTCTAAGATGGCCTTCAGTTCTAAAAAGATATGCCTGTGTCTAAAAAACAATAAAATAGTGTTTCCTGTTAATTACATACCAGTGAATAATTGAGAGTTAAGTAAACTTTGTATTTTTGCTCTGTTCACGGAGTAGTAACTTCTAAAGTACCTTTTCACCCTGTAGTCCTTACATTCAATCTAATGTTGCCTTCAAGTAACTAATAATTATTGCTGTATTTACCTGTTCTTTATGAACTGAGATCTAGAGCAGTCTTTATTAGTAAATGGAGATGGGAAATCCATCCCTAAAATCGAAGTAATCAAAGTTCAAGTATGTGCCCTTGGAACAGGACTCCAGGGACAGAGCAATAGCTTGTCTCACAGTCCAGAACCAGACAGTTCAAAAAATAAAAATAAAAAAGCAGGCTTATTAAACTTAGGCAAATTTGACCCAGTGATATTTATGAAGTAAGAAACCAGGAAGAAGAAACCGAGTTTGTAAGAAAATATAAGGAGTGTCTTTGAGAACAATGGTCATGTTCTGTGAAAACAAGTACTAAAAGAATATTTATTAAAAATACAGGTAGTATGTATATGTGAAAATGAAAGTGTTAAGTCACTCAGTCATTTCCGACTTTTTGTAACCCAATGGACTGTAGCCCACCAGACTCCTTTGTCCATGGGATTCTCCAGGCAAGAATACTGGAGTGGGTAGCCATTCTCTTCTCCACAGGATCTTCCTGACCCAGAGATCAAATGAAGTTCTCCTGCATTTCAGGCAGGTTCTTTTACTGTCTGAGCTACCAGGGAAGCCCACATGAATTCACACACACACACAAATAAACTTTTAAGAATATACCATTACTTTCTCTGTAAAAGTCCTCAAAAATGAGACTTTATTTTACTCAGAATAATTTGAATTTAACTCAAGTACTGAAATACAAGGGTCCTTAATGATCTTTGGGGGGGGGGGGTCTCAAATAAAGATCTATAAATAAAACTTTAGAAAATAAAATTTGAAAATGTTCATTCCTGAGATCAGATTCATAGGAAATCTGTACATGTAACCACTATTGGCTTTAATTGTTACATAATAATACAATGTAAAAATAATAAATATTACTATGCAGAATGGAGATAATCACATAGGCGATAATTTCACTTTATAATAGTAAAAGGATTCAAGATTGATAGATTTGTATGAATCATACTACTGTAAAGTATAAAATTTAACATATATTTTTCAACTTGAAAGGTTGACAGTTGAAATATATGTGAAGGAATGACTAAGCAGCATAAGGAATTAAATTAGATAACTCAATAAGTCAAAATCAATCTCTGCCATTAATTTTTTGGAAGTAAATTAACTTAGTGTCTTGTTAATTTTTCAGGGTTGAAATTCCTGCTTATTCTCTAGTTTTCAAGTGTAAAAGATGAAAAATAATGTGTAATTCATTTTATGGTATTAATGGATAAAACAGAAGCCTCTACATAGTCCTTTTAAGAAGCAGCTCATTCAAAAATGGATTGGAATATTCTCCTCTCACTCTCAGAATTTTCTTCTTGTGTATCAGTTTTCTTATGAGAAGTGAATATAGAGTAACAGTAGCATTGTTTGTCAATATCTTCATGTGATTGTTAGCAATACATCCTTGCACACATTGTTTCAGGCAAAAAATTAGTATTTTGCATTAGAAGTGGATAATTAGGCAATAAGATACAAAAGCGAGTGTGGTTATCATGAGATAAACACACACATGGGGTGTTATGAGGCACAGCCAAGTGTCTGTAATCCCTCTAGGGTATGATTATCTCGTGATAACCACACACCCTGGAGTTGCCTTATTGCTATTATAAAATATCTTTATTATAGGAAGAAATGTGCATTTTTGTGCAGAAAGGAGATGGAGCTGGCAATTTAGAATGCAGAACAGCAGTTTCAGCTGAGCTATGTGGTTTACATAGATTAATCTATCCCATTGGAATGTTTCCCCAGCCAAAAAAATGTTCCCTAAATCCAAGCAGTCATAATCTGTAGTGATGTGCAGTTATTTGGAGCATTTGAGAAATTCCCTGCCTGGTTCTTAAGTTGTTGGTTTGATGGTTGCATTAGGTGAATGCGGAGATGCACAATGACAAGAGAATCTACACAGTGTTCTGAGAACCCAAATTGTGATTCAGGGAACTGTCAAAATTCTGGACCATAGTTTTTTCTGGTTTCTTCATCTGGATAAATGGCTTAAATTTCTTGAGGAAACAGCATCTGATAACAGAAACATTGGTAAGGGAGAGAAATCACTAGGGTGGAAACATGAAGACTGAATTCAGAACTCAAAATTGTGAGAAAAGAGTTAATGAATGTCCCACAAGACATTACAAACTTGAGGTCAATAGACTAAAGAAACCTAGGGCTTTAAGCCTAAAGAAAGTCAAGGCAAAGAATCATATACATCCATAAATGCCTGAGTTATAATCATACAGACTGGATTCATTCTCTATGGCTCCAGAGACAGAATTAACTTAAAAAATCATAGGGGAATTTCATTTTCCCATAAGAACCCACTTCTAAAATTTGAGTGGTTATAAAATATACCTGTTTTTCCTTAAAAAAAAAAATCAGCAAAGGCTGTTATATTGAGAGATTGCTCCATTAGAGATTTCCCATATCTCAAAAATTGATTCTAAGATAAAAAAAGTTATGGATATATATATAAATAAGTCTGAGAAGATTCAACATCACCTGATATGTAAGAACTGAAAAGAGACTAAATCTAAAGTATTTCTTAGATATTTTCTATTAGGAATAGAAATAACTAGTTCTTCTATGTATCATGAATTTTTAGGTATACTAAATATATTAAAATAGGATTCAATTGTATTGAGATACTCTTGTGTATAAGTATAGAGGATTGGCTACATATATCCTATTTGATTTAAAAGTTACAGCTCACTTTTCTATGAATTTGGTTGTTAACCTAATATTCTAAAACTGTGTTGAAATCAGGATTGGCAGTAAACATTTCAATAAATTTCTATTGTTAAATTGTGAGGTAAAATCAGCAATGGACCAATCTGTAAATTGTGTGTAAAATAAAGATCAATATTTATATTCTTGTATAGGCAACCAAATCCTTGCGGAAAATTCAGAGAATTTAGCCCAGTTTGGGTACTTTCACAGTACTTACCAAAATGTGTCAACTCTAATGTAAGACTGTTGCTTAATGTGGGATATAAAGTTGATGTAACTGATTTGATTGAATTTTTTTAGAAACCTAAGAATATATGTCACATTTTAAAAAAATGAAGTAAAGCCAATAATTGGTTTAAGTGTAAAAATAAATTGTATCTAGAGATCTCCTACCCAGCCATGGTGATGCTTTATTGGTTTCTGCATTTCACTAACTGATATGCTTTCATGTAAAATCAATACCTCACAATCTAATATATTTTGCATTGTCATGGTGTGGGTACTATAGGTTAAACTACATTTTTGATGCATAACTCCAAATCTTTATTTTACAATAAAACTTGCCATAGGGAAAATTTAAAGGGGGCACCATTTGTTTTCTAAATATGCAACAGCATCTTTCACATAAATGACAATTGTTTCAGCGGAATGCTATCATTTCTAGTCTAAATCCTCATCTTTTAATTTAGCCCTAGGCCATACCTTTCAAAGAAACTGCCATCCATGAAATATCAGATGCTCCAACAGGGCCAGACTTGTGTACCCCCCTAGTAGAGCTGTGTGAAAATTTCACACCTACACTGTAACTGCCAAAATATGCTTCTTCACTCTTTTCAGTACCAGTGGGAAAACATATACTTTTTCCCTTTGGGCAATTTTGACAGTTTTAATACAAGTGAAAAGCAGGTTTTGCCAGCATAAAAAAGGGAAAAGGGAGAAATCTTGAAATTAGAATGTGAGAATGTCAAGAGTGTTAGCGGGAGGTGAAGGGGAGAGGAGAGTGAAAATCTAATACTTGGTCTTATCCAAGGCTGACCACATGATCAGCAATGTTCAGTGTTTGCTAGGGAGGATCACAGCAAGTGAAAGATGCTAAATATTCTAAGGGCCGGGCTCCTCGGTCCATGGGGTTTTCCAGGAAAGAACACTGGAGTGGGTTGCCATTTCCTTCTCTAGGGGATCTTCCTGACCCAGTGATCAAACCTGGGTCTCCCACATTGCAGGTAGACTCTTGACCTTCTGGGCCACCAGGGAAGTTGGTAAAGCCAATACTAAGTAAAAATAGTGGCAATAAAACTTGAGCCTCCTGGAGCATTTTCCCTCAGAGTTTGATCCTAAGTAAAGCCAATTAGTTCTAACAATCTACTACACACTACCCAAGCTTACTTTCTCCCCTCTAGCCCCCTCCCTGTGTACTGTCAAGATTTAGAAATCTTAAAAAAAAAAAAAAAGATTTAGAAATCTTCCTTGGCTTTAAGGAGAGAAATAAAAATATAAAAGGCAACTAATATATCCTTGAGCCATCTTACTGCCCTATGGAAAAATCATTTTCCTTTTCATTTCTTTCTCTTGAAATTTTTGGGGAAGCCTGTACCTGTATAAAAGAAAGCAGCTTTTTTTGCTGAAAGGTTTTTAAGTAGAAAATTGTCATTTACAATGACCACTTTCCTCAATCACTGCAATCCCAAAACACTCAAAAGGCTCGGAGAAAAAAAATAATAGGTCTAGAAAATACATATAGATGTAACTCAGGGAATTCAGCCAAGCAGAGAATTCTTCTGGACCCATGGATTCCTATAGCGTTTTCACACTCTTTAGTCATGCTTTAAAACAACTGAATACACAACATAAATATCAAGTCAGTGGAAAATCAAATGTGCTGAACCATTTTGCTTCCACCCAAACTCATCTGTTAGAGTACTGTACTTTTAGAACACGTGGAATGAATTTTAACTTGACTCTTACGTGGAAGTCTGCACTACATATAGTTCAAAGCATTTACATAAAGACGCCTCTCGTCACTATGAAGATAGGGTTACTGTGGACTGAGAGACAGAAATTGACATTTTATAATGGACATTTTATAAATATATGAAGAGGAGAAGTAGCTCTTGTCTTGTTTAGCTTTTTTTTTTTTTAACAATTTTAGAATGGGGACAGTTCTGAGTCCTATATTATAGAGAAAAATAGAAGGACTAATGCTGAAGCTCAATACTTTGGCCACCTCATGCAAAGAGTTGACTCATTGGAAAAGACCCTGATGCTGGGAGGGATTGGGGGCAGGAGGAGAAGGGGACAACAGAGGATGAGATGGCTGGATGGCATCACCAACTCGATGGACATGAGTTTGAGTAAACTCCAGGAGTTGGTGATGGACAGGGAGGCCTGGCGTGCTATGATTCATGGGATCACAAAGAGTCAGACACGACTGAGCGACTGAACTGAACTGAGCTGAATGTATTTGAGGAATGCACTTACCCTTTGGGTTATTTTGTATATTTTCCATTAAATAATGAAAATAGTCATGAGTAAATGCTATTATTTAACTTTTCTGTACCCAATTACTATAGACTGTTGAATTTGTGAAACTAAACACCTAGGCATAAGATAAGCAGAAACTATATCATATGTCAACATTTCTGCAGGGAGGTAGACAGGGGTGTAAATTTGTTTTACTGTTTTTATAGTAAAACAAAACAAAAAACAAAACAAAACACGAGACTTTTCCAATGACATCACAGTAACCTTTTACTGTTATTCATAGCTGAGAGTCGACTTTCTCTCCCAGGGATTCCTTCTAATCAACCATCTTCCAACATGGTGGTTCTGGGAATGGAAGCTGAGACCAGATCAATTCCTGGGTCAGGAAGATCCCATGAAGAAGGGAATGGCAACCCACTCCAGTATTCTTGCCTGGAGAATTCCATGGACAGATGAGCCTGGCAGGCTACAGTCCATGAGGTCGCAAAGAGTTGGAACGACTGAGCGACTAACGTTTACAGTGCCTAGTCACTGCCTCGTGTGCCTTCCATGGCGTTGTTTCCTCTACTACTATCCTCTGCTGAGGTAGGACCTCCAGGTGGCCCCGGCCCCACGACTGCTAATGCCGACTCCCGTCCAACAATCGAGTCCTGCAGCCATTTATGCTGCCCCAGCACCACTGAGGCAGGTGTCACCATTGGAACTACCTCTCAATATTGCCTTGTCTCGAGACCCTGGAAGGTTGCATCCAACTAACTCTGCATTGCTCTTTCTGAACTGACTTTGGGTGAAAAGTGTTATTTCTTGTTAAAAACTTTTTAGTTGTCTCTTTCCTGAGGACTCAGATATATGTGGATGAGGCCACTCAAAAAGATGTGCAAGTGGCCTACCCCATGTAATCCTCAGCCCTTCTCCTTTCCTTCAACAATGGAAGGAACACTATGGGACAAAGCTCTTACCTTTGGTTTCCTCTTAGGAATTTTTGTTTGTTTGTTTTTTTTCTAGATTCCTCCCCTGCTCATCCTGACTCCCAAACAAGAAAACGTACCCCAAATACACTGATAGTTTGGCCAAACTGTGACAGACACTACTAATTTTCTTCCAGTGTCCATTTGCCCCTTCTTCATTTTAGTTATAGAACCTCCCCATCATACCTGGGTCTCAGCATGGCATGTAGCAAGTCAGCTAGACACCACATTTCCCAGTTTGCCTTATGACTTAATGACTAAGTGCTTGTAGTAGGTTTGTCAAGAAGTGGTCTTTTGAGGTTTTGACCTTAAACACTGCCCTACATGCATTCTTTCCTTCTCCTGACTAGGAGATAGCAACACAGGCACAGCTGCCTTGGGTCAGCTGAGGATGACAGAGTGAATCCAGCAGCCTGAGCACTACATTTCCTATGGAGAAAGGGAAGCTTCCAGCTCTGGACTGTTTAGCTCTGAGTTGTAACGCAAAAGGGAAATAGAGTTCTAATTCATTTGTTCCACTCAATTGCTGAGTCTCTTTATTACAGCGTTCTGATCTGTATTTGAACCAATATACTAGGGTTGAAAGAGAAAGGGGATATTCTACATGTATTTTATCATATATCAGAAAGTGCAGTAAATTAGTGAACTCAATCAGCTTTCTTTGATATTTTGGAAGTAGGTTTCAGGAACAATAATTCCACAATTACATCTTGGAAGTGGTTAAAAAAAAAAAAAGATAACTGGATACTTTTAACATGAAGACAAATATAGCTTGCAAAAAATTGAATCACTATCTCGAGATGAAAAATGAAACTGTACAAAATTGTATATGTAAGAATTTTGTGAGCCATAAAGTATTAGCTACATAATTATTAATGATTAATAATTTAAATTATTTTTACTGATATAATCATTATTACTTGTGTTCTAGCCAGTTCAGATACCTAAACAGAACATATTTCTACTAATATTTAAACTATACTTTAAAAAAATCATAAAACGGTATGTTTCAATCATCGTATTCATTCATTCAGCATATATTTGTGGACCACATGCAGGAAAGCCTGACAATATATATCATAGAAGGTCAATGTAACAGTGACCCTACAAAAACTAAAGTTTCATATATGTTTGAATTCAGGTAAATATTCAGACAATATCCTAAAATGTTTCTAATGAGAAAATTTCCAATTGCATATTTGAGTTGTGTTTATGAATATAGAATATATGCATATAGAAAACTATATAGGACAAATGAGGACAAGGTTTAAAAGAGTTGGATAGTGGAATTTTTTAATTGTACGGAAACAATAACAAAGTGAATGACTGGTTTAAAGAAGAATTGAATGAGATAAGGGTATTTCTATGGAATTGCATAAGGTAGGAAACTCACATTTTTTCCTACTTAAAATTTGTGGGAAGCATTTTTTAATGTTGCATACATCTTTGTATGTGTGGTTACATAATGGCCTTGTCTTCTGTTGAAGATAACTGGTTAAGCCTGTGAAATGTTCATTGATCTAAGTGTATGGGTCTGAGGGGAAGGGCTTGTCAGCTGAGACAGCTTATCAGAGGAGGGTTGTTCTTCTACCCCCCTTTTTATTTATCCCTAAACCACGGAAAATTCCCCTGGGAGCATAAAGGCCTCAGTGGGAACATTGCAGAGACTCGAGAGAGGAGAAATGGTTTGTAAATGAACATTTAAAACAAGAAAACACTTTTGTTTTTAAAGCCAATGAGTATAAAGTACCAGTGGGAGACGTGAGTTGACAGCTGGGACTCTGCATCCGTCTGGCCGAGGGATTCTGAGTCAATCTCTGACAGGTGAAAAGTGGAACTTGGAGAATTCGGGACTGTCAGAACCTACTCAAAATTCCTGGGCTTGCCATTTCAAACCAAATTCAAACCTTCCAGAGCTTGAGATTAAAGAGAGTGCTTACAGAAAAATAAAGAAGGTTTGAAAATGCTTATTAAGAGGCATCTTAGAAATCTTTATAAAGCATCATCTGTGATGATTTACATGCAAATGAATATGAATGTGCTTGGCATACATTATGTAGGGTTTTCAGATTTGATCAAATCCAGACTGATTATAGAGAAAGAAACACACAGACTAGAGCCACTAGAGAGACTAAAGGAAGGATGGCTTGCCCATTCCTGGTTTGTAGCAGAGGAGAGATGAAACAGAACACACTTTTATTCAGTCACTTAAGGACAATTCTTGCTCCCAGGGCTACAGTCTGAGACCAAAGATAACTCAAGAGGTTTCTGGGAGCCTGAGATGCCCTCAGAGCTGCAAGTGTGTATCGAAGAAGCCTTTACGCCATACTCCAAAATGCCAGAGGCTATAGTCTCATTCCAGTGTTTCTTGGGGGCCTCATTACTTCCATCATGAGTTTCTAGGTTTCCCAGGTGTCTGAAGTGACCTCTCTCTGTGACAGGAAGGAACCAGGACCCTAGGCCTTTGCTAATCAGTCTGAATTATTAAAGAGGTTTCCCAAGTTCAGAAAGTTGCCACAGAATGTAAGATGTAGATAAAATGTAAAAAGAGACAAAAAAAAAAAAAAAAAAAAATGCCACCAGGTCCTCAAACTGCCATAAGCAGAAAAGTCTGACAGGGTTATATAACAAGCTAAAATAGGTCTCTTGAAAAACTAATGGAAATTCTGAGTTCTTATTTAATGATAAGTGACTTATTTTTTTCACAGAAGATTTGAGTCCTAAAAATTACCCAAAGCAAACAAGTAAGGAAGTGTGTGTTGCTCCATCAAACAGAATCATCTGCTTAGTGCATTACATAGTACAGAATCCATGGACTATCAGGCAGTCACTAGCCCTGTGCTCCAGCCAGGTTTTCCTGATTTTCTCCCTCAGTCTCTTCTAAAATCAACAACTCAAACTCTAGGTAAAAAATGGCACTGAAGAACAATATGAAGTAGGCCCAGGTTGCTTTGATGCCTATCCTTTCTTATTTTCCCACCCTTGTTCATGTCTCTATACCAAGTCACCTCCAATCCCCGGTGTGGTCCTTACACTTAAAAATAAGAGTAAAGATGACCACTAAAGGTTTTTGTCCTCAAAAAAATATCAGTATGTTTAAAAGTAAATAAACATGTATTAGATAATACAGTACAGTACAGTCGCTCAGTCATGTCTGACTCTTTGCGACCCCATGAACCACAGCACACCAGGCCAACTCCCGGAGTCCACCCAAACCCATGTCCATTGAGTTGGTGATACCATCCAACCATCTCATCCTCTGTCGTCCCCTTCTCCTCCTGCCCTCAATCTTTCCCAGCATCAGGGTCTTTTCAAATGAGTCAACTCTTTGCATGAGGTGGCCAAAGTATTGGAATTTCAGCTTCAGCATCAGTCCTTCCAAAGAACACCCAGGACTGATCTCCTTTAGGATGGACTGGTTGGATCTCCTTGCAGTCCAAGGGACTCTCAAGAGTCTTCTCCAACACCACAGTTCAAAAGCATCAGTTCTTTGGCTCTCAGCTTTTTTTAATTTGGTTTATTTTCTATAAATCTCTTATTTACCCATTATTGTTTCATTGGGTAAGTCTGGTTATTGATACAAAACAGAATTTTCCCCAGATCATTCAAATGAAGACACTCTTATGAAAGGTAACCTTTTAGAGGCATAGGCATGGCCAAAAGAAAAAATGAAGAATGGTGAGGAACCCAGAAACCAGCAATAGAAGAAACAATTAACGTTCCTACTTCTTAAGGAGCAAGTGAGAAAACAGCTTTACTGAGCTCATAGAGCTGGAGTCATAGAGGGAGGTAACTGTTTCTAGAGTAGTGATGCCAAAGTGGGCAGAGAGCAGGAAGATATATCCCAAACATGTTATCCTCCTGCTGATACTTCCCATTGGTTGAACTCAGCCAGAAATCAGAGTGCAAGGGAGCCCAAGTGACTGACACTTCTATAGAGGTCAGCCAACTAGGGCACCAAGCAGAGCAGAGGATGCCATGTGGAGTGGTGCATGAGTAGAAAGTAGAAGAAAAATCAGCACATTAATCTGCTTTTCTTTTCTTATAGCTCCATGAGGATGTTCCTAACACCCCACATTCTACATGGTTTTTATGTCATTCTAACTTCTGGTTGTAGGGATTCAGATAAGCTCAGTTTCAAAATCTCTTTAGTATCACAAAAATTTCCTATTTTTTTTCTATTCTATTCACCTTCTCAATAATCTAATTAATCTTCTTAAAATACCACACAACTCAGTTATTCTAAAAGCCAGCTGAAATGCTACCACTTTACGATGATTTTCTTAGTTGCCCCAGATACAGATGAAGCCTCCTGTTTTTGAGTTCTTAAGTATACTGTCTTAACCACTTGCATGGTATTTATCACATGCCTCCTGGTGCCTCAGAAAATTATGTACATGCTTTCCTCCTATATCATACCAAATCTTCTTAAAAGCTGGGATGGTTTCTTGGATATGTCTATATCCCATACTAGGTCACTGTATTCACTTGCTTTCTTTTTACATAGTAATCACACCTTAAACATTTATTAGATGTCAACTTACAGATGAATATTCCCTCCACCTCTCCCTTCTTTGCTTGACAGTTCCATTTGATCTATAATTATCAGCTTAAATGTCATTTTCTCAAGGAAGCCATCCTTGACCTTTGCTCCCAAGGATATGTACTCCTCCTGGGTACGCTGTGCTTTGGCCAGCATAGCATTTAACATAGTCATACAGCTTATAAACGATAGAGCCGTGTTTCAGTTAAGTTCTGTGTGATTCCAGAAGTCATATTTTTATGACTTACCATACTAATTCTCAAAGAGAATGTAGGAAGGAAAAATTGCACTGGGGTAATGAGATAAAGAGACTTCATGAAAAAGGTAGTGACTGAGATAAATTTTGAAATGCAGTTGATTTTAGCAGGTAGATACAGCTAAGGCAGGCATTATACACACAGAGAATAAAAGGCATAAAGGCATGGGCCTATTGTGATACAGACCATGTTTGAAGCATTGTGGGAAATAAGGCTGCTTATGGTTGATGCCATGTTGTGGAGGACCTTTGTTGTAGGAGGCTATGGCTGCAATTTGTGGACCCTAGGACAGAACAGATTAGTGAAGAGTGGGAGAATGAATCTAGCCACATAAAGGAATATAACTGATGGAGGGTGGAGACAGGATGGCAGAATAGGGGGACTTGAACTAACCTCCTCTCATGAAAACACCAAAATCACAGCTCTGAATAATTGACAAAAAATTTTGAAACTACCAAAAACTGTATCCTATATCTAAAACAGCAGCAGCAATGAGACGCTAGGATAGGCATTTTTGTGATATAATTAACTCCCATACCCATGGGGAGGGTGACCCACAATCTGGAAAATAATTCTATCACAGAGGTTCTCCCACAGGAGTGAGGGTTCTGAGCTCCATGTCAGTCTCTCCAGCCTGGCAATCTGACATCAGGAGGAGCCCCCAGAGAACTTGGCTTTGAAGGCTAGCAGAGCTTTTTGTGCAGGAATTTTATAAGATTAGAGGAAAGAGACCTTTCCTAAGGCCTTCAAAGACCCCTTGGGCTGTATTCATGGAGGGCATCATGGGGTCTCCGGTTACCACCCCCTGGGCATTTTATGTGGACCAGGGTGTGACGTAGCTTCGGAGAACCTCAGGCTTTTCAGGGTCACATGTCTTCACTGAGTGGAAAAATGCTGACTGTGTTTGGGAGGTCAGAGTTGTGAAGCCCATGGGGCAGCCCATCCCAAGTGTCACACCTGCATGGGGACAGCCCTGCTGGGGGCTCCTGCAGGGTGGAGTCTCCAGAGAATAAAAAACTATAAGTGGTGTTCAAACTGCAGCACTTTGGAAATTTTTTATTAAAAAAAAAACACCTGCTGTAATAACAGTGCTGTATGGGATCTCTATTTTAAAATGGTTCCAGAAAGAATTCACTTCCATGACACTTCACACCGAACATGGTGACCCATGCTCAAAAAACTTGAGATTTAACATCCAAATGTTGTTGAATATGTTGTCTTCACTAAAGCAGCTTCCTTCCTAGAAAGCAGAATTATGGGGATCTCATCTAAGAACTGCATCCAAGGGTGTGTCTTCCCTCAAATGTAAAATGTCCTTAGGTGATAGGCTTTGTAACATGAAACTGGAGACCAGACTTGTACTAAAGTCAGGTAAGGATGGGCTTCCCTAGTGGCTCGGACAATAAAGAATCCTCCTGCAATGAGGGAGACCTGGGCTTGATTCCTGGGTTGGGAAGATTCCCTGGAGGAGGGCATGGCAACCCACTCCAGTATTCTTGCCTGGAGAATCCCAATGGACAGAGGAGCCTGGCGGCCTACAGGCCATGGAGTCACAAAGAGTCAGACACAACTGAGTGACTAAGCACAGCACGTGGGAAAGAGACCCCATTCCTAGAGGGCTCACACAGGTGGTATGTGCGCTGGAACCCAGAGCAAAGCACTGACTCTAGGATCATGAGCTAGACCACCTGTGGATCTTAGAGAGCCTCTGGGGGAGGCAGAGGCCAGCCATGGCTCACCATGGGGGCAAGGACACTGCTGACAGAGGACCCAGTGAACATTCATCAGTGTGAGTTCTTCTGGAGGCCACCATTTTGGCACTGAGACCTAGCCCCACCTAACAGCCTGCAGGCTCCAGTGCTGAGATGCCTCAGGCAAAACAACCAACAGGGTGGAAATACAGCCCCACCCATTAGCAGAGAGGCTGCCCCAAGTCCTCCTGACCCCACAGCTAGCTCTAAGCACACTCCTTGACATGCCATTGCCAACAAGAGGGACAAGATCCAGGTCTTCCCACCAGTGGACAGGTACCAGTCTCTCTCACCAGGAAGCCTGCATAAGCCCCTAAGTCAACTTCATCCAGTTGAGCTATTTCAAATCCTAAAAGATGATGCTGTGAAAGTGCTGCACTCAATATGTCAGCAAATTGGGAAAACTCAGCAGTGGCCACAGGACTGGAAAAGGTCAGTTTTCATTCCAATCCCGAAGAAAGGCAATCCCAAAGAATGCTCAAATTACCGCACAATTGCACTCATCTCACACGCTAGTAAAGTAATGCTCAAAATTCCCCAAGCCAGGCTTCAGCAATTAGTGAACTGTGAACTTCCAGATGTTCAGGCTGGTTTTAGAAAAGGCAGAGGAACCAGAAATCAAATTGCCAACATCCACTGGATCATCGAAAAAGCAAGAGAGTTCCAGAAAAACATCTATTTCTGCTTTATTGACTATGCAAAAGTCTTGACTCTGTGGATCACAATAACTGTGGAAAATTCTGAAAGAGATGGGAATACCAGACTACCTGACCAGCCTCTTGAGAAACCTGTATATACAGGTCAGGAACCAACAGTTAGAACTGGACATAGAACAATAGACTGGTTCCAAATAGGAGAAGGAGTATATCAAGGCTGTATATTGTCACTCTGCTTATTTAACTTATATGCAGAATACATCATGAGAAACACTGGGCTGGAGGAAGCACAAGCTGGAATCAAGATTGCCGGGAGAAATACCAATAACCTCAGATATGCAGAGGATACCACCCTTATGGCAGAAAGTGAAGAAGAACTAAAGAAACTCTTGATAAAAGTAAAAGAGGAGAGTGAAAAAGTTAGCTTAAAGCTCAACATTCAGAAAACTGAGATCATGGTATCCGGTCCCATCACTTCATGGCAAATAGATAGGGAAACAATGGAAATGGTGAGAGACTACTTTTTTGAGCTCCAAAATCACTGCAGATGGTGACTGCAGCCATGAAATTAAAAGACACATGCTCCTTGAAAGAAAAGCTATGACCAACCTAGATGGCATATTAAAAAGCAGAGACATTACTTTGCCAGCAAAGGTTTGTCTAGTCAAAGCTATGGCATCCAGTCCCATCACTTCATGGCAAATAGATGGGGAAACAGTGGAAACAGTGGCTGACTTTATTTTTGGGGGCTCCAAAATCACTGCGGATGGTGATTGCAGCCATGAAATTAAAAGACGCTTACTCCTTGGAAGGAAAATTATGACCAACCTAGACAGCATATTAAAAAGCAGAGACATTACTTTGTCCACAAAGGTCTGTCTAGTCAAGGCTATGGTTTTTCCAGTAGTCATGTATGGATGTGAGAGTTGGACTATAAAGAAAATTGAGCACCAAAGAATTGATGCTTTTGAACTGTGGTGTTGGAGAAGACTCTTGAGAGTCCCTTGGACTGCAAGGAGATCCAACCAGTCCATCCTAAAGGAGGTCAGTCCTGGGTGTTCATTGGAAGGACTGATGTTGAAGCTGAAACTGCAGTACTTTGGCCACCTGATGCAAAAAGCTGACTAATTTGAAAAGACCCTGATGCTGGGAAAGATTGAGGGCAGGCAGAGAAGGGGACGACAGAGGATGAGATAGTTGGATGGCATCACCGACTCAGTGGACATGAATTTGGGTGGACTCTGGGAGTTGATGATGGACAGGGAGGCTTGGCATGCTGTGGTTCGTGGGGTCTCAAAGAGTTGGGACATGACTGAGTGACTGAACTAAACAACTTCATCCACTATGGGGCATACACTAGAAGTAACAGGAACAACAATCTTACAGCCTGAGGAATGGAGGCCACAAACACAGAAAGTCAGACAAAGTGAAACAAAATGAGAAGGCAGGGAAATATGTTATAGAAAGAGGAACAAGATAAAAGTTCAGAATATCAACTAAGTGATGTGGAGATAGGCAATCTTACTGAAAAAGAATTCAGAGTAATGATAATAAAGATAATCCAAGATCTCAAGAAAGAATTGAGGCAGATTGAGAAAACACATGAAATGTTTACCAAAGAACTGGAAGATTTAAAGGGTAAACAAGATGACAAATACAATAACAAAAATAAACTAGAAGGACTCGATAGAATAAATAAGACAGAAAAATGAATACGTGAGCTGGAAGACAGATTGTTAGAAATCACTGCTATGAAATAAAATGAAAAAATAATGGAAAGGAATAAGGACAGTCTAAGAAACATCCGGGACAAAATTAAACATACCAACATTCATATTACAGTGGTGTTGGAAGGAGAAGACAGAGAGAGATAGGCCTGAGAAAATGTTTGAAGAGGTAACAGGCGAAAAATTCCATAACATGGGAAAGGAAATACTCAAGTCCAGGAAGCATAAAATGTCCTATACAGGATAAATTCAAGGAGGAACATGGTGAGACACAGATTAATCAAACTGATAAGAATTAAAGACAAAGAGAAAATATTAAAAGCAACAAGAGAAAAGCAACAAATAAGGGAATCTCCATAAGGTTATCAGCTGAGTTATCAGCTACCCAGCAAGACTCTTATTCAGATCTGATGGAGAAATCAAAAGCTTTACAGACAAGCAAAACCTAAGTGAATTCAGCACAACAAAACCAGCTTACAACAATACTAAAGGAACTTCTCTAGACAGAAGAGAAAAAGCCACAACTAAAAACAAGAAAATTACAAATGTGAAAGCTCACTCATAAAGGCAAACATAGAGTAAAGGTAACATCCATACACAAATGTGATATCAAAATCAGCAATCGTGCTGCTGCTGCTGCTAAGTCACTTCAGTCGTGCCCGACTCTGTGTGACCCCATAGACGGGAGCGGGGAGTACAAACACAGGATCCTGGAAATGCATTTGAAATTAAGACACCAGCAAATTTAAACAATCTTGTATATATATATATGTGTGTGTGTGTGTGTGTGTGTGTGTGTGTGTGTATACATACACACTGCTATCAAAACCTCCTGTTAATCACAAACCAAAAATCTACAATAGATACACACACATACACAAAAGAAAGCAACCCAAATGCAACACTAAAGATAGTAATCAAATCACAAGAGAACAAAATAAGAAGGGAAGAAAAAAGACCTATAAATCCAAAACAATGAACAAAAATGGCAATAAGAACATATTTATTGGTGACACCATAAATGTAAACAGATTAAATGCTCAAACCAAAAGACATAGACAGGCTGAATGGATAGAAAAACATACTCTCTACATATGCTGTGTACAAGAGACCCATTTCAGATCTAGGGACACATACTAACTGAAAGTAAGAAGATAGAAAATGCTATTCTATGAAAATGGAAATCAAAAGAAAGCTAGAGTAAGCTAGAGTAACAATACTCATATCAAACAAAATATAATTTAAAGACTGTTACAAGAGACAAAGGACACTATACAATGATCAAGGGATCAATCTAAGAAGAAACTATAGCAAACATATATATATATATATATATATATATATATATATATATATATATATATATATGGACCCAACATAGGAGCACCTCAATATGTATAATGTAAATACTAACAGCCATAGAAGGAGCAATCAACAGTAACACAATAATAGTAATGGACTTTAACACCCCACTTTCACCAATGGACAGACGATCCAGACAAAATCAAAGGGAAACATAGGCCTTAAATGACAAATTAGGCAAGATGAACTTGGTATTTATAGAGCATACCATCCAAAAGCATAGAATAGACATTTTCCTCAAATGTACATGTTGCATGTTCTCCAAGATTGATCACATGCTGGGCCATAAAGTAAGCCTAGGTAGATTTAAGAAAATTGAAGTCAAATCAAGAACCAAACAACTCTATGAGATTAGGAATCACCTACAAAAAAACTATAAAAATCACAAACACATAGAGGTGAAATAATACACTACCAAGCAACCAATTGGAGAAGACTCTTGAGAGTCCTTGGACTGAAAGGAGATGAAACCAGTCAATTCTAAAGGAAATCAGTCCTTAATATTCATTGAAAGGACTCACACTGAAGCTGAAGCTCCAATACTTTGGCCACCTGATGTGAAGAACTGACTCATTTGAAAAGACCCTGATGCTGGGAAAGATTGAAAGCAGGAGGAGAAGGGAATGGCAGAGGATGAGGTGGTTGGATGGCATCACAGACTCAATGGACATGAGTTTGAGCAAGCTCCAGGAGATAGTGAGGGACAGGGAAGCCTGGCATGCTGCAGTCCATGGGGTCACAAAGAGTCAAACACGACTGAGTGACTGAATGGAACTGAACTGAAGCAATCAATGGATCACTAAAGAAATCAAAGAATTCCTACAGACAAATGAAAACAAAAGCATGAAAATTCAAAACCGATGGGATGCAGCAAAAACTAATTCTAAGAGGGAAGTTTGTAGCAAAACCATCTTACCTCAGGAAACAAGAAAAATCTCAAAGAACCTAACCAATCTAACCTTACACTTAAAGAAACTAGAGAGAGAAGTACAAATAGCACCCAAATTTAGAAGGAAAGATACCAAAAAGATCAAAGCAGAAATAAATGAAATGGATATGAAAAAAACAATATAAAAGATCAGTGAAACTAAAAGCTGGTTCTTTGAAAAGATGAACAAAATTGATAAACCTTTAATTAGACTCATTAGGAAAAAAAGAGTGTGTCAAATCAGTAAAATTAGAAATGAAAAAAGGAGAAGTTACTACTGACACCACAGTAATACAAAGGATCATAAGAGATTATGACCAACAATTTTATGTCAATAAAATGAATGATCTAGAAAAAAAGGACAGAATCTGAGAAAGGTACAAACTTCCAACCTGAACCAGGAAGAATTACAAAATATTAATAGACCATCACAAGTACTGAAATTGAAACTATGATTTTAACATCTGTCAGACAAAAGTGCAGGCCAGATGGCTTCACAGGTAAATTCTACCAAACATTTAGAAAAGAGATATCTTTCTGAAACTATTTCCTTTTCAGATATCCTTCTGAAACATTTAGAAAAGAGATATCCTTCTGAAACTATTTCAAAGAATTGCAGAGGAATGAACACTTCCATACTCATTCTATGAGGCCACCATTACCCTGATATCAAAAATCAAAGATATCACAAAAAAAGAAAATTACAGGCCAATATATAGGAAGAATCAATATTATCAAAATGACTGTACTCCTCAAAGCAATCTACAGAGTCAATGCAATCTTTATCAAACTGTCAATGGCATTTTTCACAGAAATGAAACAAAAAATTTTTAAAATTTGTATGGAAACAAGAAAGACCTTGAATAGCCAATGTAATCTGAAGAAAGGACAAAGGTCTGAAGAAATCAGACTTCCTGACTTCAAACTACACTACAAAGCTACGGTAATCCAAACAGTGTGAAACTGGCACAGAAATTGACATGTACATGAATGGAACAGGATGGAAAGCCTGGAAAGAATCCCACACACCTGTGGTCAATTAATCTACAACAAAAGAGGTCTTTTCAATACACTGTTCTGGGAAACCTGGAGAGCTACATGTAAAAGAATGAAATAGAACATTCTCTAACATCACACACAAAAATAAACTCAAAATGGATGAAAGATCTACATGCAACACTGGATACTATAAAAACTCCTAGGAGAAAACATATGCACATCACTCTTTGACATAAATTATAACAATATCTTTTTGCATCTACCTCCTAGAACAATGAAAATAAAAACAAAAATGCACAAATAGTACCTAATTAAACTAAAACCTTTTGCACAGCCAAAAAAATCATAAGCAAAACGAAAAGACATCCCAGAAATTGGGAGAAAATATGTGCAAATGATGCAGTTGACAAGGGATTAATCTCCAAAATATGCAAACAGCTCATGCAGCTCAACAGAAAAAAATAAATTAAAAAATGGGAAGAAAATCTAAATGGACATTTCTCCGAAGAAGACGTACAGATGGCCAAAAGCACACACAAAGATGTTCAACATCACTTATTATTAGAGAAATACAAATCAAAACTACAATGAGGTATCACCTCACACTGGTCAGAATAGCCAACATCAAAAATCTATGGAAAAAAAAAAATGCTGGAGAGGGTGTGGAGAAAAGAGAACACTCCTATACCATTGGTGAGAAAATAAATGGACACAACCACTATTGAGAGCAATATGGGCGCTCCTTAAACTAAAAACAGAGCTACCATATGATCTGGCAATCACACTCCTGGGCATATATGCAGACAAAGCATAATTTGAAAAGATACATGCAGCCCAATGTACACTGCAGCTCTATTTACAATAGGCAAGATATGGAAGCAACCCAAATGTCCATTGACAGAGGAATGGGTAAAGAATATGTGGTGTGTGTGTATATATATATATACACATATATGTGTGTGTGTATACATATATGTGTGTGTATATACATATATACACATATATATATAAAATATGGTGGAATATTACTCATCCATAAAACAGAAAGAAGTAATGCCATGCCATTTGTAGCAACATGGATAGGCCTAGAGATTATCAGAATGAAGTAAGTCATAGAGAAAAAGATAAATATCATATAATATTGCTTATATGTACAATCTAGAAAAATGGTACAGATGAACTTTTTTTGAAAAGCAGAAACAGAGTCACAGATGTAGAAAACAAACTTATGGTTACCGAGTAGGGAAGGGGCGTGGGATGAATTGGGATTGATAATTAGACACTACTATATATAAAATATAAAATGAACTCTACTCAATATTTTGTAATAACCCATATGGGAAAAGAACCTGGAAAAGACTGGAATATGTATATGTACAACTGAATGACTTTTCTGTATACCTGAAACTAATGCAAAAAGAGTAGAGAAATAGCTCCAAAGAGAATGAAGAAGCAGGGCCAAAGCAGAAATGATGCTCAGTTGTGGATGTGTCTGGTGTGAAAGTAAAGCCCAGTGCTGTAAAGAATAATATCGCATAGAAACCTGGAATGCTAGGTTCATGAATCAAGGTAAACTGGACATGGTTGAAGAGGAGATAGCAAGAGGGAACATTGGCATTTTTTGAATCAATGAGCCAAAATGGATGGGAAAGGGTGAATGTAATTTAGATGACCATTGTACCTACTACTGTGGGCAAGAATCCCTTAGAAGAAATGGAGTAGCCCTCATTGTCACCAAAAGAGTCTGAAATACAGCACTTGGGTACAATCTTAGGACATATATATACCTGTGGTTGATTCATGTTGAGATTTGACAGAAACAACAAAATTCTGTAAAGCGATTTTCCCTCAGTTAAGAAAAACAGAATGATCTCTGTTCGTTTTCAAGGCAAACCATTCAACATCAGAGTAACCCAAGTCTATGCCCCAACCACTGATGCTGAAGCTGAAACTGAATGGTTCTATGAAGACCTCTAATACCTTCTAGAACTAATAACAAAAAAAAAGATGTCCTTTTCAACATAGGATATTGGAATGCAAAAATAGGAAGTCAAGAGATACCTGGAGTAATAGCCAAGTTTGACCTCAGAGTACAAAATGAAATAGGCCAAAGGCTAATTGGGTTTGCCAAAAGAATGCACTGGTCAAAGAAAACACCCTTTGCCAACAACACAAGAGAAGACTCTACACAAGGACATAACCAGATGATCAGCACCAAAATCAGATTGATTATATTCTTTGCAGCTGAAGACAGAGAAGATCTATAACAGCAAAAACATGAACTGGAGTTGACTGTGGTTCAGATCATGACTTCCTCTCTGCAAAATTCAGGCTTAAATTGAAGAAAGTAGGGAAAATCACTAGACCATTCAGGTTTAACCTAAATCAAATCCCTTATGATTATATAGTGGAAGTGACAAACAGATTAAAAGGATTAGATATGGTAGATAGTGTTTGAAGAACTGTGTTGCAGTATCTGAAGAACTATGATAGAGGTTCATAACACTGTATATGATGTGATGACCAAAATAATTCCCAAGAAAAAAGAAATGCAAGAAAGCAAAGTAGTTGACTGAGGAGGGCCTATAAATAGCTGAGAAAAGAAGCAACGTGAAAGGCAAAGGAAAAGGGGAAATATATACCCAACTGACTGCAGAGTCCCAGAGACTAGCAAGGAGAGATATTAAAGTCTTCTTAAGCGAACAATACACAGAAATGGAGGAAAACAATAGAATGAGAAAGACTAAAGATCTCTTCAAGAACTATCCCATCAGCAGATGAATGGATAAGAAAGCTATGGTACATATACACAATGGAATATTACTCAGCCATTGAAAAGAATACATTTGAATCAGTTCTAATCAGATGGATGAAACTGGAGCCCATTACACAGCATGAAGTAAGCCAGAAAGATAAAGACCAATACAGTATACTAACGCATGTATATGGAATTTAAAAAGATGGTAACGATAACCCTATATGCAGGGCAGAAAAAGAGACACAGATGTATAGAACAGACTTTTGGACTCTGTGAGAGAAGGCGAGGGTGGGATGATCTGAGAGAACAGCATTGAAACATGTATATTATCAAGTGTGAAACAGATCTCCAGCCCAGGTTGGATGCATGAGACAAGTGCTCAGGGCTGTTGCAATGGGAAGACCCAGAGGGATGGGATGGGGAGGGAGGTGGGAGGGGCAATCAGGATGGGGAACACATGTAAATCCATGGCTGATTCATGTCAATGTATGGCAAAAACCACTACAATATTGTAAAGTAATTAGCCTCCAACTAATAAAAATAAATGAAAAAAAAATTAAAAAATAAAAAATTTTAAACAGGTAAAAAAAAAAAGAAGAAAATTGGAGATACCAAGGGAATATTTCATGCAAAGACAGGTGCAATAATGGGCAGAAATGGCAAGGACCTAACAGAAGCAGAAGAGACTGAGAAAAGGTGGCAAGAATACATAGAAGAACTGTAAAACAAACAAACAAACAAACACGGTCTTAATGACCCAGATAATCAAATGTTGTAGTCATTCACCTGCAACCAGACATCCAGGAATTTGAAATCAAGTGGGCTTTAGCAAGCATTACTAAGAACAAAGCTAGTAAGGGAAATGAAATTCCAGCCAAGTTATTTCAAATCCTAAAAGATGATGCTGTGAAAGTGCCGCACTTAATATGCCAGCAAAGTTGGAAAACTCAGCAGTGGTCACAGGACTGGAAAAAGTCAGTTTTAACTCCAATACCAAAGAAAGGCAATGCAAAAAATGTACAGACTACCGTATATTTGTGCTCATTTCACATGCTAGCAAGGTAATGCTCAAAATCCTTCCAACTAGTATGTGAACTGAGAACTTCCAGATATACAAACTGCAGAGAAAAGGCAGTTAGAAAAGGCAGAGGAACAAGAGATCAAATACCAGACCACCTTACCTGCATCCTGAGAACCCTGTATGCAGGTCAAAAACTACAGTTAGAACCTTACATGGAACAAGGGACTGGTTCAAAATTGGGAAAGGAGTATATCAGGGCTGTATATTCTCACCCTGCTTATTTAACTTATATGCAGAGTACATCATGGAAAATGCCAGGCTGGATGAGTCATGAGCTGGAATCAAGATTGCCAGGGAAATAGCAACAACCTCAGATATGCAGATGATACCATTCTAATGGCAGAAAGCAAAGAGGAATTAAAGAGCCTCTTGATGAATATGAAAGAGGAGAGTGAAAAAGCTGGCTTAAAACTCAACATTCAAAAAATCAAGATCATGGCATTTGGTCTCATCACTTCATAGCAAATAGATGGGGAAAAAATGGAAAGAGTGACAGATTATATTTCCTTTGGCTCCAAAATCACTGTGGATAGTGACTGTAATCACAAAATTAAAAGACACTTGCTCCTTGGGAGAAAAGCTATGACCAACCTAGACAGCGTATTAAAAAGCAGAGACATCACTTTGCCGACAAAGATTTGTATAGTCAAAGCTATGGTTTTTCCAATAATCATATACTGATGTGAGAAATGGACCATAAAGAAGGCTGAGTGCTGAAGAATTGATTCTTTCAAACTGTGGTGCTGGAGAAGACTTGAGAGTGCCTTAGACAGCAAGATCAAACCATTCAATTCTGAAAGAAATCAACCCTGAATAGTCATTGACTTGTGCTGGAGCTCTAATACTTAGGCCACCTCATAAGAAGAGGTGACTCATTGGAAAAGTCCCTGATGCTGGGAAAGATTGAGGGCAGGAAGAAAAGGGCAACAGAGGATGAGATGGTTGGATGACATCACAGACTCAAGGGACTTGAGTTTGAGCAAATTCCAGGAGATAGTGAAAGAGTGGGAAGCCTCATGTGTTGCAGTCCATGCAGTTGCAGAGTCTTATATCACTTAGTGACTGAACCACGACAATAGTCCAATAAAAATTAAATTTAAAAAAGTATATTCCTGGCAAACTAGATAGTTTTGAATATGAAAATACTAATTTGTCTTTGTTGCTTTTTTTTTTTAACATGAACCTTCTGAAACCTTGTTTTAACTCTCATAAGTGACTTTGGACTCTAAAATCTTACCACTAGATATATCCTTTACATATGTCGGTATAGAAATAGGTAATGTAAAAAATGGGTTGCCATAGACTATCAGTTAAGAAGAGGCAGCCTGTTGAAAAAGTTCTCACATGAGAAACAAGAGACTTCAGGAAAGAGGCTTTGGCTTACAAAGTTAAATGTTGTTTAGGTTTCTAGGATGGTTTTGTCTGTGTGTGTGTGTGTGTGTTTATGTGCACTCTGTCATGTCTCTTTGTGACCCCACGTAATGTAGTCTGCCAGGCTCTTCTGTCCCTGGCATTTTCCAGGCCAGAATTATGAAGTTGGTTGCCATCTTGTCCCCCAGGGTATCTTCCCAACCCAGTGATCAAACCCATGTGTCTTGCATCCCCGGCATTGGCAGGTGGATTCTTTACTACTAGCACCACCCCAGAAAGCCCCTAGGATGGTTAGAATTAATCTTCCCCTAGGTGATCTTCTCCTGTGGTTCAGCTGGTAAAAAATCTGCCTGCAATGCAGGAGACCTGGGTTTGATCCCTGGGTTGGGAAGATCCCCTGGAGAAGGGAAAGGCTACCCACTCCAATATTCTGGCCTGGAGAATTCTAAGGACTGTATAGTCAGTCCACTGTGTTGCAAAGAGTCAGACACAACTGAACGACTTGCAGGTGACCTGTTGCTTTTCCTCGCATACATACAGGCTGTTACTAGCTATTAGAAAATTACTTTAAAATGTCCCATGTACTGTTTCATCAAATATTGTATATGTTCTTTCTCATTTATCCTACTTGGGCTCCAATTATAATATGTTCTTTATTTTTCAGTATGTCCTATGTGTTTCATATGTTCTTTAATCTTTACATTATTGTTTTTCTTTGTTCTTTAGTTTAGTTATATTCTAACCAATATAATTATATTGGTTACAATTATATAATTATAATAAGTTGGCTTAAAACTCAACATTCAGAAAACTAAGATCATGGCATCTGGACCCATCACTTCATGGCAAATAGATGGGGAAACAGTGAAAGAATTTATTTTCTTGGGCTTCAAAATCACTGCAGATGGTGACTGCAGCCATGAAATTAAAAGATGCTTGCTCCTTGAAAGAAAAGTTATGACCAACTTAGACAGCATATTAAAAAGCGGAGATGTTACTTTGCCAACAAAGATCCATCCAGTCAAAGCTATGGCTTTTCCAGTAGTCACGTATGCATGTGAGAGTTGGACTATAAAGAAAGCTGACTGCTGAAGAATTGATGCTTTTGAACTGTGGTGTTAGAGAAGACTCTTGAGAGTCCCTTGGACTGAAAGGACATCCAACCAGTCCATCCTAAAGATCAGTCCTGAGTGCTTATTGGAAGGGCTGATGCTGAAGCTGAAATTCCAATACTTTGGCCACCTGATGCAAAGAACTGACTCATTTGAAAAGACCCTGATGCTGGAAAAGAATGAAGGCAGGAGGAGAAGGGGACTACAGAGGATGAGATGTTTGGATGGCATCACCAACGCAATGGACATGAGTTTGAATAAACTCCAGGAGTTGGCAATGGACAGGGAGGCCTGGAGTGCTGCAGTTCATGGGGTTTCAAAGAGTCAGACACGACTAAGCAAACTGAACTAAACCAATATATATTCTATATCTTTGTACCAAGTCACTAATCTCAATTTCTTCTGTGTTTAATCTTCTATTAGATCTATCTATTGAGTATTTAGCTTTCAGTTGCAGTTTTCATTTCCAAAATTTTCATTTGATTCTATTTCATGGTTCTAACTTTCTAGTGAAATTCCCCCTTTTCCATTCGTTTTTATCCATCTATCTTAATATACCATTATTAGTTTATTTCAGTCTTTGCTAATATAAATACTTAGATTACCTCCTTTTTTTGCCTTAAAAAAAACATGTTTAATTTGTTGGGGGCAATTGTATAGTTCTTTCTCTTAGCATGGCTATTTTTGGCTGAATGTCAGATACGGTATATATGAATATCACAGGAACTAATATTCAGCTGATATTATTCTCTTTTAGAGAACATTACCCTCTCCCCTACTAGGCAGATAGAGTATAGGCTTATCATCTTGGGCAAATCAATTACTTTGCTAAGACAAGAGTGCAAGCTTAGTTAAGTTCTTAGTACTTAGCTCTTGTTTTTAGGGTGTAGTTCTACTTAGTTTTTCATTTTAGGAACTGGTATGTTCACCATTAGTTTGCCAACAAAGGTTCGCCTACTTAAGGCTATGGTTTTTCCAGTATACATGTATGGATGTGAGAGTTGGACTATAAAGAAAGCTGAGCACCAAAGAATTGATGCTTTTGAACTGTGGTGTTGGAGAAGACTCTTGAGAGTCCCTTGGACTACAAGGAGATCCACCCAGTCCATCCTAAAGGAGGTCAGTCCTGGGAGTTCATTGGAAGGACTGATGCTGAAGCTGAAACTCTAATATTTGGCCACCTCATGTGAAGAGTTGACTCATTTGAGGCCCTGATGCTGGGAAAGATTGAGGGCAGGAGGAGAAGGGGACGACAGAGGATGAGATAGTTGGATGGCATCACCGACTCAATGGACATGAATTTGGGTGGACTCTGGGAGTTGGTGATGGACAGGGAGGCCTGGTGTGCTACAGTCCATGGTGTCGCAAAGAGGTGGACACGACTGAGCGACTGAACTGAACTGATGTTCACTAGGATCCCCACCCACTCCTCCCAGATGGTGGGGGTTCCTTCTATACTCAACACTCCTTTTTGTAGTAGAGCAAGGCAGCAAAAAATTCTCCTCTGCTTTTTATAGATGTTCTGCTTAGTTTCATATTCTCCTGTTCTTTGCAGCTTTGGAACTCAGCAAATAACCTGAAGGGGAAACTAGCTGTGTGTCAGGCCGTTTTTTATCCCTTCCTTCTCACTGTGCTCTTAAGCCCTCACGTTTCCAATTTTATCTCTCCAGTCTCATAAGACTGCTGGTTTCTCTGTGGCTCATCAGTGGTTCTCTGTTCACATGAAATCCGGATTCTCAAGTTTTCTTCATTTGATAGAATCAATAAATGCTTTCAAAGGAAAATGACTACATGTAAGCTCATAGCTGAAGCTCTTTCTCTCTGTAAATATTTTCCTTTCATGTCATAGTTGCTTCGATATTCTCTGATGTCTTTAACATATTTGTGTGTGTGCGCGTGCAAGTGGTATGGATGACTTTTCAAGTGACCCTCAATGGGACTGCTGGTCTGTTAAAAGCTACTCTATTCTCCAGAGTCATCCTAAATATCATTTAAAAAGAAAAGAAGTAGGTATAAAGTAATTGAAATACTTGGACAACACAGGTTTGAACTGCATGGGTCCAGTTATATTTGGATATTTTTCAGTAGTGAATACTGTAGTACTACATGGTCTGTGGTTGGTTGAATCCATGAATGCAGAGGAACTATTGATATGGAGGACCATCTATAAGATGTGTGTGGATTAACCCCCAAATTGTTCAAAGTTCAACCGTAGTGTGATCAAAAATTTGATTTGTTAACTGAGAATTAGGGCACATGGGATAGATCTCTGGCTCTGCAATTAATAAACTATATATATCATTGGGCAATTTATTTTGATTTCCTACAGCTTTGTTTTCCTATCTGAAAACATTAGATAAGTTCTATGGTACTCTCTTTGATTCTATGAGCTTGTATTCTCATGATTTGAACACTTTTATTGGCTTATAAGTAGAACTTGATATATTGTCATAGACCATCCTATAGAATCATCATCATAATAATAACAATAATAATAATATGTAACTAAATCATAGATGTGCCTAGAAAATGATTGGTCTTTAGGGTTCCATTTTCATTGTAGTTTAGTTAATATAACCAAAGACTTTTAAAATTACTAAGCTAACAAGTTTTTGTAAGTTTATTTATATTAACTGTTACAATTAAGGTGATCATATGTACTTACCTGGGACATTCCCAGTTTATTTTTACTGGCCCCAAATAATTATGACCAGTTTCTCCATTTACTCTAAAAGTATTTCATTTTGCCTAAAAAGTTATATAGTCATTCTAGTTAAAATTACAAATGAACGAGAAGTTCAAGATTGATTACATGAATAACTTCTTTTATTATTGTTTAATTCTAATTAGAATATTGAGTGTGCCAAAAAACAAAAATGATTATTGATAGAAGCTATATATTAATTTCAGACATAATATTGGTAATATCTAGAATATTCAGGCAATGTTTGGGTCCTTAGATACACAGTGGTTTCCTAAATGTGTTCATGTTTCTCATAGAAGAGTAAGAATCACTTGGACAAGATGTTATTTACAATAGGCCAATAAAATATCATTCAGTGACTATCAGGGCTTTTAACAAACATAAATAACATAAAGACAAGATATCATCTGTAGTGCAAAAGTCAGTGATGGAGAACTATAAGGGGACATGTACCTCATACTAATGACCTCTATAGACCTATCTACCTAGATAGATATTCCATAGTTTAGTTATGAGGTTACAAAGACTTTAATGAAGATATTTCAGTTTATCACTAGATTTATATACAAAAAATATTTTACTAGTTGCCTCTCTTATAGGCAAAATATGTGCGAGAGAAATATTTTGAAAATACTCTGGAAATTAAAAGAAATTTTCTTCATTCGTAGGATTCCAGTTTATGACATGCCTTAGGAAGATCATGAACTCATCTCCTCCCATTAACACACTGAATCTACAGCTACATGTGGAGCAGTTTTCTCTGGGAAAAAACCTAAAAACTAGCTGAATGTCTTCTCTACACATCAGGTAAATGAGAAAAAATCCATATCAAAGTGGGAAGGAGAGGTTGACACATAATCTCACTATAAAACCTACTCCCAGCACAGCCACCCACAGTTGGGAGGAAACTCAAAGTCAAGAGCTTGATTTGACCTCCACGTCAGCATTCCCAGAGTTAAGGACTGCATCTGAAAGAGGAGCATTCAAAACATCTAGCTTTGAAAAGCAGTGAGGCTCAAGTCCCCAAGACACAAAAGGCTATAGTGAACTGAGAAATGGCTTTTAAAGGGCTCGCAAGCTCAGACTCACTGCCCCAGGGCCCAGTGCAGAAGCAGCCAATTGAGGCACCTAGACTTTATGTGAAAGGGGTTGATATGATTATCTTAAAGTGTTGGCCTGAGGGGCAGGCATCTAATTTAACACACATCTAAGGGCCAATTGCAGTAATCTCTGGGGATACAAGCTGGCAGGCACCATCATTACACTCTCCCTCTGCCTTTGTCTATATTGCTGACACTCCAAGAAAGGAACTTGTACTCTCTTAGGGGGACCCAATTTTTGTAGCTGACACCCTCAGGACACATCTAGATCTTCTGACTCTTGTGGACAGTAGGGATTACACATGAGAGTCCCACAGGACTCTAGTCAACTGAGAAAGAGTTTTAAACATTAATGACTACCATCTCCAGGACACAGCAAGAGGAAATAGTCTGAGAAGCCTAGTCTTTCTGGGAAAGAGACCTATTAGCATATATTCATAGCTGTAACACAAGGGATCTCCTCAGACCTCAGAAGATGGGTACCATCTTTACAGTCTTCCTGTCATGCTCCAGAGTGCAAGTATCTCCTGGAGAAAAACTTTTACATGCATTTGCAGCCCCAGTTTTTAGATCTGGTGACACAGATTTAGTGGGTGCTGCACAGGGGACTGCTCTTGATCACATGGGTCTGTTGGCCATTCCCAGGTCCCAAAGGACTGTGACAATCAGAGAGATAGTCCTTGACTGAGCAACACTCCCAGGACACTGCACACATAGCAGACTGAAACACAGACCATCTTTCAGTGAGAGGCCTTTTTATTTGTCCAAGTGCTTTAGCTCAAAGGGAAGGTTTCTACTTTGGTCTACATCTGGAAACTGGAGGAGATAGTCTCAGGGAACAAGGACCAGTGATGCAATCTTTGTGCTCTCCCTCTGCCTTATTCCAGCTCACCAATATCTCCGAGAAAGCAAGTTATGCCCTTGCTGGTGCCTTGATTTTTCTGTTCACAGCCAGTAAACACCTACAGAATGCCAACTCTGGTGGCTAGTGAGCTTATACTTATGGTGCCACAGAATTGTGTGTGTGTGTGTATATATATATACACACAAGTTGAATGGTTGTATATGAAGTTGAATGGTTCTGTTAAGACATACAAGACCTTGACCTTGGAGTACAAAATGAAGCAGGGCAGAGGTTAACAGAGTTTTGTCAAGAGAATGCACTGGTCATAGCAAATACCTTCTTGCAACAACACAAGAGACGACTCTACACATGGACATC
Source organism: Cervus elaphus (assembly GCF_910594005.1). Classification (NCBI taxonomy): domain Eukaryota; kingdom Metazoa; phylum Chordata; class Mammalia; order Artiodactyla; family Cervidae; genus Cervus; species Cervus elaphus. Next base: position 68,932,164 of record NC_057826.1, read on the forward strand.
ACCAGATGGTCATACCAAAATCATATTGATCATATTCTTTGCAGCTGAAAATGGTGAAGTTTGATCCAGTCAGCAACAACAAAACTGGGCGCTGATTGTGGTTCAGATCATGAACTCCTTATGATAAAATTCAGACTTAAATTGAAGAAAGTAGGGAAAATCACTAGACCATTTAGGTATGACCTAAATCAAATCCTTTATGATTATACAGTGGAAGTGACAAATAGATTCTCAAGGGATTAGATTGGGTAGACAGAGTGCCTGAAGAAATATGAACAGAAGTTCATAACATTGTATAGGAGGCAGTGACCAAAACCATCACCAAGAAAAAGAAATGTAACAAGGCAAAATAGTTATCTGAGGAGGTCTTACAAATAGCTGAGAAAAGAAGAGAAGCAAAAGGAAAAAAGGAAAGATATATACTTCTGAATGCAGAGATCTAAAGAATAGTAAGGAGAGCTAAGAAAGCCTTCTTCAGTGAACAATGGAAAGAAATAGAGGAAAATAATAGAACGGGAAAGACTAGAGATCTCTTGGAGAAAATTGGAGATACCAAGGGAACATTTCATGCAAAGCGGGGCACAATAAAGGGCAGAAATGGTATGGACCTGACAGAAGCAGAAGATATTAAGAAGAGGTGGCAAGAACACATAGAAGAACTGTACAAAAAAGGACTTAATGACCTGGATAACAACCATGGTATAATCACTCACCTAGAACCAGACATCCTGGATTTTAGTCAAATGGGCCTTAGGGAGTTACTATGAACAAAGCTAGTGGAGGTGATGAAATTCCAGCTAAGCTATTTCAAATCTTAAAAGATGATGCTGTGAAAGTGCTGCACTCAATATACCTGCAAATTTGGAAAACTCAGCAATGGCCACAGGACTGGAAAAGGTCAGTTCTCATTCCAATCCCAAAAAGGGCAATGCCAAAGAACTTTCAAACTGCCACACAAATGGCACTCATTTCACATGCTAGCAAGGTAATGTTCAAAATCCTTCAAGCTAGGCTTCAGTAGTAGGTCAACCAAGAACTTCCAGATGTACAAGCTGGACTCAGAAAAGGCAGAGGAACCAGACATCAAATTGCCAACATCATTTTGATCACAGAAAAATCAAGGGAGTTCCAGAAAAACATCTACTTCTGCTTCATTGACTACAGTAAAGCCTTTGACTGTGTGGATCACAACAAAATGTGCAAAATCCTTAAAGAAATGGAAGTCCCAGACCATCTTACCTACCTCCTGAGAAACCTGTATGCAGGTCAAGAAGCAACAGTTAGAACCAGACATGGAATAATGGACTGGTTCAATATTGGGGAAGGAGTATGTCAAGACTGTATACTGTCACACTGTTTATTTAACTTATATGCAGAGTACATCATGCGAAATGCCCAACTGGATGGAACTCTAGCTGGAATTAAGGTTTCCAGGAGAAGTATCAACAACCTCAGATATACAGATGATACTACCCTCTTTGCAGAATGTGAAGAAGAACTAAAGAACCTCTTGATGAAGGTGAAAGAGGAGAGTGAAAAAGCTGACTTAAAACTTAACGTTCAAGAAACTAAGATTATGGCATCTAGTCCCATCACTTCATGGCAAATATGTGGAGAATCAGTGGAAACAGTGACAGACTTTATTTTCTGGGACTCCAAAATCACTGTGGATGGTGACTGCAGCCATAAAATTAAAATATGCCTGTTTCTTGGAAGAAAGACTATGACAAAACTAAACACCATATTAAAAAGCAGAGACATCACTTTACTGACAAAGGTCCATATAGTCAAACCTATGTTTTTTCCAGTATTCATGTACAGATGTGAAAGCTGGGCCATAAATAAGTCTGAGCACTGAAGAACTGATGCTTTCAAACTGTAGTGCTAGAGAAGACGCTTGAGAGTTTCTTGGATAGAAGGGAGATCAAGCCAGTCAATCCCAAAGGAAATCAACCCTACACTTTCATTGGAAAAACTGATGCTGAATCTGAAAAGCTCTGATTGTTTGGCCACCTGATGCAAAGAGCCAAGTCACTGGACAAGATGCTGATGCTGGGGAAGATTGAGGGCAGGAGAGAAGGGGTGACAGAGGATGAGATGGTTGAATGGCATCACCAACTCAATAGACATGAGTTTGAGGAAACTCTGGGAGATAGTGAAGGACAGGGAAGCCTGGCATGCTGCAGTCCATGGAGTCACGAAAAGCTAGACAAGACTGATCAACTGAACAACACCACCCACACAGACATATATATTAATACATTCTTTAAAAGTTACTGCCTGAGAGTGTGACTTCCAATCAGTCTGAATCTAGGTGCTGACTGAGATCCTCCCCTTTGGGACACATGCAGGTCTTGGCATACCCTCAAATACTGGGAACCATTTAAAATAAAATAGACTTCTTGGTCAATCTCAACGTTTTGAGACAACCAAGATGTAGGGCGACTTCCCTAGTAGCTCAGGCAGTAATGAATCTGCCTGCAGTTCAGGAGGCCCAGGCTTGTTCCCTGGGTTGGGAAGATCCCCTGGAGAAGATCATGGTGACCCACGCCAGTATTCTTGCCTGGATAACTCCATGGACAGAGAAGCCTGGTGGGCTCGCAAAGAGTCCATGGGGGTCGCAAAGAGTCGGACATGACTAAGTGACTAACACACACACATATTTTGTAGGGTAGGGTTAAAGAACAAGGCTCATCTCCTACTTGAGGATTAGGAGTCCTTCAAGAGTGGGAGAGGTGGCTGTTTTTAGTGTATAGAAACCAACACAGAATGAAAGAAAATATCAAAATATAAAAAAAAAAAACTTCCTAATGAACTGGAAATAATTTATTGATACAGAGTTAAAAATAATGGTGATACAAGTGTCCACTAAACTTGGGAGAAGAATAGATAAGCACAGGGGAGAAGTTCAATAAAGAGCCACAAAATATAAGAAAGTACTAAATAGAAGTCACAGAGCTAAAGAATACAAAAGGCATCCACATCAAGGCATATTACAATTAAAATGTAAACATTTAAAGACAGAGAATCCTAAAAGCAGCAAGAGAAGAAATCTTGTTATGTACAAGGGAATCCCCATAAGATAATAAGCAGATTTTCAGCAGAAACTTTGCAGGCCAAAAAGGAGTTACACAATATATTCAAAGTGCTAAAAGAAAAAACTTCCAACTAGGATACATACACTATTGATACTATGTTTAAAATAGATAACTAATGAGATTTACTGTATAGCACACAGAACTCTACTCAATGCTCTGTGGTGACCTAAATATGAAGGATATTCAACAAAGAGGGGATATATGTATAGCCAATTCACTTTGCTGTACAATAGAAATTAACAATTTGTAAAGCAGCAACAAATTGTAAAGCAACTACACTCCAAATAAATTTTATTAAAAAAAAAAATACTCTGCCAGGAATACCTGACATTCAGAATTGAAGGAGAGAGAGAGAGCTTCAGGATAAACAAAAGCTAAAGCAGTTCATCACTAGTAAACTAGCTTTACAAGAAATGTTAGAGACTTCTTAAGATGAAAAGAAAGGATACTAATTACTAACAAAAAACATATAAAAGTGTAAATCTCACAATAAAGTTAAATACATAATAAAGTCAGGGAATTAATCCCTTAGAAAGCTAGTATAAAAGTTAAAAGACACTTTAAAAGTAGCTAAAAAATAACCATAACTGCAATAATTAGTGAATAGATACACAAGTTTTAAAGATGTAAAATGTGACTTCAAAAACATAAATCATGGGAGGGGACTGAAATGTATAGTTCAGCATGCTTTCACTTAAGTTTTTATATGTAAGACTCTCAATAACCACAGATCAAAAACCTATAGCAAATACACAAAATAAAATCATCGAACTACAAAGGAAGAGAGCATGAAGAAAGAAACACAAGAGACTACAAAACAACCATGAAACAATTAACATATGGCAAACAAAGTGTCAGACACGACTGCATGCTTACACACTCACTCACACACATACAAACACACACTCTTACCTATCAATGATTACTTTAAATGTGAATGTAAAGTGTCCAAAGACAGAGTGACTGAATGGGTAAGAAAACAAGACCCTTCTTTATGATGCCTACAATAGACTCATTCAGATGTAAAGACACACAAAGACAAAGTGAAGGAATGAAGGGAGTATTTTGTGCAAATGGAAACCAAAAGAAGGTTGGGGTAGCTATACTTATGTCAAACAAAATAGAGTTAAAATAAATATTGAAATAAGAAACAAAAAAGACATTACATAATGATATAGGGGTCAATTCAACAAAATGATATAATATTTGTAAATACTTATGTGCTTAAATACATAAAGCAAATATTAACAAAGGAGAAGTAGACAGCAATATAATAAGTAGGGAACTTTTAATACCCCAACTCATAAAAGGATAGATCATCCAGATAGAAACATACCAAGGAACTTTGTCCTTAAACAAATTAGACCAAAGCAACTTAACAGAGAACATTCCATCTAAAAGGAACAGAATACACATTCTTCTCAAGTAATCATGGTACATTCCTAGGATAGATCATGTTAGGCCACCAAACAAGGCTTAGAAAATTTAAAATTAAAGTTATATCAAGGAATCAGGCATCTTTTCCAAACTAGAAATCATTAAAAGAGGAAAATTTTAAAAGTTCATAAATAAGTGGAGATTACAAATGACATGTCACTAAACAACCAGTTGGTCAAGAAATCAAAAGAGAAATTTAAAAAAATACCTTGGACAAATAAAAATGGAAATACACCATACCAAAACTTACATGGTGCATCAAAATAGTTCTAAGAGGGAAGTTTCTAAAGGTAAACCCCTACCTCCGGAAATAAAAAATCTCAAGTGAACAACCTAGAACAATAAGGAACTAGGAAAAGAAGAACAAATAAAGCCCTGCATTAGTATAAGAAGTAAAAAATGATAAGAGTAGACCTAAAAAAAGAAACTAAAAAAAATCAGAAAATATCAATGAAACTAAAAGCTGGTTCTGTAAACAGATAAATAAAAAGGACAAGCTATTATCTAGATTGACCAAGAAAAAAAAGAAGACTCAGTATCAGAAATGGAAGAGAAGATGTTACCACAAAAATACAAAGGAACAGGGGAGACTCCTATAAACAGCTATACACTAATAAATTGGACAACCTTGAACATATGGATAAATTCCTAGAAACATACAAACTACCAAGATTAAATCATGAATAAATAGAAAATTTCAACAGATGGATTACTAGCAAGGAGATTAAATCAGTACTCAAATACTTCTCACAAACAAAAGCCCAGGACCACCCAATAAATTCAACCAAACATTTAAATAAGAATTAATGCTATTATTTCCCAACTCAGCCCCAAAAATAGAAGAGGAAAGAACATTTTTAAACTCATTTTATGAGGTCAGCATTACCCTGATACCAGAACCAGATAAGGATACTACAAGGAAAAAAAAAAACAAGTCAATGTCCCTGATAAATAGAGGCAAAAATCCTCAATAAAATGTTAGCAAACTGAATTCAGCAATACATTAAGAGGAACCCACACCATGATCAAGAGGAATTTACTCTAGGAAAGTGAGAATGCTTCAATATGCAAAAAATCAATCAAGATAATATACCATGTTAAAATGAAAGATCAAAAGCAAATGATCATCTCAGTAGAGGCAGAAAAAGGATTCTACAGAATTCAACGTTCATTTATGATAAAAGCAATCAACAAAGTAGGAATACAAGGAATAACCTCAATAAAGGACATATATGACAAGTCTTTAAATATCATTCTCAATGGTGTAAAGCTGCAAACTTTTCCAGCAATATCATGACAAGGATGCCCACTTACACTACTTTTAATCAACATAATATTCAAAGTTCTAGCCTCTGCAATTAAACAAGGAAAACAAAAGATATCTAAATTGAAAAGGAAAAAGTAAAACTGTCACTATTTGTGGATGACGTGATAATATATATATATAGAAAACTCTTAAGAATCAACAAAAAAACTATTAGATTCAGCAAATTCTGTGAAGTTGAATGATAGCAAATCAATATACAAAAATCTCTTGGCTTTTTACACACTAATGATGAACTTTCAGAAAGAAAAATTTTTTAAAAATCTAATTTATAATTGCATCCAAAAAATATCCAAGAATAATTTTAACCAAGGAGGTGAAAGACCTGTGCACTGAAAACTAGAAGTCATTCATGAAAGAATTTGAAAAAAATACCAATAAATTGAAAGCTATTCATTGGTTATGGATGGGAAGAACTTTATAGTATTAAAATATCCATACTACCCAAAGCAATCTGCAGATTCAATGCAACCCCTATCAAAATTCCAGTGACATTTTCATAGAAATAGAACAAACAATCCAAAGTCTGTAGAATCAAAAAAGACTCTGGATGGTCAAAGCAACCTTAAGATAGAAAAAATTAGAGGTCTCGTGCTCCATTATTTACAGCTCTATTACTAAGCTGTAGTCATCAAAACAGTATAGTTCTGGCATTAAAAACAGAGACACAGATCAATGGAAGAGAATAGATAGTCAAGAAATAAACCCATACATATATGGACAATTAATTTATGACAAAGCAGCCACTACTATAAAACGGGAAAACAACAATCTTTTCAATAAATGGTGTTGGGAAAACTGGACAGTCATATGAAAAAGAATAAATCTAGAACACTATCTTACAATATACACAAAAATAACTCAAAATGGTTTAAATACTTGAATGTAAGACCTGAAAGCATAAAATTCTTAGAAAAAATATAGACAGTAAGCTCTCTGACATTGATCTTTCTGATGATTATTTTGACTTGACAAAGGCAAGAAACGCAAAAATAAGCAAATGGGACTACAAACTAGAGAGCTTCTACATAGTAAAGAAAGCCACCAATAAAATAAAAAAGACAACCCACTAAAAATATTGCAAATCATGTATCTTATAAGGGGTTAATATCCAAAATATAAAAGCAACTCAATTGCTGACAAAACACACAATACAAATGATAAATGGGCAGAGGATCTGAGTAGACATTTTTCCAGTGAAGACATGCAGATGGCCACAGGCGCATGAATAGATGTTTAACATCACCATCATCAGGGATTCCCTGGTGGCTCAGAGGATAAAGAGTCTGCCTGCAATGTGGGAGACCTGAGTTTGATCCCTGGGGTCAGGAAGATCCCCTGAAGAAGAAAATGGCAACCCACTCCAGTATTCTTGCCTGGAAAATCCCGTGGATGGAGGAGGAGCTTGGTGGGCTACAGTCCATAGGGTCACAAAGAGTCGGACACGACTGAATGACTTCACTTTCACTTTCATCAGAGAAATACAAGGCAAAACCTAATGAGATATCATGTCACATCACTTAGAATGGCTATTATCAAAAGGCCAAGAAATGAGAAGTGTTGCAAAGGATATGTTAAATAGTAAACGCTTGAGCATTGCTAGTGGGAATATAAATTGTTTGTGTCCATTATGAAAAATATATGAAGGTCTCTCAAAAATGAAAATAAACTACCATATTATTCAGAAATTCAACTTCTGGGTATTCATCTGAAGAACACAAAATGCTAAGTGAAAAAGATTTATGCACTACCATGTTTATTGCAACATAGTTTACAATAGCCAAGATATAGAAATAACCTACGTGTCCACTGGACGTGAGAGTATTATGCTAGTGAGATGGAAAAAGACGTTACTGTATGACCTTAATTATATGTGGTGTCTACAAACAAACCCAAATACATACAAAAAAGCAAGCTCTTGGAAACAGAGAACAGATAGGAGGTTGCCAGAAGTGAGGGCTGGGGAGTTAGGGAGTGCGAGATATTGTGAAGACAGTCAAAAGGTACAAACTTCCAGTTATAAGGATATAATGTACAGCACAGTGACTGTAGCTAATAAAACCTACATATTTGAAAGAGCTAAGAGAGTAAATCTTAAAACTTCTCATCACAAGAAAAACAATTTTAGTATGTATAAACTGGATGTGAAACAACAGACTGGTTCAAAATTGGAAAATAAGCACATCAAGGCTGTATATTTTCACCCTGCTTGTTTAACTTACAGGCGGAGTACATTGTGTGAAATGCCAGGCTGGATGAATCACAAACTGAAATCAGGATTGCTGGGATAAATATCAGAAAGAGTTCCCCTGGTGACTCAAGTGGTAAAATGTCTGCCTGGGAGACCAGGGTTCAATCCCTGGGTTGGGAAGATCCCCTGGAGAAGGAAATGGCAACCCACTCTATTATTCTTGGCTGGAAAATTCCATGGACAGAGGAGCCTGGCAGGCTACAGTACATGGGGTTGCAAAGAGTCAGATACGACTGAGTGACTGACACACGCACACACACACACACATTTGCAGATGATACCATTTAAAGGCAGAAAGCAAAGAGGAACTAAAGAGCCTCTTGATGAGGGTGAAAGAGGAGAGTGAAAAAGCTGGCTGAAAGTTTAATGTTCAAAAAACTAGATCATGCCATCCAGCCCCATCACTTCATGGCAAATAGATGGGAAAAATGTGGAAACAGTGACAGATTTTATTTTCTTGGGCTTCAGTATCACTGTGGACAGTGACTGCAGCGATGAACTTAAGACACTTGCTCCTTGGATGAAAAGCTTTAACAAACCTAGACAGTATATTAAAAAGCAGAGACATCACTTTGCCAACAAAGGTTTATATGGTCAAAGCTATGGTTTTTCCAGCAGTCGTGTATGGATGTGAAAGCTGGACCATAAAGAAGGCTAAGCACTGAAAAATTTATGCTTTAAAACTATGTTGCTGGGAAAGACTCTTGAGAGTCTCTTGGACAGCAAGGAGATTAAACCAGTCAATCCTAAAGGAAATCAACACAATATTCATTGGAATTACTGATACTGAAGCTGAAGAGCTCTGATACATTGGCCAGCTGATGAGAAGAGTCGACTCATTGGCAAAGGTCCTGATGCTGGGAAGGATTGAGGGCAGGAAGAGAAGGCAGCAACAGAGAATGAGATAGTTGGGTAGCATCACCAACTCAATGGACATGAGTTGCGGACACTCTGGGAGATAGTGAAGGACAGCGAAGCCTGGCATGGTGCAGTCCATGAGATCACAAAGAGTTGGACATAACTTAGTAACTAAACAACAGTGATGATCAATATAACTAGACTTACTATGATTTGTATATATTTTGCAATATACACAAACGTTGTATATCTGAAACACCACATTAGTGTTATATGTCAATTATGCCACAATAATAGAAGAAAAATACATATGAAAAAGAATTTTTCACTTTAGTGTAAGGCCATCAATGACTTTTTGTTGACAATGACGTGTATATAAAACTTTTAAACTGTTTTAGAATTTTATGTTAGCAGTAAAAAAAATAGTACCAAAACTTTATTGAAGACTGAAAAATATATTTAATTATTCTTTTCTCTATGCAAATTTCATTTTGGTGTTTGTCCCCAACTTGCAGTGAATTTACTATGTGATAAGTTAGTGCTTAATTTTTCTACCTCTATTGTGCCTAGAAACAATAGTGTGCCTGATATATCTGCAATCATTTCATTTAATCATTCATTCCTTCATTCATCAATACATATCTATTAAGTCACTATTTTTGATTCTGGTTTATAGTGCTTCTATCATTTAAATTTATTAAATCATAAGAATTTTGAAGCTACTGCTGGTATTTAAACCTATAGTAATTAATGACCAATACAATTCTACCAACTATATGTAAACATTTCCTTAATCATTCTATTGTTTGCTCTCTTTGTTATTTCTGGAGGTTTCCACAACTGTAATGCAATAAACATCTGCATATAAAGCATTTTGCATGTTTGGGATTATTTCCTTAGAACTGTTTATCAGAATTAAAATTACTGGGTCAAGAACATTTTTAAGGTTGTTTGTATATATTACCAAATTGCTTTACAAACTGTCTGTATCAATGTATGTTACCAGCAGCAAGCTATCAATTTGACTTTATAAATAAAACTTGCCACTTTCATTGTAGATAACACAAATAAAAATGGTAGATGGCAATAAAATCTTAACACAGGGCATTAGAAACTGACTTTTAATTTCACATATTCCTTTCAAGATAAAAACATTTTTCCTCAGTCTTTTAGATGCCAAATTTGCTTCCTTTTAAATGTGTTTTATATTTTTGAATTTATAAAATAAAAAGAAAAAAATCATTTTTAGTGTATAATAAAGAATGCAAATATGTGTAAAGTAGAATACCTTTAGGTGAAGAATTGGAACCATGCTTCTAAAAGCATAGTTTTATTTGTAAAACAAAAAGAAAAAGAGAGAGAGACAATAATATTGTATGTGAATCTCTCCTTCCTTTATAGTTTATGATCTAACTTCCTCAAATCTATTTTTTTAAAACTAATAGGAGATTGACATTCATAGACTAATAAGGTCAGAAGCATGTAACTGGGCTTAATTACGTAACTTATATTTGAGTACATACATCTATCCTTAATTCAACCTGACTGGAAATAAGTTTTATTCCAATCTTGCTTTGGAATATTTTCCATATTGAAGACTGTGATATTCATTAACTGTTCCATACTGTTTTCATTGAAGCAGCAATTCTAGTCAGTGTATGTACTTTACAATGAATGTTTATTTAGTATTCTGAATAATAATCTGACAGCACTTGGCTTCCTGAGACAGTCTTTGATGTTCTCAAATGAAGCTTGATCCCACTTACATCTATATTGCTATTTATGGCAACATAGTTCTGGAAAACCTATTGAAGAACACTCTTTCTTTAAACACACACACAGAAACATATATTTCAAGAGTTGAGTTCTAAACAATATTCTTTGAATAATGACTAGGAACAGAATCTCAACTGTTTATCTCCAAGATCTTTTTACCAACAAGAGAAATTTAACATATTCCATTTTATGATCTAACACACGCTCACATCATACTTTCATACATACACAAATTGTAGCCAAAATTGCCTTTTCAAAAGCTAAAATATGTGAAGCATACCATATAATCACCACAGCAAAACAAATTATTCAGGTGTAGCTCTCATTTGTTGACCATTAATTACATTAAATGTTCTCAAAATGTAACATAAATTCCTTAAATTTTTTCAGCAAAAAACAAATATATTAATTGATCGGTATTCAGGAGATTTTGATTGCTTACATGTAATACTTCATAGACTTTGCAATGCAAAATCCATATTGAATGTTGTGATGATTGATTTATCATCCAAGTAATTATTGGGTGGACTTAATTATTTTATGTGCATGCAACATATTTAATAAATCTTAATGTTGCATTTAGTACAGGAAACAAAGCTTCAGAAATGGAAGCCTACATTATATTTACGGTCTGTTGTTTGGAAACCAATGATTTTTTCTTCTGGGCATTTGACATTGCATTCCCATGCCTGACTTCCATGATAAATTACTCTCTTGACCTTAGTTCTCTGACTGCTATTCTCTGATTACTCTTTGCCATGAGGGTTGGTAACTCCTAAGCATATTTACAGACTTGTTTCTCTTTTTCGCTTTAGGGAATTCATATACTCAAAAGAAACACTTTACCAACTTTATTGTGTCTGCTTTCGGTTTGATAATGTATCCTTTTGCAGTTATGAAGCTTTAGTTCTGTCCTGAAAAGCATCAATTAAATACCAAAACCTAAAGGTGGTAATGTCAGAAATTAAAGTTGGCACTTCTCCTCCTCAATCTGCCACTCCCTAATTTTTCATTATTTTCTACATTCTTACCATCTTTTTTGTTTTCCTTTGGACCTGCAGTCATTTCTTGTTACCTCTTTCTTATCAGCACCTTTGCATGAGATACAACAAAGAGACCCATATCTTCTTCCCATCTCCATATTACCCACTACAAGTTAGGCCCTAACTATTACTGAAACATGGATAATCACACAGATTTTAACTTTAGAAAAGCTTCCTTGAACTTCCTTGTTCCTAGGAGTTATTTGTGCTTAAAACATTAAATAACTGTCTTGCCAAACTGTTTTTACTGTCTTTCATGTAAGTTTTGTTCAATACATATAATTTGTGTGATTCTTTTGAAAATATAGTTTTCTTCCTTCTTCCCAAACCTATTTTCAAATAAATCCTTTCCATTTGTGGTTTGTATAATTTTCAGGTGCATTCAGCATTCTGCCACGGTAATTAGACTACTAACTCTTCTGTTTCTTTCATACAAAGTTAGAGCAGAGCTTGCCAGGCTCAGCACCTACTCTTTATTCGGTCAATATTTTTGTTGACTAAACTATGCCATGGGATAAATATACAGATATAAACATCTATTTTTAATGGGGAGAGGGTGGTCTTTAAGTATGTGACAGTATCAGAAGAATATTAGGATGTATAAGGGGGCCTCTCCCCGCCTACAAGAACATAGAAACCTGAGATTAAGAGAAATGTTCAAATATTTAAAATAGCTATTTGCAGAAAATCACCCAAGACACTTTTTGTGATACATGGCTGAAAAGTCTTGAGGATGCCTACACCCAATTTACGTAATGAGAATGCAACCTCAACTTTAGCTGCAGAGGTTTAACTAAGTTCATCGAATGTAGTGAACTTAGAAACCAGAAAAGAATCAGTCATATTGAGACCTAAAGAAAGGTGTGAGCAGAGATGGGTTGGTCTGAAAGAAGTCTGGAAAACAGATGAACTGGAGACTACAAACATTTATGAACAAGTGTCAGAGAGAGGGATATTGAATTTGGAAGGACAGGAGTCTTCTGAGAAAGGAAGCATTCTCTATGCCTTTCCATCTCATCAATAAATATTCACTTAGGATTTCCATGGGCTCAGCCTCAATAGAACTGAACAAACTTTATTTGCCCCTCCAGATTCAGGTTCCATTCTTCTCTGTCTTGCTCTGTGTCCCAGGATGTCACCTTCCTCAGCCTGTATATGAGGACTTCTGTGTAATTCAGAGTTCTACCTGGTCCCAGTGGGATGGAGGTGGAAGTGTTCCAAGTGGAGAAGGGAGTCAGAAGGAGAAGTCAAGGTACAGTCCTTGACCTAGAGCTGTAGTTTCTGCCAGGTGGCCTCTCTTCAAAGGCTACAGATCTTGCCAGGTTTTGGTCACAGCTAGCTCCCTTTGACCTTCCCAGCCAATACAGGAATACTGACCATTATGCTGAGATACTTCTTGGATTCTTCTTCAGCTCATCATCCCTAAGTCCTGATCACATCTATTTGAAGAGCTCCAACTTATGTTCTTCAAGTACCCACTTTGTGTGTGTCCTTTGCTTCCTACTGGGACCCTGACTTTTATACATAGTCACTTACTGACTGCTTTCTAACTTCTTTGGAACTCTGTTACTGAAATAGGTGATAGAAGCATATTCTGGTCAATGATTTTAAACACATATGTATGTGTGTATATATAATGTGTGTGCATGTGTGTGTACACGCCCCCCTTCATTGTAAAAGAATGAGCTTTCATTCTAGCTTAAAAACTCTAAAGGGTTTGGCTTGCCTGAATCAATCTTTGAGAACATGTGCTACTTTGGATACACTGACAAGCTTGAAATGTGGGGCCACTGGGCCTTACAGAACTTCAGACTGAGTGAGGGGCACAGGGATCTTACCTATTTTGAGACTTTTTAGGAAAATATCAGAGTTGAAGCCATTGAAGACAGAAGCTAGTTCAGATTTTAATTATATAGTAGTAGTTTTGTGATGGAGTTGGGCCAAATTTGGTTTCTTCTATGGAGCAGAATTAGTGAAGTAGTCTTATACTGGAATATGTTACATGATCTTTCTGTACTTTTCAACTACTGAGTCATTTTTTTAGATATGTGATGGAAATATTATCTTTCAGCTTGGGGCCACATGTTGCATTTTGATGGCCTGCCTAAACATGATGAAAACAATTCTTTAATTTTCTAAAAAGAGATTAGCAAAAGATCAACAACCATAGAAAAAGGAAAGCTTTATATATAAAGAGACAATAAACATAAATGACATGCAAACAGTGTTTAACAATATGAAAAGATGCTCACATTTATTCATAAAAGAAGTCACAGTGATGAGTGAGAATATTGACAGTCAGAGTCTGAAATATTTCATCACTAGAAAATAAAATTCCTCATCACTATTAGGGTCATGTTAAAACAAAACAAAAACTTCAGAAACCAACTGAAAAGGCTCCCGTTTTCCTACATAGAATATTTTGAGCATCAATAAAGGGCACCATGCAAAGACAACTAATGCATAAATCTGTACTTAAATCCTTGAGACCATGATGATATTAAAACAGCTAATTTGTCATATTTGAAACATTCCAGGGAAATAATGTTTATTTTAGAAACTGATAAAAAAAATAGAAAAGAAGCATTTATCTTGTATGTCCTGTGCAAAGTTATTTGAGTTGACAAGGAAAACTTTCCTGATAGAGATGTTTCAACCAATAAATGAAGAAGGAATGATAGATTTAGAATATCACCATTTTCAACTCAATGCAAACATCAGATTAAAAAAAGTATATCAGATATTATTTTGTTTCTGACAGAAATGCACATTACCAAAAGTATTCTTCCGGGAAAAAAAAAAAGTCAAACCTGAATTCAATCAAACCTCCAGACCTAACTACCACTAATCAGGAAATACAGAGGGCAGAGAAGTAAGAGAGGTAAACTAAATGGCACCATGGGAAGCAGTCAACAAAATTCATACTGTTAGAAATACTATGGGCATGCAGAATGCTTAAATATTTTAAAAATTAGTTGTCAGCACTTAAAGCTTTAGGATATTTTATTTTTTTTATTTTTTTCTTTTATTTATTTTTTTCATTTATTTTTATTAGTGGAGGCTAATTACTTTACAATATTGTAGTGGTTTTTGCCATACATTGACATGAATCAGCCTTGGATTTACATGTGTTCCCCCCCATCCTGAACACCCCTCGCACCTCCCTCCCCATCCTATCCCTCTGGGTCATCCCAGTGCACCAGCCCTGAGCACTTGTCTCATGAATGGAACTGGAGGAATCAACCTGCCTGACTTCAGACTCTACTACAAAGCCACAGTCATCAAGACAGTATGGTACTAGCACAAAGACAGAAATACAGATCAATGGAACAAAATAGAAAGCCCAGAGATAAATCCACGTACCTATAGACACCTTGTCTTCGACAAAGGAGGCAAGAATATACAATGGAAAAAAGACAACCTCTTTAACAAGTGGTGCTGGGAAAACTGGTCAACCACTTGTAAAAGAATGAAACTAGAACACTTCCTAACACCATACACAAAAATAAACTCAAAATGGATTAAAGATCTAAATGTAAGACCAGAAACTATAAAACTCCTAGAGGAAAACATAGGCAAAACACTCTCTGACATAAATCACAGCAAGATCCTCTATGACCCACCTCCCAGAATATTGGAAATAAAAGCAAAAATAAACAAATGGGACCTAATTAAACTTAGTAGCTTTTGCACAACAAAGGAAACTATAAGCAAGGTGAAAAGACAGCCTTCAGAATGGGAGAAAATAATAGCAAACGAAGCAACAGACAAAGAATTAATCTCAAAAATATACAAGCAACTCCTGCAGCTCAATTTCATAAAAATAAATGACCCAATCAAAAAATGGGCCAAAGAACTAAACAGACATTTCTCCAAAGGAGACATACAGATGGCTAACAAACACACGAAAAGATGCTCAACATCACTCATTATCAGAGAAATGCAAAATCAAAACCACAATGAGGATATTTTAAACAGCAATCCTTAAGGCTTTTACTGAAGTTTCAAAATATCTGGTAATACTGTGTCTATAATATAGAAAGTAACATTTATCTTGGGTCAAGTAAATTATATCCCAAGACTTTTCTCCAGTGGACTGCAGAATTCACCAATCTCAGTCTCATTGTGTTACTCTAGGTCTCTAGCTTTTCCATCTCAGTTTTAACGGATTTTGTTGTCAACCATGATGACTGAACCGTCAAGAGTGGTCTGTGCTCCTACCAGACAGTGATTTATTCATTAAAGTTAGTCAGAAAACAACTTAGGAGTGTTTATTCTGCATCAGACATTGCACCAAGGACTGGGGATACAGCACTCAACAAAATCGAGATGCTTGTGGAGATTATATGTGTGTGATGGAAAATTAATATCTAATTCTTATATTTGGACCTTCATTTCTTAGGCTCCATACACATAGAACATCACATACCCAAGATTATAGGTTACTTTGTATCACTTACATAAGAAATAATATAATTTATGTTTTCTCATTTGGTTGACCATCTGTATTTCCCTGATAAACAATCTCATATATTTATATTTATAATATACATTTCCAAATGGTTCCCTTTCCCCTTCTTCTACAGAAGCATGAGAAGATTTTTCTCTAGTATTCACTGTGGGAACCTGGTCAAGCTCCTGGAGGTAAATCTCACAAAATTGTGGGAGTCTCCCCTGGAGTTTTAAACTCAGTTATTATACTGAATTTCTAGTAATTTGTAAATTCAGTAAGTTTAGTCACTCAGTCATGTCCAACTCTTTGTGACCCCATGGACTGCAGCACACTAGGCCTCTGGTTGGACCTCCTTGCTGTCCAAGGGACTCTCAAGAGTCTTCTCCAGCACCACAATTCAAAAGCATCAATTCTTTGGCACTCAGCCTTCTTTATGGTCCAGCTCTCACATCCACACATGACTACTGGAAAAACCATAGCCTTAACTAGACAGAACTTTGTTGGCAAAGTAATGTCTCTGCTTTTTAATATGCTATATAGGTTGGTTATAACTTTCCTTCCAAGGAGTAAGCTTCTTTTAATTTCATGGCTGCAGTCACCACCTGCAGTGATTTTGAAGTCCCCCAAAATAAGGTCTGCCACTGTTTCCACTGTTTCTCCATCTATTTGCCATGAAGTGATGGGACCAGACGCCATGATCTTAATTTTCTGAATGTTGAGCTTTAAGCCAACTTTTTCACTCTCCTTCCTTACTTTCATCAAGAGGCTCTTCTTCTTCACTTTCTACCATAAGGGTGGTGTCATCTGCATATCTGAGGTTATTGATATTTCTCCCAGAAATCTTGATTCCAGCTTGTGCTTCATCCAGACCAGCGTTTCTCATGATGTATGCTGCATATAAGTTAAACAAGCAGGGTGACAATATACAGCATTGACATACTCCTTTTCCTATTTGGATCCAGTCTGTTGTTCCATGTCCAGTTCTAACTGTTGCTTCCTGACCTGCATACAGGTTTCTCAAGAGGCAGGTCAGGTGGTCTGGTATTTCCATCTCTTTCAGAATTTATAAATTACAGTTCAGTTTTTCCTACCTGGCTCTCATTACCAGAGTGGTTTCTACTTATGAGTGTCTGCTTTGATTAAGTTGTCAGTCTATGTATTCACCTGTTGGTGTCTCCAATTTGGGGGGCAGCTGTTTTCCCTTTGTCCTCTCCTTTTGCGGATGCTAGAAGAGTTGTTGATTTTTCAGTCTGTTCAGCTTTTCACTTGTTAGGATGGAACAGCAATCTCTAAACTCCCTACATGTGGCACTGGAAACCCTGTCCTCATCTATACTTCATAGTACAACATTTGTTGATTCTGAATTCAAGTTTAGATGCAAAAGGAGTGCCTCTTCAGCACGGATTGATGAAAAGGGAAAATACTGC
Organism: Cervus elaphus; assembly: GCF_910594005.1. NCBI lineage: Eukaryota > Metazoa > Chordata > Mammalia > Artiodactyla > Cervidae > Cervus > Cervus elaphus. The sequence goes on from NC_057826.1 coordinate 68,949,831, forward strand.
AAAGTGATCTGAAGTTTGGATACCCAGGAGATGGAGACTGCCAGGAGCTTTTAGGAAGACAATGCTTTGCTCGGTTTCAGACAAGATGGTTTTGAGATAATAAGATAATATTCGTGTGAAAGTGTCTCTTAGGTAGTTCGGAAGATGCACGTGGATGTCTACTCTCAGTACTTTCCCATATGTGATGGTTCAGAACTGGAGGTCTATCATATTCTATTTAGAGAGGAGAATGTCAAATATATTGTAACTACATGTTTGAAAAAAATAGTCATCCAAATAAAGTAATATTATGTCTTGGCACATAAATTTCTGATTAGCTCTTAAATATCTACCTACTTAGTGACTTTTCTATAGTGATTATTAATCTATGGCTAGTCCACCTTGTAGAGAAGGCGATGACAACCCACTCCAGTACTCTTGCCTGGAAAATCCCACGGACGGAGGAGCCTGGTAGGCTATAGTCCATGGGATCACGAAGAGTCGGGCACAACTGAGTGACTTCACTTTCACTTTTCACTCTCATGCATTGGAGAAGGAAATGGCAACCCACTGCAGTGTTCTTGCCTGGAGAATCCCAGGGACAGAGGAGCCTGGTGGGCTGCCGTCTATGGGGTTGCACAGGGTCGGACACGACTGAAGTGACTTAGCAGCAACAGCAGTCCACCTTGCCTCACAGCAGAGTACCTACTCTATGTACTTGTTACACCATCCCACGATTCAGCTGATATTTTTTGGGCAATGCTAATAAATATTTATATGTTTCTAAGCAAAATAGAATTAAGCAGTTAGTCTTCTTTTAACAAAACATAATATTCCCGAACTAAAAGCAAATGACCTTTGTATTGTTTGTACTTGTATTTTCTCCCATTGACATGGAAACAGGAGAGCTGGTTTATAAACTGTGTATAAGAGAGAAGAAAGATTACAGAAACTGAAATTAGTAATAATGACAGCCAGCATAAGTGAAGAGAGATGCACGGACAGAAAACAAACAGAAAACACAACCGTTTTAATTAGTTAAGAGGAGGATTTTAATTCTAAACTTTATTACATAGCTTACTTCAGCCTTCTAGAACCACATTCTTGCCCTGTGGACACACTTTCAGGAGGCAGAGCAGTGAGGAGAGGTTAACTACAGATTTTACTAAGTAAATGTTTCACTTCAGCTGCATCATTAAAAGTGACAGAGACATCGCCAGAATTTCACACGGGTGCCAAATGGAGCTCATGAGTGAAAATAAGAAAAGATCAATTATAAATATTTGCTTGATAGGAAAAAAAAAATCTTAGAAATGGAAGATATTATTTCCATGTCCAGACAGTTCAGTGCTGTCTAATTCAGCATCCTATTTACATAGTCAATTGTAACCCAAGTATACTCTTAGTCGAGCATTGCAGGTTTAAAAATAATTCTTGTGACTGCAGAAATTTGATTCATGGCATCCTAACTGAGCAAGGTCAGATGTATAGAATATTGAGTTTATGAAAGGGTACCCCATGTGCCGAGTCTTTGTCCATTTTACCATTTTTCTCGACTCCCTGATACTTGAGGCTCAAACTCTTAGCCCTGCTTTCTTGATAAAGCCTGAACACTTGCCAAGCAGGAAAGACTCTCCAGTTGCCCTGAGATGCATTTCTTCCTTGCCTCTTTATCTTCCATTTAAAAATTTCCAGCTCTAGCCAAAATCAACTACTCAAGACTTTTGCTTTTCACCATTTATTATTTGCGCAAGTAGTGGCCTCAATCGCAATACTCACTACTTTGGGCCTATCTATATTCTCCACTTTTTCCAGAAAGCCTTTCCCAATTCCCCAGTTGGACATAATATCTTTCTCCTCTAAAGCACTTATTGGATATACAGGTTTTGTAGCCTACATCTCCACTTTTCTTCACATGAGTTAGTATTGTGTATTTTGTATAAAGTGTCCCTCACACTGTGTGTATCATTGTGTCTCCCATGATAAGTATTCATTACAGAGCATCCTACTTAGGGCCTCATGGTCTGAGAAAGTGTCTAACTTGGGCATAGGGTAGTGATGCCTCCTCTCCTCAAGTTTGATTTTTATACTGTGCATTTCCAGGGGCAGTATCTTCTTTATGCCAGGCATTGTGTTTGAATGTAACTTTGTTATTTCCTATGTTCACACACATTTCTCATATCTTCATTGTTTATAAATCAGGAAACTTAGAATTCATACAAGTTACTCAAGGTCGTGCATTGTATAAATGTCTCTGCCTGCACTCACTCTATCTCAGTTCCCACCTGAGCCACCAGGGAAGCATCCCAGTCACACCAGCCTTTATATCTTACTTGCTTTTACTGTGCACTGATATTTTCCCTACATTTTTCTTATTTGATCATTGATCTTTTAAAAACAGAAAAATTTCTTCATACAGAATGTGTGTCTAAGTTTACCTTTTAAGTACAGAAGGCTAAATTCTCCCTCTGCTTAGCCCAAGTCTCAACTTTTTCCCTAAATCTCTACCCCCAACACACAATCACTCTCTCTCTGATACACATGTCTGTTGGGCAGACATGTGTATACATGGTGGTTTCTGTATATACTTTTAAAAAAATTCTGAAATTCCTGCCTAGTGATTCTGGGAACTTCAGAGGTAAAACAATAGGATCCCTGACAGCAGTTCAGTGTAGCATTTCTGACCACAGCCTCCTAAACTAAGATAATTTAGACCCCAAATCCATTGGTCAAATGACTCTCACCTCCAAGGTTTATACCAACTGAAGGAGTTCACTCTAAGGGGCAATAGACATTTTGTACACAAACTTGCTCCAAAGATGTTTTGGTATCAAAAAGTAATGATAAATTTTACCAAATCTCTGAGGTTATCCTTCAGATTATTCTCTGACCTAAATCTTAGGCATCTGTAGCATGACAGTGTGAAAAAGTATTAAACATATACAAAGTTTCACCCCTATTCCCTTGCCCAGGAAGAGAGGATTATAAACAAAATGATTCAGATTGCAGTTTTTTCCTTAGTTTGCATCCCAGTTCTGCTGCTTACTTACCATGTGGTCTTGCCTCAGTGTGGATGACATTACTACTTTATGAGGTTTATTTTGATTGGATTAAAATAAGAAGAATGCATATCTTGGAATTTGTATCCAAAATGTTAGCTATTACTATTATTATTAGGTTTCCAAAAGTCTATGGTGATTATTGAATCCTGATTAGAAGAAGAAAATAACTGAAAGAAGCTAAGAGAAGCTAAATTGACTTATTTATGTGGGGATAAAATACATAAAAAATAAATTTTATTATTTTAACCAGCTTTAAATGTTCAATTTAATGACTTTTTGAATATCTATGAAACAACCAAATGTCCATCAACTGATTAATGGGTAAACAAAATATCATGTGTCTATACAATGGAATATTATTCAGCCATAAAAAGGAATGAAGCCATTAAAAAAGAATACATACAACAGAAACAAGCCTTAAAAACATTATGCTAAGTGAAAGAAGCCAGAATAAAAAGGCTACGTATAATATGATTCCATCTAAATGAAATATACAGAATTAGATATATCTATAGAGAAAAAAAGTAAATCAGTGGTTGCTATGAGCTTAGGGTTAGGAGAAGAACGGGGACTGACTACTTAATAGGTATGAGTTTCATTTACAGTAATGAAAATGTTCTGGAGCTAGATAATTGTAATGGCTTTATGCACACGTGCATGCACAGATACACAATGGAATCACATATTTCTTTCACTTACCTGGCGGGCTTTCCTGGTGGCTTATATGGTAAAGAATCCGCCTGCAACACGGGAGACTGGGTTTCATCCCTGAGTCGGGAAGATTCCCTGGAGAAGAGAATGGCAACCCACTCCAGTATTCTTGCCTGGAGAATTCCATGGTCAGAGGAGCCTGCTGGGCTAAAGTCCATGAGGTTGCAAAGAGTCAGACATGACTGAGTGACTAACACACATGTAGTTGGATCATTTTTTTTTTAATCCATTCTGATGGGAGTAGATGATGGCAACAACTACAAAACTCTCTTACTGAAACATAGCTATTCTTTCTTCACTGGGCATTCCCTTAGTTGAGTAATATTTTGATTAGATTCCATAAACCCAATCATTGCTTTTGTAGAAGAAGAGTTTTGAGTTTTCTACTCCATTTTTGCTGATGTCATTTAGTCAATTGATTTGTTCTAAAAGGACTGTAGAATTGGAAGAACACAGCTAAAGTTTCAACAGGTAAAGAAGAAAAGAGACTGGAACATGTGTTTGGTGTTCCCAAGGCTACTCCCAGGCTTGATGATTATTAGAAGAATTGGGCATATAGTTGTACGCATGACAGTGGTCTTTTACAGTGAAAATACACAAAGCAAAATAAGGAAAAAGAACACATGACTGCGTTCGCGCTTTCCCCTGAAAAAAAAAAAAAAAAAGAACACATGAGACAAAGTCCAGAGGAAACCATCCACAAGCTCTAATGAGTCCTCTTTGAATGGAGTCAAGCAGAGTGCACTTAATTCCTCCAGCAACAAATTGCAACATCAATAGTGACAAACCCATTAGAAAGTCAGTGCCTAGAGTTTTTACTGAGGGATAGTCCTGTAGGCACTCTCTGCCTAACTTGTAAAACAATTTACAGACTCCCCAAAAGAACCCAGGTGTTTGGTATAAACAACATTGTTTATAGAAATAGTTTAAACAAAGTGAGCCATTCTTATCAGTAAGAGTAGTGGGAACCTTTCTGAAATCCAAGGTCATAGATATCAGCCAACCTTGAAGCTGGTCTTTCTAAGACAGTAGTCTCAGGCTACTATGTAAACTCTTTATTACACAGGGAAATTGCCACATGGTATTAAACTCTGGTACATAAGTGAGTGAAAAAGATTCTTAGGAAGTTTTATAGTGTATTTTGTGATGCACTTTTCCCGTTTAGTCTTTGGGTTTTTTTTGCAGATGCCAAGAAAGACTTTCAACCTCATAGTAACCACAAGCAAAAACCTATATTAGATACATGAAAAGGGAAAGAATTCTGAGCATACCACCTCAGAAAATCATCATATCACAAAGGAAGAGAGCAAATGAAGAATGGAACAAAGGAACTACAAAACAGAAGACAGTTAACAAAAGGGTAATAAGTAAATATCTATCAATAATTACTTTAAATGTTAATGAATTAAGTTTTCTAATCAAAAGACATTATGGCTGAATGGTTAAAAAAGGAAAACAGCTATATGCTGCCTACAAGAGATTTAGTTCAGATGTCAGGACACACGCAAAGTGAAGGGATGAAAAAGTTATTTCATGAAAATGAAAACAAAAAGAAAGTTGAGGTAGCTATACTTATATCAGATAAAATGGACTTTCAAATAAAAACTTGTATAAGAGACAATGAAGGACATACATAATGATAAAGGGGTCAATTTGATATGAAGATGTGCAACATAGGCGCTCCTAATATGTAAAGCAAATCGATAGGCCTAAATAGGGAGAGAAAAAAACTACAATACAATAATAGCAGGAAATTTTAATACCCTTTTTTCATCAATGGATATATCATCTGTATAGAAAATCAAAAAGAAAACATCAGCCTTACACAACACATTAGGTCAGATTGTTTTAACAGATGAATATAGAACATTCCATCCAAAAGTAATAAAGTACACATTCTTCTCATAACATTCTTCAGCATAGAACTTAGGTTAGGCCACAAACAAGTCTTAATAAATTTAAGATTGAAATCACATCAAATATCTTTTTCAACCACAATGGCATGAAAACTAGAAATCAGTTATAAGAGAAAATTTGGAAATTTCATAAATATGTGGAAATTAATCATGTTTCTGATCAATGGGTCAAATAATTAAAAAAAGAATTTAAAAAATCTTAAATCAAAATGGAAATACACATACAAAATCTTATGGGATGTAGTAAAAAATAGTTCTAAAAGGGAAGTTCATAGCAATAAATGGTAACCTCAAAGACACAAGAAAAATCTCAAGTAAACAACCTAGCTTAACATTGTAAAGAACTAGAAAAAGAAGAATAAATGAAGATCAAAGTGAGAAAGTGAGTAAAAGGAAGGAAATAGATATGAGTAGAAATACATAAGATAAACTAAGGGTTGGGTTTTTGAAAAGATAAAATTGACAAGCAAGACTCATTAAGAGACAGAAAGAGGAAAAGTAAAATCAGAAATGAATTAAGAGATTTATCACCGATACTGAGGGAATACAAAGGATCATGAGACTACTACTCATATATAGCAACAAACTGAACACCCTGTAAGATATGGATGCATTCCTAGAATCATGCAACCTACCATGAATAAATCATGAATAGAAAATATGAACATACTATTAGTAAGGAAACTGAATTATTAATCAAAAACAAACCACAACAAAAACACAGAACCAGACAACTTCACTGGTGAATTCTACCACACATTTAAAGGAAGAATTAATCCAATCCTTCTTAAAATCTTCCAAAATATAGAAAAGGAAAGAACACTTTCAAACTCTTTTTATGAAGACAGCATTACCTTGTGATCAAAACTAGACAGGAAAACAAAATTACAAGCCAATATGAAAAGACCCTGATGCTGGGATGGGTTGGGGGCAGGAAGAGAAGAGGATGACAGAAGATGAGATGGCTGGATATCATCACCGATTAGATGGACATGGGTTTGAGTAAGCTCCAGGAGTTGGTAATGGACAGGGAGGCCTGGCATGCTGCAGTTAATGGGGTCGCAAAGAGTTGGACACGACTGGGCGACTGAACTGAACTGATCCTTTATCAACATAGAAGACATAGATGCAAAAACCCTAACAAAAATATTAGCAAACAAAATTGAACAATACATTAAAAGAATCATATGCCATGATCAAGTGGGATTTATTCCTGGGATGCAAGAATGGGTCAACATCTGCAAAAACAATGTGGTGCACCACATTAACAAAATTGAGGATAAAAGTAATATGATCATCTCAGTGGATGCAGAAAAGCATTTGAAAATATTCAAAACCATTTATTAAAAACTCTCACCAAAGTTGGTATAGAGAGAACATACTCAACACAAAGGCAGTAAATGACAATCATACAGTTAATATACTCCAAAGTGAAAAGCTAAAAGCTTTTCCTTTAAGGTCAGGAACAAAGAAGGATGCTCAGTCTTAAAATTTTTATTCAACATAATATTGGAAGTCCTAGCCGAACAATTAGACAGAAAATTAAAATAAATAAAAGCCATCAAAATTGGAAAGGAAGAAGTGAAACTGCCACTATTTGTAAATGATTTCATATTAAATATTAAAAACCCTGGAGAAGGAAATAACAACCCACTGCAGTATTCTTGCCTGGAGAACTCCATCCACAGAGGAGCCTGGCGGGCTACAGTCCATGGGGTTGCAAAGAATCAAACACGACTGAGCAACTAACACAGAAAGATCCCACCAAAAACAGTTAGAACAAATCAACAGGTTCAGTGAAATTGTAAAATACAAAATCAATATATAAACTCTATTGCATTTCTATATGCTAATAAACTCTCAGAATGAGAAATTCAAAATATTATCCAATTGAGAATTGCATCAAAAAGAATAAAAACCTAGGAATAAATTTAATTAAGAAGGTGAAACACCTTTACTCTGAAAACTACAAAATATGGATTAAAAAAACTGAGGTCACAAATAAATGAAACTAGAACACTTTCTAACACCATACACAAAAATAAACTCAAAATGGATTAAAGATCTAAATGTAAGACCAGAAACTATAAAACTCCTAGAGGAGAACATAGGCAAAACACTCTCTGACATAAATCACAGCAAGATCCTCTATGACCCACCTCCCAGAATATTGGAAATAAAAGCAAAACTAAACAAATGGGACCTAATGAAACTTAAAAGCTTTTGTGCAACAAAGGAAAACTATAAGCAAGGTGAAAAGACAGCCCTCAGAATGGGAGAAAATAATAGCAAATGAAGAAACAGACAAAGTATTAATATCAAAAATATACAAGCAACTCCTGCAGCTCAATTCCAGAAAAATAAATGACCCAATCAAAAAATGGGCCAAAGATCTAAACAGACATTTCTCCAAAGAAGACATACAGATGGCTAACAAACACATGGAAAGATGCTCAACATCACTCATTATTAGAGAAATGCAAATCAAAACCTCAATGAGGTACCATTACACGCCAGTCAGGATGGCTGCTATCCAAAACTCTACAAGCAATAAATGCTGGAGAGGGTGTGGAGAAAAGGGAACCCTCTTACACTGTTGGTGGGAATGCAAACTAGTACAGCCGCTATGGAAAACAGTGTGGAGATTCCTTAAAAAACTGGAAATAGAACTGCCATATGACCCAGCAATCCCACTCCTGGGCATACACACTGAGGAAACCAGATCTGAAAGAGACACGTGCACCCCAATGTTCATCGCAGCACTGTTTATAATAGCCAGGACATGGAAGCAACCTAGATGCCCATCAGCAGACGAATGGACAAGGAAGCTGTGGTACATATACACTATGGAATATTACTCAGCCATTAAAAAGAATTCATTTGAATCAGTTCTAATGAGATGGATGAAACTGGAGCCCTTATACAGAGTGAAGTAAGCCAGAAAGATAAACACCAATACAGTATACTAACGCATATATATGGAATTTAGAAAGATGGTGATGATAACCCTATATGCAAGACAGAAAAAGAGACACAGATGTATAAAACAGATTTTTGGACTCTATGAGAGAAGGCGAGGGTGGGATGATCTGAGAGAACAGCATCAAAACATGTATATTATCAAGTGTGAAACAGATCGCCAGTCCAGGTTGGATGCATGAGACAAGTGCTCGGGGCTGGTGCACTGGGATGACCCAGAGGGAAGGGATGGGGAGGGAGTTGGGAGGGGGGTTCAGGATGGGGAACACATGTAAATCCATGGCTGATTCATGTCAATGTATGGCAAAAACCACTACAATATTGTAAAGTAATTAGCCTCCAACTAATAAAAATAAATAGAAAAAAAAAAACACAAATAAATGAAAAGATATTATGTGTTCATGGGTTGTAATAATATTGTTAAAATGTCTAAACTACCCAAAGCCATCTACAGATTTAATGCAATCCTTATCAAAATTCCATTGTCATCTTTTACAGAAATAGTACAATTCGAAAGTTTGTATCAATTCACAAAAGACTCCAACTAGCCAAAGCAAACAAAGTTAGAGTCATTATAGGCTCGTATTTCAAACTATATTGCAAGCTATGATCATCAAAACAGTATGGTATTAGCATAAAAACAAGCACACAGATCAGTGAAACAGGAAGCCCAGAAGAAATAAACTTACACATACACAGTTAATTACTTTATTACAAGCAAGTCAAGAATTTACAATAGGGAAAGGACAGTCTTTTCAATAAATGGTATTGGGAAAATTGAACAGCCACATACAAAAGAATAAAACTGAACCAATCTCTCACACTATACATGAAATTAATTCAAATGAATTAAATAAGCCATGGATTTACTTATTAATTCATTTGAATTAATTTCATGTATAGTGTGAAGTAATTTGCCTCCAACTAATAAAAATAAATGAAAAAAAATGAATTAAATATTAAAAGGTAAGACCTGAAACCATATTGGTCTATGGAAATTAATTTTTTTTGGATTTGACACCAATGCAAAGGCAATAAAGCAAAAATAAGTATGTGGGACTATATCAAACTAGAAGACTTCTGCACAACAAAGAAAACCATCAACAAAATGAAAAGGCAATTTACCAGATAGGAAAAATTATTTGAAAATTGTATCTGATAAGAGGTATATAACCAAACTATATAGGGAACTTATACAGCTCAATAGACAAAATCCAAACTACCCAACTAAAAAATAGGACAGAGAATACAAACAGACATTTTCCAAAGAAGCCATACAGATGGCCAACAGGTACGTGAAAAGATGCTCAGCATCACTAATCACCAGGGAAATGTAAGTCAAAAGCAAGGTGAGAGATCAGCTCACACCTGTCAGAATGGCTATTATCAAAAAATAAAGAAATAACAAGCACTGAGAAGACAGAGATAAAAAGGAACCCCAATGCACTGTTGGTCGGACTATAAATTGCTGCAGACTCCATGGAAAATAGCACAGAAGTTCCTCAGAAATTAAAGTACTATATGATCCAGCAATTCTTCTGGGTATTTAATGCAAAGAAAACAAAAAACACTAATTTGAAAAAAAAATGCACCCCCATATTTACTGCAGCATTTCTTACCATAGCCAAGATATGAAAACAACCTCAGTGTCCATCGGTGGATAAATGGATACAGAAAATGAAGCACACATACACACAAAGAAACACTACTCAGCAATAAAAAATGAAATCTTCCCATTTGGACAACACAGATGGACCTTGAGGACATTATGCCACATGGCGTAAGTCAGATAAAGACAAATACTGCAAAATTTCACTTACCTGGAGAATCTAAAAAAAGTGGGGTTGAGCAAATGGGTAAAAAGTTACAAACTTCCAGATAAAAAATAAATGACTTGGGATTATAATGGACAGCATGGTGACCATAGTTAATAAGGCTCTATTGCATGTGTGAAATTTGTTACAAGACTTTAAAAATACTTATCACAAGAAAAATAGATTTTGTAACTCTCTCGTGATATATTAACTAGACTTATTGTGGTGATCATTTTACAATACAGAAAAATATCAAATTATATTGTACATGTGTTATATTTCAACCTTGATTTTTTTTAAAGATCTGAAGTATTTTTAATGCTTTGGAGTAGCATTTGGTTTGGTTATAACACAGTGCTGAAATGGATCTTAAGTTGGAAACATAAGATTCCAGTTTTACTCAGATTTTGGGGGCAGAGTTCTAGGGAGGGTTCAGCCAGAATAAGGCAAATAAAAAATCATGTCTCACTTCAGTGTCTCAAACAAACAAGCAGAGCACCAGGGAGCCCTACCATGGACTTGGTGTCAAATTGTATTCTATAAATTAGAAGACAATTTTCCATCTCCTCAGGGTAACTGCTATGGAAGCAGCCCAGGCCATCATGGTAGGTGCTTAGGAGTTTGGTATTCAAACAGTCAGTGTGGAGACAACAGGAGACAAGACAAAAGCACCAGCTGCTGTCACACGGCCATAAAAATGCAACCAACCCCATCATGAAAGACATGGCACGGAAGGCATGGCAAGAGGCACCATGTACGGGATAAAAGGGGGGAAATGGCTGTCTGTGCCTGCATGGGAAGCACCCATGAAAGCCATCCTAGTGGGCTGTAGCTGCCACAAAATGGGTGGCTTAAATGTAACTATTCTTCTCACAGTTCTGGAGATGGGAAGTCCGAGATCACGCTAAGGCAGTTTTGATTTCTCCTGACACCTCTCTCTTTAGCCCATAGATAGCCAACTTATCTGTGTCCTCACATGGTCTTTTTTGTGTGCGCACATCCTTGATATCTTTCTTCTTTTAAGGATACCAGTCGTATCAGATTAGGGTCCACTCTTATGACATCATTTGAACCTCAATTACTTCCTTCAAAGATCTTAACTCCAAATAGTCATACTGGGGGTTATGGTATCAACATAAGAATTTTGAGGCATCACAGTTCAGTCCATAACACAATTCCACACCTATTCTATAAAAAAACCGTATTATTTATATGCCCCCCCCCCAACCCCATCCAGGGTCTTCAGGAGGTTAGAATTCTACTGTGTCAACCAGGTTAACTCTATCTTTTTTTAAATCATATTATATTTTGATAGCTTATCCTGAAGCTGCTTTCATAGTTAATTTGAATATTTGAAAACTATTAAGTAAGCTACTAGCCCTTTTTAACATTTTTAGAAAAGCAGCAGCAACATAACAGAATCTTACTACTAAAGGCAGATAGAAATATCATTTTTGCACCCAGACCATGTTCAAAGAACTAGTTTGAATAAATTCACCATTTTTAGAACCACAATGTGTAAATGATCTCATTTTAACTTTATAAAATAATTTATAAAACTTGAATAGTTTTATATATGAATGAATAAATATTTCTTTTTTACAATGCAGTCTATATGTAGTTATGGGGGAAACAAAAGAATTTTAGGTTCAAGCAAAATGCTGATTTCCAAAGTAGCAGTTGGCATTCTTAGGTAGTTTTAGAGAAAAGTCTCAGTGTAAATTCTTAGTCTATCATGGCTTCCAGATGAGGGAAGATCTGATAGGCTGCATGATGGTCTTGGACCCAAGCTTTAAGCCTCAATACTCTCTAAGGATGTACTCAGGTAGTTGCTGTTTTTGTTACATCGTTAATTTAGCACCCTACACAATTTTAACTGGTTTTGTTTATGTCATTTAACTTTCTCTGGAGGTTTACTACTACAAATATTTCAGAAATGAAATAAACTGGGTCACTATAGTTGCTCAACTAATTCAGGTTGTGGCCCAAATACATCTTAGCTGCTGGAGTTGACCACAGCACACTGTGGGTTTTGTATTATGTTTTGTGTTTTCATTTTAAATAATTTTATCACAAGATGTTAATATTCATGACACTTTAGAGCAAACATACTTCTAATCAGAATTTTGGTAACTGGTTTTAAAGTGTTACTTGACTTTTTTCTCATTGTGACTGTCAAGAAAAAGTACTATTTAGTGATTAAGAAATGCTGCTTTGATTAAATTCTTTATCCTTAATAATCTGAGACATCAACCCATGAATACCTTCTATGTCAGTTTTGCAGTATTTTCAAGTAGCTTTGGCATGTTTATCTTCTGACTTTTGGCCATGTGTTTATAAACCCAACATGAAATTCCATTATCCCATCTGAGCTTCTGACTGTTCTAAAACAAATCAGACAAATCAAAGAACCAACCAGTGGTATAGTCCGCATGAGTCAGCAGGCTAGAAGAACACAGTGTATTTACCCAGTATTTTCTCCAGAAAAGCTCAAGTAATTTGTGATCCAAAGAGGATTTGAAATATGAGGCTTCTAAGACATGTTCTAAGATGTTTTCTGTTATCTCCCAAAGATGAATAATGTGATGGTGATAGCATCCAGGGCAGAGTTTTGATATCATTATGTCTAATTCTCTGTGATTTGAAATTTTTTTATTAGCATTTTTACAGAGCATGTGTTGACCTAATCCCAATTAACTAACTAAAGCTTAAGCATAGGGGTAATAAACAAAATTAATACAGTATTTAAGATAAGTGGCACAGGGCAGTCTCTCCATGGATTGTGGAATGTGTTAAGGTTTTGTCTTTCATGTCCACATAAGAGAAGAACAAGGAAAGCTTAAGGGAAAGGACTCATTAAAAGTCCTTTGTCTGAAAAAACTCAGGAAGTTTGACATCTCATTCTTCCTGACCTCTGAATGATCACCACTATAGCCAGGAATAATGTTTTTAACATTGAAGTTTGAACATGGCCCAATATTTTAAATTAAATCCACAGATTAAACCTTCTTATAAATTTCCTGGTTCCGTTGCATTACATTATTGGATATATTTCTGTTTCCTTTGCTTTCATAGACCTAAATAATGAAAACTCTTTATAGTTCATCCAAAGCTCACTGACTCTGACATGTGGAATTCACATTTTGTGAGTAATTTCCAGGGTACTTCCTATTTTTCTGCTGAGTTGTATGCCAAGATAACTTTTGGAAGGTATAGCCACATGGGTAATTGGCAACTATCCAGGTTTGTGTTAGATATGTTATGGAAGTGTTTCTGTAAATTAGGAATCCATGCAAACAGGTAAATTTTATTATCTAATAATAATTCTCCCTGGAAGTATTCCTTTACTTTACCTCCCCTTTTCATGTATTTACATGAAATTGCCTCAAATGATGCTTTCTCTTTTCTCTTAAAGAGCCCATTAATAGATATACAAAGACAGCCATAATTAGGTAAGCTGGCCAATTAAATAAGGAAACACAATATCTTGTTAGCAATTGGCATCAACTGTTGGGTGACATTTTGATAAACTGCTTCAATATAGTGTATAGCATTTTGGTGCCTTTTCACTTCTTAAAAGGTCAGTCTCTGTAACATCAAGATAGCTGATATTTAAAGGGTATAGGAAAATTCAAATAAATAGCCTGTTCTACTTCTAGATCTTTCTTCTTGCAGTAAAATCCCTGAAAATCTACTTGGCTTTTTTATTATTAACATTGTACTTATTGAGGTCTCCATTATTAGAAGGGGATGATGATATATCTTTTTTTTTCTCTAATTTTGATTTGCTGTCGCTTGAAACCTCACTCTGTATTTTCAATAAAGAATTTAACATTGACTCATTTGGGAAAATTTGTGTGGTTACAAGTGCTTCCCTTCCTAAGACAGAACTAAAAATATTTCTAGAACAATACCCATTATTGAGACTTTTAGGAAACCTCTTCAAACCACTGTGAGGAGTGTGCACTGTACTGCTCACAGGTGGGAATCAACCCCACAAAGAGTCTAGGCTGGTGTTTCTTACAATACGACCCCACAAACCATCTACTTTAAAACACCATCTGAAAAGTGCTTTATCAAAAATGCAGATACTTGAGTTAAAGTCCAGAACAACTGAATCAGAATCACTGAAGGTGGAGCTGAAAATGCCTAATGTTTTTCCTTAAATAAGATCTCCAGGTAATTCTTAAACTTACTTTGAAAACCACAGCTCTGTGTCAATGGGGGACCTAGAACTAAATTCTTTCTCTTTTCCTTCATACATATTAAACTTCTCACATCTCATCCAGCAGGGAAACCACTTCTGTCTAACACAGCTTTAAAATGAAAAAAACAAGTTGCCTTTTTATAAAATGACTCATCTTTGACTTTTTATCCAAACTGTTGCAAGCGATCTGTCTTGCACATTGCGTACTGCTCATGGACATTTTGGGGCTGTGTATAATACCATTTTATTAGGAGTGGATAATTTTTCTTTTCAATTGTCCTATGTAGTGTAGGAAATGTCACATAAACTTCTTTTACAGCTTTGCTAGAAAGATCTGAGAGCTAGAGCAAATACATGTCTGTGCATGAGCAGAGCCCTATCAGGACTTGGCTGAGCATGAATTGGTTGAATCGGCCAGTGGTCGCATTGTTCAGTCCGCGGCCCACAAGGGTGCAGGTGGCATAACTGGTCTTTCAAAGAAGTAAGGCTGTACCTATTTTATCCTTTACCCAGTACATAATAAGTTTTATTGATTCTAAATAATATTTGATATTTAGCTCAACAAATGTTGTAGTTAAAGGGTTCCAAAAAGCAATCTCCCGACAACAAAATAGTTGAAAATACATTGCAGGTTAGTCAAATCAAGGGCTTCCCTGGTGGCTCAGTGGTAAAGAATCTGCCTGTCAATTCAGGAGATGCAAGTTTGATCCCTGGGTCAGGAAGATCCCCTGGAGGAGAAAATAGCAACCCACTCCAGTATTCTTGCCTGGGAAATCTCAAGGATAGAGGAGCCTGATGGGCTACAGTCCATGGGGTCACAAAGAGTTGGACATGACTTAGCAACCAAACAACAGCAGCAACAAACTGCAGGAGGTTAACAAGGTTGGAACATGTTCACGTCGAGTCTCCTTATTCCTAAAAGCACCTGCCCTGGAGGCCAATGCTTAAATAGCTGTAAGATCCTACCACATGTGAGGCCCAGGTAATGGACACCTCACACATCTCATGAGAGAGTCCTTATTTAGCTCTGAGAAAGAAAGTGAGGCATATCTGTCTATCCTCACTCAGATCACACCCATCAGGCTGCATAGTTTGTTTAAAAAGAATGTTTAGCGAGCTTCAGCTATAATCTATTGTCCTGCTGCCTAGAACATACTCCCTTCCTCCGAGGGTCCCTCCTTCCCTATGCTCCATTAGCTCTGAGATAATGGATGTCTTATCAATCTACATGGGAGAATTTATCATTTCTTTGATTCTTCAGGTTCAGGATCCTGTGCCAAACTGGCTTATTTGTGCCAATTAACATTTTGTGTTTTTCCTCATATGCTTTGGATCTCCTGATAAAGACTGGGCTTCCTACTTGACCCTATCTAAGCGCTGGAAAGCTAGATTCAGTACTTAGCCACAGCCACTGGCTTTTCCCATTCTCGAGTGTCTGTAGCCTTCCTTTTCCTGAGCACTTGCTTGCTATAGATAACATTTGCCAAGTTCTCCTAACCAAGTGACTCCTGGATCTGGTCATTCCAGATCTATGTGGCCACTGGCTATCATGACTTTGTACTGACAGCAAAAGTAAAAATTACTGATTGTATATAAATATAACCCAGTTCTCAAATCCCTTGAATGATTTTTCATTGAATTACATAAAGCACAAGAGAAATTAAGACACAAGTAGTTCATATTGGGGGTGGGGTGGAGAAATTAATATGTATGGAATGCTTGCTGAGGATTGGACATGTTATCTTCCTTATGGTAGGAAAACACTTCTTGGTAATGGGAAAAGGACAATAGAGCACAATGAACAGTAGATACAGTGATAAAAATTACTTTAAGAACAAAGTATGAGAGCATATCATTTTAAAGAAAAACTGTGTATAAGAAGGCGAAATATGAAAATAGTCAAGAGACACAAAGAATAATTCAATATTAAAAAATAATGCTTCAGAGGAAAGTTCAGAAATCATATTCAGAAATTGAAACGTTCATCCTTTAAACAATGAATGTAATGATCATGTCTCTCTTGTTTATTACCCTATTCTCTTCTTAACATAGTTTTTGACACATGATAAGAACACCAAAATATTTCTTAAATGAATGAATGAAATAATTTCTCAGTCAGCAAAGTAAACTGCATTATACAGTGAAAGTATATATAGTGACATTGGTACATTCACTAATATTTAAAAAAAATAACCTGAATGTTGTATCCAAAATAAATGTGGGTTCAGGAAATACATTTTGCTAGTTGATATTTTTCCAATAAAGGTTAAAGATATTGGTCATCTATCTGCCTATTGTCTTCTAAATATATTAAAAGCTTTACTGTTTCTTAATGCATTATTCTTTATGCATTAACTTACTATTTCTTTGCACAGTTATTTTTCACATTATTTAGAGAAAATTTGTCTTTCTGCTAAAAAGTTTTGTGTTGTATATACAGTGTTACTTATCACTTGGATAATGCCCTATTAATTTCAATGGATTCCTTTTGACATAAAAATGGATTTGCACTGACGGGCAAACACTACCTCCATATGTATCCAGGCTGCATTACAATTGAATCCATCACATTATACATTTATAGGTGTCTACCCCTGTTACACTGCTGAAATGGCCTGCCATAAAAAATGGCCATGTGAAAAGCTGGTTTAAATTTCATGCATTTTTACTTGCAAAGTATCTAGATAGATGAACAGAAGCCTCCAAGATGAAATCTTTTCCTACATGAATATGCTAACATGACTCCCTGGAAGCAACACCTCAGCACTTTGTCCAGTGCCTTTTCTTTAGTTTCCAATGACAGATTTGTTTTAGGGTCAGCATGTTGCAAAGCAGTAAGAATTTATTTTTCCAAGCTCACAGTGGTAAATGGCACATTGAGAGAGGAAAATGTAGTCTCCTGTTTTCCTTGGCACCACTGATGCTAGTAAATGAGAGAGGGCCCCTATATGGAAATCAAAAGTCCAATTTAGCATGTAGGACCTTTTGGATTATATCTTTTGAAATAATTGATTGGTATACCTACTAAAGTTTTTAACAATTTAAATGTCTTCATTTTCCTTTTTAAGCGTGGAAAACCATGTCTATGAACCTGATTTCAGGTATAGAAGCAAAACCTGATCCTCATATGAAGCATAAAAACTAGACTTAATATGTCCCTCTGTTTGGGGTGCCTTAAAAGTGAGGGTCCAGAGTTTAGAAGAGCATCAATTTTGTGGAATGTCATAAAGTTTCTTAATTTTTCTTTAAGTAAGTACTCTCAAATAGAGGCAAATGAAATAGAGCAAATAATAACATACTAGTAGGAGGAGAAAGAAAACACTCGATCCCTATCTATGACTTAAATAAGAAAAAGTGTTGGCTCATGTTTTGAGATTTTACTTCTTGAATAATAAAAACAAAATAGAACAGGGGGTAACAATAGCACATCAGATTGGAATCAGAATATTTGGGTTTACAATCCAACCCTGTACTTTCTAGATATACAATTTCAAAAAGGCACTGGGCTTCTATAATATGACATACTTTACATATAAAATGAGGATTTTCCATCAGAAGTTGCTCCATATATTTTTAAAAATTAAAGCCAGCATTTAAAAATCAGTTTCTGCATAAAAACATAGATTTATGGTTTCAGTTGCCTTACATGTAAAATGGGGATAAAAATAATCTACTACTTCTGTGTCCTGTATATAGAGTGAATAAGATATATATTTTGAAAATTTGAAATTAATATTATTTACCATTTATTAAGATTCATATTATTCTTGATTTTAGTAGCTTCTTTTGTCTCTATTTTAGGTATTTTTTTCTTCTTACAATTCCAGGAATTAACCATAATATTTTACTCTTGATGCTTTGAAGACTACAGTTTAGTTGGGCTTGACCCATGAAATCTGACTCATAACTTTTTCCACTCAAATTATTAAAAGATGACTTTATTTATTGTAATGTATGAATGGAATACAAATGAGGCTCAGGGTACATCAGCTCCCGTATATGAATACGCATGGGTCTAGTCATATATAAGAGTACATGGAGTGAATTTTGAGATGATGAAGATGTGGATAAAGTTCAGTTTCTTTTTTCTTCCCTTCTATCAATAAAAGCTATTAAACACATAAAAGGTAAAAATAATACATATTGATGCAGATTGAACTGGAAACTTGTGAGTTTTTAAATATAGGGGCCATAATTACTCTTTTGTCCCTCAATATGTTAAAATATATTTTATTAAATTGTTACCCTCGAATCAGTCTGGTCTTTTTAAAACAGTTTTTTTTACAGAAGTTAGTGGAATCAAAGATAAGATTAAAAATTAGCAGTACCTTAAGTTACAAAAGATTTGTAAAACTTTCTGTAGCTGGGAGTTTGAGAACCAACTATTAATCATGTTATAACTTCAAAAGATATAAATGTGTGCCAAGCATAAAGAATTCAGTTCAGGTCTGCTGGCCCAAATACAATGGGCTGAATAGCAAAGTCCTGAGATTTCTTAGATGCATAATGTTCTTACAAATGGCCCATGCTATGCTAATAAAACTATTGTGACTCGGAGCTTTTGCAGTAGAAACTGACAGATGAGGCCGAGTTAAGTACTTTTTCAGACAAGCTACTACAGTAAATCATTAAGGCGCACAAACAATCATCCTTCATCAGCGTGCAATTTGTTTCATAGCAATTGCAAATCGAAAACAATGTAAACAAACAAATCGACAACTAATGAACATCCCCCACCGCTCACTGTAAATAGATCTACAACTTTAGAAGAACACTTTATCCAACACATTGTCAACTCATTGTAAACACATCTACAACTCATAAACAACTCATTACCCAGTCTGTTGTCACCTCATTGCAATTAAAGTTGAATGTTAACTGTACTGTATGTTCCCGCTATGAATCAGATTATACCCTAAGAAGAAAATGCTAAGGAGAGCCTGTTCAGAAATGAGAAGCCTTTTATTTTACTTTTCTCCCACATCAGCTTGACTTTTAAAATTACTTGACCAGGCTCACATAGAAATTAAACTGAATTTTTACCCTTTCCTCAGGTATCCTACATTCTCCATTTGCATAGAGAAGGCAGTGGTTTCATAGCACAAGTTTCTTTCATAGAGGAAAAGTAAATGTGTAAAGTATTCCCCAAGCAGTAGTAAAACTCACAGCTTTTACTGTAATTGCTTTGTGTGAACTGCATTTGGCATCCCTACCTGGTATATAATCTTTTGGTTGGGCCAGTCCTTTTTATAATTTACAGGATGAATATTTTTGGAAAGCAAATATGAACTTATGAATGTCACCACAATTCTCTTGTAATGTTCATTTTGCCTAAAATTTTAAGTGGATTTATTTTCACCATTCTGATTTACATAGTCCTTATATCACATAGGGTGTATTATCATATTATGTGTGTGTGCTTATGTATAATATATGGGTAAATAGATATATAACACATAAGTAGACTTTTTGGCATTATTTGACCCATTACAAAGGGTGAGTCTTTGAGGTGAGGGTACAATTTTATAGTAATTTTTTTTTTTCCTGATTGAGATTAAGCTTTCTGGGTTACTCTGTGTGGAAGATAGAAGGATGTGAACTGGAATTCTACTAAATGAAAATGACCTAGACATTCAAGATACAATCCAATATTTTCAACTATATTTATAATTTAACATGTTTATGAGCATCTTATTCATACCAGTCAACACAGAAGGGCCACGGTATAAGTGAAAAACAGCAAACAATGAAGAGGTCTTGATCCTCCAGCCAATTTTGTTTCTAAAGAAACTAAGATATTCCTGAAAGTTGTACTCCAAAGGGTGAGTCACAGATTCCTTCCTAGGAAAGGTGATCTTCTAGAGGTCTTTTGAACTCTAAATTTTATTTTTAATATTTTAAGCATCTATGGTATAGCTATCACTGAAGTGCTTGGGAGGACATATAAGAAGAAATTCTTTTTTATCTTATGAAATAGTGGGATGCATTAAAGCTTTGCAGTCAGATAACTGAATCTGAATATGGTTCTGTCACCTCCTGGCTATGTAATGTGTCCTCTCTGAGCCTTAGTTTCTATAAATTGAGCATGTGGAATTATTGTGAGAATTAAAGATTCAAATACTTGTCAAATATCCAGTGCAATGCTCAGTGCTGAACAAGTGTTCAATAGATGGTAATAATGATGATGATGATGATAATCAAAGTAGTTTATAGTCTCTCTCTAGAGAAAATCCAGACCAATAAAAAACTCATTTATCCCTATATCCTCTTTCATATTCTCTTGCCATTATAGAGAGGGCATAACATTATACATTATTCGCATTAGTGTTTCTTAAGAAAAAATATGTTTGAGGAGGGCCATGAATTTTCTGTTTCCTCTTTTCTATTTCCTTTTTCTGTGACATATTCTGTGATGAAGCCATCCTAAGTACCTTAAATATTAAAGTATGAACTCCAAATTTAAATATTATTAAAAATAAGGATGACATTTTTACTGCAGAAGAGACTTTTGAAATTTTTCTCTTGTGTGCTATTAATATACTAAATTATTATAAAGAGTATCTTGTTACAGTATAAAGATCAGTGCACTATGAACTGAGAAGGTTTTAGTCTTAGTTCTGCCCATAAACAAGAAATTGAGCTTGAGCAACTCCCTTAACTCATCTAAATGAAATTAAGTATTTGGTTCCCATTTGTCTTTCCCATTTCTCACTCCAAATTCCTTTCAGATCATTTACTCGTATAATAAATACTCACTGATCACTTCCAGGTGCTAGGAACTCTTATAAATACTTGGGATACATTATGAGCAAGACAGATGAGTCCCTGTCCTCATGGAGCTGACATTCTAGTGGCTGAGACAGATGAGCACATAAACAAGTTAAAGCAATATCAAGTAAAACTGGGGTAAAGAATGAAGCACGTAGAAGATTTGAGAGTAATGGCAAGTCATAGTTATTAAGACAGAATGGTGAGAAAAGTCCTCTCTAATGATGACATTTGATTTAAAAATTGAGAAAAATATCATGCATTTTTATAGTAGACTCAATGGCTGTAGAATACAAAGATTAAAATGTTTCATCTTTCTGTTTTTCTCTGTCTCGGGGCTAGCAGAATCCATTTCTACCATTCTCCATGGCCTCTATCTTTTAGGTATAGGAAAAATGTTTCTCTTTCTACCCCAGCACACTCAAATATATTATTCCTATCCTCTGTCTTCATCTGACATCAGAAAGTAAGTTTGTAACATTTTTGTTACAAACATTTAGCCCATAAATTTGTTACATAAATTTAGCCCATAGCAAGCAAATCAAAATATTTGATTAAATATAAAAAAAAGAATATGATAGAAAGAACATAAAGAGGTCAACTGTTTGAGATAGAGAGTTGCAGGATATGAAGTCAGGGACTTATCAAGAGCTGAATTATATTGGCTATTCCATGCCAGAAGAAAGGCTTTGGGTTTTGTTCTGATCAAGATAAGGTTCTACTGGAACTCTATGTTGGATAGACTCTGACAGAGCACAGGTAGAGCGGAGACCAGCCAAGAATCTCTTGCAGTAATCCAAGCAAGAGATGATAAAGGTTTAGATGAGTATAGTACAGGGGTGGTGAAATGTAGTTGGATTTGTGACTTTTGAAGATCTAGGACTCAGGACTTTTTGATGGGTAGGCTGGTGGCATGGAAGGTGAGATGAAAAGAGCATTTAGTGTCCTGCAGACCTGAATGTACTCGACTAGTTATGAGTTGGAAGACTTTAGGCAAGTCAGTTAATCTCTCTGACCCTCAGAGTTCCCTCATCAATTTGTTATGAAGATTAAAAGGATTGGATGGAATATAGTCACCTCTCAAAAAATATTAGCTTCTATCTCTTAATCCTTTCTTTACGTTCCAAACATGCTAGAAATAGTTCTGAGATAATGACACAGATCCTTTTATCTTGTGACTGCTCTCAATGATAAACAGAAGTTTTAAAAATAAATTCTGAGACAAGTAATGAAAAAAATAATGCATGTCATAAAAAACTAAAAGGTAATATTAAATTATCCAGATAAATTCTAGAAACCACTTTTTTTGACCCAAATTGTGGATTCTCAGTAGTAATAGCTGCAGCCTTACAGGTGTGAGTCATCAAAGAGGCTTCCCAGTAGAGCTAGCTGTGTGCTGGCAGCAGCGTTGGCTTTCCTAAGACCTTATGCCTTCTGGAAAAGCTGGATCTGGTTCCAAAATGGCTGCCAGCTTTCCCTGAAGTCACAGCAATGCAAATGCTGTATTTCCTTCGGACATTCTGATCAAGTATTCTTTTTTTCTCACCCCTCCAAAATATCTATTTGCCTCTGGACAAAGCAAACCAGCATGAAAATATTAACTATGAAACATTCTCAGGTTATCTGGTGCTCAAATCAATTATGAAAAGAAAGTGACTATTGCAAGACGCTTTCTAGAGAGGTAAAAACCTATGGCCACAGACTGAATTTCTAACCTCAGAATGATATGTTCATGAAAGTGAACAGAGAAGAGATAGAAAACAGAGTAACATGATAAAAAACCTCTGTTTATTGAGGATTCTCTGTATTCCAAATCTTTTCTATTTAATAGCTTATTCGCAAAAGTCCTCTGTGAAACATGTACTCTCCTTGTAATTCTTACTTCCATAAATAAACTGAGAGATGGAGAGGCAATTTTTTTTTTTTTTTCCTGAACACAACTAAGCAGTGGCCAGGCCAGGATTTGAACCCAGGTCATCTGGCCCTGGAGGCTGCACTTTGAAGTATTTCTCAATATTGCCTCTATCATTGTGTTCAGAAATGTATCAACTTATGTCAAGCCATTAAAACCATTTTTCTGGGTTAGAAACAGCATCCCATGAATACAAAGAGAGAAGGTGAGCTAAGAGGCAAGCAAAGGTCTGAAAGCTTATTTACACTCCAGACTTGTGTCTGGTAATCTTTACCGTTTAAAGGACCCGAGTCCCTAGTGCTGCAGCATAAACCACGTTGTTTTAGATTTCTCTGAGAAAGCCTCTAAGTCAGCTGTTCTCCGCATTGCCAGTCAGGTCAGAGCTTCTGGGTGGCCTTCAAAGGGAAACTCAACCAGAATAGACTGAAGAATTTATGGAGTAAAAAGAAAGGATGACAAGATCTCAGCAGGGAAATAATATTATACCTTCCATGTGAAAATTCCCAGAAAAAAATATGTTCCTTCTTAGCTCTCAACTCTCTCTCCTTTCCTCTCCACTCATTCTTTGTCCTATACACCCAGGTTTTTCTTGAAGCCTGTTAAATTTCCAGATGAAAATATGTGTTCAAAATGTGCTAATACGGTACATGTGTACAAAACAGATGTATGCACATTATGCTATAGGTACTAGGCATTTAAGACACATAATTGCTAAGATTTGAATCCTAAACTTTAATTCAAGCAGGATACTATATAGAATGTTGTTCCACATCACATGTACTTCAAAGTCAAGGAGGTTGGTGCTGATTTAGAACCTCTATAAAAGTATACGTAAATGATTTTAACAAATGTTCTGTTTTATTTTTTTCTTTCCGGTTACTTTTTTTAAATTTTTTTAAGATCTAGGCTCCTCATGATATGCATTCTTTCAGTGAATCATGCTACTTATAAAATTTATGGTTTATCTGTAGTTTGATGCTTATAATATTATTAGCATTTAAATCATACTCATTCCTGGAAACAATAGGAAAGGAACTTTTTCATAAATTCAAGTCAACCTTGCCCTGCCAATATGGAGCTCCCCAGAGCCATTGACAGTTCAGGTTATACACTGTACTTAAAACAAGTGAATTCTGCCAACCTCCACACCATCTGGTTGTTTTTTCAACACTCCATAATGCGTCCTCGTTACTACTTCTGGAATTTTTTTTGTTCTCCTGCTCCTTTTAAGTCATGTCAGAATTTGCCAATTTTGTCACTCAATGGGGACTTATCTCAGAACTTTCTTCTAAATCTTGGCTAACTTCAGACTAAATTCCAGATAACTAGGTGGAATTGAAATATATATAAAGAGAAATTTTATATGAAACATTTGTTACACAAATGGAGATGATTTTTTAACAAACCCTAGTCTTCATTTGATTGATTTTGTTTTGGTTTGGGTTTGACTTCCTAAACAATATCATGGCTATACAGACTTTTAACATCCCTTTATCCTCAAAACTAAAAAAAATTCAAATCATAAAGCAAAAAAAAAAAAGTCATTACTACATACTGTGTTTTAATATCTACCCACAGTGTTTTTATGCTATTCACAGAAAACTTGGAAAATGCATAAAACAAAATAAAAATCACTGATACTAAATTTCCTTTGAAAACATAAAATGTCCTATGTGTTAGACATTTAGACTATTTTCTGTTTTACTGTTACAAACTAAACAGTAATGAATATTCTTTAACATAAATAGCTGTTACTTGGGATTTGAGAACATATCTTCAACCATTTGTCATCAAATTTCTATATCCACAGGGATTTCTCAGAAGGCAGGGATTTCTCAGAAATTAGTTTAACTACACACTCATAGGTCTTGCTATCTAAAACAAGATTATCTAAAGAAGTCAAGTTTTAAAATCATGCATTGTAGTAAGTGCTGTTATGAAATATGTTTATAAAGTATATTTTAATTAACTTTTCAAATCTGCCTATTACATTTACACAGGGGGGACTAATAATGTAATACTTTGTAAATAAGTATCTTTGTGTACTTAGCATGGAAAATGTCTATGAGAATCTTGTAGGAAAAATGCAAGCAGTTTTTATACTCTAGCTATCATAAATGGTGAAAATGAATATCAAACATGTATAACTTACCTTATAAAAATAAATGTGTTACTTATCTACAATTTGGTTAGATTTTTTTTTAATACCTAGAGTTGGATCACTATATACAGTTTTATAATTATTTTAATTCTAGTTTTCACAAAGAAATTAGAAAATTTTTCATAACCATGAAAGACTTGGGACTCTGACTGAGATGTTTCAACTGTCAGACTGGTGACTTATGTACTCTGAGTGATGGATTAGGAGTGAAAGGGTTAAGCTGTGTGTGTCCTGGCACACCACAGCCAGGAAGTAAGTTCAGGACACCATAGTTCAGATAGGTCATACCCTAGTGACGTCAAAGACCAGGGAAATTAAGCGTTCAGTGATCTGGGGACCTAGAGGAACATGCCCTGGAGAATTTCAAGGAAGCAAGGTATAAAAACCCCACTTGGAGCTAGGGGCCAGGCTATTGCCCCAGTCCTGGCCCAGAACAGAGATTAATGTTGTAATCCTAAACCACTCCCTCTAGCATGGTGCTTTCTGCCCCTGAAAAGGCTTGCACTGGTCATGGAGAAAAAGATGAAGGGTCTCTTTCCTTGAATTTCCATGGCCTAGTTAATCAGAGCCACTAAGGCACAAGATTTGGAAGCCCACAAGAGAACATTCAAACCAATGGAACAATCCAGCCTTGGGTTGTTAGAAGGGTTTGGAAACAGATTAGAGGACAGATTCCATTAGACCTTGACCCACCTGAATCTTGGCCTCCTGGCTACATCCACTAGCACATACATAGCTTAAAATAAAGTTATCAGAATCAGGCCCTTCAGTTGGAGTAAAGATGTATGAAAGAAGCATAATAGTCACCAAGGCAATGTGATGTATTGTTGGAAAAGCACAGGCTCTGAGTCAAAACAGCCAGACTAAAATCTTATCTAAGCAACAATATCTCCTTGTAGTTTCTATCATGCATTAGAGATAATCTAAACATGAGGTAAGACCCATGGGATATTTACAATAAGTAGAAGGTATTATTATCATTTGTATTACTACTACCTTTACTGTTATTTAAAATTTTACAGAGTAAAACAATAGATATTATAATAATGTAATGAAGAGGCAGCCTACAATTCTCAAATAACCAACAAAATCCAATGGTATTTCTCCTTCTACTTCACCTTAGTTTGTCCAATTCTCCCAAAAGTTTAATAATTTTTACTCCATCTGAAGCTTTCAAGGACCTAGTATAGTAAGGGTTTGTTGTTTAGAGCCAAAGTCAGAATTGCACAGGTGAATATTTTACATAAGTGGAATAGTCATAGATGCCATTTACTGAGAACCTGCTTAATTATAGGCACTATGTATTAGGTGAACCCCATGTATTCTTGTTTTATATTCACAAAACTCTGTAAGGTGGATATTATTATCCATTTTGTTGCTGAATGAATGAATCAAGTACTTTAATCTATGGTTACCTAGTTGG
This sequence comes from Cervus elaphus, assembly GCF_910594005.1. Classification (NCBI taxonomy): domain Eukaryota; kingdom Metazoa; phylum Chordata; class Mammalia; order Artiodactyla; family Cervidae; genus Cervus; species Cervus elaphus. The sequence continues at coordinate 68,976,763 of NC_057826.1, forward strand.
CAAGAGGTGGAACTAGAAATTGACATATGTTTAAATTGCAAGGCCATAAAATATGTACCTTGTGTTCATCTGAGGCTTATTTAATCATAACTAAACATGTGTTTATATACTTTGGCCCTTTCTCTTTCATTAATATTGAGTTTCTTGTGATTCTGAGCATTCTGAAATTCCTGGGATGAGTCAGAGGAAATTTACTAATTCCTTCAGTAGGCAATCATTGATTCTTTATTCTGTGCCTACATTCATTAAGGGCTTACTAACTTGAGGTACCTGTTGGCCCTTTTTATGTTGTTATGAAATAGGATGACTGCAATTTGAAATAGGTTTGCAGGTCAGAAATGAGGTCAGGACTAGCGATGGAGGTATGTAGCTTACTGGCACACAGAGAGTGCTCAGTAAATATATCTATGAAGTCAATTAGTCCAATAATCTCAGAAATGGATGGGTTCATTGAAGGGTGACTTATATAGTAAGAAGAAAGGTAAAAATAGAGACCGAGGAGCATGTAAAGATGAGTAGAGGAGGTCATAGGACATTGAAGTAAGAGAAAAACTGGGAAAGAATGTCAGCACTAATCATGTAGCCCAAAATAAGCATGATCTTCAAGAACTGAGTGACTAAATTTTTCCAGTTCTAGTATAGCCAGGGCAACAATTGAAAAGCATACAATGTCCTTACTATGGTGGTGAAGCTAATTTTTTTAGGACTAATGGTGTCAGAAACCATATTGCAATGTGTTTCAGGAATAAGGAGATGGTAATGTAAGTAATGTAATAGACATTGTTCTTTGAAATACTTTATCTGTGAAGGTAAGTGAAGTGTTGATGCAGAAGGTAGAGGAATTTTAAAATAAGAAAGAAATAAAAACATCAATGTGCTGGTGAAAGCTGAGGCTGAAGATAAATATGAACTATGATAGAAGTCTTTGAGGGAATTAGGGACTGGCTTGGGGTTAGACATGGAATCTGAGGAGTAGGTAGACATTTTCTGCCTTGAGTAAGAGGATATAATCTTCTTAGATCAAGATTTGAGAGGTGAAGATGGCTTGGCAGAATTATAAGTTGAACATATTCTTTGAGAGGCTGGAGTATGAACTTGAAGGAAGTAGGAGAAACCTGAAATAACTGTATAGCAGATAAAAAAAACTGAGTTAGCAGGCAGTTAACAAAGTTCTGATTCCTGATTTTTATTGTTTCTATTTGGAAACAATTCTATAAAACTCTTACAGATTTCTTTACAGCTTTAAGATTACCAATCAGTTGAAGGTCAAATAATTTATGCTAGGGTATTTTGCTGGAAGGAAGACTTAGGTTTTAATTATTTTTGCAGCTAACTACTGTGTAACATTGGGTGAAACATGCATCTTCAATAATTAGTAATGATATATTTGTTCTCAGCCGTGGTGTTTACAATAGTAATGAAAGTCTGTGATGCTGCCAGTAAAATGATTGCCATTTTCCCCCCAATTTGCAGCAAGTATACAAGAGAAATGAAGAGTAATATTTTATAAATAAAAGTATTACAAACAAAGGCATGATTTTATAAACATGAATATTACAAAACTCTAAAAACTTAATTGCTTAACAGGTCAAAAACAGGTTCTTTAGTGCTAGTGTGGTCTATAGAAAGTGAAAGTGAAGTCGCTCAGTTGTGTCCAACTCCTTGCGACCCCATGGACTGTAGCCCACCAGGCTCCTCCATCCATGGAATTTTCTAGGCAAGAGTACTGGAGTGGGTTGCCATTTCCTTCTCCAGGGGATGTTTCCGACCCAGGGATCAAATCCGGGTCTCCCACATTGTGGGCATAGGCTTTACCGTGTGAAGGAATCCCACTGTGGTCTATACATCACTTCAAAAATCAACCCCTGTGGATTCCTTGGCAGTCCAGCAGTTAGGGCTTGGCACTTTAACCACCGTGTGCTCAAGTCCTGGTCAGGGAACTAAGATCCTGCAAGCCACTCAGCGTGGCCATAGACACACACACACAAGTCAGTTCTCAAGATTAGTGAATTTTTTTCCCCCTCAGTTTTGGTTTGAAAGAAGTTAAAAGATTTTTTGTTAGGATGAATATCATAAACTACTAATATGGGATAGAAAAAAAAAACAGACTTGATATATTCTAAATAGTACTCATAAGAGTCAGATTTCATAGCATCTGTACAATTTACCTAAGATCTATTCAGCAGTTCTCACATAGCCATTAATATTTTTTGGTGGGTCCTCACCAAAATCCCCTCATTGGAGGGATTAATTTTGAGAAAGAGGATAAAATTCTTCAAATTACTTCATGACACCTTATGTAGTAATATTAAAAAAAAATGTATTTAGAGGGACTCAGTCATACATATACATGTATCCATTCTCCCCCAAACTCCCCCTCCCACCCAAGTTGCCACATAATATTGAGCAGAGTTCCATGTGCTATGTAATAAGTCCTAGTTGGTTATACATTCTAAATATAGTAGTGTCTACATGTTCCATCCCAAACTCTCTATCTCTTCCCTTTGTCCTCCCAACCCCCAACCATAAGCCCATTCTGTATGTCTGTAAGTCTGTTTCCATTCTGTAACTAATTTCATTTGTACGATTTCTTTTTAGATTACACATACAAGGGATATCACAGGATATTTCTCCTTCTCTGACTTACTTCACTCAGCATGACACTCTCTAGGTTCTTATTCCTAACCTTACAGAAAGGGAAAAAGGAACTTTTTCAGGAAGTGTAGTTCAGAATCATTACTATTGAATGCACTTGAAGGAAAAGGTGATTAGGTAAAGCCCTAGTGATATGAAGTGTCTGATATGAAGTGTCTCAGAAGTCCAAAGTCTATTTGGGATTTCCCTGGTGGTTCAGTGGTTAAGAATCTGCTTTGTAATGCAGGGGATACAGGTTTAATCCCTGGTCAGGGAACTAAAGTTCTATATACTGTGGCCTCAAGCACCACCTCAAGCTGCAAAGATCTGATGCAGCCAAATAAATAAATATTCTTAAAAAAAAAAAAAAAAAAACACCATCAAAGGAAACTACCTCAACATAGTAAAGGCCATATATGATAAACACATAGCAAACATTAAAGGTGAGAAACTGAAAGCATTCCCTCTAAGGTAAGGAATAAGATAAGGGTACCCACTATTAGCCAACAAAGTTTTGGAAGTCCTAGCTATGACAATCAGAGAAGAAAAAGAAATGAAAGGAATCCAGACTGGAAAAGAAAAGTAAAACTCTCACTGTTTGCAGACAACATGATACTATACACAGAAAACCCTATCAGAATACTATTAGAGCTAATCAGTGAATTTAGTAAAGTCACAGGATACAAAATCAATACACAGAAATCACTTGCATTCCTGTACACTAGCAACAATAAATCAGAAAAAGAAATTAAGGAATCAATCACATTTATCATTTCAAAAAAAGAATAAAATACCTAGGAATAAACCTATCTAATGAAACAGAAGAGGTGTATACAGAAAACCATAAGACTGATGAAAGAAATAAAAAAGATATAAACTGCTGAAGATATAGTCCATGTTCCTAGGTTGGAAGAATCAATATTATGAAAATGAATATACTACCAAATGTGATCTGCAGATTCAATGCAATCGCTATCAAATTACTAATGGTACTTTTCACAGATCTAGAACAAAAAATTTCATAGTTTGTATGGAAATACAAAAGATCCCAAATAGCAAAAGCAATCTTGAGAAAAAAGAATGGAACTGGAGGAATCAGACTTCCTGACTTCATACTATACTACAAAGCTATAGTTATGAAGACAGTATGGTACTGGCAAAAAACAGAAATACAGACCAATGGAACAGGATAGAAAGCCCAGAGATTAACCCATACACCTACAGGCACCTCATCTTTGACAAAGAAGACACGAATATACAATGGAGCAAAGAGAGTCACTTCAATAAATGGTGCTGGGGAAAGTGGACAGCTATGTGTAAAAGAACAAAGTTAGAACACTTCTTAACAGTATACACAAAGATAAACTAAAAATGGACTAAAGACCTAAATATAGGACCAGAAACTATAAAACTCCTAGAGGAAAACTTAGGCAGAACACTCTCTGACATAAATGACAGCAAGATCCTCTATGACCCACCTCTTAGAGTAATGGAAATAAAAACAAAAACAAACAAGTGGGGTCTAATTAAACTTAAAAGCTTTTGCACAGCAAAGAAAACTAAACAAGGTGAAACGACAAACCTCAGAATGGGAGAAAGTAATAGCAAATGAAACAACCAACAAAGGATTAACCTCCAAAATATACAGGCAGCTTATGCAGCTCAATAACAGAAAAACAAACAACCCAATCAAAGAGTGGGCAAAAGACAAAGACATTTCTCTAAAGACATACAGATGGCTAATAAACACATGAAAAGATGCTCAACATCTCCCTTTATCAGAGAAATGCAAATCAAAACTACAATGAGACATCACCAGTCAGTATGGCCATCATCAAAAAAATCTATAAGCAATACATGCTGGAGAGGGTGTGGGGTAAAGGGAACCCTCTTGCACTGTCAGTGGAATGTAAATTGATACAGCCACTATGGAAGACAGTGTGGAGATTCCTTAAAACACTAGGAATAAAACCACCATATGACCCAACAATCTCGCTGCTGGGCATATACCTTGAGAAAACCAAAATTGAAAAAGACACACGTCCCACCATGTTCACTGCAGCACTATTTACAATGGCTAGGGCATGGCAGCAGCCTAGATGTCCATCAACAGATGAATGGAAAAAGAAGCTGTGCTCGGCTGTGTCTTACTCTTTGCAACCCCGTGGACTACAGCCAGCCAGACCCCTCTTCCATGGGATTCTCCAGGCAAGAATCCTGGAGTGGGTAGCCATTCCCTTCTCCAGGGGATCTTCCTGACCCAGGGATTGAACCCAGGTCTCCTGCATTTTAAGCAGACTCTTTACTATCTGAGCGACCAGGGAAGCCCAGGTACATATATACAGTGAAATATTTTTCAGCCAAAAAAAGAAACTCATTTGACTCAGTGCTAATAATGTGATGGACCTAGGAGCGTTTTATGCAATGTGAAGTAAGTCAGAGAGAGAGAAAAACAAATATTGTATATTAATGCATATATATGGAATCTAGAAAGATGATACTGAATTTTGCAGCAATGAGAGACACAGACTTAGGGGACATGTGTGTGGAGGGTGTGGAGGAGAAGGAGGGACCAAAGGACAGAGTAGCATGGAAACATATACACTAACATATGTAAAATAGATAGCCAGTGGGAATTTGCTATACGACTCAGGGAACTCAAACCAAGGCTCTGTGACAATATAGAGCAGTCGGATGGGGTAGGAGGTGGGAGGGAGTTTCAAGAGGGAGAGGACGTGTGTATACCTATGGCTGACCCATGTTGATATATGGCAGAAACAAACACAATATTGTAATTATCCTTCAATTAAAAATAAAGAAAAATAAAAAAGAATACCAATAAAATATTTTTTAAAAGTCTTCACTTTTACTGTCAAGTATTCAGTTTAACATCGTTACCTAGTCATCAACTATCCATCAATTCATAAAGCATTTGATTAAGACACAGTGCTAAGATTCACAAATAGTTTCTGCCTTCTAGGTGTTCAGAGTCAAGCACAGGAAAATGCCATCAAAAAACAAAATTATAACAGAGGGTGATGTGTGCACAGTGGATGTAGGCATAAAGCACAGAACTAGCACAGAAGGAGTGATTTCTTCTATTAGAAGGCCTTTCAGGAGAGAGAATTTATGGACTGACATTGGAAAAATCAATTTTAGTTCACTCTGTATGATTAAATGAGATACTTTGCATTATACAGATAACTGCCATAAGGATGGATAGCACTAGGATATAATGTCCAAATCAAAACCTCGCATCTTCCAAGTTTCCTTGTCTCACTCTTTTGATCATCCTGTATTCTGTGTTTCTACTGCACTCACACATAGGTAACTATTTCTATATTTTTAATTGTTCAGTTCTTCAAAGTGCTTCATGTGTTTCTCCCTAAAATTACTCACTCTGTCACAAACTGAACTATTTTGGGAACCGACATCTCAAATGCTATTCGAAACTCCATTCACAATAACTTGTGTTTCATTTTATCAATGGAGTAAAAAAGGGGCATGAGATTCAAACTCTATGTCTCCAAAATCAGAAATATAGACCAACGGAACAGAATAGAAAGCCCAGAGACAAATCCATGCACCTATAGGCCCTTATCTCTGAAAAGGAGGCCAAAATATACAATGGAGAAAAGACAAGTCTCCTCAAGTGGTGCTGGGAAAACTGGTCAGTTATGTGTATAAGAAATTAGCATACTTCTTAACACCGTACACAAAAATAAACTCAAAATGGATTAAAGACCTAAATGTAAGACCAGAAAATATAAAACTCTAAGAGGAAAACATAAGCAGAACACTCTTTGATATAAATCACAGCAAGATCCTCTATGACCCACCTCCTACAGTAATGGAAATAAAAACAAAAACAAACAAATGGAACCTGATTAAATTTAAAAGCTCTTGCACAGTGAAGGAAACTATAAGCAAGGTGCAAAGAAAACCCTCAGAATGGGAGAAAATGATAGCAAATGAAACAACTGATGAAGGATTAATCTCCAAAATATACAACGAGCTCAATACCAGAAAAACAAACAATCCAATCAAAAAATGAGCAAAAGACATAAACATACATTTCTCCAAAAAAGACATACAGATGGCTAATAAACACATGAAAAGATGCTCAACATTGCTCATTATTAGAGAACTGCATATCAAAACTACAACAAGGTATCAGAGGTATCTCACACGGGTTAAAACGGTCATCATCAAAATGTCTACACACAGTAAATGTTGGGGAAGGTGTGGAGAAAAGGGAACCCTCTTGCACTGTTGGTGGGAATGTAAACTGTTGCAGCCACTGTGAAGAACAGTATGAAGATGCAGCCACTACAGAGAACAGTACGGAGATTCCTTAAAACCCTAAGAATAAAACTACCATATGATCCAGCAATCCCACTACCGGGCATACACCCTGAGGAAACCGTAACAGAAAAGACACATGTACCCCAGTGTTCACTGCCACACTATTTACAATCGCAAGGACATGGAAGCAACCGAGATGTCCGTCAACAGATGAGTAAGGAATGTGTGGTACATATGCACAATGGAATGGAATATTACTCAGCCATAAAAAAGAACTCATTTGAGTCCGTTCTGATGAGGTGAATGAACCTAGAGTCTATTATACAGAGTGAAGTCAGTCAGAGAATAACAAATAGCATATATAATGCATATATATGGAATCTAGAAAGATTCTATTTGCAGGGCAGCAAAGAATATGCAGACATAAAGGACAGACTTTTGGACACAAAGGAGGAAGGAGAAAGAGGGATGATTTAAGAGAGTAGCACTGAAATACGTATATTATCATATGTAAAGTAGATAGTCAGTGGAAATTTGCTATATGATACAGGGATACAAAGATGGTGCTCTGTGACAACCTAGAAGGGTCAGATGGGGAGGGAAATGGGAGGTTCTAGAGGGAGGGGACATATGTATACCTATGGCTGATTCATGTTGATATACGGCAGAAATCATCACCATATTGTAAATTAACTATCCTCCAATTAAACATAAAAAAAAAGTGTGCCTCAGTAAAGCCAAAAGTCTGCAATAAATTATTTCTAGATGAAAAAATCCAGAATGAAATGATTCATCATAAGATTATAGTCTCAAATAGAAAAAGTTGCTAAATTTAGAGCAGTAAAAAAAGAGACTATGTGTTGAGACCCAAAATTTTTAGAGCCACCTGATACATTCAAAGTTATTCAAATAACTTCAAATAGTCAAAGACTTGGTATTTAAAGTTTTTATAGTTGTAGGGAAATTAAAGTGGAGATAGTCTGGTTCAGGCTTCAGAAGTAGGAGAGCAGGCCTCTGACTGACTTCTGACCAAGCCTGGACCTTTCCTGGACTACGTGCCTGCCCATAAGCACGCCAACTGTTACCAGGAAATCAAGCAGCACTTTAGACAAGAAAGGGAATGGGTCTTGCAATCTCTTAAGCCCTTGAGGGCTTGGCCAGCCCCCTGAGTACCTGCCAATGCTAGAGATGCAAGAGACACAGGTTAAATTCCTGGGTTGGGAAGATCCCCTGGAGAAGGAAACGGCAACCCACTCTAGGATTTCTTGGAGTGGGAAATCCCATGGACAGAGGAGGGCTATAGTCCATGAGGTCACAAAGAGTCAGCCACAGCTGAGCAGCAGCGATGTGACTCATGAGGTGAAACAAACAGCTCTGTAAAGGTTAAAACCACAGCTGTGTTTGTGCATATGTGGCTTGGGGTTATAAGCAGGAGCCTTCAAAACTGCAGTTTGAAGTCTCACCCTTGGGTGAGGATGCACTGCTTGGGATCCTTTCCCAACTGGGACTCCACTGCTGTTAATGAGGGACTTCCCAGCAATGTTCAAGTCTGGACGCTGGTTGTCAGCCCAATTTGGTAATGTATATGCTACTGCTGCTATATATTGTTTCTATTTTTTTACTTTTAATGACTACATATTGAAATGAAGTCAAATATATTCTATAAAAAATTGAAATTAGTTCAGTTCAGTTCTTCAGTCGTGTCTGATTCTTTGCAGCCCCATGGACTGCAGCACACTAGGCTTCCCTGTCCATCACCAACTCCCAGAGCCTACTCAAACTCATGTCCATCAAGTCGTTGATGCCACCCAACCATTTCATCCTCTGTCGTCCCCTTCTCCTCCTGCCTTCAATCTTGCTCAGCATCAGGGTCTTTTCCAATGAGTCAGTTCTTTGCATCAGGTGGTCAAAGTATTGGAGTTTCAGCTTCAGCATCAGTCTTTCCAATGAATATTCAGGACTGATTTCTTTTAGGATGGACTGGTTGGGTCTCCTTACAGTCCAGGGGACTCTCAAGAGTCTTCTCCAATGGCATTGAAACATGTAAATTATCATACGTGAAATGAATCTCCAGTCCAGGTTTGATGCATGAGACAGGGTGCTCAGGGTTGGTGCACTGGGATGAACCAGAGGGATGGGATGGGGAGGAAGGTGGGAGGGGGGTTCACGATGGGGAACACATGTACACCCATGAAGGATTCAAGTCAATGTATGGCAAAACCGATACAATATTATAAAGTAAAATAAAAAAAAAATTTAAAAAAGTCTTCTCTAACACCACAGTTCAAAAGCACCAATTCTTCAGCACTCAGCTTTCTTTATAGTCCAACTCTCATATCCATACATGACTACTGGAAAAACCACAGCTTTGACTATATGGACTTTTGTTGTCAAAGTAATGTCTCTGCTTTTTAATATGATATCTAAGGTGGTCATAGCTCTTCTTCCAAGGAGCAAGCGTCTTTTAATTTCATGACTTCAGTCACCATCTGCAGTGATTTTGGATCCCCAAAAATAAAGTCTGTCACTGTTTCCATTGTTTCTCCATCTATTTGACATGAACTGATGGGACTGGATGCCATGATCTTAGTTTTCTGAATGTTGAGATTTAAGCCCGCTTTTCATTCTCCTCTTTCACTTTCATCAAGAGGCTCTTTAGTTCTTCACTTTCTGCAATAAAGCTGGTGTCATCTGCATATCTGAGGTTATTGATATTTCTCCTGGCCATCTTGATTCCAGCTTGTGCTTCCTCCAGCCCAGTGTTTCCCATGATGTACTCTACATATAAGTTAAATAAGCAGGATGACAATATACAGCCTTGACATACTCCTTTCCCAATTTGGAATCAGTCTTTTGTTCCATGCCCAATTCTAACTATTGCTTCTTGACCTGCATACAGATTTCTCAGGTGGCAATAAGGTGGTCTGGTATTTCCATGTCTTGAAGAATTTTCCAAAGTTTGTTGTGATCTACACAGTCAAAGGCTTTGGCATAATCAATAAAGCAGAAGTAGATGTTTTTCTGGAACTCTCTTGCATTTTCCAATGATCCAATGGATGTTGGTAATTTGATTTCTGGTTCCTCTACCTTTTCTAAATCCAGCTTAAACATCTGGAAGCTCACGGTTAACATACTGTTACTTTGCTAGCATGTGAGATGAGTGCAATTGTGCGGTAGTTTGAGCATTCTTTGGCATTGCCCTTTTTGGGATTGCAATGAAAACTTACATTTTCCAGTCCTGTGGCCACTGCTGAGATTTTCAACAGTGCTGACATATTTGCTGACGTATTCAGTGCAGCACTTCCACAGCATCATCTTTTAGGATTTGAAATAGCTCAACTAAAATTCCATCACCTCCACTAGCTTTGTTCGTAGTGATGCTTCCTAAAGCCCGTTTCACTTCACATTCCAGGATGTCTGGTTCTAGGTGAGTGATCACACCATCTGCTTATCTAGGTCATGTGATCTTTTTTGTATAGTTCTTCTGTGTATTCTTGCCACCTCTTCTTAATATCTTCTGTTTCTGGTAGGTCCATGCCATTTCTGTCCTTTATTATGCCCATCTTTATGTGAAATGTTCCCTTGGTATCTCTAATTTTCTTGAAAAGAACTCTAGTCTTCCCCATTCTGTTGTTTTCCTCTATTTCTTTGCACTGATCACTGAGGAAGTTTTTCTTATCTCTCCTTGCTATTCTTTGGAACTCTGCATTCAGATGGGTATATCTTTCCTTTTCTCCTTTGCCTTTTGTGTCTCTTCTTTTCTCACCTATTTGTAAGCCTTCCTCAGACAACCATTTTGCCGTTTTGCTTTTCTTTCCCTTGGGGATGGTCTTGATCACTGCCTCCTGTACAATGTCACCAACCTCCGCCCATAGTTCTTCAGGCACTCTATCAGATCTAACCCTTGAATTTATTTGTTACTTCCACTGTAAAATTGTAATGTGTTTGGTTTAGGTCATACAGAATGAAGCAGGGCAAAGGCTAATAGAGTTCTGCCAAGAGAACACACTGGTCATAGCAAACACCCTCTTCCACAAACACAAGAGAAGACTCTACACATGGACATCACCAGATGGTCAACACCGAAATCAGATTGATTATATTCTTTGCAGCCGAAGATGGAGAAGCTCTATACAGTCAGCAAAAACAAGACTGAGAGCTGACTGTGGCTCAGATTATGAACTCCTTATTGCCAAATTCAGAATTAAATTTAAGAAAGTGGGGAAAACCACTAGACCATTCAGGTATGACCTAAATCAAATCCCTTATGACTATACAACAGTGGAAGTGAGAAATAGATTTAAGGGACTAGATCTGATAGACAGAGTGCCTGATGAACTATGGACAGAGGTTCACGACATTGTACAGGAGACAAGAATCAAGACCATCCCCAAGAAAAAGAAATGCAAAAAAGCAAAATGGGTGACTGAGGAGGGCTTACAAATAGCTGTGAAAAGAAGAGAAGCAAAAAGCAAAAGAGTAAAGGAAAGATATACCCATTTGAATGCAGAGTTCCAAAGAATAGCATGGAGAGATAAGAAAGTCTTCCTCAGCGATCAATGCAAAGAAATAGAGGAAAACAATACAACTGGAAAGACTAGAGATCTCTTCAAGAAAATCAGAGATACCAAGGGAATATTTCACATAAAGATGGGCACCATAAAGGACAGACATTGTATGGACCTAACAGAAGCAGAAGAAATTAAGAAGAGGTGGCAAGAATACACAGTAGAACTGTATAAAAAAAGATCTTCACGACCCTGATAATTATGATGGTGTGATCACTCACCTAGAGCCAGACATCCTGGAATGTGAAGTCAAGTGGGCCTTAGGAGGCATCACTACGAATAAAGCTAGAGGAGGTGATAAAATTCCAGTTGAGCTATTTCAAATACTAAAAGATGATGCTGTGAAAGTGCTGCACTGAATATGTCAGCAAATTTGGAAAACTCAGCAGTGGCCACAGGACTAGAAAAGGTCAGTTTTCATTCCAATCCCAAAGGCAATGCGAAAGAATGCTCAAACCACAGCACAACTGCACTCATCTCACACGCTAGTAAAGTAATCGTAAAAATTCTCCAAGCCAGGCTTCAGCAATACATGAACCATGAACTTCCAGATGTTCAAACTGGTTTTAGAAAAGGCAGAGGAACCAGAGATCAAATTGCCAATAACCGCTGGATCATCGAAAAAGCAAGAGCGTTCCAGAAAAACATTTATTTCTGCTTTATTGACTATGCCAAAGCCTTTGACTGTGTGGATCACAATATTGAATTGTGAAAAATGTTGAAAATTCTGAAAGAGATGGGAATATCAGACCACCTGACCTGCCTCTTGAGAAACCTGTATGCAGGTCAGGAAACAACAGTTAGAACTCGACATCAAAGAACAGACTCGTTTCCAAATAGGAAAAGGAGTACATCAAGGATGTATATGTCACCCTGCTTATTTAAAAACTTATATGCAGAGTACATCATGAGAAACACTGGGCTGGAGAAAGTACAAGCTGGAATCAAGATTGTCGGGAGAAATATCAATAACCACAGATATGCAGATGACACCATCCTTACGGCAGAGAGTGAAGAAGAATTAAAGAGCCTTTTGATGAAAGTGAAAGATGAGAGTGAAAAAGTTGGCTTAAAACTCAACATCCAGAAAACTAAGATCATGGCATCTGGTCCCATCACTTCATGGCAAATAGATGGGGAAACAGTGGAAACACTGGCTGACTTTATTTTTGAGGGCTCCAAAATCACTGCAGATGGTGACTGCAACCATGAAATTAAAAGACGCTTACTCCTTGGAAGGAAAGTTATGACCAATCTAGATCGCATATTAAAAAGCCAAGACATTATTTTGTCTGCAAAGGTCTGTCTAGTCAAGGCTATGGTTTTTCCAGTAGTCATGTATTGATGTGAGAGTTGGACTATAAAGAAAGCTGAGCATTGAAGAATTGATGATTTTGACTGTGGTGTTGGAGAAGACTCTTGAGAGTCCCTTGGACTGAAAGGACATCCAACCAGTCCATCCTAAAGATCAGTCCTGAGTGCTCATTGGAAGGGCTGATGCTGAAGCTGAAACTCCAAAACTTTGGCCACCTGATGCAAAGAGCTGACTAATTTGAAAAGACCCTGATTCTGGGAAAGATTGAGGGCAGGAGGAGAAGGGGGCGACAGAGGATGAGTTGTTGGATGGCATCACTGAGTCAATGGACATGGGTTTGGGTGGACTCCGGGAGTTGGTGATGGACACGGAGGCCTGGTCTGCTGCGGTTCATGGCGTCGCAAAGAGTCAGACACGACGGAGCGACTCAACTGACTGACTAGTGGTCTAGTGGTTTTCCCTACTTAGTTCAATTTATGTCTGAATTTGACAATAAGGAATTCATGATCTGAGCCACAGTCAGCTCCTGGTCTTATTTTTCTGACTGTATAGAGCTTTCCCTTATTTACGTGTAACAAGCTGTTTCTTTTGTTTATCAATCCTTGGAACCTAAAATGAAAGTAAAACTTTCAGCAAAACAATAGTGTATATTTATACATCTAAATAATCTTGTTTTCCAAGAAAGATATATTTTATGTATTTTTTCTTTCTTCTATCCCTAACTTTTTCTTCATGTTTTAAAAATATCTTAGTTCACAGTTATCCCAGACCCTTTTTGAACAAAATCCTTCTAGAAGAAATCCTGGCTTCATTACAATTCTCTTTTAGGTCTGTTAAAATCATCCAAATTTGTGTTCTCTAATTGCATAGGAGATTTAGAGAAATGTTCAAGAATCTCCAGGACTTGTAACCTCTTTTTTCCTTCACTTGTTTCTAAACTGCATCTGTGTTGTCAGACAAAATATTGGTAGAGCTTGCTTAGCTAGATTTAGTAGAATCTAGGAGAGTGATTTATGGAGTAGAGGGAAATCCATGTTAAACCTTCAGGTCTGGAAATTTAAGCTTTATATTGATATCTATTTGGATTGGTATTTCCTTTCCTTGCTGTAAAAATAAAATGATGTGTGAATGGGTAACCCAGAAATACAAAACATAATGTTTAACATTACACTTGCCAGTTGTGAGAAAGAAGGTGTGTTAGTACTTTAAAGATTCTCAAAGTGAAAGCATGTCAACACTACTATATAGGATAGAGTTGTGCTCCAAGAGTACACTGAAGGATAAGAAACATTGTTTTAGACTAAGAGGGACAAAGGGTAAGTTTGGAGGCATATGAACTTCATATTAGACGAGAAATAGAAGATGAAATGCACATCTGGACTTTAAGTACATGTATATGTATGTATATGTGCAAACACAGCATATATGGCACAGTTATGTATGTATGCATGTGTACGTACGTACACACACACAAGTATACATGGAGTGTATGTGAGTTTCTAAACATGTACACACATACTGTTGTTGTCGTCCTTAGGGGATAGGCTGGCCAAACCAGCTGCTGACAAACAGGCAGACTGGCCTTCTGCCTCTGGCAGGATGTCCTGAGGTAGAATTCCGCATGTGGCATGCAGCCAGTACAATACATCACTACAGCTGGGTTAGGAGGATAACACCAAGGCCAGGCCAGGAATAAGAATGAATCCTTTTTGTAGAATTGCATACAGGGTTTTGCAGATGACTTTTTTTTTTTAATCCAAAATCACTATTTCCAAAGCCAAGACGGAAGGAAACAGTTGTCATCCAGAAAAGGGTGAAAAAAAGGACAGTGGGACTCTTGAACTAGGACATGAACCTGCATGAAGTCAAGACTCCAGCCAGCCATTGAAAGGGGTAGCGGAGGAGGTGGCTGAACTGGGATACAGCAAGACAGGGTTCAAAGGCAACCAAGAGAGGCCTCAAGAGTTTGGATCCTGGATTCAAGTTTCCTGGCCCTATTTACTAAGCTTTTCCTCAGGAAGTTTATTGGGGTTTAAAAATAGCTTCAGTGTGGAATCCAGATTTATACAAGCACTTGTTATTTTCAAATATAAGTGAATAACCAGGCTTTAATTGAATGGCCCTTGTTTCATCTATCAATGAGGTTTTAATTGAGTCCCAACAATCTGCTTAAATCAGATCATCTTCTTAAGAAGATTTGAAGTTTATTTTGCCAGAATCTACTTTGGTTACTATTTAAACAACTTTACAGATCTCAGAAATGATTTTAAATAATAAGCTCATAACAATACAAGAACATTTTGCTTATTAACATAACCTTTTACCAACCATATCTACTCCCCATACAAAAATATAAGAACTCAGAATTTGCACTTGGTGGCCATCTGTTTTTTCTCTGAACATTACTTTTAGTCTCTTTCTTTGGGTTGTTATTAAGATATTTAAAATCATGATGTTCTTGCACAACATGTCAGATAGAAATAATGATAATAAAATAAGCGTGTATAGAAATTTACTTAGAAACAGGAGAGAGCAAAAGAAAATTAGCGACTATTTAATTCTAGGCAGAGGTCCAAACTATCCCAAACCCCCTCCTCCATCTGCCCTTGCCATAATTTAAAAAACCCACCTTCAAGAAGTATAAATTTCTTTGTCTATTCAGCAGAATTTTCTTAAAGTAATGGGTAATAGAGGGGTTAAGTGCAAGGCTCTGGAACCACACAAAGTCCAAACCCCAGTTCTGCTACTTATTTGCTGTGTGACCTTTGTAAAATTATTCAACATTTCTGTACCTTGTATTTTCATTTTATAAAATGAGGCTGACAGGGTGACAGTCATCTTAGATTTATTATGAGAATTATGTCAGGTAATGTGGGTAATGTCTTCAAAACAGCATTGATAAGCACTGAGGACAAGCACAGAGTAAGACCTTAAATAGTTGGCTATTATTTATTTTTTAAAATTTTATTGAGGTTTAGTTTATTTACAATGTTGCGTTAATTTCTGCAGTTCAGCAAAGTGACTCAGTTATGCATATATATTATTTCAAATTCTTTTCAAGTATGGTTTATTACAGAATATTGAATATAGTTCCCTGTTCTATACACTGGATCTTGATGCTTATCCAGGCTGTATATAGTAGTGTGCATCTACTAATCCCAAACTCTCAATCCTTCTTTACCACACCCTATTATTATTTTTAAGAATGCTAATTATTATGATCATTTAGTTCATTAATCTGTCTTTAGTCAAGGCTATGTACCTTGATGCAGTCTTTAAAATCTTTATAGATGATCACTTCTAGTTGCATCTGTATTCTTAAAAATGCCATTTCCAGTGCATTGGATAAAATTTAGCTGCTCATCCCCCAAATCAACTATTCTTCATAGAAGCAAAGGGATTTTCTGTGGAATCAGCATCGTGTCATGTCCCAGGTTCCCCTTGGTTAGTGTGTATTTGGATTGTGGCCAAGTCCCCATTAACTTTATATCAATCATGTTCACTGGATTAACTTGAAAAGAATGATAAAGGAACTGGGTAGGGAAGTGTCTTCATATGTTTATGTTTCTAAACAATGAACACTTGGGGTCTAAGCTTCTATGTTACCAATATTTGTATCTGAATGTGAAATAACGACCTCAGAATTTTTTTTTTTCGTCCCTCTTTGGTACCTTTACAAATGTGCTGGTATATGGCTACCCAGGTGCATTTTTACTGCACATTCTCATAGCAGAAGGGGCATTTGAAATGCTTTTTACAAGCAGTTGGCTGTAGATAGAGAGCCTCATTTAACAGGCAAAAGGAGATGGCTCTATTTCACAACTGTCTCTTCCCCTTTAAGGTGATATCTTTTCTTTCTTTTTTCGCTATCTTGATTCCTGAAATAATTATGAAAATCTCTTTAAAGTTGTTATCTAAAATTTTTCATAATAAGTTAAAGTCAGAAAGTATAAAATTTCTGGTTTTCTGTGAATACTGACATGTTAAAAAATCCCTAAATACTCCTGGAATTTTAGTCTGTCATAATCTACTTAAAAAAAATAAATGAGATTGCTTTTAAAAATTGAGCATTTTATAGCCTTCCTCTCTCTCCTAAAATTATACATTTATTCCAGTTTTCCAAATAAATTTTTTCTCAGTACACACTTCTTTAATTGTGAAGATCTTTTATTGATTGCTCTGTTACTTCTCTGTAATAAAAAAATGTGTGTAAATTAAAACCTTATTTATTTCCCTTTCGTGTAAGACTCTACAAAAATATATTTCTAATTTAGTTATTATAGCAAATATTATTGGTACTGGTAAGCAAAGGATGAAGAGAGTAGAAATAAGATGTAAATCTGGATAAATAATAATTATGTAGAATAAATTTCATTGGAAATGCTTTTCATAATGAGATGGATGGGGCTGGTTTCATTTTTAATTGATTCATGTGTTTGTGGATAAATATTACTGCCAGAAGGAAACAGAGTTGAGCATTAATTCTGTTCCTTTCCTCATTTATAGATATAACCACTGCAAAACCTTGTGCACACAAATAGGTAAATGTAGATGGGAAGAATTTTGTTATAGCGTTGTCACTCAAGTTTTTGGTATTCCTCTGAGTTATATGCCAAAATATATAGTGATCTATCATCGAAAAATATTTCTAGTGCTCTATCAGCTAACAATTTGACTAGGTGCTCCTTCACAGTTACTGAAAACAAAGATTTATAAACATCCTGTTTTGCAAAAGGCTTTGTCACCCAGTCATTAGAGTTATTCATTGCCCCAGTTTCTGGGAAGTAAACCAAGAAGGTTTTTATCAATACCTATCAAATAACTATTAATTATTCCTGCCACTTGTTTACTTTGAAGCACTTTGTGTGAGTTCTAATACACTCAAAAGAAGGCTGGGAAATTAAAATATAGTTAATTTCAGTGCATCTTTGCCAATATATTTTTAAATAAAATGCTGTTATCAATGCTTTCAATATATTTTTGTCAAAACTTAGAGCTGAAGATTTAGTTCAAATCATTTTTTGGAAATGTTTGCCATTTAACCTACTTGGCAAAGACAGTTCTGTCTAACCAATCAATCAAATTAAATTTACTTTTAATAGAAAAAAGTCTGATGTTATTATGTTGCCTTGTTAGAAAATCTCACTCCTGAATCCTAGCTCTAAGATACATTAAGTAGGTAAGTAAGTAGTTTTAAAGATAGATCAGGCATGAAGATTTGCTATAAATCTATTACCTCATATCCCTTCCTATTTCTCCTTTCTTCTCTCTGCTTTGCTCCCAAGGGTCTCTCTGATGATTTTCACTCATTCTTTGACAATAGTTCTCAGGGGAAAAAGACAAGATTCTTGGAAGAAGATATAACCTCTGCTACCTATTTTACAAATATACTTAGAATATGCTATCTCAGAGAAAGACAAATATTATGATATCACTTATATGTAGAAACTGAAAAAAAAGATACAAATGAACTTATTTACAAAATAGAAATAGACCCATGGACATAGAAGAGAAACCTATGGTTACCAAAGGGGAAAAGGAGGGATAAATTAGGCATTTAGGATTAACATATACACACTATTAGGATTCCCTGATGGCTCACAGGTAAAGAATCTGCCTGCAATACAGAAGACAGGAGTTTGATCTCTGGGTCGGGAAGATTTCCTGGGGGAGGAAATGACAAACCACTCCAGTATTCTTGCCTGAAAAATCCATGGACAGAGGAGCCTTGTGGGCTACAGTCCAAAGGGTTGCAAAGAGTTGGACATAGCTAAGCAACTGAGCAAGTACACAGTATTATATATAAAATAGATAATCAGCAAAGACCTACTGTATAGCACAGGGAACTACACTCAATATTTCTAAGAACCTATAAGGGAAAAGAAAATTAAAAACTATATATATATATATATATATATATATATATATATGTATGTATGCATGTATAACTGATTCACTATTCTATACACCTGACACTAACACAACACTATAAATCAGCTATTATTGTTGTTGTTCAGTTGCTAGTTCATGTTCTACTCTTTGTCACCCCATGGACTGCAGCACACCAGGCCTCCCTACCGCTTACTATTTCCTGGAGTTTTGACCAAGTTCACATCATTGAGTCAGCAATGCTATCCAACCATCTCATCCTCTGTCGCCCTCTTCTCCAGTTTTTCCCAGCGTCAAGGTCTTTTTCAATAAGTCAGCTGTTTGCATCAGGTGGCCAAAGTATTGGTGGCAAAAATCATCTACATTTCAATTTAAAAAAGGAACAGTTAATCTTGTGTGACGCCACCGCTCTCTAATGTCACTGTTTGTTTTTACAAAGCTCTTTGTCAGGAAGATCTGCTGGAGAAGGGATAGGCTACCCACTCCAGTATTCTTGGGCTTTCCTTGTGGCTCAACTGGTAAAGAATCCTCCTGCAATGTGGGAGACCTGGGTTCAATCCCTGGGTAGGGAAGATCCCCTGGAAAGGGAAAGGCTATCCACTCCAGTATTCTGGCCTGGAGAATTCCATGGACTATGGGGTCACAAAGAGTTGGACATGACTGAGTGACTTCTACTTTGGTTACAGGAAGTTTCACAAACAGTATTAAAAATTATCCCTCCCTTACGGCTGATTCATGCTGATGTTTGGCAGAAACTAACAAAATTCTGTAAAGCAATTATCCTTCAATTAAAAAACAAGTTTAAAATTAAAAAAAAGTTATTCCTTATTGGTAGGCTGGACCATTTTACACATGGGGCCAAACTGGTGAGTGTTATGACTTTCTTTTATGAAGTAAGAGGACAGTTGTCAAGGAGGAGATATGAGGAAAGAACCAGGGTGATGCCTCAGCCACAGACCCAGCATCAGACAAAAGTTCATGTGGATGCTGAAGACGAGGAAATTGACTTCCTTAAAACTATTTCTACCATGTAATTTTGGAAAAGCATGCCTCCCAAGTACATGTATCTTGCATGAATATTGTTAGGTTATAGGACTCTGTAACTATGGATTGCAGCCATGAAATTAAAAGATGATTGCTCCTTGGAAGAAAAACTTTGACCAACCTAGACAGCATATTAAAAAGCAGAGACATTACTTTGCCAACAAAAGTCCATATAGTCAAAGCTATGGTTTTTCCAGTAGTCATGTAAGGATATGAGAGTTGGACCATAAAGAAGCTCAATGGCAAAGAATTGATGTTTTTGAACTGTGGTGTTGGAGAAGAACACCTCTTGAGATTCCCTTGGACAGCAAGATCCAACCAGGAAATCCTAAAGGAAATCAGTCCTAAATATTCATTGGAAGGCCTGATGCTGAAGCTCCAATACTTTGGCCACCTGATATGAAGAGCCAATTCATTGGAAAAGACACTGATGCTGGGAAAGATTGAAGGCAAGAGGAGAAGGGGACGACAGAGGACAAGATGGTTGGATGGCATCCTGACTCAGTGGACATGAGTTTGAGTAAACCCCAGGAGATGGTGAAGGATGGGGAAGCCTGGTGTGCTACAGTCCATGGGGTCACAAAGAGTCAGACACGACTGAGAGATTGAGGAACAACAACAGATATGACTCCAAGACCCTCTGAAAGCAATCTTAGTAAAGGCACTGTGCAGACCTCATACACAAGTAGACTATCAGCTTGGTATGAATTCAAGAGCTTGAACTGTTTCTCTCTCAATCCCTCTGCCTCAGCTTTTGATGCCTGAAATTCCATTATCAAAGATTCATTTTACTTTCATCACCCATAAAATGCTCTTTCAACCCCTAGAAGGATATCACTGAACCCTGTAAGCCTCTTGTATCTTAAAACCTCAGTGTAAATGAGATTTTAATCCTTGTCTAAAAAAATGTAAGAGTGGAGAACACATAAAGATTGATGGAGGTAGAGGGCGATAATGACATAAAAATGGTTCACTGAATCTAGACTGTTTCATTCTACCCAGGACTACTATGTACTCTGGCTTCCAGCTCCAGGGGACTCTTGACATCAGTATGTGAGTTTCTACTGCCTGTCAATTTAGATGAGTCTATTTGCATCAGTAATTGTAGCTATGATTTATTGTATGCTATAGGGTACCAATCTCAGGCTAGCTTCCAATACCTTCCATACATATTTTATCACTTCTTTAAACCTTGAGATGATCCCCTGTTTAAGTATCTTTATTCCAATTTAGGAATCAGGTCTCGTTGGTCATACAGGTGGTATGTTTTCCTGGTTTCAAAATCTGTGGTCTTTATATATTGTACGTAAATTGTCTTAATCTTTTAGACCGTGTTACCCAAATACCAAGTGTCCTTGCATTCTTATTTTTAGCTTCCACACATAATTATTTATGAGCAAGGAACATATAAAAGTGAATGTGACTTAGGGAGGTGCAAGAGAGGATTCTAACCCCATTCACAACCTCTTGTTCTTATCTCCTTTCTGTATGAGATGGGGCAGTCTCTTTTTCCCATGTCATCTAGTCATTTTGGCTCTTGCTTCTTCCTTCCCTGACATGATAATCTTCACCTCAAATACTTCTCCCCTATTTTATACATAGAAATTTATCTAGGTAAAAATTATATCCCCAAATGGCATGCCTTTGTTTATTTTAAGTAAAGACCTGATACTTATTAGAACCTGTTGGTCTTTGCAAATAAATTAGAAGCCATTTTTTTTGTGTTTTTAGTATGCTCTTTAAAAGTCTTAGGCTCATTTCAAGGGGCTCATCTTGGAAGGGCCCTAACAAATGTGGACTTTCCCCTTCAAGAATTCTCAGACCAACTACTAAGAAAATAAAGTAGTCTATGTGTTGTTTGCATTAAAGTTCTATGTTCAGTAGATATTAAGAGTTTACTAAATTTATGGTGGCAATCATTTCATTATGTATATAAATAAAAGCATTATGCTATATATAGTAAATTACATAGTATTACATGTCAATTATATGTCAATAAAACTGTAAAAAACAGATGCTCAAATTTATATATGTCAATTATATCACAATGAAGTTAGGAAAAAAAGCAAAAAATAGACAAGAAAGGACAATAAGGCAGGAGATGGTCATTATTAGTACTCTTGCATGTTATATTGAATCAGAAAATAATTAAAATTTTTAATTGGAAAACCTTTCCTATCAATTTTGCAAAGTTGTGAGGATCAAAATAAGTTATTTTTTCCTTGGAAACTATCTGTCTGGAAGGCATGAAGTGCTGTGCAAATAGAAATGATATTATTTTAATAGATTTTTTAAAAACATCAGAGTATTAGGCAGATGGGTCATGTGAAAATAAACACAGTGGGTCTAGAAAGAGATCAGTGTTTAATCATACAGTGAATGAACACACACAAGTAAGTTGAGTGGGCATGCAGGTTTAAAACCACGCTAATAGAAAAAAATTACAAATGAAGTATTATCTAAACTTTCTATTATGGCATAAAAGGTCCTTCAGAGTTTGGGCCCTGAATCCTTTTTTCTTCCAGCTTCATTGAGATATAACTGACACATTACACTGTTAAATTTAATGTATATAATGTATAGATTTGATGCACTTATACATTACAAAATAATTACCATTGTAGCATTAGCTAACATCTCCATCAGATCCCATAATTACCATTTCCTTTATGTCTATTCCCATAGCAATTTCCAAGTATATAATAGCACAGTATTTCTGACTAAAATCACCATGCTGTACATTAGATTCCCTAGAACTTACTGATCTTATAACTGGTATCCTTTGACTGATATCTCTATTTCTGCCACCTCACTACCCCATGTTACTAGCTTTCTATGAGTTTGCCTTTTTCAGATTCACATACAAGTGATATTTTACAGCATTTGTCTTTCTTTGACATATCATTTACCATAATGCCTTCAAGGTCGATCAGTGTTGCTAACGGCAGGATTTTCCTTTCTTGTGACCAAATAGTATTTTATTATACATACACACTACATTTTCTTTATCCATTCATCCATCAGTGAACACAGGTTGTTTCTATGTCTTGTCTATTGTGAATAGTGCTGCAATGAACATGGAGTGCAAATATCTCTTTGAGATCATGTTTTCATTTCCTCTGGAATTATATCCAGAAGTAGAATTGCTGGATCATATATGGTAGTTCTTTTTAAAATTCTTTTTAGGAACCTCCATGCTGTTTTCCATAGTAACTATACCAATTTACATTCCCACCAACAGTGTATAGGTGTTCCTTTTCTCTACTTCTTTGCCAATGCTTGTTATCTCTGGTCTTGCTGACACTAACAAGTATGAGGTGATATCTCCCTCTGATTTGCATTTTGCTAATTATTAGTGGTGTTCAGCATCTATTCATGTACCTTCTGGCCATTTTCATGTCTTCATTTTCTGCTGACTTGAAGTCTTATCTCCTCTGCGCTCCACACCTTATACCTATCTTCCTAAATGCTCTACACTTTCTTGTCTTTGTATGTGCTAACTCCCAAGCCTGGGATTTCCTTTGAGTTTGATGAACCCCCACTTGTCCTTAAAGACCCAAATCTGACTTTCCTAGCCAAAGTAAATGTACAGTCCTTACTTTTCCTGCAGGGTTTTGCATGCACATCTACTATTCTGACTACTCCTATTAATGATAGTATGCACTGTCCATTTGCTTTTTGCTAAGCATTTTATGTGGTACTTTATGTTGACTATCTCAAATTCTCATGATTAAAATGCAATCATTTGTTGATCTGTTATTTCAAGTTAATGACAAGTAACATTGTTAGCTGCAGTTTGTATTCCAGCAAACATCACATGTCAACTTTTGAACAAACTAGCATACTGAAAACGTGGTTTGTGGTAGTACAATACTTGGCACTGGGATAGAAAAGAAATGATAGTCTCTGTCTTTAAGGATGTCATCACCTAGTGAGGAGGCAGGCATTTAACCAATAAGTGAAGTTAGAAAGGCTTAATATCAAATAGGAGAAGCCTGATCCTACCTAAGAGTGCGTGGAAGAAAGTGGCCATAATCCACCTCCAGATGAAAACAGGAAACAGGACAGAGGAAAGTTCAGAGGAGCAGGACATTATTCCCTTGCTACAACGAAGGGAAATACATGATGCCTATACAATCAAAAATTGGATCACTTTGTAAACTTGGGTTTGCTATGTAAAGTGATGAGAAACATTGCAAGGTCATAAAGCAGTTAACAAAAAATTTATCAAAATCCAATTTTGTCAGCAGCTTCTCTAAATCCCAGACCTCAACTAGGAAAGGCCATCATCTTGCTCTGAAGATTCCAACCTGCCTTCCAAATGGCAAATGCAAACATAAACGACACGTTTGTTGCAACTGTGACCACCTGACTTCCCTCCTTCAATGTGCTCTTTTCCCATTACTCAACTGAAAGTCTGTTAGGTTTTAACCTACGGACTATGAAACAACTGACATTTATACCTTTCTTCCTACTTCCAACTCCAAAAGAAGGCATCTGGTAAAATGAACATTGAGTATGAAAAGTAACCCCAACACAGTCTTTTCCCAAATCATAATCTATTATTAATAATAGAATCCAAATTAATGGAATTTTACTATTGACATGTCAACATTGTTAGCTGTGGGGTAAATACATCGAAATACATAATACCAAATATGGTAACATTTTAATTAGATTTAACAAAACTTTACATAAGCTAATATATGACAACCCCAAAATGTTATTTATTTTCTAGTGTTCCCCTTACCTAAGCATTGATATGTAGATGATCTCTAATGTATATATAATATTTAAATCATCAGTAATGTTGACAGTGCTATTTATCATGTTTTAAAAATAGTCCACAAAAATGTTGTCACCTTATGTATTTACACCTCTCATACAGAAAGTGACCATATGTAGCTTTTTTTGGTTAGATGCCACATCCAAAGACTCATGGCAGTATGTTACATGACAGGTTAAAGCAAAACCAAACAAACAGAAAAAAACCCGTGAATGTACTGTAATTTGAAATTGTATATGGTATTATATATTTGCTAGGAATTGGATATTTAGAGAAAAGAAAATACAGCCGGCCCTTCAATATCTGCATATCCATGGTATTCATCCAAAGAATGGGAAATATTTGAAAAAAAAAAAAATTCCATGAAATTCCAAAAAGCAAAACTTGAATTTGCTGCTCATCTTCAACTACTTACACAGCACTTACATCATATTTGGGCTTCCCTGGTGGCTCAGACAGTAAAGAATCTGCCTGCAGTGTAGGAGACATGGGTTCAATCCCTGGGCTGGGAAGATCTCCTGGAGAAGGGAATGGCAACCCACTCCAGTATTGTTACCTGGAAAATTCCATGGACAGAGGAGCCTGGTGAGCTACAGTCCATGGGGTCGCAGAGCTGGATTTTACTACAGTCCATGGGGTTGCAAAGAGCTGGATATGACTGAGTGACTAACACTACTACCAAAATGTTATTGAGGGAAACTAGTGCCACTAGAAAGTGGTAGCTGAGGAGATGAGAAATATAAACAGCTTTTTAAATGTTGAAGCCATGGAGACAAGTGTTTGTCTAAGCTGCTTTGCTTTGCTCTGTTCTGTTCATCTGGCTGGTAGGTAAGAGGGAAAGAAAGGAATCTTGGCAAAAAGTATACAATTCTAGTATATGTTGTATTTAATATATATTATTATCTTAGAATACACAGAAGTATAATACATGTTAATTTGCGTAAAATTAATGCAAGTTTGAGATTAATGTAAAGTAACTAATGCAGTGCATAGTAAAAAAAAAATAGACATAGTGCATACAATTATTAGTAGCAGGAATAGACAGAACGGTAGATATACACACAAAACTGCAGGAGTAGGGAAGGCTATGCAATTCACTTCACCTAAGGAAGTCAGATTTTGGTCTTAAAGCATGACTGGGAGTTCATCCAACAGCCCCAAAAGGAAATCCTGGGCTTGGGTGACAGCATGTGCAAAGATATGGAAATAAAACTATACAGCATTTAGGAAGGTAAAGGTAAGGTATGAGTAGGGAGCGGACAGTGAAACTTGAAAAAGAGGCAAGGCCAAAGTCTGAAGAATCTTTTATTCCATAAGAAGTCATTTAGACACTATTTCATTCATATTTTTTTCCTATAACCTGGTGGGTTCCATTCTGTACATGACTTACTCAGGGAAATTTTAAAAATACTTATGTCAGACACAACTGAGCACACACACACACACACACACACACATGTTCAGTTTCCTCACAACAAATGCAAACATATAGCCAGATTTTGCAAATAAAAATGTAAAATACCCAGTTAGATTAGGATTTTAGATAAACACAATTTTTAGTATGTTTTTGAAAGTATATCCAGTACATATTTACTGGAAATTCAAAGTTACCTGGGTGTCTTGTATTTTTTTTTTTTTCTGAGAGACCTACTCCCTCAGAATAATAAAATCAGAAGCTCTGAGGTGGGGGCCTGGCCACCAGCATTTCCTAAAGCTTAGGATTTTCATGTGCAGGCAGAGTTAACAACCACTAGTCTAAGTGATGAACAGTTAAAGAATTTCAAACAAAAGAGTGACATGTTGAGAAAGATCACTGGAAAGAACCATCTGACCAGCATATTAGAGACTAAAGGAAGAAGACGTGTGGCAGGGAGTCTATTAAGAGTTATTGCAGGCATCTGGTGAAGAGGTGGCATTGGCTTGAATTGAAGCAGTGGTAGAAGACACAGAGAAAAAATGAGATTCTCGACCAGTGACAGGACATGATGACTAAGAACTTGTGGGGAGAGAGGGCACAGTAGGAGCGGAAGATGCCCACTCATCCCTGCCAATGTCACCATCCCTTACCTCCCCCTCCCCCCTCTTTCTTCAGCTTGGGTTTGAGCACAGCTGTGTTTTATTATCTAGGTGACCTTGGACAAGACACTTAACCTTTGTGAGACGCAATAATTCTTCCATAAAATGGTGAAAGGGTAATAGTAACCTATTTTGGAACATTACTTTTAAGGATTAAATGAAATACTACACTGAAAATCCTCATTCTGCCAGGCATGCTAAGCTGTCGATGTTTTGCCCATTTATTGCTATGTTGTTGTAATTATAAATTTAATCAACCTGATTCTGATTACTTTTTCTTCCCCCTCTTTACATTCTCTCCTTATTTCTCCTCCATTTCTGGTTTCTTACTCATTTTTTTCCCTTTTCTTATCCCTCAATAATGATGTTTTGAATCTTGGAGTGTCAGGAGTTACCTATTTAAGAACAGTCTTGATGAGGCCCATTTAGAATCATTTAAGTAATGACAAGATAGAAGCAGGGTGAACATGGCAGCTCTAACTAATTCTGAGAATAAATAACTGTAGAACACCTTAGAGAATCACCAAACTATTCCAGTATTCCACTCTTTGGATAGTCTGTGTCACAACATCACATGATCCATGAATATCAGAGTAGAAGCACTTTTAGAACGTATAGACCTACTATGATATAGAGATCAATATAATGGCTGCCCTTTGGCACAAGTTTTGTACCTAATTCTTTTAACCTGTAAAGATCTCACTCCATATCCAGTATTCTGGAGAGGCTGTAGACAGAGTAGTTAAGAGGGCAAGCTCTTCCTTGATGCCACCCTGGGTCAAAAATAATAGGGTCAAAAAGTCATTTGGGGGACTTCCCTGGTGGTCCAGTGGTTAAGAATCCACCTTACAATGCAGGGGATGTGAGTTTGATCCCTGATCAGAGAACTAAGATTTCACATCCCACTGGGCAACTTAACCCATGGACCAAAACCACTCTACTGAGCCCATGGGCTCTGAAGCTTGAGCGCCATAACCAGCGAAGCTGTGCACTGCAATGAAAGATCCCACATGATGCCACAAAGATCTTGCATGCCACAACCAAGACCTGATGCAGCCAAGTAAATAATAAAGAAAATCATTTGGAAGGCAATCCGGAAAATTTGCATGTAGACTATTAGATGATGTTATTGAATAAATGTTTATTTTTATGATGCAGAATGGCATTGTGATTAAATGGGAGAAGGTTTTTATTTTCTGAAGCATCATAGTGACTGTAACTTACTTTTGGATGGTTTAGCCATGTGAATAAATACACAAATGTGTGTATGAATATCTTTATATGTGTGTATGTATTTAAATATATGTCTGTGTGTGGTATGAAGAGGGAAAAAACAGATTATCAGCCTTGATGAATCTAGCTGAGGGGTATGTTGTGTGTTTGTTGTATACTGCTTTTTAAAAGAAAATAATTTTAAATGTTAAAGAATCAGGAAAGAAAGTAAATTTTTAAAATAGAATGACTATCAGTATCAAAAAAAAAAAAAAAAAAGAGGGAGGAACAGGCTCTGGAATCAGACAGATCAGGTTCCATTCCTAGTTGGCAATACTAGACAAGTTAGAAAACCTCCCTAAACCTCAGTTTCCTCATTTACAGAAAGAAGTTAGTAATTATAACAATGTGCTTAGTCACTCAGTGGTGTCTGACTCTTTGTGACCCCCATGGACTATAGTCCGCCAGGCTCCACTCTCTATGGGGATTCTGGTGAGAATACAGGAGTGGGTTGCCATTCCCTTCTCCAGGAGATCTTTACAATCTAGGGATCAAACCCAGGTCTCCTGTATAGGAGGCAGATTTTTTACCATCTGCACCACCAGGGAAGCCCACCTGTTATTGCACTGTCATTATTGTAATAACTGAACAATAAAGGTGAAGCGCTTAGCACCATGCCAATAGCCTAACTGGAGTTCTTGCCCCTGCGCAGTCTCAGAGCACATAGGAGTAAAATCAGGAATACGCTCTGTTCAATCCATGGTTTCTGCAAGATCACTTTTTTTTTTTTTTAAACTTTTAAAAATTGATCCATCTGCAAGAAAAACTGGGACATCAATAAAAAGCTGGACCATTCTTTTGTGGGATAAATAAGTACAAACAGAAAGCCCTTAACTGTAGGGTAGATAGCATCAAGGTGGCATTCCCCTCACTGTCATCTCTAAAGTCAGCAATAAACAAATCATAAAAAATGTGCTTGGAAATTTCAGCTCCACAGTAATAGCTGAAACAAAGGCAGAAAATTGCAGCTCTCTGTGTAATAACTAAGCCTTTCGTTATGTGCTGGTGTATTAAATATAAAACATTTTCATTTCCTTTGTATAGGAAATTCAATAGGACCTGAAAAGGGGGTCAACCAAGTACTGTGACTTCCACATAAAATGTGAGTGGTGCTGATATTCCTCTGCCAACTCTCCAGTGACTGCAAATAACCAAACAGATAAAATGTAGCTTTCATAAAACTCGAGGTTTGGTGGAGAATTAGCATGAGACTTGTGCTTGCTACTTGCTAACGGAAGGTTGGCCAAGAGCTCAGATTTATGCCATGAAATTTAAATGGTTTTCTCCTGAGGTTTTCTTCACAATATCATTGTATGCGGCTGAGTTAGTTTATTGGCACGTTTGTATGGGGATTGTTTTTGGAGGAGTGGGGAGTGTGGGGGGTAGGGGTGAAGGTAACCTATTTCTTTAAGGAATCCAGCACTTATAGGGCTCTAGGGAATTTTAAAGCAGGGGATTTGGAAGAGTAACACATTCAAGAGTCTCCAAATGGTGAAGCAGAATCAACAACATTTACAAAATTACGTTGGGGAAAAAAAATAACATGGTAAGATCACAGTTCTTTTGTTGGGGTGTTTATAACATAACACATGGCTTCATCTCACTAGGCTTCTGAAATTAGAATGATATTGCTAGAATATTTTTATGGATCAGGCTTTGAATTTGTATGCAAGTTTGCAGGGAATTTTGTACAAAGAAACCTCAAATTGAATTCAGACGTGGGTATTTTAGCAGCCAGGAAAGGTTATTCATGGTGTGTCCAATACAATGTCACTAACTAACTTAGAAACAAGAGGTCACAGATAGAAGTTAAGGAGGGTTAGGCCTATAAGCAATTCAAGCAGAATTTAATTACAAAAAGGGTAGCTGAATAATGGAGCTCATAGCTAAAGGCAGCAATAGATGCAGGAATTGTAAATCAGTTCAAGGAAGCCAAGAGAAAAAGGAAATCAAAAAGAGAAACAAATCAACTTTCTTAAAAATATCCTAAGGTTAACTGAGCAAGCCTCAATGGATCAGAGAGTCAAGGCTTTATCCTTTCAACATCCCTGTGCTTTGAAAAAGACACCTAAACAGCAGTTCATTGATTTCCACAAAGGCCAAAGACCTGTGTCATCCACCCAATTGAATTCTTTTGTGCTGTACATGTGCTTACCCTATATTGTCTGCCCCCTTACAATTTTATCTCCCCATGTATACATTTCTCACACCCTGGGTAGGACACAATTATTCCATTCTTGCCAACATGCACTATATAATCACCTTGGGAACTGACATTTCATTCTTGCCCTTGCAATACACAAGAGAAATTAAAGGTCCATGTCCTTGGTGTCTTTAATGTTTTATTCCTTCTGTTCATTTCAAGGGTAGTAGCTAAATGCAAGAAAGAATTTATCTCAAGCTGGAACTTAAAAAATATACACATCCAATAATAATTATGCTGTTTTTAAAATGACTATATTCCTGGACAAGGAAATAAAAAGCAGTAAGGCCAACATTAAAATGCCAAAATAGCAGAGGATGCCTGTGAAATGGAGCTTACAATGGGACTGCCAGAAAGCTTGAGCTAACATTAGAAGCATGTGAAAGTTGGCAACCTCGACTCACGTGGAGCTAAAGAAACTGTGTTTTTGTATATTCCAGTTCCTGTTGGTTTTGATCCCTTGAATGTTGCTTGGGGTATTACACTCCCAATTCCAAACAAATTTCAACTAAACTTCAAAATATTTTCAACTATATGAAACCAAACATGATTTCTCCTAAGCATAATAAATCAGCTCAAATTTCAGTAAAGCTTTAAGAATCTACATAGAACCCTGAGGTGTTAACGAAGTCTCTAGGAAAGAACTAACCATCCTCATGTCTAATTTTTAATGCTCTTCTTTCTTCTATGTTATATATAAATGCTTAATTTTTTTATTTTATATTTTTAAGCAGTCTCACTCCTATTGCCGTGAAGTCTCAATGAAGCATTCCCTGCTTTTGAATCAGGCTGCTTATTTAAAAAAAAAATAACCCACTTGACATTTATTGGGCAGGTGGCAGGCAGGCATCTCCTCTATAGGGAGAGAAAATGATTTTAGGTGTTTTCCCTACTCTCCTGACTTTCTGACTAAGTGAATTTCAGCTCCTGATCCAAATCACAAAGGTCATCTATTAGCAGAAGGCAGAAATTAATTTGGCTTTCCCTGGCATCTTTCCTACTCCGTGATCATCTAATACTTTGCATGGTCATAAGGTGGAGCCTTGGAGAATGGTCTGCATGCAGGCTGCGTATTAGAATGTCGCCACATTCTTAGAGCCAGCTTAAAACGCAACTTCAGACAAAGATTTATTGAGAGAAGGTGGCTGTTCATGTTTTAACTAGCATGCTTTACATTTAGTTGTCATTTAAAAAAGAAAAACTGGGTCTCAACTATTTTACTCACTAATATTCATAAAACAAAAGCTACACAAGTAGATCCATGGTGTATTTTTTTTCCCCTTTCGTCACACTGTCTTGTCTCCTCTGTCATTAGTTCAGCAACTTATCACTTCAAAACAGTAGGCCTAGGAGAGACAGTTGACACTTCCAAACTAATATTTGATTGTCGACATGGTTACTGTGACATCCTAGATCTAGATGGAATGTGTGAAGTAGATTCTCCCTCTGCCTTCCACTGGCTTCTCTTACAGAAATAACAGAACAGATTAAGAAAACCAAGAAGAATAAATAAAGGTGAAGAATCTGCTGATGCAGCCCTACATGAAGAATTGCATTACTTATTTTTAGATTTACGCTTAGAAGACAAAGAAATCTATCTAAGCCCCTGTCTGCCTGTATCTTTCCTTTAAGCTGTTAAAAACACATGCATATATATTCATACACACACATATATAATACACTTTGATGCAATATTATTGATGCAATCACTTTGATATTATTCTAGAGATGTACTTTTTCATTATCTCCTTTCAATTGATAACTTTTTTACTTTTCTTACACATGTCAAAACTTTTCACTTATAACCCAAGAGCTAGGGAACCAAAATCAGTACAGTTCTGAGTGTCTTGTGCGGTGATCCTAAGTAGCCCGTAAACACTTTCGTCAATATGTATTGATGGGATCCACAGGCACTCTGAGTGATCCCACTCTGGAAGGGCATAAACCCATGGCAAGTTGAGCAGGGAGGGAAGTGGTCCTGTGCTGTAGGCCAGAGCTGGTGAGGCAGTAACAGGATGCTCAGGGGCCATTGACAAAACGTCAAAGATTTCAAAGTTCTGACTAGCTCTCTGGTTAATGCCATGCTAAGCAGAAACATGACTTATTTCCTCCAAGGAACCAACAGACACGCAAACATACAGAAACAAACACGGATTATTTTTTTTCTCCTCCAGTTGCTCATTCTGCTTTCTCTGTCTCACATGCACCCGTGTGCACGTCTACATACACACACACACACACACACACACACACACATGGTCTACAGGGAAATTAAGCGGTGCCAACAAAACAGTGTACTGAGAAAGTTCTTGGATAAATTAACAACGCAATTACATTACATGACATGCCACAAGATGGATGAGGAAAACTTGGCTGGTATTATGTTCTGTTTTCAAATTGCAATTTATTTGAGGGTTTTAATGGATGCCTTATTAAAACATCTCGGCCCTGGTCAGGTTTCAGCATATGTCACAGTGGCCTGTGATTGATGACACCCTCTGCTGCTTCTCTTGCACATTTGCAGGGAATTTAAGCAAAGAGGGAATGAGCTGAGGCCCAGCTTTGTATTGATCGTGTGGAGGTGCACTGCCTGGGAGCACAGTCTAATAACATTCTCTTAGCTGAACTGCTTCACATGAAGGCATTTATTACAAGAACTAAAATGTTATATTGCTCAGAATAAAAGAATATTGTACAAACAAAAGAGTTAGCACTGAGCGTGGGAGACCGAGAGAGGCTATGGCGTGCTCTGAAACCATGTCTTGTTATCTTTCGGAGGTCACATTTTTAAGGGTTAATGAAAAAAACAAATAAAACTATGCTGAAAAGGGTAAAATGCTGTGAGCTTTATTTTTTCTTATTTCAATCAGTTATGTAATTGCTGAATTTCATGAGAAAAAAATGCCAGGTGAGGACTGAGGCAAGCAAAGTTATTTGGAAAATAAATATCAAAATTGATCTCAGGACATTGTTTGTAGCGCCATCTGAAATCTCTAATTTACATATGCCATAGTTAATTTTTTTGACAAGCTCCCATTAAAACAGTGAGAGCTATTTGTACCTAAGAAGTAATTGTACTCCCACCCAAACAATAGCAATTTGATAGATTTTTGTCATATTTTAATTATGAAAAGATTCTATTTGAGGTTTATCAAGCCTTTATGTTTATTGTCAAGAAATTTGTGTTTCATACTCCTTACTCAAAAAAGTATTATTCCAGTCACATATACGTCATATACACATGTACATCTAGTCATAGAAAAAAAAAAAAAGACTAGAAAGATACAAAATAAAAGGACAATGCTAGTTACCATTAGGTAAATACTAATTCCACTGTGCCTTTTTGTAGTTTAATTTTCTGTAATACATTACTTTTTAAAATCAAATAAAAAAGCATTTCAAAGAAATTTGTTATATCTCACTTTATAAGAATTATTAGGCAAATAAGTATTCTTGAAAGAGTCTAGAAAAAAATAATCAAGGAAAAGAATTCATATTTCAGTAATATTTGAGTCATTCTTGGTAAGCAGAATCTATGCATTGAACATTTTAAAAGGCATCAGTAGTAGTTGAGGCAGAATGAAAATATCCCTATGCAATACTAAAAAAAAAAAAATTTAAAAACAGAATAAGGAAAGAGTGTTGCATTTCCAGACTCTGGTAATGTTAAGGTTTGTCAATTTCAGTTCAAATGATTTTTTTTTTTTTTTTTGCTTGACCTGCTATGATTGCTATTATTTGAACTGCCACATTTATTATTTTGTTAGCCTTTGAGGGCCTATAAAAATCTCACCTAATTGTATTGGAATCATCTAGCATCACAGTCTAAGCCAAATAAGGTGAGAAAATGGCCAACGCTTTTTTCTTGAAATGGAAGGAAAAAATAGTTAAAGAATGAACAAACAGCAGAAACCAAAAATACTCTGAAAAGTCAGCTTTATGAGTCTCTCAAGAAATGGATGCAGAAAACATTTTTTAAACGTTGACAGAAATTGTTAAGTTGTAAAAATGGATTTCCTAGCATTGTCAGTTGAATGTACCTTCTAATGTACAAAAATTCCAAATTTACAGTCTTTGAATAGGTTGTGACAGCTTTGGTGGCATGGTGCTGTGCAAGAAAAGGGAAATGTTAGTTAACCTCCAAGGCCTCTTTTTCTCTTGGATTTTAGATTTCATGTTCCTCTTCTGTCTTCTCATGGCCCCTTTTCTTTTATGACTGAATGCTTAAATGTGTGTCAAAAGGGAATAACTTTCCATTTACCATGGAAGTAGTCATACAATATCAGAAACAATGGATTGTTTTGTTCCAGAATGAAGACCAATTTTCCAAATTTGGAAAATTATTTAACTTCAAGTCAATGAACATTTATTAAACATCATCTACCTGTAAAGCTTAAAACTCAACATTCAAAAAAGATCATGGTATCAGGTCCTATCACTTCATAGCAAATAGATGGGGAAAAACTGGAAACAGTGACAGATTTTATTTTCTTGGGCTCCAAAATAACTGTGGATGGTGACTGCCACCACGAAGTTAAAAGATGCTTTCTCCTTGGGAAGAAAAGCTATGACAAACCTAGACAGTGTATTAGAAAGCAGAAACATCACTTTGCTGACAAAGGTTCATTTACTTAAAGCTATGGTTTTTCCAGTAGTGTGTATAGATTGAGAGTTGGACCATACAGAAGGGAACACATGTAAATCCATGGCTGATTCATGTCAATTAAAAAAAAAAAAAAAGGCTGAACACCAAAGAATTGATGCTTTCAAACCGTGCTGCTGGAGGAGACTCTTGAGAGTCCCTTGGACAGCAAGGAGATCAAACCAGTCAATCCTAAAGGAAATCAACCCTGAATATGCAGTGGAAGGACTGATGCTGAAGCTCCAATACTTTGGCCACCTGATGTGAAGAGCTGACTCATTGGAAAAGACACTCATGCTGGGAAAGACAGAGGGCAGGAGGAGAAGGGGGTGACAGTGGATGACATGGTTGGATGGCATCACCGTCTCAAGGGACGTCAGTTGAGAAAACTCTGGGAGATGGTGAAGGACAGGGAAGCCTGGCATGCTGCAGTCCATGGGGTCACAAAGAGTCAGATACAAATTAGTGACTGACAACAGCAACCTGTAAAGCAGTGTGCCTGGCAATAGCACCATGATTCTTTGCCTCTTTGTGGTGATAACCAGCTTTAAGAAACAGGACCTTCTCACTGTAAATTGCCTACATCCACACACGCCACAATTTAGCTATCCATTAACCCCAGGCTAGAACTGATGCAATAAAATGACAATGAGCTACTGTCCCTAAAATGGTAAAGATGGAAACATGTATCAATAATTACACAGTTCAGCATTTGAGAAGAGCTATGGATGGGGAAAAAAATGCATTGTGTCTTTAGGATAATTCACATGTTGTATGTGAATTTTACACCAAGTGTCCAATAGCATAAAGGAGATGATGAGCTCAGAGTAAACATGAAAGGAATGCAATAGCACACCACAAATGTCAGAACAACATCGGGAGGCACTTGATGGTGCTATTTACAAGAAAAGAATTCCCTGATGATATGGGGAAGAGGATGTAGAAACATGGGACCAAGGGAAAAACAGACACACAAAAAATACAAGCGAATACAGAAGTAAAGAGGGAATGCACAGTACATCTTAAACTAATACAATATTCTATAACAACTATATCAATGAAACCAGAAAAAAGAATACTGCTTAGGACACAAAGTTTTCAAATACTGTGATTATTGAGTAACTTCTAGACTGAGATCCATATGACATATATAAAATATAAATGAGAAATGGAAACTCAGATTCCCGTATAGAAGCGGCTGAGTTAATATCACTGTCTGTCTCATAAAATGTTCCATCAATCACTCTCTTGTAGGGAATATTTATAACCCAAACTAACATACATGTGTTTCACTCATAACGTCTAAGTGAATCTGTGTAAGGGTGTTCATGGTGGTTGTATGCTATTCTCAAGTAATCCTTTGCATTTTCAAAGTCCCTATGTTATTTCAGATTCTTGGTTGCATTAGCAATTAATTTTAGCTAAATTAGTAGAATGTAATTTCTTGGTAAACTGTTAAGAAGCTCAGAGAGCCCATGAGAGGATAGGTAACAGAAAATGGGGGCAGGCAGATAAGCTGAGAATTGTCTGGTTCTAGACAACCTCCTTTCCATATCTGATGATAATTTTGCAAAGAATCCGCTGGTTCAGGGATGTCTCTTCATACCTCATAGGCCTTTTCACATTGTGGATAGGTTTTAAAAGGAGCAAAGAAGAGACAGTAACCTAATGAATGAGTGCTTTCCAAGCCTCTGCTTGCATTATGTTTACTTATATCCTATTGGCCAAAACATAAGGCTATAAGGTCATGTCTAGAGTCAGTGTGGAGGGGAGACACAATGGAATGGGTACAAAAAAGTGTAATTCACTGGGAGCCATTACTCTATTTATACATTCAGCTTCTGGCTTCCATAACAGAAGGGAAATACCTGTAATTTCATCCCACAAAGCTTACTCACAATGAACAAATAATGGAATAAAAGGGAATAGGGTGATATTAAGAAGAAAATGGGTAATGGATAGCAAAATAAATGATAAATGACCACCATGGAACCCTATTCAGACTTTTAAAGTGAAATTATCTGAATCCTTACAGACACTATTTCATTCCTCTGAAAATTCTGGGCTATAGCTAGGTATCATCCAGAAAGGATTCATGATTTTCCTAAATGATCAGCTTCCCCATTATATGCATGTGAACTTTTCAGACTAACCAAGAAAACTATGAATTATAATCTTGGTCTTTTTTTTTTTTTCTTGAACAAACTTAATAAATATTCCTCAACTGATTTAGGTTACATCTGTTCACATACCAATTTTTGTGTCTAAATGAAAAATAATAAAGCCAAATATGAAATGTATATTTTGAAAGAATCTCACTGCTCTATAAACTTGTTACGTGTCACACACTTTGTTTGCTTGGTAAATAACAGTAACTGTACATAACCACACTACTAAAAGGACACAGTGAAATGAAAATAAGTAGATATTTTCTGGCATTTTAGTGCACAAATGTAACCTCTTAACCTGCAGCATTCAAAGGTTAAATCTCAAAACCGAGTCCATTAACCTTTCTAAATGGTTGTGATATTAAAAACTGACTCTTAATAGCTATGGGTCATCATCTAATGCAATAACCATCAGCAATAAAGAGTTATGGATTAAGAACATTATCTATCTATAAAATGGTCATTTATGACACTTGTGCACAGACCATCTCTAAAATGCACAGATATCCATGACCAAGAGTTCAGACCTAATAATATACATTATGTGTTTATTAGTATAGTTAGATATTAGTGAGTTTTTAAGAGAAAAAGTCATTGCATTTATAAAAGGTTCATAGTATTTACTTCAAACATGAAACTAAAAGAAAAACATCTTCAAAATTACCTTTCATTGAGCTATAACTCAGGCAGGTGGAGCTAAAGAACTTAGATTGTTAAATAAAAATAAAAATAAGCATGTTTTGGTCTAGTGGCTGTGCCACAGGACAAATTTGGGCTCATCTACATAATTGAGGAACAGCCACTCACATGAAAACCTCCATGTCTTCTCATATAGATAATCGTTCATTTGAATTGAGCTGTATTTTGTTTCTTATAACTTAGACAATTAATCCAATATACACTTACACAATAGTTACTATGTATCATCACCAAGGTATGCTATGTTTGAACTTCATAGTTATGAATAAAACTTTGATTTAACAGGGACTTAGCCTCAGTAAATATTCTTAAAGACCAACAACAGTGCCTCAAAATACACTCTTACTTCTGCAAAAATAGACCCACAAAATTAACCCAAGTTAGCGGTATTTTCTAACGTATCTACTATATTAACCTGTGTTTTGTCTTCAACCTTACAAAAGCAAGAGGAAATGTATTGATGGCTGAAATCACATTGGATCCTGTTCTTTGGAGGAGAAAGGCAAAGATACAGGAAAAAAAATGGGAATTTAGGGTGCTTTGCATCTTACTAATCTTTAAAAAAATATGAGAACATTTTCATTTTCCTGTGTTACATGAAATTTGTTTATTTGGATTTCTCCCTCTATACTTAGTGAACAGTTTATATCTTCATTAGAATTATATGACTATTGGGTACATAATTAATGCCCCTTGTGCATATTATTTTTATTTTAAAATCCAAAGTAGCAATGAAATAAGAGAATGCCAGTGTTCAGAAAAACAAGGTGCAAATTCATTAATAGGGATCTGCTGTTTATGTTAATTTTTCTAAAATGTATAAAAACACACTTACAAGCAACTTATAAATATGCATTTTCTACCCAGAAGAGCAATAAACAGGTCATCTTTAATAATTCTTAATTTTAAAAGCTGTATTTTTTTCCTGCCCCACTGCTTCTAGGAATCAAAGTTCTGATGAATTAGAACTTGGGCCTGCTCTAAAGAGGCAATAACCTCTTGGTCAGTGAAGATCTTTATCTTCATGATCTAACAGATCATCTAAGCCATATACTTTCATCCGAGAGTCCCTCAAGAAACCTCTTGCCAACATCTTTATGACTGTCTGGGCTAGGGTAACAGATATCTAATCTAGGATTAATAAATAATGTGTAAGGCTCAGAAAATTTTTGTCAAATTAAATTACTAAAGCAAAACCTCTCTTGTACTCCCCCACCCATAGTTCACCCCTAAATTATTATTATGGCAATCTCAGGTCAGGATATTTCAGACCAATGTCAAGAAACTAAAAAAATTCTTCAGGGTTAAATTAGTAAGTAATATGCCATATTCAAATTGCTTAGGTGATAGAAAAACAGTCTATAAGACCTACTGAATCCATAATAATCATAGAAGCATAACTTTTGATTTTTGTTTCCTCTTATAGAAGCCTAAATATTTATTTGGCATGCTAGACTATAAGCTCCTTGGAAGAGTGATTTATATCTTATTAACCTTTTCAGCCAGCATGTATAAAATAGAAACCAGAGCTTCATGAATGATATTTACAAGTTGACAACAACAAGTATCAAGCATCATGTAGTTGAATGTTCACTATATTTCAGAGAGTTAAAGCTCTTAAAAGTATCTCCAAATCATATTCTCAATAGAGCAACCAAGTACAAACAGAGTTGAAGCAGACAGATTTCTTTCTTTTGGTAAATTTCCTTAGAATCTGTCCTGTAATGTGGTTAGTTTGCCAGACTGCTTTCACCACAGGATGTTAAAACAACAAAATAATCAACCAAACTATGTTAACCAGAGTCCCTAAAGGCATATATTTTATGAAATAAGTAGAAGCAATGCAATTTCACAATAAGTATAACATCATTATAAATTCTTCTGTCAGCAATTCTAATTCTCAAAAGGTGCCTTGTGTATTATCTCTTTATTCAAATATCTAGACTTCTGTAGTTATCCTTGGACTTTTTATAATAATCCATTGAGATTTCAGATATGTTGTTTCTCCTATTTTTTTCTATTCCTGTTCCTTTATCTTCTTCATCTCCTTTACCTTTCCTCTTATTCATCTCCCACTCCCCCCTACACTCTCCTTTGCTTGTTGAAAAAAAAAATTACTGATAGTATGATAGATACCCCATTTCTCCATATTTCATTTCCTCAAATGCTGGGCATCCAACAAGTTTTATTCCAACCACTGTCAGCTGGATCGTTAACCAGGCACTGATATAGAGGGGAAAAGGAACCTGCTTTATATGAAGCATTAGCTTAAAGAGCAATGTACGTCAATCATTTTTTGTTGTTATTTAACTCCATAGAGGAGTATTCAAAATAATCACCTTTGTAGGATACTTACTTGTCCCAACAAAAAAAGATACCACAAGAAACAAAACAAACAAACAGAAAGTTCATACTTCTCTTCTGAAGTTATATTTAGGTACTATGACATGTTTATTTTTAAAATACATTTTGTTAAATAATTCTTTAGATAAATGTGAGCATTTTTATTTGAAAATGGTTCAGGGAATAAGTTGAATAAAAGGCAGGTTTTAGACTTTACCATAAGTCAGAAGTAGAGAATAAAGATTATGAGGATCTTTTCCACTAGGAAGCTCCTCCCTAAGAGGACTCAATTATAGAAATAACAAAATGGAACTGTAACAGAGAGCATGATCCCCTTCCATCTGCTTCCAGTTGGATCTCCCCCAAAATACCATAGATTAATGCATTGCAGTTCACCAATCTCAGTGAAGCCTGCCTGATTTGCCACAGAACAAAGGCCCAGAAGTTCACAGAGTCTTATCCACCTTTCTGACTTGTTTACTATTTTCTATCCTTACTCCCACTGTTCCTCATTCCAGCACCTAAACAGCACAGAGCACATGGAGGCATTTAATCAATACTTACTAAGAAGACAGAAGGAATAGATGGCAAACTTTAGCATGTTCCCTATTCATCCTCTCTCCACAGATGCAAGGGGAACAGGACTTAGGATACACATGAGGATATTAAGCATCTCAAATGAAATATCCAGTACACACTGAAACTCCCTCTATCTTTTCCTCTCTCCAAATTATTTTTTAACCACTAATATCCTAGGAACTCATCATTACTTGGACTTTGGCATAAAGCCACTTATTTTCCTAGGAAAAATAATTCCTCTACTCCATCCTCATCTTCTCATGTTAAAATGTGTGTGTGTGTGTGTATTTCATTCCCTTTACTAGTAGTTGGTTTTGGAGTAGACATGCAGCCAAGCTGTAGATGATGGTATATGTCATATGTGCAGGGAAATAGTTTAGAGACATTTCTAGGAAAGGTTCAACAAAAATACACAAGATACAGACAGTTGCATTTTTTGCTCTAGTGCTGGTATATGGAGATATGATACTTGGGATTAAGTGCCCATCTTGAAACCAACAAGGATAACAGCTATACTGAGGATAGCAGAGTGGGAAAAGGAATAGAATCAGGATTCTTGCTAATGCAAATAAACTGCTGTATTACCCAATCCTGAGATTCTATACCTTCCGACTTAGCATATAACATTTTTTAAAAATTCCATCCTGTTTGGGATTATTTTGAGTTTTCTGACGAATTGTAACCTAAAACGTCCGAACATTCCTCAAAATGAATTTTAAAAATGCTCCTGACTCTGCACCTCTGAACCTAGGAATCTGGTTTCATTACTACAGCATCTGATCCTTATCTGAGGCCTTTAAACTCCTAGGGCTGCTTGGCAAGAGGCTTAAGCAATCATCTGAAAATCTTTAGTTACTGCTATAACAGAGATGGGATCTAGGATTTTAAGACAGAAAGAAATTCCTCTCTTCATTTTAGTTTGCCTTCTGATTTTCATTTTGTCACTTAAATTTCTTAAACCACTGAAATGATTTATTCTCTATAGCTTATAAAAAGGCAAAACAGCTAACTAACTTAAAGCATAGGCTCTGCAATCGAAGGTCCTCATTCAAATCTTATGATCTTCTCTACCTTGAGCAAATTGTATAACACATGTATTAAAAACGATTAAGGCCTCTGTTTCCCATCTGTCAGTGGGTATAATAGAAATTGCCTAACAATGTTATACCCGGAACATAGCTAGCCTTGACTGCAGTAAACTTATTCTATATTCATTAAAACTTCCATTAAATTTACCTTGACAGACAAGCTGCCAATAGACAGACTTTGGGAATGCTCTGGACAATCCAGACGGAGAATTATAGGCTTTGAAGGAATAATTCTGCATGGAAACATACCTACTTATTTGGAGCTTCATTAAGAATTGTGAACAGACTCTTGTGTCTTTCGAAAGAGATGGGAGAGAAAAGCCCTCTCTTGAAAAGGAGCGCTGATGGAGGGCTTCTTCACCTTTGTACTAGAAAAGACACTACTAATGAGCCCTGCCAAGCTGAGGTGAGAGAGCCAGGTTGAGCATCACCCAGAACCTCCCCTAAAGGGTGTGTGTTTCTTGTTATGTCTGTGAAGAGAGATGGAAATAGAACTTTTTTTTTTTACTTTGAGAAGCAACAAGATATATTGAAAGCTCTGCCTTTTCATTGATTTCATCTCATCTTTGATTTTTTCCCCCAGGTAATATAGTTAAAGATCTGACCACAAAATAGACAAAAGAATTGCAGAAGAGGGACTTTCCTCTCAAAATAAGCTTAAGCACCTAGCACAGAGGCAGAACTTAATAAAAAAAAAAAAAAATCATATAATGGATAAACATTTCCATACCTTCAATGCATCCTTCAAGTCTTAGAATATTTGTGTTTATTTGCAAATATGTGTTTCTGGGGTTTCAGGTCTCCAAATTCCAGTTTTGCATAATTTAAATTTCTAAACATTATGTAGATAATTCAATGTCTACATGTGGACTCCATAAGTCTACCTTTATGACACTGACACTACTTAAAGCAACATTTTCTGGTAGTAATGTAAAAACCTTGAATTTTAAATGTTTCCTTTAAGAATAATTGCCTGGTTTAGCACTGCAAATGTCTTGACAAGGCAATAAAGCTTTGTGACTTTACAGCCTTGTGCTGGAACAGCTATGCTATGGCATTTGGTGACCATTAGGCAAACTTAATTTGATAGCTTCCCTGTACTTGGCCCACTCCTACTTCACACCCACCAAGAGTTTAACAAAAAAAAAAAAAAATACTCTCAGAACTTTAGGACAATTTTTGAAGATTCCCATTGTTCCTTGAGTCCTCATCTCATTATTAAGTATTCAACAGTGCACCCTTGGAAGAGGTAATGGAA
This sequence comes from Cervus elaphus, assembly GCF_910594005.1. Lineage (NCBI taxonomy): Eukaryota > Metazoa > Chordata > Mammalia > Artiodactyla > Cervidae > Cervus > Cervus elaphus. The sequence goes on from NC_057826.1 coordinate 69,019,632, forward strand.
GCAATCATATTTGGAGATTAATTCCAGGGGTATGAGACAGTCATAAGTGGAGAATGGAGAAGGAGCCACAGAAAAACCAATAGCACCTTTTAAACTCTTGAAGATTTATGCTGTATTCATTATTTGGCATAGAAGATCATTTGTGCTTTTTACAATTATTAAATTCCCTCTTTGCACTGGGGAGAAACTGCTACATGTTTTGATATCTGCCTGTACCTTCAAGTAGTCTTTGAGGAGTGCTGTGTTAAATAGAAGTACAAAATCAAGCCCATGTGTTTTCTGACCTTATGGGAATTTGATATCTAAGTAAGCATGAACATGCATTAAATCATATTCTTGTCCAAATCTCCAAATCTCTTGAATTAAGAAACTGCTTCAGGAAGTCTTTTTGTTTTGTTTCTTTCAAACACTTTGTCTACATGGGAAACAAACCTCAGACAAAAGACTGGGGTCTTGCTCAGGGGAAAACTGTTAAAACACCGCACAGCAGAAGCGCTACAGAAACCCAGCATTTGCCTACCAGATTTCGCACAAGTCTCCAAGGCACGGTCTACTTTGTACCTCACCACTTACCCCTGTGATTTGATTTGGATGTATGTAGGCTGTCTAGGATTTTTATGTGTCCCCTTTTTTTTCTGATCATCTCTAAACTGTGCCCTTAAAAATAATAGCCTTTTAGAATCTCTATAAAACTAAAATTTATCTTCCTTACCTTATGTCCATTTTCTTCCAAAACACACATATCTTGTGGATTTCTTTATACAAAATAAAATGTTATCAGTTACTCTCAAATACAAAATAAACCCAGTTTACCCTAATAGAGTTATCTTTACAAAAAGAGCTTATTCTTAGTATGTAGATGGCTAATAAAGGAATGCACCTACAAGATACTTGGCCTCCCCTAGAATGCCAAGACTTCCAATATTTTTTTTCTTCTGAATTCTGTTAAACTAATTTTGTGTGATAGGCAAATATGTCCTCCACATGCTGGTGAATTAAAATTCAGCTTTCAGTGAATAAGATTAATTGCCTCTTCAGACAAAGCTGGATTTGCGCTCCTATTAGAGAAAGGGGAGGGGGGAGAAGCAAGGGGCAGGGTGCCAGCTAGACTGCAGTATTCAGTTACACGTGAAATGATTTGTAATTCTGAGTAATCACTTAGGACAAGCCCTTGCACCATTTTATCTATACATGACTCTAGGCCAAAGTCAATACTCATAGTAAAATAATGAGATGAAGCTAACTGAGCCCTTTTATTAATGCTCCAAGGAACAAATCTGATGCTTGAGTTTTTCCCCACTGAAAGTATCCACTTCTTCCTAAAAAATGAACAAGTGGGTCAGGATGCCCAGTAGCGGCCAGGGTACCTGCTTCAGAAGAAGTGTAAATAACCGGCTCTTCCCACCTTCCTCTTTCTGTTTGTGCACCAGGCTTCACCCGGCACAGGTGAAAGCACATGAATTTTGCATTACCTCTAGGCTCATTAAAGAGATCTGGCTCTCCCCTAATAGTTTTCCTGATTTGGGGGACACACACACACACACACACACACACACAGCATGATAAATCTTAAGAGAAACAATGCCCAGTACTTTTTTCTCTTCCTCAGCAGTCTTATAAAGAAAATACACTGTCGTAGCAAAGGCACAGCTTGGTAACAGTCAGCCTGCAACTGTTAGGGAAGTGAGATGCATAACCAGCTGTCCCAGTTTCCTGGAGATGGGGCACACGACGAGAAAGGGTGCTGGGAAGGAGGGGGGATGGAAGGGGTTGGGGAAATCCTTGACTGTAGCCCCCAAATTCCATTTCCACCTGTGTCACCACCTGTCAGGTAACCAATCGCAGTCAGCATCAAATGGCTCACTCACTAAATAATGGGCAGGGTATTACTCTACTCTGTGCTTATTGAAGACTGTTGTTTTCTAGGACTTGGAGAAATAATCTAACTTACATGAGTAAAGTATTTTTCTTTTTTAATTAGAAAAACCCAGTAGAATATTTCCACTTTTCACAGAAAAAAATAAAAAAATGGAACCAACTTTTCTTAGGCAAAATCATACACATGTACTCCAAAATAAAACAACATAGGTATAACAGAAGAAAGGGAACAAAAGGTACCTGCAAATTCCAAGTTTGTCTCCTCTTAGCTTGGTGATTCTTTCATGTCCCTTATATCTCTGAGCACAGTCTTCTCATCTATAAAAGGAGGATTACACTTACAGTCAAATTGTGAAGAGTAATACTTAGTTCAACATCTCACACATAAACACAATTACTCATATTCCTCCCTCTCTTGGATTATTCATGTTACAGGGGGTGGGAAATAGTGATATAAACAGATCATAGGCAGATTTCCATGAAATTACTCCTTCCAACTTTTCTCTGATTAGAGCTTTCTGTAGAGGACCAATAATAGCTTTTTTGAATTCCATTTCTATTAGTATGTTTATTTGCTGTGCCCAAACCAACAAACATGAAATTTACCTCTAAAAAGCTTATATGAATTGCCAATCAAATGATCAGTCATGGACCACAGAGAAATTACTAAAATATTCAAGTATCTACCTATTGAGCACATATGAAATTCACATTAATTCTGTTTTCCCAGACTACAATGCAGTGTTGCACAGAACCTAAACTTGAAATTTTCTTTTTCTTTTAATGATTTCAAGACGCAAAGTTCCTATGACTAAATAGCTCACACTGTTCCGGGAGAAACATTCAGTCTAACGAGGACTCAAGGAACACAACACAAACATACACACATTCACATGAACACACACAAAGCAACTCGAAAAGAGCATTTAGGTAGAAGACACAGCACATATGAGGTTACCAACATTGAAGAAAGCTTGACATTAGGAGGGGGGCTGCAAAGGTTTTGGCATACCTGGAGTGCAGAGAATAAGTGGAGGAGTGGAAAGAACTGAGACCCAAAAAGGCAAAAAGCCAGAGTCAGATGGTACTTAGCAGTAATTCTGAAGTGTTCGCACCTGATATGGAGGAAAGGCACGCTCACATTTTAGGTGAAGAAGAATCACGTAATGAGCTTGTTAAAAACACAGAGTCCCAACTTCCCTTCTGACTATAGTCATATATTGAACAGATGACATCAATGATAAATGTCATTACTATAAAAACTACCTAATTTGTAAGGAAATTCTGTTTCATGGATTAAAAATAATTGTGGTTGGAGAAGATCTCGGCATTTTTGCATTTTTCTTTAGGGCTTGTTCTACTTTCTGACTGTATTATGGGAATGCCATTAAAGTTTTGAGTCCTGTAATAAAAAAAAAAAAAAAAACACAGAGTCTAGGTCCTTCCACCATCAATTCCAACTCAGAAATCCTGGGGTGATTCCCGAGACTTTACTTCCTAACAGACTCTCCAGGTGATTCTGATGCAAGGGGATATGCAAAACTCTAAGAAACTGTGGCAGTGAATGCACTAGGAGTCATTTTATCAGAAGAGTGATGCAATCAGATATATGGTATAAGAAGATAAACATCTCCCAGAGAAAGATAAATTGGAGGACATGAAGACTGGAAGGATGAGCATAATCCAATCATGAAGCTTTTTCAGTGGGGCAAGTGAAAGTGAAAGTCACTCAAGTCGTGTCTGACTCTTTGCAACCCCATGGACTGTACAGGGGTTCTCCAGGCCAGAATACTGGAGTGGGTAGCCTTTCCCTTCTCCAGGGGATCTTCCCAATCCAGGGATCAAACCTAGGGCTCCTGCATTGCAGGTGGATTCTTTACCAGCTGAGGCACAAGGGAAGCCTTCAGTGGGGCAGCAGGGAAATAATAAGACCACTGAACTAAATACCATTAGATAAGAATGCAGGGAAGAGGTAACAAAAATTTAGTAGGGCCCAGTGTCTTACAGGTTGGAGAAGGGAGGAATCTAGCATGACTTCCGATTTTCCGTTTTGGGTTCAGCTCTAGATGACTATGTTTGTTGAAATGAATTATATAGGGAGATGAGTAATTAAAGAATATGCATTAAATTTTGGATACATCAGGTTTAGTAAAGTGGTTAAAAGCGTGGGCTTTGGGGTCAGATAAGCTGGGTTTGAAATCTTATTTTGCCACTGAATTTCTATGTGATGTGAACAAGTTGCCTTATCATTCTGATGTCAGAGTGAGGCAAAATTAAGAATTCTGTTAAGTAAATCAGTTAATATAGGAATACCTTACCACAGCACCTGAACGTGATTAACAAATGTTAATAACATTAATAAGTATTATTAATTTTAACATCATCATCACTAGCTAGCTGGAGATATTCCATAAACAGATAAAAATATCATACAGATGGTTGTGAAAACTTTTTTTAATAGATAAGATTATCCAGAGAGAGAAACATTTGAAGTAGTAAGAACTAATAGGATCCAGGAGAATACAAATACTTTAGTTGACAGATGAACACAATAAAGCTGAGGAATAGTTATGCAAAAAGAAAGCAGAAGATATTATAGATTAAGGGTGTACAGCAACTTAAGGCAGAGGAAGCTGTCAACAGTATCACATGATTCAGAAAAGTTAGGTGAAAGTCAAAAAGTGTCCATTGTATTTGACAAATGGGAAGACACTGATGACCTTAACTAGAATGACTTTAGTGACTTGGGCAAAAGTCTCTTTTTTTAGGATGTGGAAGAGTGAGCAGGAGCTGAGAGAATAATTAAATTGTGTAACAGGAGAAACAGGAGAGTCGTCATTAGAAAAAATTTGAGTTTTCTTTTTTAATCTGTTCATCATCCTGGAAGATTTCCACATTTATGTGGATGACCCATTCAGCACCCTTCCTTAATTGACATGAGCACATTTTCCAACTTAGAGAAATGACTCAGTGCAGAGGAAAAAAAGAATCATTGATGGAGGAGAGTCTAAGGGGTGATAGTAAAAGATGAAATAGGAAAAAAAAAAAAGTTCTAAGTGGGGCCTAGTCTTGAACAATAAAGGGAAACATCTTCCCTTGTCCCTCAAAAGAAAGACTTAAACAAATGGCCAATATTCTAGAAGTCTGAGGTAACAGTATATAAAGACGATTATATTCCTGCCAGAGAATATCAAGTTTTTCTATAAAATTGAAGGAAAATCTCTGATGAAAGTGAAGAGTCTATCCCGAGAGGTGGGGTAGGCACTAGAGGGGAGAGCTAAAAATTTGGAATAAGCAGCAAGGAACAAAGAAGTTGGCCAAGGATGTAAGAGCCACCAGGCAGCATGAGGCACATGGTGGTCTGTGAGCTTAGCATTTGGTTTTCTCTCACTCTCTTAAAAGTGTGGGTGGTTGTAAGACCAAAGAAGATGGACTGTGGACTTAATTTGCATTTTACAGAGCAGATGTGATAGAAGCACAAGGCAATATGAAAAGGGTGTTGGAGACAACGGCGTTATAGTACTGTAGACCGAGTTTGAAAGTGAAGCAAGTGGAGGTGGAGAGAAGCTGTTACTCTGAGAGCAGACTGAGCACTCCAAGGAGTGGCAGGCTCACTCGGGTGGAAGAACAGGCCGAGAAAGCAAAAAATAAGGAAAATGACGGATCAGAGTATAAATTAAGGGTAGATCATTTCAGAGGTAAAGTAGTCTCAGATATTGATAAAATTGTGTGCGTGACCATGGACAGGGCTGACATTTGAACCATTTCATGACAAGTGTAGATAGATCAGGCTGCCCCTGAAATGGGAGCTGTGTCCTGCTGTTCCTCTGAATCAAGGATCTTCCCTTTATAGCTGGGCTGTGGAGGGTTCTGGAGAGGTCCCAGAGGACCAGAGGGGCATGGCAGATGGGTAGGGAGCATTGGGCAGACAGTGTTTAGCATCTAGTACACAAGGAGATATAAGAAAGCCTTCCTCAGTGACCAACATGAAGAAATAGAGGACAAAAATAGAATGGGAAAGATTAGAGATCTCTTCAAGAAAATTAGAGATACCAAGAGAACTTTTCATGCAAAGATGGGCACAATAAAGGACAGAAATTGTATGCCCTAACAGAAGCAGAAGATATTAAGAAGAGGTGGCAAGAAAACACAGAAGAACTGTACAAAAAAAGATCTTAAAAAAAAAAAAAAAAAAAAAAAGATCTTCATGACCCAGATAGTCATGATGGTGTGATCACTCATCTAGAGCCAGACATCCTGGAATGAGAAGGCAAGTGGGCCTTAGGAAGCATCACTATGAACGAAGCTAGTGGAGGTGATGGAATTCCAGTTGAGCTCTTTCAAATCCTGAAAGATGATGTTGCGAAAGTGCCACACTCAATATGCCCCCAAATTTGGAAAACTCAGCAGTGGCCATAGGACTGGAAAAAGTCAGTTTTCATTCCAATCTCAAAGAAACACAATGCCAAAGAATGCTCAAACTACCACACAATTGCACTCATCTCACAGGTAAAGTAATGCTCAAAATTCTCCAAGCCAGGCTTCAACAGTACATGAACCACGAACTTCCAGATGTTCAAGCTGTTTTAGTTAAGGCAGAGGAGCCAGAGATCAAATTGCCAACACCCACTAGATCATCAAAAAAGCAAGAGAGTTCCAGAAAAACATCTACTTCTGCTTTATTGACTATGCCAAAGCCTTTGACTGTGTGGATCACAACAAACTGTGGAAAATTCTTAAAGAGATGGGAATACCAGACCACCTGACCTGCCACTTGAGAAATCTGTATGCAGGTCAGGAAGCAATAGTTAGAACTGGACATGGAACAACATGGTTCCAAATATGAAAAGGAGTATGTCAAGGCTATATTGACAATATTGTCACTGTGCTTATTTAACTTACATGCAGAGTACATCATGAGAAATGCTGGGCTGGATGAAGCACAAGCTGGAATCAAGATTGCTGGGAGAAATATCAATAACCTCAGATATGCAGATGACACCACCTGTATGGAAGAAATCTAAGAAGAACTAAAGAGCCTTTTGATGAAAGTGAAAGAGGAGAGTGAAAAAGTTGGCTTAAAACTCAACATTCAGAAAACTAAGATCATGACATCCGATCCCATCACTTCATGGTAAATAGATGGGGAAATATTGGAAACAGTGACAGACTTTATTTTGGGGGGCTCCAAAATCACTGCAGATGGTGACTGCAGCCATGAATTTAAAAGATACTGTTCCTTGGAAGAAAAGCTATGACCAACCTAGACAGCATATTAAAACGCAGAGACATTATTTTGCTAACAAAGGTCTGTCTAGTCAAAGCTAAGGTTTTTCCAGTAGTCATGTATGGACGTGAGAGTTGGACTATAAAGGAGGCTGAGCACCAAAGAACTGATGCTTTTGAATTGTGGTGTTGGAGAAGACTCTTGAGGGTCCCTTGGACTGCAGGAGGTCCAACCAGTCCATCCTAAAGGAAATAAGCCCTGAATATTCGCTGGAAAGACTAATGCTGAAGCTGAAACTCCAATACTTTGGCCACCTGATGCGAAGAACTGATTCATGTGAAAAGACCCTGATGCTGGGAAAGATTGAAGGTGGGAGGAGAAGGGGACGACAGAGGATGAGATGGTTGGATGGCATCACTGACTCAATGAACATGAGATTGAATAAACTCCGGGAGTTGGTGATGGACAGTCAAACCTGGCGTGCTGCAGTCCATGGGGTTGCAAAGAGTCAGACATGACTGAGCGACTGAACTGAACCAAACTGAACACATATATATTACTATTTCATCAGTTAGGGTGTACTGGCCCTGAACTGGGTGACTGAAAAGGAGTAATGATCAAGATCATCAAGGTAGAAGTTAAGAAAGGGTGCTGAATGGGTCATGTACATAAATGTGAAAATCTCTGGGGTGTTGAACAGATTTGATTCAAGAAAATATCTAGGGGAGGCCTTAATTATTTGATGAACGCAGGTCACTGCCCTGGTAATTGATAGAAAATATTCATGAAGAAAAGATGAAAACAGCATAAGTTAATGCATGGAAATTTTAAAAAGTCAGCAATTTCCAAATATTTTTTTTAGGGAAATCAATGATCTGTAAGAAACAACTTGAAATTTAGGAAATTGATTTTTATCTTGCTTAGAAATGTGGGACTCAGGAGGAATGACTCAAGATACTTGCTTTTGGTCTTACTTTTCCTTCTCCCAATGCATGGGCCCAAATCTGAGGTTTACTTTCTGCCTCTCAGCCTGGAATATCTGGCTATTGTTCATGTCAACTCCCATGTCATGTAATTTTTAATGCCTGCCCCCTGTCTATATAGGTAGACACTGTCATTATTGTTTGGCAATCCAGATAAAATGGATTATGAATATATTTATTTGATTGTCATTTGGAGGCTTTCTATTTGCCTGTTGTCTAAAATGAGACCATTTGAGCAGAGGCTTGCTGGAGTTTGGGAGTAATTATTGGAAACAGAATTCCAACCATGTAGGGTACTTCCATTGCAGTCTTTCTTCTGGTTTTTTTTTTTTTTTTTAATTCTCAGCTTCTTGTTTAAATCTAAAGTCATTTTTAGATGTTTTGAAGCTACCCAGCTGGCCCATCTCCCTCATCTGCAAACCTAGAATCTCTTAAATTTAGAGAACAACTTTGTGCCTTGTAAACCCAAGCTAGTTATTTACTAGGCAAGTTTTGGCAAAGGTTTCTGATAAGTTCTCTCAGTTTCCCTACATGGAAAAATATCCATCATTTACCCTATCATTCTCCTGAAACTGTTAACAGACTTAACAATTTAAGCTACTGTATTAAAAAGGAACTATATTTTTAAAGTCAAAATAAAGCTGGTGTGACTGCAAAATTGGCGTTCTTAAAAGCACGTTATTCGAGTGTCTATGATGTTGCTACTATAAGTGGTTAGAATAATTTAAAATAAGTTTTTATTGTAAATTAGAGTATATAAACATTTAAACCCTATTTTGAGTGAAAACTGATCTATTGGAAGGATTTTCTCATTTAGCAAATGTCTATTTTTCTACAACATAAAGATAAAAGGAAATATTTGTATTTAGGCTGTAAAACTAAAATATATATATAGATTTGATACATAGAAATGTAGTTAGTAGTAAAAAGTGAGTGTTTTTTCTATTAAAATAAAACAACTAATAACTCTTGATATTCCACTGAAACATGTTATTAGAAAAAGAGTATCTCAAAACCCTGCATGCCTTTTTTTCCCACTTCTTTGTCTTTGAATAACTTGGGAAGGAAACCGCAACATTTTATTTGATTATTTAAGAGTTCCCTTTGGAGTGGAAGTAGATAGGGTTTGCTATCACTATGATAAATAAATAATTTGAAGGTTTTCTATGTCCAGATAAAATTCTAAAATCTGATAAGTGGGTTTCATTTTATCTCTTGTTATTTTAGTAGTGGAAAGCCTGGTTCTTTTCTTCCCCTCAGTGGCCTGCATTCCTCCCAAGATTGCTCCCCCCAGGCTCTCCTGTGGTTTGAGGGATGTATCTAGGATCTCATCAGCCCTTTTAATCTGACTGCCATTCTGCATCTTAATCCCTGCCCCTCAGTCCTCTCATTAATTGGGAAGTATGGCAGTTTCTTATCCTTCTCTCCATCTCCTAAAATCATGCTCAGTCCATACAGCACAGGAATTACATTAATAAAATTTCAGATTATAGATCTGCCTCATTATGAAAATGTGTTTGGTGACACTTTTCTTCTGACAGTCAACAACAGAAGAGTCAGTAAACAAGCTTATAGCTGTGTATGCCATTTAGCATTGTGATGGTTGCTAGTGACGGCTGAATGCTTTATAAAAAGGTAAATGGAATTCATCAGTTCATTTCTTAATTTTTTAAAAACAAATATTTGCTTAACACCTAAAATATGCCAGGAATTGGGCTAGGCATTAGGAATACAGAGATGAATAAACATGTTCCCTGCCTTCAAAAACTCACAGTCAAGTAAAAAGACAGTCATGTAAATAAATTATTATAACAGAGTATTACAAAAAAAATAATTAAAGTATAAAATTCCATTTGGGCACAGAGGATGGTGAACTAACCAACTAAGTGGGAGGTTTGGGATGGTCAAGTTGGATATCACACAGAAGATAATGTTTGAACAGTTTTTGAAGGAAGAATATGAGATAATAGAAGGAAGCCATTTCAGGCAAAGATTTATACAAAGGCCCAGAAGAAAATAACAACACCATGACACTGTTATACAGCTGTCTGAGTTTGGCATACAAAGAACATAAGATGACAACTGGCATATTGTTGAATTTGAACATTTTAAATTCCTGGAAGGAAGCAATGCCATTTGTTTTCAGTACCAGAATCTCCTCAACTTAATTTGTCCCTGAAGTCCCAGGGTAGTGCAGAAGGACACAGGTACAGCTCCTAGAATCTTAGAAAAACACATCAGATTCATGATGCTTTCCTGGGACAGGTAATGTGATCTTTCAAGCCTGATTCAAAGGAGTGCCTTTGATAAAGAAGTAAAAAGTAAAGGAAACTTTTTCCAAGATAAAATAAAATGTATACTATCCTTGCAGAGCCCTATCAGAGCATAGAACAGAATTCATAGCAGCTCAGAGAAACGTAATATATTCCTAACAGAGATCATGATCAACAACTATACCAGAAGCAAAACCATTCTTTTAAAGATATTCTTCTCTTACTACACTTTGTATTCTTCTGGACCTTTCCCACTGTGACATGGTCCTCACTGAGAACTCCAATCCTTTGTCCTCATTGCTTCACTTCTATGAAGCAAACCTCAGGAATTCACTTCCCTCTTTCAATAACTCTTGTTCCAGAAAACTTCCTTATAATGACTCTTTTGCAAATGTCCTCTGAGCTCTTTCTCCTTCCATCATATCCACTTTGCAAACTCCAGTGGTGAATCCAACAAGGCATTTTCTCTGAGCAGCATCCACAGAAGTAAGTACTGCTGGACAAAAATGTTACAACAGAGAAGATTGTGATCATGGCTCACTCATGGTCACCAGCCTCGAGTGGTCCTCCAACAGAGACTGAAGAAGTCTTCCACTCATCACCACAGTGACTATTCAGTACCTTCTCCATGCCCCTCCAATTGCCCCACTCCCTTCTGTTCTGAGTAGATAACCCAACTTCATGGTTCACTGGAAATATGGAAACAAGATAATAAACACTACATCAGCTTCTTATGACTAAATCTGCATCTTCAGTCATCTACTCATCCCCTTCTTTTTATTACAAAGGAGGAAGTAACCTTTCTTTAAAAATTTTGTCTTTTTCAGTGTTTCAAGTAACATTTTAAAAAATTAAACCCAGGATCACCACTATTACTTCCCAAGGCAATCTCGCTTATATTCCCACCATTCCAGCTCTTTCTTGGATCACCAACCTTTTATATCACCAAACCAATTCTTGTATTACTAAAGCTCTCAGTTACATTCAAAATTCTTTTGCACTTCTCCCTTTCTAAAAAAGCCTCTTTGCTTCTGCAGTAGTACATCTCCTGCCTGTTTTGTTCCTTTGGTTCTTCCTTTTTGGATCCAAAGCAGAGCCTAAGATGAGGATTTGTGTACAAGTAGGCTTCCCATGTAGCGCAAATAAAGAACCCGCCTGCCAATGCAGGAGTCATGGGTTTGATCCCTGGGTCAGGAAGACCCCCTAGAAAAGGAAATGGCAACCAGCTCCAGTATTCTTGCCTGGAAAATTCCATGGACAGAGGGGCCTAGTGGGCTATAGTCCGTGGGGTCACAAAGAGTCTGACACAACTGAGTGACTGAACACACACACCATTGAGAGGTGATCCAAGAACACAGGTGTCCCTAGACTTTGTAGAGTAAGATAGGCAAAGAGGCTAAAGTGATAGAAATGTATTATCAAGATCTACATAGTAGGAAAGAGGGACAAAAAGTTTAATTCCTCTTAGGCCTCCTAAGAAGTATACAGAATGCTTCTTAATTGTCTAAAAAATTTTGCTGTTTCTTCTTTCTACCTATTATTTAATTTTTATGTTCCTCATAATTCAGTCCTGGGCCACCTTCTCTTTCCACTTTGATATCCCTTCCTAGCAATCTCAGACATTCTTATGCTATAAATAGCATAAAAATATTTATAATCCCTAGACCTTTATCTATAATGTAGATTGCTATTCCAAGTACAGCTTAAACATATTTTCTCCATTTGGAGGCTCATCAGATATCCTACATTTAGGATTCCCCAAATAATCTCTTATTTCCCCACTTCTGGCCCAAATCTGCTGCTTCTTTAATTTTCTACACCTTAATAAGTGGCACTTCCAAATGGAAGTTATACAATTTAAGTTACACAAATTGTATACAAGTTATATAACTGAATAACAAAGTTATTAATTAACTTTAATTAACTTTATTAATTAACAAAGTTATTCAGTTATACAAATGCAAACCTGGAAGTCATCTGACAACCGCCTTCCTCTCCCTGCATGCATGCATGCATTCGTGCATGGAAGCTCAGTCACTCAGTGGTGTCCAACTCTTTGCGACCCCATGATTGAAGCCCACCAGGCACCTCTGTCCGTGGAATTTTCTAGGCAAGAATACTGGAGTGGGTTGTCATTTCCTACTCCAGGGGATCTTTTCCACCCAGGTATTGAACCCATGCCTCCTTTGTCTCCTGCATTGGCAGGTGGATTCTTTACCACTGAGCCAAATTGTAGGGGTTTCCTCTCCCTACCTACATTCAATCCATCATCAAGTTCTATTAATCCTACTGCCAAATTATGTCTCAAATTTGCCCAAATTTTATCATCCTCATTTGACTACCACAAGGGTATTCTTCCATTTTTGCTTTCCTCCAAGCCACTCTGCACAGAGTAGACAGATTGATCTTTCAAAAATGTAAATCAGATTTTATTATTCCCCTGCCTAAAGAATGTGTCTTCATTTTATCTTTAAGTAGATCACAATTTGCACTAGTTTTCTTGGAGCAAGTCCTGATTTGTTCCAGCTTAATTATTAGCAGTGTTTACTTTCATTATCCAAAGGGCTCCATTTCGGACAATAAATCATATGGTCACCCTCCTTTTAAGTATAAATCCTGTAATTAGACTTACTTCAAACTCATCTCATGTTATTACTAGCCACCTTGCAAGCACCCATTATCTTCTGCTTTAGGGCCCTTGCACATTCTGTTCCCTCTGAGTACAGTATAGTCTATTAGATCCTCCACTTGGCTAATATACTCTTTCAGAGTTCACTTAAGGTCACCTTCTTCTGTCATATAAATCATTTCCACTAGGACATTTCCTTGTTTTTTGTATCCTCCCACTTTCATTTTTAATTTAATTACAAATTTATTTGTACATTCATTAGTTAGTGCATACATTCCCCATTAAATACTGAGCATGTGGGCAAGAAAACATATTTTCCACTTAGTAACATATATTCTGGCACAGCTCTGGATCCCACTGTGGGTGTTCTCTAATATCCTTAAAAGGATGAAGAGCAGAGGAGAGAGAGATAGCCATCAAGGCCTTTTAATACACCTACGGGCATCTTATCTTTGACAAAAGAGGCAAGAATATAAAATGGGGCAATGAAAGCCTCTTCAATCAGTGGTGCTGGGAAAACTGGACAGCTATGTGTAAAAGAAGGAAATTAGAATACTTCCAACACCATACACAAAGATACACTCAAATGGATTAAAGACCTAAACGTAAGACCAGAAACTATAAAACTCTTAAAGGAAAACATAGACAGAACACTCTTTGATATAAATCACAGCAAGATCCTCTATGACCCACTTCCTGGAGTAATGGAAATAAAAACAAAAACAAACAGTGGGACCTAATTAAACTTAAAAGCTTTTGCACAGCAAAGGAAACTATAAACAAGGTGAAAAATCAACCTTCAGAATGAGAGAAAATAATAGCAAATGAAACAACCAACGAAGGATTAATCTCCAAACTATACAAGCAGTTTATGCAACTCAGTAACAGAAAAACAAACAACCCAATTAAAAAGTGGGCAAAAGACATAAACAGACATTTCTCCAAACAAGACATAGAGATAGCTAATAAACATATGAGAAGATGTTCAACACTGCTTGTTATCAGAGAAATGCAAATCAAAACTACAATGAGATATCACCTCACAGCAGTCTGAATGGCCATCATCAAAAAAATATACAAACAATAAATGCTGGAGAGGGTGTGGAGAAAAGAGAACCATCTTGCACTGTCAATGGAATATAAATTTATACAGCTACTATGGAAGATAGTGTGGAGATTCCTTAAAAAAACTAAGAATAAAACCACCGTATGACCCAACAATCCCACTACTAGGATTGAGGAAACCAAAATTGAAAAAGACACATATACCCCAATATTCAGTGCAGCACTATTTACAATAACTAGAACATGGACGCAACCTAGATGTCCATCAACAGATGAATGGATAAAGAAGCTGTGGTACATATATACAATGGAATATTACTCAGCCATAAAAAGGAATGTATTTGAGTCAGTTCTAATGAGATGGATGAACCTAGAGCCTATTATACATAGTGAAATAAGTCAGAAAGAGAAAAACAAATATTTTATACTAACACATATATATGGAATCTAGTAAGATGGTTCTGATGAAATTGTATGCATCAGTGGAGACACAGGCATAGAGAACAGACTTATGGACACATTGCTGGGGGGTGGGTGTAGAAGAAGAGGGTGGGATGTGTGGAGAGAATAACATGGAAACTTACATTACCATATGTAAAATAAATAGCAGATGGAAATTTGCTGCGTGACTCAGGGGACTCAAACTGGGGCTCTGTAACAACCTAGAAGGGTGGGAGGGGAGGAAGGTGGGAGGGAGGTTTAGAGGGAGGGGACATATGCATGCCTATGGCTGATTCATACTGACATTTGGCGGAAACCAACACAATTCTATAAAGCAATTATCCTTCAATTAAAAAAAAACTTTTTTTAAAAACTAAAATATATATATATATATATACACCCATTTCCTAAATATGAATAAATACAAAGCCTCTTCTGCACTCTAACCTACTAAGATGCAGTGAAGATGTTGAAAGAATCATATATGAGGTGTACATAAAATTTTCTAGTACTCTGTGAAAATGAACAAAATCATTTAAACTCAATGGAGACTAGTTCTACATAGGCAATAGTTTAAAATGCCTTGATCAATAGAGGAACTATATTAGCTCTCTAAAAACAAATTAAATAAAAGTATAACATACCTAATGAAAAATTTAGCTTAAAACAAAAGAACATTTATATGAGAATACATACCAAATTAGCTCTCTGATTAAGGATCATAGATTGATGAAGTCTTAGAGGTCTGGACATGAGCTAGCTCAATTCTAACATCTTGCAGAAAGGAAGCTGAGACACACAGACCAGAGATGAAGTTATAAAGTCCACAGTAATGAATTGTCTCCCAAATTACTGCATAATTATACAGGTCTTACAAAAATATGTATTCTATAGTGACTAATACAAAATCTTAATAATGCATATGTCTGCAGAAATGAAAATAAATATACTAGGTCTATGAGAAGATGATTTGTATACTAAGAACTATCTTCTTCTGCTTTCTCCCTCTCATATGAGGGAGAAATTAAGATGTCATGGTGAAAATAATACACATTCAGATTTGTAGAAGCCAGTTGAAATGTGAATTATTAAATTACACTTCAAAGCATTTTTTAAATGAAATAATGTATCAACTATTGTCATATAATTAATGAATTACTTTATTTTTTTTAATTAAAATGTGTTCTTAGATTTCTCCCCTTTGATGGCTTTTATGTTTTGCTTTATGAAGAAAATATCTCTATGTAAGAGATTCTAACAATGAATTCATAATCTCTCACTCAGTTTTGAGCCTTTAAAAACTGACACATATTTCACAGAGGGGTAGTTGCTTTAAACAGTTTGGCTCTAGGATCATGTACTGGCTACTTCCTTTGCCATAAGAAAAATCATGGATCTTTTACAGAAAGCTCACTCCGTTTGTTTTTCAAAACAAAAGTCACTGATTCATCTTCCCACCCTGGATAGAAAGGTCATATTTAAGAACTGTGATTTCTGTAGAGAGCCCGCATCACTGCAGTATGGCAACATGTAAGGCTACGATGGCGGG
The DNA here is from genome assembly GCF_910594005.1 of Cervus elaphus. Classification (NCBI taxonomy): domain Eukaryota; kingdom Metazoa; phylum Chordata; class Mammalia; order Artiodactyla; family Cervidae; genus Cervus; species Cervus elaphus. The sequence continues at coordinate 69,035,677 of NC_057826.1, forward strand.
ATTAACTCACGGGTGTGAGCAACACTGCTGTATGCCAAGATAAACATCCCATTGTAACTTCTAAGAGTGTTCTGAGAGGGCAAACATTTTCCAAACAGACATTCTGTGCCCTAACAAATTCCTCTCTAAATTCTTCTGACCAAATCCAGATTTAGTGACTCACAGATCTTATGCACAGTATATTATTTAATTCCAGAATGTAAATATTGCCTGCTAACTCTTATGTTGTATACTATATTTAATAAATATTAAAATGATGTTGCATGCCTAAGTATGAATATTAAAGAATGCAAGCACTTTCAGTGCATATTAAGAGTATAATTTCCATTGAATAAAAATACCTGTCAAAGAGCCTCAATAATACGACAAATAAATGGAGTGGAGAGATAGATATGGAAGAAATGATTCCCTCATCAAGACTCTCCAATATGTGACATTATTTCTAGGAAAACGTACGTAGAATATTCTCCACCCCAGAAATGTAAGCCAGTACTTAGCAGTTATGTGAACAATGACTTTGAAGGCTGTTAAGAGCCCTATGTGAGGTTTTCATTACAAAGACCCTATTTCAGATATGTCAGGTCTAACTTGGAATTTGTAATTGTTTCTATTGAAGTTCAGGGCTTGACTTCTTTTCTTGCGCACTTTGGCTTCCCTTGTTTAGGGGGGAAAGTGACTAATGATGCCCTGGAAATGATTAACTTAAAAAGAAACAGCTAAGAGTATTTGATCCTCCTTTGATGAAGTGTGAACACTGCATCCCTTTCCACCCCTAAAAGGAACCGGACTAAGCTAGCTCTGAGGGAAGGAAGAGGGTGTTAGCAGAGGGAACAAAAAGAATGCATTTGTTACTGTTCCTTTATCTCAGAGAAGCTATTTCAAGTGATCACTGGTGGAAAATGCTGATAGTCAATCTCATATTTTCACTCCACGTTTGACATCAATGTTGTCAATACGACATAATCGTCTCTGTCAAAAGCATCATTCATTTCTAAACTGCAGAGTTATTTACAGTCGTGTCTTCACTCAATGTAACACTACCACTCAACACTCAGCTGTCCCTTCTCTGTTTTAAGTAAACATTCGGGCAGACTTTTAAAGAAGCTCTATTTTAGGTTAGGCTAACAACCTGAAAATGAACCCAAAGAGAAAAACTTCTTCTCTTGTCCAAATACCATTTGGACAAACGGATAAAGTTTTTCACAAAAACTGGCATTTCAAATTGAGTTCTGTTTGGTAAGAGACATAGTGCTGAAAAGTGACATTTATAATGACAGCAATATGGATCCCCAATAAAAAAGACTGGATTATATCTTTCTCTAATTATAACCATTTAAATTTTGTGTGCATTTTTTAACATTTGGAAATCAATTATAATAATGTAGCTTCTAGTTAAGTACCTACTCGAAATCTCTTTGTGAAAACATGGCTGATGTGGGTGTTTGAATACAATTAAATAGAAAATATTGTAAGGAAAACTCAGTCTTATGTTTTTAAACACCCGAATGAATAACTACTTACTTCATGACTTCTAAGCACTCAGCATGGTGCTAGCTGAATACCATATGAAAAAATGATGGCAATATGAAGGAAACAAGGATAAATGGAAATCTGGCAGTATTTTTAAAATAAACAACTTGTCTTTTCCATCTATTCTTTCAGAGAACAAATCTTAAAACTCTTGGTATATCCAGAACTATTTCCCAGAGGCACCTACATATGTCTTTTTACTAGCAGAAGACATGATGATGTCTAAAAAGAGGTGGATAGAATTTTAAAGATGAAAAAGCAGGATTAAAGCTAGTTTGACAGACAAACAGAATTTTGGTGATCCAATGACCCTCAGAAGCTATTTATTTTTAGAGCTTTTCCTAAGAAAAATATAAATATCACTGTCAATATGTGTGGGATCCATTCTTGTTATAAAATGCATCAAGCATATAAACTAAAAAATAAATCAGTCATTCTAGATATAGTTTTGTTATCTGAACAAATTGGAATGGGTTATTTTGAAACCAGTGGATTTAAAAATAATGATAGCTACTACTTACTTTAAGCCTTCAGTATGTCAGACACTTTGCATCAGGGGCTCTTTTAGGCCTCCCTCCAGACCATGGATGTATTAACATCATTTTCATTGTATATATTAGACATTCAAGATGGACACAGTTTCAAGGATTTTCTTAAGATTCAGTAGTTAGTTTTAATAGTAGTTCAGCCAACAATAACCATCAACATAAATATTATGACTATTTCATGGGCTTTCTCTTTAATTCTCACAGAATTTAGGGGTTGGTACTGTGAATATCTTCATTTTAAAGATCAAGAAACTAATTAAATCAACAACTTGTGTTATAACAGATCTTACTTAGCTAGTTCATGATTGGGCTAGGATTTAAACATAGCTTTTTTACTCTGACATCACCGCTTTTCTCAAGTGGCCATGCCCATCTCTCCAAGACCAAAAGTGGAATTTGAATCCATATCTTTTGTTTTTTGTAAGTGCACAAGTTCCATTTTACCTCACTATCCTAGAGGAAGTTAAGAACATCAAAATGGTTGCTTGTTGTCTCTATTTCCCTGTCTTGCCATTTCCCTTTGTCGCCCTCTTTTGTACCCCATGTATATTCAGGCCTACCCAGGACCCCTGGACTTGCTATATATTGAAAACTCTTCCTTTAATTTTGTTCATCAGATGGTTTCTGGGCCAATGCTAATGTTTGTTTTTCAATTTATTGTGTTCTCCAATGTTTTCCCAACTTTTCCAATAGCACTCTATCAGGAGACAAGGCTCCTATGAAAGCAGATCATTCTCCATGCTGAATACCACACTGCAAATTTCTCCAGTTATTCTATATCATAGTTTGTTGGCTGCAGACACAACACAGTACTACCAGATATGCTCTATGTCTGACAATGTCCTTGGCCTCAGACCCTCTTTTATTACCAGAATTGTTTGCATTGACTATATCCCTATCGTGTTTCCTCTCAACCTCTTGCCATTTTCCTCCTGTTCTCCATTTTCAAAAATATTCTATTTTCTATTCTGTTTCCACATGTGGATGCTCCTCTAGCATTCCATTTTGCTCAGGCCCTTCATGCTCATCTTCTTCATGCTTCCTATATACTCACATCAGTACTATTTTCCTGCCTCCATCAGAGTGAAAAAAAGATTTTGAGTCCATTTTGGGGTTGCATACACACAGTTAAGACAAGCAGAAACAATATACCCAACTACAGAAGACCTCATACATAATGATAGTTGTGTTATTTTTAATGAACACATCTTTTACTGTGATTGCTCCTGTCTTTGTATAATTATGTGTATTATGCTTCCAGTTTACCTTCCTACTTCTTATGTTCTTGATTAACATTAAAAAAATAAAGAGTCCAGTTAATAAGTATTAGTTATTGAATTGTCACCTTCTCATTCTAGTCACTGACAATAATCTGTAAATAGCAAACATCTCGTCTGATTATTAGGCCATCCATTTACCATGACCTGGGGCCACTTCTAAGTGATTAATGAGGTGTGGGCTTGTTGCAATATTAAAAAGATCAACCCGAACCTTAACTCTAAGCATAAAAACATCTTTAGAGGCTTACAATAATTTTGCTTATTTTTTATTTCTAGATATCTACAATCAAATAAGTAAATCTGTTTTACTTCTTAACTTTGAAAAAATAGTCTCAAGTAATTTACCTACAGTTTAATATCTGTAGTTATTGTGAAAATCTGTGTTCTTCTGAAATATGTTAGCCAGTGATGAACAGGCTATGATACACACATGCATACATGCACACATACCACATTTATATGATTCCAAATGAGAAAATGAAAGAATTTGGGGGACATTTTACTTCCAGATATTATAATGCTATGGAATATTTCAGAATCTTTCTTGAGTTATACATTTCTCCTGAACAGTAATTTAGTCTATAATGTATGCTTTAAACTTATAGCATCTCACTTCCTATAACATAGCTAGGGCAAGTAATACTAGAAATGGAATGGTATTAGGGACTATTGAACAGTTTGCCAAAGTCATATACTAATCTGGGGCTTGAATCTGACTCCTAGATCATGGTTCTTTCTATGCTATATAGTTACTTGAATTTAGGTCAGGTATATACTACCTAAAATGAAAATTAGGCCTTAATTCTTTAAACAGAAAAAGGTTTTAAAACTTATCTCATCATACTTTATTTTTGATGAAGGAAAAGAGCATTCTGATTAATTTTGTTTTCTGGTTTCTAATTTTAAGAATTCAAAACTTGAAAAAATATATTTAACATCATTAGAGAATTTAAACAAACCTTAATTCAGAGAGCACTTCAAAATGCTGTAGGACTTTAAGGTTATAATTAATTTTCACTCTTTCATAGAGACAGTGTCAGCTAAGAGAGTTCCAACACCAAAGCACTTTTAAAAATATATATTTTTTAATTGGAGGATAATTGCTTTACAGAATTTTGTTGTTTTCTGTCAAACCTCAATATGAATCAGCCATCAGTTCAGTTCAGTTGTTCAGTCGTGTCTGACTCTTTGTGACCCCATGAATCGCAGCATGACAGGCCTCCCTGTCCATCACCGACTCCCGGAGTTTACTCGAACTCATGGCCCTCGAGCTGGTGATGCCATCCAGCCATCTCATCCTCTGTCATCCCCTTCTCCTCCTGCCCCCAATCCCTCCCAGGATCAGGGTCTTTTCCAATGAGTCAACTCTTCGCGTGAGGTGGCCAAAGTACTGGCGTTTCAGTTTCAACATCAGTCCTTCCAATGAACACCCAGGACTGATCTCCTTTAGGATGGACTGGTTGGATATCCTTGCAGTCCAAGGGAGTCTCAAGAGTCTTCTACAACACCACAGTTCAAAAGCATCAATTCTTCGGCGCTCAGCCTTCTTCACAGTCCAACTCTCACATCCATACCTGGCCACTGGAAAAACCATAGCCTTGACCAGATGGACCTTTGTTGGCAAAGTAATGTCTCTGCATTTTAATATGCTCTCTAGGTTGGTCATAACTTTCTTTCCAAGGAATAAGTGTCTTTTAATTTCATGGCTGCAGACACCATCTGCAGTGATTTTGGAGCCGCAAAAAATAAAGTCAGCCACTGTTTCCACTGTTTCCTCATCTACTTCCCATGAAGAGATGGGACCAGGTGCCATGATCTTAGTTTTCTGAATGTTGAGCTTTAAGCCAACTTTTTCACTCTTCCTCTTTCACTTTCATTAAGAGGCTTTTTAGTTCCTCTTCGCTTTCTGCCATAAGGGTGGTGTCATCTGCATATCTGAGGTTATTGATATTTCTCCTGGCAATCTTGATTCCAGCTTGTGCTTTTTCCGCCCAGTGTTTCTCATGTTGTCCTATGCACATAAGTTAAATAAGCAGGGTGACATATGTATAGGTATATCCCCTTCCCTTTGAAACTCCCTCCCATCTCCCTCCCCATCCCACCCCTTTAGATTGATACAGAGCCCGTGTTTGAGTTTCCTGAGACATACAGCAAATTCCCACTGGCTATCTATTTTACATTTGATAATGTAAGTTCCCATGTTACTCTTTCCATACATTTCACCCTCTCCTCCCCTCTCCCCATGTCCATAAGTCTATTTCCTATGTCTGTTTCTCCATTGTTGTCCTGTAAATAAATTCTTCAGTACCATTTTTCTAGATTCTGTATATATGTGTTAGAATACAATATTTATCTTTCTCTTTCTGACTGATTTCACTCTGTATAATAGGCTCTAGGTCATCCACCTCACTAGAACTGAGTCAAATGCATTCCTTTTTTATGGCTGAGTAATAATCTATTGTGTATATGTAGCACAGCTGTTTTATCCATTCATCTGACCATGGACATCTAGGTTGCTTCCAAGTTCTAGCTATTGTAAATAGCGCTGCAATGAGCAATGGGATACATGTGTCTTTTTCAGTTTTGGCTTCCTCAGGGTATATGCCTAGGAGTGGGATTGCTGGGTTATATGGTAGTTTTATTCCTAGTTTTTTAAGGAATCTCCACACCGTCTTCCATAGTGGCTGCATCAATTTACATTCCCACCAACAGTACAAGAGCATTCCCTTTTTTCCACACCCTCTCCAGCATTTATTGTTTATAGACTTTTTGATGATGGCCATGCTGACTGCTTTGAGGTAAGATCTCATTGTAGTTTCGATTTGCATTTCTCTAATAAGGAGCGATGTTGAGCATCTTTTCATGTGTTTGTTAGCCATCTGCATGTCTTCTTTGGAAAGATGTCTGTATAGGTCTTTTCCCACTTTTTGATTGGGTTGCTTTTCTGGTATTGAATTGTATGATTTGCTTGTATATTTTGGAAATTAATCCTTTGTCAGTTGTTTCATTTGTTATTATTTTCTCCCATTCTGATGGTTGTCTTTTCACCTTGCTTATAGTTTCCTTTGCTGTGCAAAAGCTTTTAAGTTTAAGAAAAACTTTTAAAAAAAAATTTCCATTGCTCTAGGAGGTGGGTCATAGAGGATCTTGTTTTGATTTATGTCATCGAGTTTTCTGCCTATTTTTTCCTCTAAGAGTTTTATAGTTTCTGGTCTCACATTTAGGTCTTTAATCTATTTCGAGTTTATCTTTGTGTATGGTGTTAGGAAGTATTCTAATTTCAATATTTTACATGTAGCTGTCCAGTTTTCCCAACACCACTTATTGAAGAGGCTGTCTTTTCCCCAGTGTATATTCTTGCCTCCTTTGTCAAAAATAAGGTACCCATAGGTGCATGGGATTATTTCTGGGCTTTCTATCTTGTTCCATTGGTCTATATTTCTGTTTTTGTGCCAGTACCACACTGTCTTGATGACTGTAACTTTGTAGTATATTCTGAAGTCAGGAAGGTTGATTCCTCCAGCTCCATTTTTCTTTCTCAAGACTGCTTTGGCTATTCAGGGTCTTTTGTGTTTCCATATGAACTGTGAAATTTTTTGTTCTAGTTTTGTGAAAAATGCCATTGGTGATTTGATAGGGATTGCATTGAATCTGCAGATTGCATTTGGTAGTATAGTCATTTTCACATAATTGATTCTTCCTACCCAGGAACATGGAATATTTCTCCATCTGTTTATGTCGTCTTTGATTTCTTTCATCAGTGTCTTATAACTTTCTGTGTACAGTTATTTTGTCTCCTTAGGTAAGTTTATCCTGAGATATTTTATTGTTTTTGTTACAATGGTGAATGGGATTGATTCCTTAATTTCTCTTTCTGATTTTTCATTGTTAGTATATAGAAAGTGATTTCTGTGCATTCATTTTGTATACTGCAACTTTACTAAATTTACTGATTAGCTCTAGTAATTTTCTGATACTATCTTTAGGGTTTTCTACATACAGCATCATGCCATCTACAAACAACGAGAGCATTGCTTCTTCTTTTCCAATCTGGATTCCTTTTATTTCTTTTTCTTCTCTGATTTCTGTAGCTAGGACTTCCAAAACTATGTTGAATAATAGTGGTGAGAGTGGAACCCTTACCTTGTTCCTGATCTTAGGGGGAATGCTTTCAGTTTTTCACCATTGAGAACAATGCTTGCTGTAGGCTTATCATATATGGCCTTTACTATGTTGAGGTAGGTTCCTTCTAAGCCCATTTTTTAAAGAGTTTTAATTATAAATGGGTGATGAATTTTGTCAAAGTCTTTTTCTGCATCTGTGATAAAAACTAGTTTTTAATCTTTCAATTTGTTAATATGGTATATCACATTGATTGATTTGCATATATTGAAGAATATTTGCATCCCTGGAATAAACCCAACTTGGTCATGGTGTATGAGCTTTTTTATGTGTTGTTGAATTCTGTTTGCTAAAATTTTGTTGAGGATTTTTGCATCTATGTTCATCAGTGATATTGGCCTGTAGTTTTCTTTTTTGTGTTGTCTTTATGGTTTTGGTATCAGGGTGATGTTGGCCTTGTAGAATGAATTTGGAAATGTTCCTTCCTCTGCAATTTTTTTTAAAGAATTTTAGAAGGATAGGCATTAGCTCTTCTCTGAATGTTTGATAGAATTCTCCTGTGAAGCTATCTGGTCCTGGGCTTTTGTTTTTAGGGAGATTTTTGATCACAGCTTCAATATCAGTGCTTGTAATTGGGTTGTTCATAATTTCTATTTCTTCCTGGTTCAGTCTTGGACGATTGACCTTTTCTAAGAATCTGTCCATTTCTTCCAGGTTATCCATTTTATTGCCATATAGTTGTTCACAATAGTCTATTAATCCTTTGTATTTCTTCATTGCCTGTTATAACCTCTCCATTTTCATTTCTAATTTGTTGATTTGTTGTTTGTTTCTAATTTGTTTCTCCATTTGTTGATTTGCTTCTTCTCTCCTTTTTTCATGATGAGTCTGGCTAAAGGTTTCTCAATTTTGTTTATCTTCTTAAAAAAACAGATTTTAGTTTTATTAATCTTTACTATTGTTTCTTTCATTTCTTTTTCATTTATTTCTGCTTGGATCTTTATGATTTCTTTCCTTCTACTAATTTGGGGGGATTGTTCTTCTTTTTCCAGTTGTTTTAGGTGTAAAGTTAGGTTGTCTATTCAATGTTTTTCTTGTTTCTTGAGGTAGGATTGTATTGTGATAAACTTCTGTCTTAGAACTGCTTTTGCTGCATCCCATAGGTTTTGAGTTGTCGTGTTTTCATTGTCATTTGTTTCTAGAAATTTTTTTATTTTCTTTTTGATTTCTTCAGTAACCTGTTGGTTATTTAGAAACATATTGTTTAATCTCCATGTGTTTGTGTTTTTTACAGTCTTTTTCTTGTAAATGATATCTAGTCTCATAGCATTGTAGTCAGAGAAGATGCTTGATACAATTTCAATTTTCTTAAATTTACTGAGGTTCCATTTGTGATGCAAGATGTGGTCTATCCTGAAGAATGTTCCATGTGTACTTGAGAAGAAGCTGTATTCTGCATTTGGATGGAATGTACTGAAGATATCAATAAGATCCATCTCATCTAATGTATCAGTTAAGACCCATGTTTCCTTATTAATTTTCTGTTTTGATAATCTGTCCATTGGTGTGAGTGGGGTGTTAAAGTCTCCTAATATTATTGTGTTACTGTCAATTTCTCCTTTTATATCTGTTAGTGTTTTTCTTATGTATTGAGGTGCTCCTTTGTCGGGTGCATAGATATTTACAATTGTTATGTCTTCCTCTTGGACTGATTCCTTGATCATTATGTAGTGCCCTTCCTTATCTCTCGATATCTTTATTTTAAGATCTTTTTTGTCTAATATGAGGATTGCTACTCCAGCTTTCTTTTGTTTCCCATTTTCATAGAATATAATTTTCCATCCTCTCACTTCCAGTCTATATGTGTCTTCAGGTCTGAAGTGGGTTTCTTGTAGACAGCATATATATGGGTCTTGTTTTTGTATCCATTCAGCCAGCCTGTGCTTTTTGGTTGGATCATTTAATCTGTTTGCATTTAAAGTAATTATTGATATATATGTTCCTATTGCCATTTTCTTAATTGTTTGGGGTTGATTTTGTAGATCTTTTTCTTCTCTTGTATTTCTTGACTATATAAGTCCCTTTAACATTTGTTGTAAAGCTGGTTTGGTGGTACTGAATTCTCTTAACTTTTGTTTGTCTGAAAAGCTTTTTATTTCTCCATCAGTGTTGACTGAGATCCTTGCTGGGTACAGTAATCTTGGTTGTAGATTTTTTTCCTTTCAATACTTTAAATATATCCTGTCATTCCCTTCTGGCCTGCAGAGTTTCTGCTGAAAGACCAGCTGTTAAGTGTATGGGGTTTCCCTTGTATGTTACTTGTTGCTTCTCCCTTGTTGCTTTTATTATCCTTTCTTTGAGTTTAACCTTTGTTAGTTTCATTAGTATGTGTCTTGGCATGTTTCACCTTAGGTTTATCCTGTATGGGACACTTTGCACCTCTTGGACTTGATTGACTATTTCCTTTTCCATGTTGGGGAAATTTTCAACTATAATCTCTTCAGAAGTTTTCTCATACCCTTTCTTTATATCTTCTTCTGGGACCCCTATAATTTGAATGTTGGTATGTTTGATATTATCCCAGAGGTCTCTGAAACTATCCTCAGTTCTTTTCATTCTTTTTACTTTATTCTGCTCTTCCTCAGTTATTTCCACCATTTTATCTTCCAGCTCACTGATTCATTCTTCTGCTTCAGATATTCTGCTATTGATTCCTTCTAGAATATTTTTAATTTCAGTAATTGTGTTGTTTGTCTCTGTATGTTTATTCTTTAATTCTTCTAGGTCTTTATAATTGATTCTTGCATTTTCTTCACTCTGTTTTCAAGGTTTTTGTTCATCTTTACTATATTATTATGAATTCTTTTTCAGGTTGTTTGCTTATTTCCTCTTCATTTATTTGGACTTCTGTGTTTCTAGTTTGTTCCTTCATTTATGTAGTATTGCTCTGCCATTTCATTAGTTTTTTTTTTTTTTTTTTAACTTATTGTGTTTGAGGTCTCCTTTTCCCAGGCTTCACAGTTGAATTCTCTCTTCCTTTTGGTTTCTGCCCTCCTAAGGTTGGTCCAGTTGTTTGTGTAAGCTTTGTATAGGGTGAGATTTGTGCTGAGTTTTTTTGTTTTGTTTTGTTTGGAGTCAATGCTCCCACTCCAAAGGCTCAGGGCTTGATCTCTGGTCAGGGCCAAAACCAAAACAAAGTGTTTTGTTATGGCATTAAGTGAGGTTAAAACAAATACCCAAAAACAAGAAACCAAAGATAAACCCCAGCCAAATGGAAGTTACAAAATCAGGCAAACAATAATTAAAATAATGGAATATAAATATAAACATATACACCCATAAGCAAAATTGAAACAGTCCAACAAAAATAAAGTACAGTAGATTAATGCAGCAAACAGGAAATCAAAAATTATATCTACCAGTTAAGAACAAAGCTAACTAAAGCACAAACTGGAAAACAAAACTGAAGCAAGGTGCCAAGTGGGGAATAAAGCAATAAAAACAAAGGTAGCAAATACGTTGAGAGGAAAGGAAGTAGAGGAAAGAAAGAAAGAATAGATATGTAAAGTTAAATATAGGTAGATTAAGAAGATTTATATACATTAAAGATTAATTGCAAGAGGAAAAGAACAGTAGCAAAAGCAAACAAAGGAATAAATGTAGAAAAAAGCAAAGGTTTTAAAAAATTAAATTATAAAAAGAGAAAAGAAAAAGAATGGAAGAAGAAAGAAAAGAAAAGAAAAAGGAAAACTCCACAGAACTGCAAAAGCTCAACATAGAGGAAGTGGTTTATAACAATAAAAAGTGTGACTGAATATACACTTCTACATATACACCCATATGCAAAATCAAAACAGTCCAACTAAAATAAAGTACAATAGGTTGACCCAGTGAACAAAGGAAACCAAAAATTATATCTACCAGTTAAGAACAAAACTAAAGGACAAACTAAAAAACAAAACTAAAGTGAGGTGCCAAGTGGGAAATAAAGTAATGAAAACAGAACTAACAAGTATGTTGCTGCTGCTAAGTCACTTCAGTTGTGTCTGACTCTGTGTGACCCCATAGATGGCAGCCCACCAGGCTCCTCTGTCCCTGGGATTCTCCAGGCAAGAATACTGGAGTGGGTTGCCATTTCCTTCTCCCAAGTATTTTGAGAGGAAAGGAAAGAAAGAAAGAATATATATGCGAAGTTAAACAGACATAAATAAAGAAGACACACATTAAAGATTAACTGCAAGGGGAAAAGAACAGTAGGAAAAGCAAACAAAGGAATAAATGTAGAAAAAATAATAATAGGTTTTAAAAAATTAAAATTAAAAAAGAGAAAAGAAAAAAAAAAGGAAGAAGGAAAAAAAGGAAAATTACATAGAACTACAAAAGCCCAAGATAGAGGCAGAGGTTTATATCAACAATAAAAAATGTGACTGAGGGGAAAAAAAAAAGCTCAAAAACATAATTAGATCTCATAGTGCCAATAAAATCGACAACTACAACAGAGGGGGAGAAAAGAAAAAAGGTAAAAAAAAAAAAAAATCCAAAAGAATCTACAGAACAAGAGAATAAGTCAAAACATAAGAATAATAAATGTTTTTCTTGGGTCACTGCTGTCAGAGTCCTTTCCCTCACCTCCCTAGGATGCCCTCCAACACTGTGCTGGTCTCTGGACCTGCTGTGGGGGCAGCTCAGATTCTATTCTGGTCCTACTCCTGTGTTTTCTTGCCTCCAATGTCCATAGCTATCAGGTGCATTTCCTTTTGTGGGAGTTCTCAATGCCCTTTTATATATTCCATAGACACAGAGTCTGCCTAGTTGATCTTCATCTTGTACAGCTGGTGGGAAGGCTTTGGGTCTTCTTCCTTAGCCACACTACCCCTGAGTTTCAATTGTGGCTTTATTTCCACCTCTGCATGTGGGTCGTCCACTGGGGTTTGCTCCTGTGGCTGCTCTGGAGGACTTGGGTCTGCCTCAGTGAGGGCCAGGTATGGAGGTGGTACAGCTGCTTGTTGCAGGGGTCCTGGCAGCACCAGGTATTCAAGGGAGTTGGCAGCTAGGGAAGCAGGAAATATCGTGCTCTAGAAGGGTATGGCAACCAATATCGGCCAATACACTCCAATATTCTTGTCATGAGAACCCTCCTGAGAGGAGAAGCCTGTCAGGCCACAGTCCACAGGGTCGTGAAGAGTTGGACTCGACTGAAGCGACCCTGCATGCATAGACACAAGACTTTTTTGCCTGTAGCAGCTCTGCCCCAGTGAGGGTTGAGCATGAAAGTGGCATAACTGCTTGGTACGCGGGGACCCTGGTGGCTCCAAGTGTGCAGGCACATGGACTTTCTCTGCTGCAGGAATTACGGTCCTATCAGAGTCTTTTTTTCAAACCTCTTGTAGCTAGCGATCAGAAGGCATCTTTGGCCAGTCTTTCTCCATAGCACTGCCTGTTCAGGCACTTAGAGGGCTCCCTTGCCTGGGGACCATCTCTGTTAGGCTCATCAGGCACAGAGAGGGGCCCTCCTGGCTGGAGTCCTACTCTGGAGTTCACTGTGTCAGGCATTTGATGGGCCAGCCTCTCTGTTGTTCAGCTGCTGATCCTGGCATGTGGGGAGAGAGAGGCTATGGTGATGGCTCCACCCCCTATACATGACTCAGCAGTATTGCCTTGCTTCCATGGCTGCCTGGAAGCAGGCATTTCCCACCAAAAATCTCCTCCCTCACATCCCCTTGATCCATATTTCCACAGTCAACAGCAGCCCTCGCCCTGGGATTGCTCCACAGTCCCTAAACTCCACCTCCTTTTGCACCTTCTAGGGGGCCTGAGTCTCTGTCTGGGGTTTGTATGGCTGTGGCAAGGACTGTCTGATTCTCATTCTATTTAGGCTGATACAGATCAGCTGTTTCACTCTCAGCCTTAAATGTTTCTCCTCTGACTCAAACAGTTGCCCCAATGTGGGAATCAGACCCCTGCTTCCCTTCCCCGACCCACTGAGGGCAGGTCCAGTCCTACTAACACTCCTGTTTTCCCCCCAGCTTCTTCATCCTACTGAGTTTTGCGTGGTTCTACATATTCTTTTCCTCTGGTCAGGCACTCCTTTCTGCTCTCAGCTGGTGTTCTGCATGGACTTCTGTGTCTGAAGGTGTATCCCTGATGTATCTATGGAGAGAGATGTACTCTACATCCATCTACTCTTCTGCCATCTTGTTCACTCCCCCAAAGCACTTTTTTTTTCTGTCATTTGTCAATACAAATGAACCACAAAATAATAAGTTGTTTTCTTTTTTTCAGAGCAAAAACATTTAAAGTAATTGCACATTTTGACACAAAAAGCTTTTTAATTATATGAGCATAATTTTTCTAAGAAAGGGCTTCTTTTTCATCAAAATGATGGTTGAAAATATTTTGAAGATACACTTTACTATGCTTTCAAATGGAATATTTATTTTAGGTATATGCAGTAATGACTAGTTTCACTTTGAACATCAAGCCTATAAATATATACATTTTTTTCCCCTGAAAGGTCTTACATATTGAATGAGAAAAGTGAGAAAGTTGAGGAAGGTAGAGGCTAAAATGGGTCATAAAATAGAGGAATAAAGTTTATCCCACAAAAGTGTGTGTTATGTGCATATATAGTTTCCTACTGATACTTATTAACTACCACAAATGTAGTGACTTCAAATACCATACATTTTTATCCTACAGTGCAAGAGGTCAAAAGTCTAAACTGGTTCTTATGGGGCTAAAAATGAAGGTGTCAGAAGAGCTGAGTTCCTCTGGAGCCTGTTCCCAAAAGGGATTCTTTCATTTTCTCCTTTGGAATCTTATGTGTGTGTGTGCATAAGTGCGTGTGTATCCCAGGATGTTCATCACTGGCTAACAAATTTCAGAAGAACATATTTTCACAGATTTTCTGAATTCTCTGTCAGAGTATTAATTTCTAGCTTTGTCTGACTTCTCAAGACTGCTTGCATTCCTTGGTTTGTGTCCACATTGCTCTGCTTCCATTGTTACAGTTCCTTTTCTGACTCTAAAACCCTCCTGCCTCTGATTTACAGCGATTCTTGTGATTACAATAGACCCACACAGATAATCCAGGGTAATCTCCCCTTCTCAATGTCCTTAACTTAATCACATCCACAAAGTCCTTTTTCCATGTAGGTTTTGGAGATTAGGCTGTGGATATCTTTGGGCGGCCATTCTGTCCTTTGCAATGTGCATAAAATATTATAACTTTTAAATCAACATAGAGATAGTGACATATTGAAAAAAAAAACTTTTACGTGGACTTGATTTCTTTAAATGAATATTGGAATCTGTATAGAAAAAGTATGGGATGCTAATGTCACCTGTCAGCTGCTTTAAAATATACTTAAAGTTTGATTAGTAAATCCAATATCTGAAAGCAGTCTTTCAATGTGGGAGTGTGTGTTTCTTCTTTTCCAGTAGCATGCAAAAATTTTAATTTGGAAGTGTTTTAAGCCAAATTTGTACTATGGGATATGTTTAAAAGTAGTTTTCAATTAACAATAAAATTGGCATTTGTGAGTCTCCTGCCAATAGCCTATACAAGATTAGCTGTGACTTCATTAGTAAAATAAGAGGTAAGGAAGACAAGAGTAAATTATTGAACTGATACCCAATTTAATGGTGTCCTAGTGAATGAGGAGTTAAGGAAATAATGTGTCACCAAAATTAATTGAGGTAAGGCAGAGGATGTTTTCTGACTCTTATTCAAGCACTATCTCATCCTGTGTTTTTGAAGTTATTTTTAGTAACACCTAGAAATGCGGCAACTTAAAATGACATCCTTTAAGACTTTGAATCAAATTTAACTCTACTCCTTAGAGATGTGAGGCAAAGACAACAGGTTATTATTATTATTGTTGCTATCATTATTAGTTTGTCCTAATTCTTAAGGATGACTCTGTGAATCACTAGATTTGTCTTTTATGGTAGGTAATTCTATCCTTTGAATATTTAAAATTTTGCCCTGTCTTTATGTATGTGTTCCCTTCTTCTACTAACTGCATCATAGAATGAAAAAAAAATGCATCTATAAATATATATTGTTCCAATGGTGTGCTAGAGTCTGCTTGCACCAGATCCTGAAAATTGATTTTGTGTGTATCTCCTCCCAGCTCTGAGTTCAGAGACTTAACACTAGTAGCTTGAAATGGGTTATGGTAGGAGCATTTATACCACAGAATTAGCAAGTGCTACAAATAAGAGCTTTTTCTCTCCCAGAAAGCTGATTATAGAAGATTTATCAGCATTCCTCCATGCACAGACTCAGTGCTAATTGGGTTAAGGATTTAAAGAATCTTCAAATGAATCATGGCCCCTTGGAAGCCAATGAGATTTCTATCAAATGATATAATATGGCATGTTTTGAACTGTTTAGATTTTCTCACCTGTCAGATCTGTGATGCTTGATTATAGTTCATTAATATTGTCACACAATTAAAGACAATGTAGGAAAGTAAATTTCTACTTTGTAATACATAGTAATATATAGTATTGATTTCTAGTACCCTCTAATATAACACACTGAGGACACATCACTTCTGGTACCTTCTTGTTGAAAATGTATAACCTTAACTAAGAGAAAACATCAGACAAACCCAAACGGTAGAACATTTTACCCACAAAATGATCAATATTCTTTTTAAAAGTGTTGAGGCATTAAAAGACAAAGAACTGGGGATTGTTGCATACTGGAGAAGACTAAGGATATATGACACCAAAAGTAAGGTAGGATTCTGTATTAGATTGTGAACAAGAAAAAAGATATTAGTGGGGAAATGGGGAAAATTTGAAAAAAGGTCTATAGATTAATAAATAATCTTGTGTGAACATTAATTTTCGGGTTGCAGTAGTCAATCTACACTTCATGTGAGAATCGGCAAGAGGATATATAATACATTTTATACTCTTTTGTAACTTTTAAGTCTAAAGTTATATCAAAATACAAAGTTAAAAAATGTTTCTTTAGAAGAACATGTGCTTTAGAAGTAGGCAAATCTGTATTTGAACCTTGGTTTTACAAAGATTTATTGTGTGACTTCAAATTTCTAATTTATGAAAGGAAATTATAATTGCCTTTATTTTACAGTGTTAGTAGTTAATAAGATAATACTTTCTCAACTTTCTAACAGTGTCTGACACACAGTATGCACTGAATAAACAATAGTTAATGAAGCTTGATTGATGTTGAAGAAAATGTAAGAAAACAGTTACTATTTTTTGACAGTTGTAAAATTCTGAATGTCCAGGCATGGTTCTTCTAAGTCCTTGAATATAAAGATGACTGTAAAAATCAATATATATATAATATATATCTGTATATATATCAATATATAATATATATCAATTTATAATATATCAATATTATATATATACATGTATCAAAAAAATTCAGAAGATCTAAATGATAGATGCTCAGCATCACTAATTATTAAAGAAATGCAAGTCAATGCTACAATGAAGTATACCTCATGCCAGTCAGAATGGCCATCATCAAAAAGTCTACAAACAATAAATGCTAGGGAGGGTATAGAGAAAGGGGAATCCTCCTACACTGATGGTAGGAATGTGAATTGGTACAACCAATTATGGAGAACAGTATGGAGGTCCTTAAAAAGCTAAAAGTAGAAATACCATATGATATAGCAATCCCACTGCTGGGTATACATGCAGAGAAAACTATAATTCAAAAAGATACATGTACCACAAATGTTCACTGAAGCACTATTTACAACAGCCAAAACATGGAAACAACCTAAATGTCTATCAATAAAAGAATGTGTAAAGAAAATGTGGTAGATAAATACAGTGGAATATTACTCAGCCACAAAAAAGAATAAAATAATGCCATTTGCTGCAACATGGATGGATCTAGAGATTATAATACTAAGTGAAGTAAGTCAGAGACAGATATTATTATATGATATCACTTATATATGTAATCTAATTTTAAAAATGATACAAATAAATTTAATTATAAAGCAAAAATAGACTCAGAAAGCAAATGTGGGATAAAGGGATAAATTAAGAGTTTTAGGATTAACATACACACACTCAGTCAGTCAGTTCAATCACTCAGTCATGTTCAATTCTTTGCAACCCCGTGGACTGCAGCACCAGGCTTTCCTGTCAATCACCAATTCCCAGAGTCTGCTCAAACTCATGTCCGTTGAGATGGTGATGCCATCCAACTATCTCATCCTCTTCTCCTCCTGCCTTCAATCTTTCCCAGCTTCAGGGTTATTCCAATGAGTCAGTTCTTCACATCAGGTATATATAAAATAGATAATCAACAAGGACCTACTGTATAGTACAGAGAACTCTACTCAATATTCTGTAATAATCTATGCAGGAAAAAAAATATGAAAAACAATGGGCATATGTATATGCAAATTGAATTACTTAGCTGTATACCTAAAACTAACATAACACTGTAAGTCAACTATACTCCAATATACATTAAAAATTAAACTTAAAAAAGTATGTATTTATAAAAGATGAAATTAAAATCTTCCATAGAACTTTTGTTTCATAAGGGTTATAGTTTCAGACCTAAAGTAAGGAGAAGAGCATGAGGAATCCTAGTGGTAGGGTGGCCGAAGGTAGACAAGCTGTACTTCAGTTCAGTTCAGTTCAGTCCCTCACTTGTGTCCAACGATTTGCGACCCCATGGACTGCAGCACTCCATTACCAACTCCTGGAGTTTATTCAGACTCATGTTCATTGAGTCAGTGATGCCACCCAACTATCCCATCCTCTGTCATCCCCTTCTCCTCCCTCTTTCAAACTTGCCCAGCATTGGGGTCTTTTCAAATGAGTCAGCTCTTCATATCAGGTGGCCAAAGTATTAAGAGTTTCAGCTTCAAAATCAGTCCTTCAAATGAATATTCAGGACTGATTTCCTTTAGGATGGACTGGTTGGATCTCCTTGCAGTCCAAGGGACTCTCAAGAGTCCTCTCCAACACCATATTTTAAAAGCATCAATTCTTCCGTGCTCAACTTTCTTTGTAGTCCAACTTTCAGATCCATCCATGACTACTGGAAAAGCCATGGACTTAACTAGATGGACCTTTGTTGGCAAAGTAATGTCTCTGCATTTTAATATGCTTGGTCATAACTTTTCTTCCAAGGAGTAAGCTTCATTTAATTTCATGGCTGCAGTCACCATCTGCAGTGATTTTGCAGCCCCAAAAAATAAAGTCAGCCACTGTTTCCACTGTTTCTCCATCTATTTGCCATGAAGTGATGGGACCAGTTACCATGATCTTTGTTTGCTGAATGTTGAGTTTTAAGTCAACTTTCTCACTCTTCTCTTTCACTTTCATCAACAGGCTCTTTAGTTCTTCTTCACTTTCTGCCTTAAGGGTGGTGTCATCTGCATATCTGATGTAATTTATATTTCTCCTGGCAATCTTGATTCCAGCTTGTGCCTCATCCAGTCCAGCATTTCTCATGATGTACTCTGCATATAAGTTAAATAAGCAGGGTGACAATATACAGTCTTGACGTACTCCTTTTCCTATTTGGAACCAGTCTGTTGTTCCAAGTCCAGTTCTATTGCTTCCTGACCTGCATACAGGTTTCTCAAGAGGCACGTCAGGTAGTCTGGTATTCCCATCTCTTTAAGAATTTTCCAGAGTTTATTGTGATCCACACAGTCAAAGACATTTGTATAGTCAATAAAGCAGAAATAGATGTTTTTCTGGAACTCTCATGCTTCTTTCTTGATCCAGTAGATGTTGACAATTTGATCTCTGACTCCTCTGCCTTTTCTAAATCCAGCTTGAACATCTGGAAGTTCATGGTTCACGTATTGCTGAAGCCTGGCTTGGAGAATTTTGAGCATTACTTTACTAGCATATGAGATGAGTGCAATTGTGTGGTAGTTTGAGCATTTTTGGCATTGTCTTTCTTGGGGATTGTAATGAAAATTGACCTTTCCCAGTCCTGTGGCCACTGCTGAGCTTTCCAGATTTGCTGGCATATTGAGTGCAACACTTTCACAGCATCATCTTTTAGGATTTGAAATACCTCAAATGGAATTCCATAACCTCCACTAGCTTTGTTTGTAATGATGCTTCCTAAGGCCCAGTTGCCTTCACATTCCAGGATGTCTGGCTCTAGTGAGTGTGAGTGATCACACCATCGTGATTATCTGGGTTGTGAAGAACTTTTTTGTACAGTTCTTTGTGTATTCTTGCCACCTCTTCTGAATATCTTCTGCTTCTGTTAGGTCCATAAAGTTTCTGTCCTTTATTGAGCCCATCTTTGCATGAGATGTTCCCTTGGTATCTCTAATATTCTTGAAGAGATCTCTAGTCTTTCCCATTCTATTGTTTTCCTCTATTTCTTTGCAGTGATCACTGAGGAAGGCTTTTGTATCTCTCCTTGCTATTCTTTGGAACTCTGCATTCAAATGGGTATATTTTTCCTTTTCTCCTTTGCTTTTTGCTTCTGTTCTTTTCACAGCTATTTGTAAGGTTTCCTCAGACAGCCATTTTGCCTTTTGCATTTCTTTTTCTTGGGGATGGTCTTGATCACTGCCTCCTGTACAATGTCATGAACCTCTTTCCATAGTTCATCAGGCAGTCAGTCTATCATATCTAATCCCTTGAATCTATTTGTCAGTCCCACTGTGTCATTGTAAGGGATTTTATTTAGGTCATACTTGAATGATCTAGTGGTTTCCCCTACTTTCTTCAATTTAAGTCTAAATTTGTCAATAAAGAGTAGGAGTTCATGATGTGAGCCACAGTCAGCTCCCAGTCTTGTTTTTGCTGACTGTATAGAGCATCTCCATCTTTGGCTGCAGAGAATATAATCAATCTGGGTGGTTTTAAAATGGCAGAGGAATTGGACAGGGAGAGCATTTTCTCCCCCATAAATTCACTGAAAAATCATTTGAATGCTGAGCAAATTCTACAAAACAACTTCTGAGCACTGGTGGATGACACCAGACATGCAGAAAGGCATCCCATTCTCTTTGAAAGGAGGTAAGACAAAATACAAAAGATAAAAAGAGAGACAAAAGAATTAGGGACAGAGACCCACCACAGGGAGGGAGTTGTGAAGGAGAAGTTTCCAAACACCAGGAAACCCTTTCATCAGCAGGTCTGTGGGGAGTTTTGGAATCTCAGAGGACAACATAACCGGAAGAAAAAAAAGAAAGAAAGAAAACATAGAATTCGCCCCTCACCACAACTCCCAGTGGAGAAATAGCCCAGACACTAGCGTGTGCCAGCAGCAAACGGGAGCTGAACAGGGAGGTGCAGTTTGCATGCTTAGGGTAAGGACTGAGACTGAATGCCCTGAGGAGAGTCTGAGGGAGCTAACATGAGATAGCAACCCAAACTGTAGGATAGCCATAGAAAAAAAGGAGGGAAAAAAAAGAGAGAGAGAGAGAGAGAACTTTCTTGCAAAAAGCTCTAAGGCACTGCCTGGCCTGCTCACAGAACAAAGGATTGAGCAATCACAAGAGCAGAGCTAGCTGGCTGCGGACTGGCCCATCCCCCTGCCGGAGGCAGAGAGGCAGGCGGGCTACAGCCAGAGCTGGAAGGCTAGAGGCAATCTCTACCCCAGAGACAGCATCCTCCACCAAACTGTGAGCAGGCTCCCAGTTGCTAACCAAGTCTTCCTGAGATCCTGAATGGTTGGCATCTGCCAGGAGGGTTGCAGTCCAAGATCAGCTCCCCAGAGGAGACACATGGCACACCTGAGACAGCGCTCTCACGGGGCACCCAGGAAACCAAGCGGCTGGGATGAGGGAGGTGATAAGATGCACTGCACACCTGGGATAGTGCATTCCCAAGCACATGGTCTCCTGAGCTGCCCAGACTTGGGAAGGGCACAAAATGCAGGCCCAACAGAGTCTGTGCCTTTGTGGAGTACCTGAGAACCTGAACCCCAGCAGCTTTGACCTGGGAAGTGCACACAACCCAGGGCCCTCTTTAGACAGTCTCCCTGCAAAGCAACCTTGAGCCTGACCAGTGCAGACCAGGAAAGCACACACACCATGAGCGGAGACAAAGCCAGTGTGGCCCAGACACTGCGAGCACTCCCCACACAACCAGTGATATTTGTCTGCAGTGCTCCTCCATCCCCACAGCACAACTGAACAAGTGAGCCTAAATAAGTGACCACCTTCACCCCCTTGTGTCAGGGTGGAAATTAGACACTGAAGAGACTTGCAAACAGAGGAAGCCAAAATAAACAAAGAGGGAACTGCTTTGGAAGTGACAGGTGCAGCAGATGAAAACCCTATAGTTAGCATTGACTACATTGGAAGGGGCCTATAGACCTTGAGACGAACTATAAGCTGGAACAAGTAACTATCTGAAACTGAACTGACCCCACACTGCCCTCAACAGCTCCAG
Organism: Cervus elaphus; assembly: GCF_910594005.1. Classification (NCBI taxonomy): domain Eukaryota; kingdom Metazoa; phylum Chordata; class Mammalia; order Artiodactyla; family Cervidae; genus Cervus; species Cervus elaphus. Next base: position 69,057,551 of record NC_057826.1, read on the forward strand.
AGAAATTCCTAGATATATTTTACTATTATCATTTTTTAATTTTAAAATTTTTTTATTTTTAAGTTCTTTATCACTCCTTTAATATTCATTTTATAACCTAATATTACCTTGCAAAAAATCCTATTTTTAAAACAAATTTCATACATTTATTTTTTGTAATTTTTGTGATTTTTTTTTTCAAATTGTATTTTTGAGAGTCTAACTTTTACTCTCGATGAAAGTGAAAGAGGAGAGTGAAAATTTGGCTTAAAGCTCAACATTCAGAAAACTAAGATCATGGCATCTGGTCTCATCACTTCATGGGAAATAGATGGGGAAACAGTGGGAACAGTGGCTGACTTTATTTTTCTGGGCTCCAAAATCACTGCAGATGGTGATTGCAGCCATGAAATTAAAAGACGCTTACTCCTTGGAAGGAAAGTTATGACCTATCTAGACAGCATATTGAAAAGCAGAGACATTACTTTGTCAACAAAGGTCCTCCTAGTCAAGGCTATGGTTTTTCCAATGGTCATGTATGGATGTGAGAGTTGGACTATAAAGAAAACTGAGCACCAAAGAACTGATGCTTTTGAACTGTGGTGTTGGAGAGGACTCTTGAGAGTCCCTTGGACTGCAAGGAGATCCAACCAGTCCATCCTAAAGGAGATCAGTCCTGGGTGTTCACTGGTAGGACTGATGTTGAAGCCTAAACTCCAATACTTTGGCCACCTGATATGAAGAGCTGACTCATTTGAAAAGACCCTGATGCTAGGAAAGATTGAAGGCAGGAGGAGAAGGAGACGACAGAGGATGAGATGGTTGGATGGCATCACCAACTGAATGGACATTGGTTTGGGTGAACTCCAGGAGTTGGTGATGGACAGGGAGGCCTGGCATGCTGTGGTTCATGGGGTCGCAAAGAGTCAGACATGACTGAGCCACTGAACTGAACTGAACTGAACTGAACATTTACTCTAGATTTTTAATCTTTGCTTTTTGGTATTTGTTATCAATTTTGCACCTTTAAGAATCTAATCTTCAGTACCCATTTTTATTTAGGAGTGTGATTACTGGCTTAGTGGCTCTCTCCCCATTTGACTCTCCTTTTTCTCCCCCAGGTCACCTCTATCTCCTCCCTCCCCTTTCTCTTCTCTACCTAACTCTGTGAATCTCTTTGGGTGTTCCGGGCTGTGGAGAACACTTAAGGAACTGATTATTGGCTAGATTGGTCTCTCTCCTTTTGACTCCCCCTCTTCTCCTCCTGATCACCTCTATCTTCTTCCCTCTTCTCTTTTCTAGGTAACTCCATGAACCTCTCTAAGTGTTCCAGACTGTAGAGAACACATAGGGAACTGATTGCTGGCTAGATTGCTCTCTCCCCTGTTGATTCCCCCTCTTCTCCTCCTGGTCACCTCTATATCCTTCTTCCCTCTTCTCTTCTCCATGTAACTCTGTGAACCTCTCTGGTTGTCTCTCACTGTGGAGAATCTTTTCACCATTAACCTAGATGTTTTATCATCGGTGCTGTATGGATGGAGAATTTTCAAGGCTACTGTAAGAATAAGACTGAAAGCCAGAGGCAGAAGGCTTAAATCCAAAACTTGAGAACACCAGAAAACTCCTGACTCCATGGAACATTAATTGACAAGAGCTCATCCAAAAACCTCCATACCTACACTGAAACCAAGCTCTGCCCAAGAGCCAACAAGTTTCAGAGCAGGACATATCAAGCTAATTCTCCAACAACACAGGAGCATAAACCTGAGCATTAAAATACAGGTGGCCAAAAGTCACACCAAACCCATGGACACCTCAAAACTCACTACTGGACATTTAATTGCACTCTAAAGAGAAGAGATCCAGTTCCACTACCAGAACACAGATGCAAGCTTCCTGAACCAGGAAACCTTGACAAGCCACTCGTCCAAACCCACCCACAGGAAGGAACCTCCACAATAGAGAGGAACCACAAACTTCCAGCATACAGAAAGGCCACCCCAAACACCACAATCTAAACAAGATGAAAAGGCAGAGAAATATTCAGCAGATAAAGGAACATGGTAAACACCCACCTAACCAAACATAAGAGGAGGAGGTAGTCTACCTGAAAAAGAATTCAGAATAATGATAGTAAAAATGATCCAAAATCTTGAAAACACAATGGAGTTACAGTTAAATAATCTGCAGACAAGGATTGAGAAGATGCAAGAAAAGTTTAAGAAGGACCTAGAAGAAATAAAAAAGAGTCAATCAATAATGAATAGTGCAACAACTGAGATCAAAACCACTCTGGAGGGAACCAACAGTAGAATAACTGAGGCAGAAGATGTGATAAGTGAGGCAGAAGATAGAATGGTGGAAATAAATGAAGCAGAGAGGAAAAAAGAAAAAAAGAATTAAAAGAAATGAGGACCACCTCAGAGACCTCTGAGACAATGTTAAACAACCCAACATTCTAATCATAGGAGTCCCAGAAGAAGAAAAAAGAAAGGCTGTGAGAAAATACTTGAGGAGATAATAGTCAAAAACTTCCCTAAAATGGGGAAGGAAATAGCCACCCAAGTCCAAGAAACCCAGAGAGTTCCAGACAGGATAAACCCAAGGCAAAACACCCCAAGACACATATTAATCAAATTAACAAAGGTCAAACACAAATAAAAAATATTAAAAGCAGCAAGGGAAAAATAACAAATAGCACACAAAGGGATTCCTATAAGGTTAACTTAACCTATAAGGTTAACAGCTGATCTTTCAATAGAAACTCTTCAGGGCAGAAGGGAATGGCAGAACATAAAGTGATGAAAGAGAAAAACCTACAACCCAGATTACTGTACCCAGCAAGGACCTCATTCAAATATGAAGGAGAAATCAAAAGCTTTACAGACAAGCAAAAGCTGGGAGAATTTAGCACCACCAAATCAGCTCTTCAACAAATGCTAAAGGATCTTCTCTGGACAGGAAACACAGAAAAGCTTTATAAACTCGAATGCAAAAAAAAAAAAAAAGTAAATGGCAGCAGGATCATACTTATCAATAATTATCTTAAGTGTAAATGGGTTGAATGTCCCAACCAAAAGAGAAAGACTGGCTGAATGGATACAAAAACAAGACCCTTATATATGCTTTCTACAAGAGACCCATCTATTGTAGGTGCACACATACAGACTGAAAATGAAGAGCTGGTAAGAGATATTTCACACAAATGGAGACCAAAAAAAAAAAAAAAAAAAAGCAGGAGTAGCAATACTCATATCAGATAAGAAAGACTTTGAAATAAAGGCCATGAAAAGAGACAAAGAAGGACACTACATAATGATCAAAGGATCAATCTAAGAAGAAGATATAACAATTTTAAATATATATGCACACAACATAGGAGCACCACAATATGTAAGGCAAATGCTAACAAGTATGAAATGGGAAATTAACAGTAACACAAGAACAGTGGGAGACTTTAATACCTGACTGACACCTATGGATAGATCAACTAAACAGAAAATTAGCAAGGAAACACACCCTAAATGATACAATGGACCAGTTAGACCCAATTGATATTTATAGGACATTTCACCACAAAACAATGAATTTCACTTATTTCTCAAGTGCACACAGAACGTTCTCCAGGATAGATCTCATCTTGGGCAATAAATCTAGCCTGGGTAAATTCTAAAAGATTGAAATCATTTCAAGCATCTTTTCTGATCACAATGCAGTAAAATTAGATGTCAACTACAGGGAAAAAAAACTATGAAAAATACAAACATATGGAGACTAAACAATACGCTTCTGAATAACCAGCAAATCACAGAAGAAATCAAAATATGCATAGAAACAAGTGAAAATGAAAACACAAATACCCCAAACCTATGAGATTCAGTAAAAGCAGTGCTAAGGGGAAGGTTCATAGCAATACAAGCGTACCTCAAGAAACAAGAGAAAAATCAAATAAATAACCTAACTCTACACATAAAGCAACTAGAAAAAGAAGAAATGAAGAACCCCAGGGTTAGTAGAAGGAAAGAAATCATAAAAATTAGGCAGAAATAAATGAAAAAGAAACAAAGGAGACCATAGCAAAAATCAACAAAGCTAAAAGCTGGTTCTTTCAGAAGATAAACAAAATAGACAAACCATTTGCCAGACTCATCAAGAAAAAAAGGGAGAAGAATCAAATCAATAAAATTAGAAATGAAAATGGAGAAACTGCAACAGATAACACAGAAATACAAAGGATCATAAGAGACTATCAGCAACTAGATGCCAATAAAATGGACACCTTGGAAGAAAGGACAAATTCTTAGAAAAGTATAACTTTCCAAAAATGAACCAGGAAGAAATAGAAAATCTTAAAAGACTCATCATAAGCACGGAAATCAAAACTGTAATCAAAAATCTTCCGACAAACAAAAGCCCAGGACCAGATGGCTTCATAGCTGAATTCTACCAAAAATTTAGGGAAGAGCTAACACCTATCCTACTCAAACTCTTCCAGAAAATTGCAGAGGAAGGTAAACTTCCAAACTCATTCTCTGAGGCCACCATCACCCTAATACCAAAACCAGACAAAGATGCCACAAAAAAAGAAAACTATAGGCCAATATCACTGATGATCATAGATGCAAAAATCCTTAACAAAATTCTAGCAAACAGAATCCAACAACATATTAAAAACTTCATACATCATGACCAAGTGGGCTTTATCCCATGGATGCAAGGATTATTCAATATTTGCAAATCAATAAATGTGATACACCACATTAACAAATTGAAAGATAAAAACCATATGATTATCTCAATAGATGCAGAGAAAGCCTTTGACATCCATTTAGATATTCAACATCCATTTAGATTAAAAAACCCTCCAGAAAGCAGGCATAGAGGGAACATATCTCAACATAATAAAAGCTATATATGACAAACCCACAGCAAACATTATCCTCAATGGTGAAAAATTGAAAGCATTTCCCTTAAAGTCAGGAACAAGACAAGGGTGCCCACTCTCACCATGACTATTCAACATAGTTTTGGAAGTTTTGGACACAGCAATCAGAGCAGAAAAGGAAATAAAAGGAATCCAGACTGGAAAAGAAGAAGTAAAACTCTCACTGTTTGCAGATGACATTATCTTCTACATAGAAAACCCTAAAGATTCTACCAGAAAATTACTAGAGCTAATCAATGAATATAGTAAAGTTGCAGGATATAAAATTAACACACAGAAATCCCTTGCATTCCTATGCACTACCAATGAGAAAACAGAAAGAGAAATTAAGTAAACAATTCCATTCACCATTGCAACAAAAAGAATAAAATACTTAGGAATAAATCTACCTAAAGAAACAAAAGACATATGTATAGAAAACTATAAAACACTAATGAAAGAAATCAAAGATGACACTAATAGATGGAGAAATGTACCATGTTCATGGATTGGAAGAATCGATATAGTGAAAATGAGTATACTACCCAAAGCAATCTATAGATGCAATGCAATCCCTATCAAGCTACCAATGGTATTTTTCACAGAACTACTGCTGTTGCTGCTAAGTCTCTTCAGTCGTGCCCAACTCTTTGCAACCCCATAGACAGTAGCCCACCAGGCTCCCCCATCCCTGGGATTCTCCAGGCAAGAACACTGGAGTGGGGTGCCATTTCCTTCTCCAATGCATGAAAGTGAAAAGTGAAAGTGAATTCACTCAGTCATGTCTGACTCTTAGCGACCCCATGGACTGCAGCCCACCAGGCCCCTCCATCCATGGGATTTTCTAGGCAAGAGTACTGGAGTGGGGAGCTATTGCCTTCTCCTTTCACAGAACTAGAAAAAATAATGCCACAATTTGGAAATAAAAAAACCTTGAATAGCCAAAGCAAATTTGAGAAAGAAGAATGGAACTGGAGGAATCAACCTGCCTGACTTCAGGCTATACTACAAAGCTACAGTCATCAAGACAGTATTATACTGGCACCAAGACAGAAATATAGATCAATGGAACAGAATAGAAAGCCCAGAGATAAATCCACGCACCTGTGGAGACACGTTATCTTTGACAAAGGAGGAAAGAATATATAATGGAGAAAAGACAATCTCTTTAATAAGTGGTGCTGGGAAAACTGGTCAACACTGGTAAAAGAATGAACACTTTTAGAATGGTGTTAGAACACTTTCTAACACCACACACAAAAATAAACTCAAAATGGATTAAAGATCTAAATGTAAGACCAGAAGCTATAAAACTCCTAGAGGAAAACATAGGCAAAACATTCTCTGATATAAATCATAGCAGGATCCTCTATGACCCACCGCCCAGAGTAATAGAAACAAAAGCAAAAATAAACAAATGGGACCTAATTAAACTTAGAAGCTTTTGCACAATGATGGAAACTATAAACAAGGTGAAAAGACAGCCTTCAGAATGAGAGAAAATAACAGCAAATGAAGCAACTGACAAAGAATTAATTTCAAAAATAAACAAGCAACACCTGCAGCTCAATTCCAGAAAAATAAATGACCCAATCAAAAAGTGGGCCAAAGATCTAAACAGACATTTCTCCAAAGAAGACACACAGATGGCTAATAAGCACATGAAAAGATGCTCAACATCACTCATTATCAGAGAAATGCAAATCAAAACCACAATGAGGTACCATCTCACGCTGATCAGAATGGCTGCTATCAAAAAGTCTACAAACAATAATGCCGGAGGGGGTACAGAGAAAAGGGAACCCTCTTACACTGTTGGTGGGAACACAAACTACTACAGCCACTATGGAGAACAGTGAGAAGATTCCTTAAAAACCTGGAAATAGAACTCCCATAGAACCCAACAATCCCACTGTTGGGCATACAGACTGAGGAAACCAGAGTTGAAAGATACATGTGTACCCCAATGTTCATTGCAGCACTGTTTACATTAGCCAGGACATGGAAGCAACCTAGATGTCCATTGGCAGATGAATGGATAAGAAAGCTGTGGTACACAATGGAATATTACTCAGCTATTAAAATGAATGCATTTGAATCAGTTCTAATGAGGTGAATGAAACCGGAGCCTATTATACAGAATGAAGTAAGTCAGAAAGAAAAACACCAATACAGTATATTAATGCATATATATGGAATTTAGAAAGATAGTAATGATAACCCTATATGTGAGACAGCAAAAGAGACACAGATGTAAAGAACAGACTTTTGGACTCTGGGCAAAGGTGAGGGTGGGATGATTTGAGAGAATAGCATTGAAACATGTATATTATCATATGTGAAATAGATTGCCAGTCCAGGTTCAATGTATGAGACAGGGTTCTCAGGGCTGGTGCACTGGGATGACCCTGAGGGATGGGATGGGGAGGGAGGTAGAAGGGAGGTTCAGGATGGGGAACACATGTACACCCATGGCTGATTCATTTCAATGTATGGCAAAAACCACCACAATATTGTGAAGTAATTAGCCTCCAATTAAAATAAATAAATTAATAAACACACACACACACAAAGAATATAATCTATCTGATTTCAGTATTGAGCATATGGTGATGTCCATGTGTAGAGTCTTCTCTTGTGTTGTTGGAAGAGGGTGCTTACCATGACCCATGCGTTCTCTGGGCAACACTCTGTTAGCCTTTGCTCTGCTTCATTCCGTACTTCAAGGCCAAATTTGCCCATTACTCCAGGTATTTCTTGACTTCGTACTTTTGCATTCAAGTCCACTATAGTGAAAAGGACATCTTTTGGGGGTGTTAGTTCTAGGTCTTGTAGGCCTTCGTAGAACCATTCAACTTCAGCTTCTTTAGCACTACTGGTCAGGCATAGACTTGGATTACCATGATATTGAATGGTTTGCCTTGGAAACGAACAGAGATCATTCTGTCGTTTTTGAGATGGCATCCAAGCACTGCATTTTGGACTCTTTTGTTGACTAAGATGGCTATTTCATTTCTTCTAAGGGATTCTTGCCCATAGTAGTAGATATAATGGTCATCTGAGTTAAATTCACCCATTCCAATCCATTTTAGTTTGCTGATTCCTAAAATGTTGATGTTCACTCTTGCCATCTCCTGTTTGACCACTTCCAGTTTGCCTTGATTCGTGGACCTAACATTTCAGGTTCCTATGCAATATTGTTCTTTATAGCATCAGACCTTGCTTCCATCACTAGTCACATCCACAGCTGGGTCTTGTTTTTGCTTTGGCTTTTACTGAGCATGGCCCTGCCCATCAAAACAAGACATTTCCCCCTCAGTCAGTCTATCCCATCAGGAAGCTTCCATAAGCTTCTTATCCTTCTCCATCAGAGGGGCAGACAGTCTGAAAACCATAATCACAGAAAACTAACCAATCTAATCACATGGACCACAGCCTTGTCTAACTTAATGAAGCTATGAGCCATGCCATGTAGGGTCACCCAAGACAGACGGGTCATGGTGGAGAGTTCTGACAAAATGTGGTCCACTGGAGAAGGGAATGGCAAACCACTTCAGTATTCTTTCCTTGAGAACCCCATGAACAGCATGAAAAGGCAAAAAGATAGGACACGGGAAGATGAACTCCCCAGGTTGGTAGGTGTGCAGTATGCTACTGGAGATCAGTGGAGAAACAACTCCAGAAAGAATGAAGCTGTACTTTGGGATCTGTTAATGTAAACAAGGTCATGGCCTTATCATTAAACTCTGAAGGCATAAATCTCATGGTTTCTGAATTGGATAATAATGTAGTTGCCTGTCAGCTCCTGTATGCAACCTCCAGTGTTGTGCAATCATATCTTCTTGCACAAATGCCAACTAAATGGTAGCTTAAGTTTAATCATGTAAACCTGAAAGTGAGGTGTGCTTCTAGGTGTACCATAGATTTCCCCTGGTGACAAATAATTTATACATTCTAATAAGTTTTACTCTTGTGGGATAAATGCCAACTGTTCCAAGAAATGCTGCCCAAGACCTGTGCTCACTATTGCTCTCTCTGTATGAATGTATTTATACACGCATATATACATAAATGCACACACACATATACATATATAAAATGTGTGTATATGTATGTATATATATACTATAAGCACATATCTATTTATGTATATATACTAAAAATCTGTGTATAAACATATATATATTTATACACACACATATACACATACACTTCTCAGTCTCGTCCAAATATAAGCAGAATTTGTGACAGCTAAGCCAAAGGCAAGTTAAGAAAATGATACCATCAAAGCATATGTCAAAACTTTTCTTATAATTAATGAAAAATTAGTTTTAAAAAAGTAGAAAGGTGGCACATATTTTATTATGCTCAGTTCTCAATATAACATTCATTTTTATCTATCAGGATTGATCACAACTTCCAAACAGTATGACTAACCAAATGAAGGTATGTATTGCTTTTGAAATGTGTATAAATGATTTTACCTGCAGACAAAGCCATCTGCTCCCATATCCTGTAGCCTCATTTTTAAAGCAAACTTTACAACAGAGGATGAGATGGTTGGATGTCATCACTGATTCGACGGATATGAATTTGAGCAAGCTCCAGGAGTTCGTGATGGACAGGAAGCCTGGTGCTGCAGTCCATGGGGTCGCAAAGAGTCAAACACGATTGAGTGACTGGATTGAACTGAACTTACACATCTAATAGATACTAACCTAAAAACAGAACAAGCAAATAACCCAACAACATCAGAAATATGAAAAAAAAAAAAAAATCATGAAAATTCTTCTCACAGTTGCCAGGAAAAAAGTGAGAAGCAAAATCCGTGAACTGTGTTGTGATATCAGAAAGTCCCTTGCACGTGGTTAGGCGTAAAAATAAAGGTTTCTAAGAAATACAGATTTCTGATTTTCAGTTCAGGTTTTTCACCCCGCCATTCTCCACCCAGGCACATGGAAAGCTTTCTGTGAAGTGAGCAGCAGATTTCAAGAGCAGCTTTCGGCTGCAGAGTCCAGACTTTGCTATTCATCTTCGTGGCAAGAAAGGAAAGACCATTCTCAAGTACCTCTAGGGGCTTTATAGATTCTCTTAATTCAACTTAGTATTTCTAGTCTCCATAAAACAAGAACACTGAGGACGACATAGTAAAGTAGTGAGTTTATTCCAAATGCTGAAGTGCTTACTCTACCTTACATTTTACAAGTTTGCAATTTTGGAGTCATTTGAACCCCTCATTGGCTCAGTGGTGCAATATTTTTTAAAGTTATTTCTGACCGTAACAGACACTTTTAGACTTGCAGTGATGAGCAAACCCCAGAGGCAAAATACAATAAAGATTTAAAGGGCTGTTCTGTGCAGCACTGTAGTTTCTTTGTGTAGTACAGAAACAGAAGTGGAAGGGCTGGCCTGGTGTGTGATTATTTCTGACAACTCTGTAGTTTGTTTAAATTTCAATTTATGCTAGCACTTTGGGGCATTGGAAAGTATGATCCAAAGAAAGATAAGTTTTCATCTAAGATGTGAAAGGGTTTTTGTTTTGTTTTGTTTTTAATGGTGTTATTCCTTTTAGATTTGGTAAACAAATTGTGTTTGAAAGAGATAAAATATCCAGAAACCAAACTCAAAATACTTCCATTTTACCCACACCAACCCCTTATGATTGGCTTTCTTTGCATGTGGGAAAAGATGAGATACACTGCACTCTGTATTTCAATTATTTTCACTAAATAAAGAAGGCCCAGCTTATGCTATTGTTTATTCTATACGAAAAAGGAAATGTAATCTATTTCTTATCATAAAACTCTGAGTTTATGGCAATATTATCAGAGATATGTTTGCTGTCTTTGAAGACATCTGTCTTGCAAGTGTTTCTGTTATCCTTGTTGGTATTTTACTTTACTAGATGTATAAACTGGATTATAAACAATTCAGTTTAGCTTTCATTTGAGAACCATAGAATTTTAGTGAGTCCCAGGTTCAGCCAAATATTCTTTTATGGATATGTTTAGTGGATCCCTTTCCTAGTGAAAGTAATTAATGTGAACTTTCTTATACTCTTTCTTCAGTATAGTACTGGTAAGAAAAAAAAAGAATGAAGAAAGGAAAGAAATGAATGTTTTTTTAATATTTTTTATATGAACATATGCTATTCATAATATATACATATATAGTTATTTCTTGCCAGGAAAATTCCATGGACAGATGAGCCTGGTGGGCTACAATCCATGGGATCATAAAAAATTGGACACAACTGAGCACCAGTCACCACAAACCTATATAGTTTTACATATATATATACACATATACATATACATGCATACTAGTTGGCATACCTATTTATCCATATGTGTGTATACCTACTACATATATTCCTTTCTTCACATTTATTGATGATCACATGGACTGTGGTGCCCTGAGAACTGGCTGCCTACATCAGACTACTGAAAATTTTGCTGGGGTGACAATTCACTGGCAAATATGAAAGTAGAGGCCAGGAGATGAAGGAGCTCTGAAATCACACAGGAACATTTGTGACATTCTTTCTCCTCTAAATCTTCAACCTTTCTTGTTCCCTAGTTCCTTCCACTTCTTAACCTAGAGGCATAAATTCTGGCCTCTCTGTCTTTACAAAAAAATGTATGTTTTCTCCTTGCCAAGTTGGTATCCTACTAATTGCAAGAATTTGTCTATTTTTTCCTTATATTCAATCTTCTGGAAAGAATAGTCATCATTTGCTGTCTCTAATTTCTCACCTCATTTTCACCCTTGACTCTGTAACCTAATTTCTGACCCCATCAATCTTTGAAACTAGTTAATTTTCAAATTGGCTTCTAATGTCACCTATATTTAATGAGTCCCAAATGATTTCAATGATTATTCCTCATCCTACTTGACATAGCAGTAGCATTCGATAAAGGCATCACCCCTCTTTCTTGGAATACTTCCTTCACTTTGCTTTTGGAATTCTATACTCACCTGGGTTTCTTCCTGCCCCTTTAGTTGCTTGTTCCCATTCTTCTTACCAGGTCCCTTCTCACCTCCAAGATGTCTCAACTGTCAAGTGTCCCAAGGATCACTCTGGACTTTGTCTCTTTTACATCTGCACTAACCTTGGTGATCTCATCCTATAACAAGGCTTTAAATATCATCATAAATATCATGGGTGACTATCAAATTATATTTCTAGTTTGGATCTCTCATCCGAATGCCAGACTCATATACTAACTATTAAACATCTCCATTTGGGTGTCTAACACTCATTTCAATTTAGCATTTGCAAACCAAGTTTTCTGTCTTCTTCACGCCTCACACCATCTCACTTAATGACAACTCTATCTTTCCATTTTCTCATGCCAAAAACTTGGAGTTACCGTTATCTCTTCTATTGCCCTCACACTCCACATCTAATCTGTTAGCAAATACTGTTGGTTCTTTCTCAGAATACATCCAGAAGCTCACTACTTCTTTCAGTTTCCACCTCTACTACCTTGTCTAACCACCATCATCTCTGTCTAGGATTATCACCATGGCTTCACAATGGATTTTTCTGCTTCCAGTCCTTGTCCCATTTAGCCTATTCTCAACACAACAGCTAAAGTGATCCTGTTAAAATGTGAGTCAGATAACATCATGTTGCTGCTCAAAGCTCTATAATGATTTCTCAGTCAGAGTAAAAGCTAAAGATTTTCCAGTGTCCTACAAGATCCTGTATGATCAACTAGCTCTTCACTTCTTCTTGTGAATCTCTGCTCTGGCCTCACCTTTCTTTCTCTCAAACTTGCCAGGCATATTCCAGGCTTGGGGTCTTTGTACTTGTTGTTCTTTCTTTCCTTGATATGCACTCTTCCCTTGGTATCCACATGACTCACTTCCCTGTATCCTTTACAAATGTAATCTCATTGAGGTCTTTACTAGTCACCTATTCAAAATTGTAAGGTCATCATCCCTGTTACCATCTTTATTTTCTCATTAACACTGAATATTATTTGCATTCTATACAGCTAATATTTTCATGTGTTATCTCTACCCTACCTGACTTTATTCCCACTAGAATATAAACTCCATGAGGGCAGGGATTTTGAGCTGTGTCCTTTGTCTACTGCCATACCTCTGAAATAATTTATTTGTCCAACATATAAACAAATAATGGAATGAAATCTCTTGCTTCCTGGACACATACTGTCAACATTTGGTATGGCAATATATGGGTCACCGCTGCCTCAAATATAAGTCCACAACTAAACTCACCATTTCACCCATGGACTGAAAACTTAGTTCCACCCATTATTAGTTAAAAGATTTCATTGACTCTTCAATATCTTTTGAGTTCAAAGATTGAACTGTAGAGTTCAATATTTGTTCCTTCCTTTCCTTCAATCTCCATTTTGCTTTCCATCCTGCCTCCTTAAATATCTGTTCATAGTCTCCTTCTGCTTGATGGTACTTATCTTCTGATGTTCATTAATTGATTTTATTTCCTGCTCATCCTTGAAAATTCTGTCCCAATTTCCCCTTGAGAAAATTTCCCCAGTTTACTCCTCTCACCCTACCACCCTACTCCCTATATCCAAACACACAATAACTGAGCACGCCAGGTAACCACTAACACGATCTTTATCACATTGTATTGAGTATCTTCTCCACTTCCCCATAGACTATAAACTATGCAAAGGCAATAACCACATCTCAATCACCTTTGAAGTCTCACAACTTAGCAGAGAACCAGACCCATGTTACATGCTCAATAAATTATGGTAGAATGACAAATAAATGAACAAATAGATGGAAGAGTAAATGAACACAATAAGATCACAAAGGATATTAGAAGTAATGGATTAATATTTTCTTGTATACCTTGAGAGCTTTGCATGTTTTGTCAGAACATTTAGCAATACAGCTTCCAGATGAAAGCCAAAGATTCATGGTAACGTAAAACATATCTTTACTACCATCACTAGCTAGAAAGCAAACAGACTAACTTAGTTTGACCTGAAATTATCCAGTGAAAACCTCGTGTCTATTTTTGTAATTTTCTGAATAAGATGGCCTCATGACTTTCACAGCAAATGAACAGTGAGTGTAGAAATGTAATGCAAGCCAACTTGGATTCTTTGTTCTTCACCTTTAAATGGAGTTTAAGATGGTCTTGAATTCTGGCCAATGCCACAGAATTATTTGCTTTCTTCCCCTTTGTCTTTTAAAAAAAAAAATTTAGATTTCACATGAAAAAATCCAGTATTTAATCAAATTACCATTATGAACTGTATTTTCATTTAAATGACACAGAGATCAAAAGAAGTAACAGTTCGGGAAACATGCTACTCTTCCATAATCCATGTTGCCACCTGTGGAAATCCTACAGAAAACTATCAATAACTGGGTCTGACACTGTGGTAGTAAAATGCACAGTATCCTCTTAGGTTTGCTATTCATGTTGTTTCCACTCACTGTATTCCATTTTCTGTGAATATTAGTAACTTTCATAATGTGCAGCATTCATATATATATATGCTTTAATGAATAATACAAAAATATAGATGCTACAAATCAAGATCTAAACAGAAAGCTAATTAGAATTTCATTATTAAAAAAGAAGATAAAAAAGAGAAAAGAAATCCCATTATTTTATATACACAGCTTATCAGTATGATTTAGGGAATTGTTACATTTATTGACTATGCTTACCATCATATTAAGTGAAAATGTGATTATATTACATTTTTTTCTTTCCATGATGTGAGAGGCATAGTTTGTCCTTTGATGTTATTTAGGTTTGGGGCTTTGTTTCTACTGAGTTGGCTTTCAAAAATTATTTTGAGGAAAACAATATTGACTAAAAATTTTTCATGTGATGTTATCTATGGTTCTTTGAAACATTAAATTGTCTTAAGAATCTGAAAACATCCTAACTTCTGTCTGCATCATGTGAAAGATGAGTTGTGTAAAAAAATAAACTATAATGTGTCATTGACAGCATGGTAAGAATTTTTCCCAAAGATAATTTTTCTAATTTTTGAATGGCATCAGCTCCTAAGCAAGGCCAAGGGCATTAATTATAGAGGAGATGCTAGGGAGGAATACTTATGTACCTTTCATTGTTACAGAACCTCATTTGGAAGTTAATATCAGGGCTGTCTCCAGTACCATTCATCTGACACTTGGGAAATGAGTTGTCAGTAAAGGTGAAAATATATTAATACTGCAGATCACTTGAAATGGGTGCTCTTATGTGTTTTACCAGAAAATTCTCCCTTCAGTTAACTCAATATCTTTTCTGACACATTTTCGTTGCACTAAAGTGTCTTTTATAGTGTGTCAGAGTTATGAATACTGATAGACCTTCTCCTAAAGTGCCCCTCAAGTTCACTGCCATTTGCTCATTAGGTTTGCTTTTTATTGCATGTCAGAAAGTGCCTCCTTTTAAGCACCTACTAATAAATGGGAATTGATGAGAACCATATCTCCAGAGCAGGCGGTAAATTCAAAGGTCTTAAATGAGGATGTCTGTGAGGCATCTAAGACCAGGACATGTGCCCATGGATCTTGATCTGGCTCATAGGGGATAGTTGATTTGATTTTAAGATTGAAGAGACACATGTTTCTAAGCAGGACTTGAAGTCCTGAAATGGAAACAGTTCATTTTCCTGTTGATGAAAGAACATAATAAACTATCTCTTAAAAGATGTCTCCAGAATCATTTTCAATGGCAATTTATTTATATGAGTCACATGCATTGTAACTTTACAGAAAGCATTAATACACTATTTCTGACTCTTAACGTAAAACACATAAGGTGAGGGTGGTGGAGAGTAGATAAAGATGCAAAGACAAAGAAAATGGTGGTGGTTACTAAATGTGGAGGTGGAGGCAGGAGATGAGTGTATGTGCCTCTCAGTCATTTGAAGAATCTGAGGGTGAGGTTGCAGCAGAGGAGGCAAGGGGACAAGAGACACTGATGACCCTGTCTCAGGTAGGGTTCTCTTGGGCAGAGCATGGTATGGAGAACCACACCTATGCTACCTGCTCTGGGAAACTCTGAAAAGTAAGAGCATCTCTAGAAATTAGGTCTTTAGTCCATGGAGATGTTGCTGAGCTGGCTTGGTAAGCTCACATTAACTAGAAAGAAATTGTGAATTAGGCTTGCTGCTGAAATGAGATATAGGGAGAAAGTTGGTTATGTGATATGCAGATATGCAGATGACACCACCCTTATGGCAGAAAGCTAAGAAGAACTAAAGAGCCTCTTGATAAAGTGAAAGAGAAGAGTGAAAAAACTTACTTAAAGCTCAACATTCAGAAAACTAAGATCATGGCATCTCGTCCCATCACTTCATGGCAAATAGATGAGGAAACAGTGGAAACAGTGACAGACTTTATTGTTTTGGGCTCCAAAATCACTGCAGATGGTGACTGCAGCCATGAAATTAAAAGACACTTGTTCCTTGGAAGAATACTTATGACCAACCTAGACAGCATATTAAAATGCAGAGACATTACTTTGACAACAAAGGTCTGTCTAGTCAAGGCTATGGTTTCACCTGTAGTCCTGTATGGATGTGAGAGTTGTACTATAAAGAAAGCTGAGCACTGAATAATTGATGCCTTTGAACTGTGATGTTGGAGAAGACTCTTAAAAGCAAGGAGATCCAACAAGTACATCCTAAAGGAAATCAGTCCTGAATATTCATCTGAAGGACTGATGTTTTGAAGCTGAAACTCCAATACTTTAGCCATCTGATGCAAAGAACTAACTCATTTGAAAAGACCCTGATGCTGGGCAAGATTGAAGGCAGGAAGAGAATAGGATGACAAAGGATGAGATGGTTGGATGGCGTCACCGACTCAATGAACATGAGTTTGGGTGAACTCCGGGAGTTGGTGATGGACAGGGAGGCCTGGCGTGCTGCAGTCTCTGGGGTCACAAAGAGTTGAACACGACTGAGTGACCGAACTGAACTGAACTGAACTGGTTATGTGAGTTTCAACTATGGCATGTAATAGCTTGCTGACTCAAAAAAAAAAAAAGGCAGGAAATCAATAAGCCAGAAAGGTATTACTATCAAGCAACAACTCATTAGTAAAGAAGGGAAACCTAGAACGTGACAATTTTCCAGAAATTCTGAATCAGTGTTTCTCAATGATTAATATATATCTTTCATAGTTTAGGTATATCCATAAATATTTTTCAGTGAATCAACTTCAGTTCACTTCAGTCTTTCAGTGACGTCTGACTCTTTGTGACAACAAGGACTTCAGCATGCCAGTCTTCCCTGTTCATCACCAGCTCCCGGGAACTTCTCAAACTCATATCCATTGTGTTGGTGATACCATCCAACCATCTCATCCTCTGCTGTCCTCTTCTCCTCCTGTCTTCAATCTTGCCCAGCAAGATTGGGTCTTTTCCAATGATTTGGTTCATCAGGTGGCCAAAGTGTTGGAGTTTCAGCTTCAGCATCATCCTTCCAAAGAATGTTCAGGACTTATTTCCTTTAGGATGGACTGGTTAGATCTCCTTGCTGTCCAAGGAACTCTCAAGTCTTCTCCAACACCACAGTTCAAAAGCATCAATTTTTCAACACTCAGCTTTCTTTATAGTCCAGCTCTCACATCCATACATGACTACTGGAAAAACAACAGATTTGACTAGATGGACCTTTGTTGGCAAAGTAATGTCTCTGCTTTTTAATATGCTGCCTAGATTGGTCATAGCTTTTCTTCCAAGGAGCAAGTGTCTTTTAATTTCATGGCTGCAGTCACCATCTTGTGATTTTGGAGCCCCCCCTAAAATAAAGTCTGTCACTGTTTCCCTTATTTCCCCATCTGTTTGTCATGAAGTGATGGGACTGGATGCCATGATCTTAGTTTTCTGAATGTTGAGCTTTAAGCCAACTTTTTCACTCCTCTTTCACTTTCATCAAGAGGTTCTTTAGTTCTCACTCTCTGCCGTAAGTGAGATCTGCATACCTGAGGTTATTAATATTTCTCCCAACAATCTTGATTCCAGCTTGTGCTTCATCCAGCCCAGCATTTCACTTGATGTAGTCTATGTATAAGTTAAATAAGCAGGGTGACAATACACAGCCTTGACGTACTCCTTTTCATATTTGGAACCAGTCTGTTGTTCCATGTCCATTTCTAACTGTTGCTTCTTGACCTGCATACAGATTTCTCAGGAGGCAGTTCAGGTGGTCTGGTATTTCCACCTTTTTAAGAATTTTCCAGTTTTTTGTGATCCACACAGTCAAAGGCTTTGGTTAGTCAATAAAGCGAAAGTAGATGGTTTTCTGGAACTTTCTTGCTTTTTCAATGATCCAGCAGATGTTGGCAATATGATCTGTGGCTCCTCTGCCTTTTCTAAATCCAGCTTGAACATCTGAAAGTTCATGGTTCATGTATTCCTGAAGCCTGGCTTGGAGAATTTTGAGCATTACTTCGTTAGCATGTGAGATGAATGCAATTGTGTGATAGTTTGAGCATTCTTTGGGATTGCCTTTCTTTGGGATTGGAATGAAAACTGACCTTTTCTAGTCCTGTGGCCACTGCTGTTTTCCAAATTTGCTGGCATTTTGAGTGCAGCACTTTCACAGCATCGTTTTTTGGGATTTGAAATAGCTCAACTGGAATTCCATCTCCTCCACTAGCATCAGAGTGATGCTTTCTAAGGCCCAATTGACTTCTCATTCCAGGATGTCTGGCTCTACATGAGTGATCACATCATCATGATTATCTGGGTCATGAAGATCTTTTTGTATTTTTCTGTGTATTCTTGCCACCTCTTCTTAATATCTTCTGCTTCTGTTAGGTCCATATCATTTCTGTCCTTTATTGTGCCCATCTTTGCATGAAATGTTCCCTTAGTATCTGTAATTTTCTTGAAGAGATTTCTAGTCTTTCCCATTCTATTGTTTTCCTCTATTTCTTTGCACTGATCACTGAGGAAGGCTTTCTTATCTCTCCTTGCTATTCTTTGGAACTCTGCATTCAAATGGGTATATCTTTCTTTTTCTCCTTTGCTTTTAGCTTCTCTTATTTTCTCAGCTAATTGTAAGGCCTAGTCAGACAACCGTTTTGCCTTTTTGCATTTCTTTTTCTTGGGGATGGTCTTGATCACTGCCTCCTGTACAATGTCACAAACCTCCGTCCATAGTCTCTTCAGGTACTCTGTCTGTCAGATCTAATCCCTTGAATCTATTTGTCACTTCCACTGTATAATCATAAGGGATTTGATCTAGGTCATACCTGAATGGTTTAGTGGTTTTCCCTACTATCTTCAATTTAAATCTGAATTTGGCAGTAAGGAGTTCATGATCTGAGCCACAGTCTGCTCCACGTCTTGTTTTTGCTGACTGCATAGAGCATCTCCATCTTTGGCTGCAAATAATATAATCAATCTGATTTTGGTATTGACCATCTGGTGATGTCCATGTGTAGAGTCTTCTCTTGTGTTGTTGGAAGAAGGTGTTTGCTATGACCTGTGAGTTCTCTGGGCAACACTCTGTTAGCCTTTGACCTAAATCATTTTGTAAATCAACTTAGTTATTTTTAAAACTTTGTCTTGCTCTGTGTAATAATATGTGTGATATATTAGCTTTGTCTTTTCTAATATATATTAAATTTAAAACATAGCTATTAAAATTAAAAATTTAGTAATCTTTTCTATCTTAAGATTTCTCATGTTTTGCCTTTAGAACAAGTCCTGTGTATTCTAGAATACAGTTCTTTGGGAACTGTATTCTAAACATGAAGAGAGAAATGTCTGTCACAGATTTTGAAGGACCCAATCAGCATGGGCCAGGGGAAGAAACTTAATATTGTGTGTTTGCAATTTAAATCCTGCATGCTTTCAGAAGGATTTAAAGGTGACTTAAGACATGTAAGCAAAAAGAATGTTAAGATAAAAAAATATGTAAATATCAGAAACTTGCCGAAAGAGAAAACAAATATACTGTCCCTTCAGGTAAAATAGCTAGTATGTTGAGTATTAAATTTAGTTCTGTGCCTTCTCGGAAGGTCAGTGTTATATCCAACTTGCTCATGGCTCTATGACCTCTGTTGACCCTTGTTACCTAAGGGAGATATACCCATATGGTGAAATAGAGTATTCTTTTTCTATGTTAAGAAATTTCAAAGTTTCCTAAAATTTCTATTGAAAATTCACATACCCAGCCATCAGTTTCAAACCTGACAGGTTTCACTAACAGATAGAGTGGGAGAGCTGGATCTGTCAAGGTGAGTGGTGTGCGCGGGAGTCAGTTGGTGAGGCTTGATGAGGGACTTGCCTGGAAGAGGTGAGTGTGCATCTGAGGTTTGATGTTATGAATCTGTAGGCAGCCAGCGCTGTGATTTCTGTGCCAACTATTCCAGCTGCTTTTGTTATGTAACAAACCACTTTTAAACTTAGTAGAATTAAAATAAAAATTATTGTATCTTAACGTCTGTGACTGAACTGGGGGCACATCTGGGCAGTTTTCACTTGGGGTCTCTCATGCACTTAAGAGCAGCTGTCAGCTTGGTGCAGGGTCATTTGAAACTCAACTGGGCTGGATGTTCAAGATGGCGCACTCACTGGCTAGCTATTAATACTGGCCATCAGCCTGAAGTTTTGGTGGGCTGGAACATCTAGACATGCTTTTGTCATGTGGCTCCAGCTTCTCACAGTGTAGAGACTTAGTTCTGAGAGAAAATGTCTCAATAGCAAACTCTCCAAAAGCAGGAAGCATAAGCTTCCAGGCAACTTAAGAGTTATGCTCAAAACTGGCATACTACCACTTCTTCTGTGCCCTATTGAAGAGAAAAATCACAGGGTTCATTCAGATTCAGAGAAGCTGGAGATATAAACTCTTAATGGAAAAATGGAAAGGTCACAATATAGAAGAGTATATAAAATGGAAAATATTATGTGACTATCTTTGGAAAATATAATCTACCACATCCTCTGAAAGGCTTCTGAAATCTGGAATCAAGACAGATTAATGAAAAACCACCAACACAGGAATAATCTGGGTTGGGGTATAGTATTTTAGGTGTTGTATAAAGTTGCACAGGCAATGAACAAAGTTGTGGTGACTTTGGTGTGATTTGATTATATAATGCGGTGACAAGAAAGTGTCCTAGATGAAATTTCTCTTAGCTATGCACTTTGTTAGCTCTGTAGCCCTGGCATAGTACCTAGGCCTTATATCTTTGTATTAGTAACAACAATTCAGAATTGCATGATCTGTGAGAGGCCTTCTCATTTTTAATAATTAGTGAATAAGTGAACTTAATGGTCGCTTGCCTGCTGTAGGTCAGAGGGAATGATGTGATGAATGAACTGCTCATAAATTAAAAGAACACATTTGGAGCAGGGTTGGCTTTTCTGGGAATAAACAGTTGACATTAAATACTGAAGAGAAAGTTATTGATGGTATTGATTGTTATATTATTCCTTTGTCTCTATAGTCCTAGGAAGGCATTACCTAGTGATCTTCGATAACAGACAAACTTTTAAGTTGTTTTTTTCTTTTTTATGTTTTTCACTCTAACCTAAACTCCAGGAAATATTTTCTGGTCTTCTAACAGAGGTAGAGGGCTTCCCTAGTGGCTGAGATAGTAAAGAATCTGTCTGCAATATGGAGGCCCAGGAAGTTTATTTGTCTTAAATCAGAATAATCACTTCTTAATATTGGTTTATAAATCCACATTTTCATTCATTGACTATCTTCAAATAGAAACAGGATGTGGGCTTCCCTTGTGGCTCAGTGGTAAAGAATCTGCCTGCTGATGCAGGAAATGTGGGATTGATCCCTGGGTTGGAAAGATCTCCTGGAGAAGGAAATGGCAACCTACTCCAGTATTCTTGCCTGGAGAATCTCATGGACAGAAGAACCTGCTAATCAGACATGACTTAGCAACTGAACAACCACAGGAACAGCATAGACCCAAGTCAATAGCTGTGGATGGCTACATCTGAATTCCTGCTGCTGTGTGTGCTCAGTCATGTCCAACCTTTGTGACCCCATGGACTGTAGCCTGCCAGGCTCCTCTTCCTGACCCAGGGATTGCACCTCCATCTCTTCTGTCTTCTGCACTGGCAGACAGGTTCTTTACTACTAGCGCCATCTGGGAAACCCATGTGAATTCCTACTTAACATAAAATGAGATAATGTATATCTCTGCCAAAATATACATGAAAGCTGAGCCTAATAGTATGTAAAAGAGGACCAAGCCAGTTCATAGTCTGTCTGCATTCAAGAAATATGTGAGCAGCATATAGACATACATTCCTTACTCAATGCAGGTGCTCTGGGAACTTGAAGCTATGATGAATGAGATCTGTTCTCTTCACTGGGAAACCCAACCAAGGGCTGGAAAGCAAATGTAAAATTGTCAGATATCTTCTGGATAGAGTTCACAGAGGATATTAGCAGAGGATATAAGTCTGCTATTTTTTTTTTTTTTTTTGCATAGTGACAAGTTTAAATAATAGGACCAAATTATATTTTTATTGATAACAGCCACTTCCTGGACTTTTGGGGCTTCCCAAGTAAAACTCATGATATCAATCTATTTCACTCCAGCTATGAAAAATAACCCCCTCTCTGAAAACTGTCCCTCATTTACCTTGGTGTATTACATGGAGAGAAGTTTGCCATATATTCCAACTTTTCTACTTAAGTTATACAGAAATACAACTGTATACTATCAACCAAACATTCATTGAGTGACTATTTAGATACACGATGCTGTATTTAGAGACTATCAAAGGGTTTAGTTGTGAGCTGTCATGATTTTTTTGCATATTTTAAAATATTTTAAGTGCCTATTCAGTGCCAGCCTCTGTTCATTATGACAGAAGTTATTGGTTGTCTACCTAACAGCCATATGCCTCCTTCTCTCACACACACCCTTCCACAGAGGAAGCCTAGTATTAATTTTTAAAGTACTACTCTGAGGCCAGACCACTTGGTTTACAATCCTGGTGCCACCACTAACTAACTGTGTGGCCTTAATTCATTTAACGTCTCTATAAATCATCTGTCTGTTTGCCCACAGATCCACTCCCTCTCCTACTTTATCACAGGGAATTACTTTTCTGTCTCACCAGCTTCTAACTAGTTTCAGGTGATAGGAGTCACCAAAAGGAATTTGGAGGGTGCATAAAAGAAAAAAAAAAAAAAACTCAATGAATTTCTCTGTCTCTCTCTCTCTCACCCTCTTCTTTCCCTTAGGTGATATCTATGATAGCAACTGGACCTCTGTTCCAAATCAGGGCAGACATTTGTCTTACTGGTTTCAGTTACCATCGGGCACACCTGAAGTGATTTCTGCTTCTGAATGTGGCCCCAGAGCCTGGCACTAAGATTGTCTTTTCCCTTTAACCCTCCAACCTAGTGGTAAGAGTGACCTTTTTCTATGGCTAATTGTCTGGGTTACCACACTGTCATGTTTTTGGCTTCGCAGCATTTCCCTGTATTAAAATTTCTCTTAGCTGGAGTGCTTACTGTTTTCCTGACTGACACACTATCCTTGGCTCTAAACTATGGAAATTATAGACATTTTTTGTAACATTCTATATTCAATTTGACTTCTACTTATCCTACATTTCCAGTCACTGACTATTATACCATCTTCACTGGTATTCTAGAAGTGACCTACATGTACCTGATTTAATGTATTCCCCAAGCAAGCTCACCTGGTTGAACCACAGCCTAGGTTTATATCAGTATATGATTAATTAGTTGTTTCATTTTACTTATGAATAAATATGACAAACCAATAATTGACGCTTTGGAAATGTGCTGGAGAAGACTCTCAAGAGTCCCTTGGACAGTAAAGAGATCAAACCAGTCAATCTTAAGGGAAATCAACCCTGGATATTCAGTGGAAGGACTGATGCTGTAGCTGAAGCTCCAATAAATACTGTTACCACCTGATGCAAAGAGCTGACTCATTGGGAAAGACCCTGATCCTGGGAAAGACTGAAAGCAGGAGAAGAGGGTGCAAAGGATGAGATGGTTGGATGGCATCACCGACTCAATGGACATGAATTTGAGCAAACTCTGGGAAATAGTGAAGGATAGGGAAACCTGGCATGCTGCAGTCCATGGGATCGCAAAGAGTTAGACACGACTGTGCAACCAAACAATACCTGAAGTAGTGTAAAAATGGATTGTTAAAACATACTAGAACTGCTAGAGTTCAGGCTCAGAAGTTCTTTTATTCCCAGCAACAGAGACATCAATGGTTTACGGATGGGGACTCTTACATGTCAGAAGCAAGGTCCTGGAGCAACACCCCACTGTGTGCGACTGATGGCAGGGCAGGACGTGGCGGGAGGCTTCCCTCCAGGGGCAGAGGGAAGTTACCAGTTAAAGAAGTAATTGATGGCAGGCTGCCTCGTCAGTTACCAGGGTAACCAGCAGAGGAGCACGCCCCTCATGGACACTTTGATAAGTTATCAAGTGGCTAAAGTTAGAACAATCATTAACTGGGGCCTGGGACAAGCATGTAAGGTCAGTCAGGTGAGTCGGATGTAGGTGAAGCAGGGACTGGTTGCATTTAGCAGATACAGAAGTTCTTATTTATTTATTTACACAGCCAAAATGGTAGGCATGTCTTTATTACTTCTTAAAGCACATAAGGGCTTTCCTGGTGGCTCAGATGGTAAAGAATCTGCCTGCAATGCAGGATACCTGGGTTTGATCTCTGGGTTGGGAAAATCCACTGGAGAAGAGAATGGCAACCTGTCCCAGTATTCTTACCTAGAGAATTCCATGGACAGAGGAGCCTGGCAAGCTACAGTCCATGGGGTCACAAAGAGTCAGACACAACTGAGTGACTAACACAAATAAAGTACATAAGGAAATGAGAAGAAAGATGAAAAGGAAAGGACTTTTAGAATCTTTCTATATTTTTCTGGGCTTATTAACATAAGTAGTCTAACTCACTCATCCATAGCTGAAGCATTCTCTTGCAGAATTTCCATTCATCCTGAGGTATGACTGAAAATTATGAGTTGACAATGAAACTTTAAACTTTGACAAATGCCCTTTGGTTTTGTTATTGATTTTGTGATTTGTTTTATTGCTCTTTCTGTCTTAAGTTTCAAAGGTAAAATTGTAAGATACATCTCTAGAGCTTTCAATCTTGGAATTCTAAGGAAACATTAGAAAATTGCTTTACCATTCTTGAGGAATAATAATTACATTGATGGTGGCACAATGAATAGAATGATTTATTGATAAATTATTGTAGATGTGAGGAAATTTTATTTACTCTTCTAAGATATCTTACCTGAAGTGGTATCCATGATGACAATGTTATTAAAAGATGAAATGTTTTGAAGTTTGTTTTCCTGATATATGTATATACGCATATGTGCAAGAGGGAGAAGGTAGGTGATATATGAGAAGAGGGCCCACTGATTAAGGAAACATACCTGATACCAAATAACCAGTATGCTTGTTCCTCCCTTGTCCACTTCCGACAGCCCAACTTAACCAGTTGCCATTGTGTTTATAGACATAGCTCAAGATGATCAAAGATTTCCCATTGGTTTGTCACTGCTTGTTTAAAATTCAATTATCTCTAGGTCACATTTAATAGCCTAAATAAAGACAAAAAAAAAAAGGATAAAGTTCAACTGCTGTTTAAAATAAATTAAATTAACAAATTGTCAAAATAACAATATTGTCCTAATATACAGTACATGGGAATCTGAGTCAGGGCAGCTGCAATAATCTTAATAGAGCAGTTCACAGCCCACCAATTATACACATACAACCCATCGGCCTACTAGCTTTTGCTGACCCTGTGAAGCTGATACACATGTGCCACAACGGGTAAGCAAATCAGAATTGAAGGCAGAGATCTGAAATTTAGATTTTGTTAGAGAGAGTGTTTCCTGAAACATTTTACCTCTAGGTTTACATCAGGGCTTTACATTTTTTAAGGCAAAATTTGAAATTTTCTGGCACACCCAGACATGGAACCAGAAGACAATAAAGCTATTCATTACTTTTGGCATGAATCTGTCTATTCGTATAAGAATCTAAAATTGTCATTGATTTTATAATATTTTAAGCTGAAAACACATACATGTATGCAAGTCAATGCTTTCTTTTTGTACCTCTGTATTCTTTTCCAAACTTAGCCACAAAAGTAAACTTGGCAAATATGGTCCAGGTTCAGCAAAATACTAAACAGGATTTTGCAAAAGTTATTTTCCCTTACATTTTAAGCCCCTGCCCATTCTGGGGAAAACACAACCCACATATCTCTAATTCATTTATGAAGTGAAATATTTTGTCAGTGGTCTGGTGTCCAAAAGAATTTTGGAGGTTTTTCCCCAGTTTTCTCCTTGTTTTCATGTCTCCTCTGATCTAATTCTGATAGAAATTTTCTAACTAGTGATGCTTACTTAGTAAAATATTCCTTTAAGTTTGAAATCTGGTAAAAGGTGCACTTTTCTCTCACTTTTTATTGAAGCTCTTATGACCTTTAAATATAGTTTTCAAATATCTAACAAAACCTTACTGAGTTATATGTTTTCTTTTCCCTGTTTTGTGTTAAAACAAACAAAAATAAAGAATTCTGAATATGGTAAAGTACTTCCCAGCTTGCCAGTTTGTGTCAGAATGAAGATTAAATAATCACCACTTTGTTCTTTTCACTATTTCATTCTAGATAATTTAATGTAGATTAATACAGTCTTTTCTGTAAGCAGCATTCAAACCATGATGTTTCTTTTCCTATATTTCATATTAATATATATTATTTAATATGGAAGAGTTGACTTTTCCTGACCACTCCTACCATCACAATCATATACCCCCAACCCCTATTAAGCATATTTGATTTTCATTTGAAAATAATGTAACACATCTGCTGGAACCATGGAAAAAAAGAAAAAGAAATGTAAATTCTGGGGAAAGTCAGACATGTTGATGACAGTCTGTAGCCTGATACACTTGAAATAGGCAAAGGAAATTTCATGAAATAATAAACCACAAAAGAGTACTATATGAAGAATAGCAATGGAACTATAGAGGTGGAGTACTATAGCATGAGACTATAGCTAGAGACTAATTTCCAGAAAAGTAGATTCCCTAACCTCAATCTTTATGTCAAATGGATGGACAAAATATAGTCAAAATATTTTTTTTTTGGCTAAGCTGAATATCTCCTATAGGTATTAAATTATTTTATTGCATCAAGCTATCTGTAAACATTCAATCAGCTGGATTCCAAGCTCTCCTGTAGAAATGTGCTTCATTTTTGAAAATCATCAATAAACCATAGGACCTTTGGGAGAGGATATAGACATGAGATATTGAAGATCACTTCATAACAGAACTGACTAGAGAGAACAGCATGTGGAAAAAAAAAAAGTGTTAGTCAGTCAATGGTGTCTGACCCTTTGCGACCCCATGAACTGTGGCCCACCAGGCTCCTCTTCCATTCCTCTGTCCATGGAATTCTCCAGGCAAGAATACTGGAGTGGGTAGCCATTCGCTTCTCCAGTGAATCTTCCTGACCCAGGGATTGAGCCCAGATGTCCTGCAGGCAGATTCTTTACCATCTGAACCACTAAGAAAGAGTAATTACAAAGATGTTGCCACCAGGTGATGTGGGTTTAAAACCTTCCTCTACTGTTTATTATACATTGTCTTTGGATGAGTTACCTAAACTATCTGTTCCTCAGTTTACTCAAATAAAAGAGATTATAAGTAGTTATTACTTGATATAGCTGTTGTAGAATTTAGTAAAGTACTTCCTGTCAAGCAAGTATATCCCTAGATAAATAGCTCATCCATGTCCCTCTTCTATATCTTTCCAGAGCCCATTGCTTGCTGTTTTGTCAATACTTGCTCAACTAAATCTTCAAAACCAGGCTACACATTCACTTCCTCCTTGAAGAGCTCTGCCATCAATCTACTTAACTCCAATCTCTTCTACTCAACCTTACCTCAGGACTCCAGTAGTGACTTTACTACTGGGGAATTTGGGGAAATTTATTATTTTGACATGATATCAGCACATTATCTGTCTGATTTCTAGCTCTACATTAGAAAGCCAGCTCTTCTTATATATCTATGAGTTTTGCTCCATCTTATTTTCTTCTCTATACCACATAGATAAATGGCAATATTAAAAATAATTTCTTTATTTCATTCATTTCTTTAATGAAGGAAATATTACTTAAAAATGATTTTTACTTAATTTTTAAAAATTGCAGTAAATATGTGAAACAAAATTTAACCATTTTAAAGTGTACAGTTCAGAAGCATTAAATACATTCACCTTGTTGTACAACTAATATTCATATTTTTTTTGACTTATAAACTGAAATTCTATACCCATAACAACTCCTTATTTCTCTCTTCTCCCAGTTCTTGGCTGCCACCATTCTACTTTCTGTTTCTATGAGTTGGACTACTCTAGGTACCTCATATAAGTGGGATAATACAGTATTTATCTTTTTGTGACTGGGTTATTTCACTTAGTACAACATCCTGAAGTTTCATTCATGCTGTAGCATATGTGAAAAGCTTCCATTTTTAAGGCTGAATAATGTTCCAGTGTGGGTATATACCACATTTTGTTTACCCACTTTATCTGTTGATATACTTTTGGTTACTTCCAACTTTTGGCTATTCTGAATAACACTGCTAAGAACATATAGGTATGCACATATCTCTTTAAGACTCAACTTTCTGTTCTTTTGGGTATACACCTGGAAGAAATTAATTCCATAAATAGTTATTGAATACCAGAGACTGTGGCTAGGTCCTGGTTGGTGGGGAGGGCATACAAAGATCAGCAGGACATGGTCTGTACCCTTCAGAAGCTCATTTACATGATATCAACTCCTATTGTATTAACAGTAATAAAAGATATATGAGCCCTAAGAAGGGAGGAAAGGCTTCATCTAAGAGGTGATCTTTGGGTTGATTCTCAGGTCAAAAGTAAAAATTTACTAGGCAGAGGATAAAGAAAAGGCATTCTAGGGAAAAGAAACAAAAGGTACAAAAACACAAGATGTGGAACAGCACACTGTGTTAAGGAAATCTTGAAATTGCTATGACTGGAACATAGGCCATGTGGTTGAAGAACTAATTTGGGGAAAGGGGCTGAAGAACTAGGTTGAGGCCAAATTTAAGTCTGATTGTGAAGGACACTAGACGAGAAAATAAGAGCTCAAAATTTATATTCTAGGCAAAAGAGCTCCAATCTGTTAGGAAAGAACACTGATTTAAATTGCTCTGGGAAGATCAAGAATAGTATGAGCATGCTTCTAGAGATAGTGGATAAGAGGCCATTGAAATAGTGCAGGCAGGAGATAATAAAGTCCATCCTTCTATTTGGCTATTTTTGGTAAAAGTGACTACTGATAAAGGTTTGGAAGCAGAAAACCAGAGACTGAATCCTTGCTTTTCATTTATTAGTTGTCACTTAAACTTCTCTGAGTTTTCAGATCCTATCTATAAAATATGAACAATATTACCTGGGGATTGGTGAGGATCAAGGAAAGGGATGCATGTGAATGTACTGTGTAAACTGCCAACATTCTGTGCAAATGTAAAGTAACATCAATATTAAAATTCTGTATTTGTCAACTGAAATTTACTCAAAACAATCTATTAAGTATATTTTCCAACTAACAAGGTATCCTATTTTCAGTTAATAACACAAGGTTGAATAAATCAAATCTCATTAAATAGAAGTCAATTTTTTCTAGTCTTTTGATTTAAAATAAGTGATGTAAAATAGTGTGGAAGAAAATAAAATGGAGCTGACTCATCATTTCTGATCTAGTTGAATTCATTTTTGCCCATTTTTTTGTCTAAGTTACCCAACCCTTTTACTCTCAGTGAAGACTGCAAATTTTAGACATGTATATAACCCCCAAAAGTTCTTGTTTAACCTCGCAGTTTTCTTAGCCATACCCACACAAAGATAGAAATACAGAACATTTGTCAAGATGATTTGATATTGTACAGATGGGCATTATATAAATGCAGATACTGTTGGGATATTTAAAGTACCATTGATGCAAAGGAGGGCATTTTAGATTCAAACTGACATAGACTCTAGACACAAGGATGATAATAGGAATTAACAAGACTGTCCATTTATTCCGTGCATTAACAGCTGAGTTGGACATTTCCCAGCTACACCATGAGAGGAAGGCATGGCAGCCCTTGAAGGTTTTTTCCCCCTTGAGAAGAGATATAAAGAAAATAGCAATTTTTTTAAAAATCTAGCATAAATTTGCTAAGAATTTGACTTGGAAAAGTAAAAATGGGATTTTGACTACCCTCCCTCTCATACATGAGGAGTCAGAGAATAATCGTTAGAATGATTTGGAAGGAAATTTTTCACTAAGCAAAAGAGTTACATGTCAATCAGAATGTAACAGGTTGTTTACATTGATTGAGCCATGTGTCAATATTTTTGGCCCCTATAGTTTGAGCAAGACAGTAATCCTTGATATACAGGGTAAGTTGCTTAGCATTTCAAATATGCCTTCAATTTAGGAGAGTAAGAGGTAATGAAGTTCAAAAGGTGGCCTGCTGTACCTCATATTCAATGATTTATGCAAGTGTGCACTTAAGAGTCTACCTTTAGAATTCTGCATGGATTTATTTTACTGATGCTATCTCTGGCTTAGTAGAGCTGCTACCTACTATGCCATCAACTCCAAATCCAAAATTTTTCTGCTGCCTCAGTTTCTTTTGCTATAACAGTATCATTCTTTCCAAATACTTTAAGCTGATTATTAATTTTTACTCCAAAATATTTATAATGCACATCCCTATTATTTCCAGAATGGATCTGGGTCAGCATAACAGGAACATTTTAATATGTTATCTTCATAAATATTTGCATATTTCTGATTGTTTTCTCTCTTGGTGTATTTACCTATATATGAGGACATATTTCCTTCCTGTCTGTCAACCAGCCCCATTGGCCACATCAAGTTGATTCCTACTGTTAGAGGAAACTAACAACAGCAATGTAAATACCCTTCTTTACCAAAGGACACTATTTGGTTGAATGAATCCCAGTAGAATGATTAAGATAGCTTTTCCAAAGTTACAAATGAATAATTAAGTGAGACTTTTACAAGCTAATAGAGGCAGGTCAAACTCAAGCAAAATCTAGAGCTCAGGAATAGCCTTCCAGGAAAGGAATGATAAGTAAAGTGAGGGTGGGATATTTCAAAAGAACAGCATGTATACTATCTATGGTGAAACAGATCACCAGCCCAGGTGGGATGCATGAGACACGTGCTCGGGCCTGGTGCACTGGGAAGACCCGGAGGAATCGGGTGGAGAGGGAGGTGGGAGGGGGGATCGGGATGGGGAATACGTGTAAATCTATGGCTGATTCATATCAATGTATGACAAAACCCACTGAAATGTTGTGAAGTAATTAGCCTCCAACTAATAAAAAAAAATATATAAGATAATAATTAAAAAAAAGGAAGAGAGATTCCATTACCATCAGTAATCAATTGCTGTGTTTAATAACTTCCCCTAATAAAAAGATCTTTCTTACATCCGAAAAAAAAAAAAAGAACTGCATACAGTAACTGTTGCTTCAAGTCTGCAGGACAATCTTCAACAACAACATGCTCCTAAGATATACCAAGTGAATGAATGAATAATGTGACCCCAGGTGTCTAGAAGTCAGTTAGTAGAGAAAACAAACAAATGTGCTTTCCTTACACCATTCCACACTTCTGACAGTTTCAACTTCCTTAGTTTCTTTATTATTTCCCATAGCATATAAAAGCGTCTGGCTACTATGCAGAAAAAGAAAGCGAGAACCTTTGTGGATATATTTTTCTTTGTGTTAAGAGGCCATATATTCATCATAACAATATTTCCCTACAGCCACCCATTTCTTAAACACAGAGGAGAAGAGCATAGATTGTGGTGCCAGAATCAGAATAAGATGTGTGGTCACCTGCAAGGAGGAGGCTGCCTTCCAGGTAGGCATGGGAGTACATTATTTTGTCATTTATTTCTGCTCTGCCTCCGACCCCATTTGAGCCTTCCTTTGAGGGAGCAGCCCTTTCCTTGTGTGCAGTTGTACTGGGAATTGGTGTCTGCTGCTTTCTACAAAAGCCAAGGCATCCAGACCATCCCCTTCCTGCCTCAGCACAGTCAAGGAGACATACCTTGATTCAGGCTCAGCAGATCTGATACCCTTTTCTGAAAGGTGAATTTGAAGGAATACATTGAGAAATGCAGCCCATTCCTGCTTCAGAATCTGCCTCAGTTCTCAGTTCCCAGTCTCCAGTACTCCCTCTCTCCTTTTCTGCTTTTCCACCTGATCCTCCAGGTCCCTACTGATATGGTAGCCTCCAGAGCTTTCTAGATAATCAGAAAATTCCCTTTGGGCTCAATATAAACAGTCATTTCTGATGCTTATGGATATGAACCCTGACTAATACAGATATAAATAACAGACATGAATCTTGCTTGGAGTGATATTGGGGAACTCAAGTTCCTTGTACTAAGTATAGTATGAACTCAACCTAGGGAAATTCTCTCTGGCACTAGAGCCATTAGATCTGACAATCAGGAAATAAGCATTAAGGGTCACGGACATAACACAGCTGAAACTACTAAAATGAAAGGCAGATTCCACTGTTAATCCAGTGGATAGAATGACCTGCTGTGATCCTCTCACTGGGATTGGATAGAATCATAGATGACTTTCAAAGTTTAGGCTGTGTAAGAGTAACTTTGGAAATTTGCTTTAAAAAATGCAGTGTCTCAATTGTCCTTTCAGAAATACTAATCTACAATTTCTATTGGGAAATTGGGGAAACTTGGAGGAGAAATAAGTATTGCCTATGAAAGGATTCAATTACTTAGGAAACATAGCAAATCAACATATGTTATATCCAAAGTGTACTTAGCCTGCTAGGATTCAATTTTGTAGACTTAGGAAGAGTAACAAAATGAATAGATAGCAAAACTATAAACAGTGTAAGCTATTCTGCCTTCCCTCTCTAGAAAAGTACATGTGTCATTGGCCAGGCTTGGCATCACTGTGCCTCTCAATGTGACCATTTTACCAACTGCAAGTGATTTTAATGTCTATAGATGTGGACATTTAAAAAAATAAGGTCCCAAAACATGCATCAGTTATTTTATCAGGTACTCAACCAAACAAGCAGCAATCTGTCCCAAGCTTTCAGAAAAGATTTATCAAGAGACCTTCTTTCACTTCCAAACTCATCCTATGAGGGCACCATCACCTTAATACCAAACCAGACAAAGATGCCCCAAAAAAATAAACTAGAGGCCAATATCACTGATGAACATAGATGCAAAAATCCTTAACAAAATTCTAGCAAACAGAATCCAACAACATATTAAAAAGATCATACATCATGACCAAGTGGGTCATCCCAGGGATGCAAGGATTCTTCAATATCCACAAATCAATCAATGTAATACACCACATTAACAAATTGAAAAATAAAAACCACATGATTATCTCAATAGATGCAGAGAAAGCCTTTGACAAAATTCAACATCCATTTATGATAAAAGCCCTCCAGAAAGCAGGCATAGAAGGAACATACCTCAACATAATAAAAGCTATATATGACAAACCCTCAGCAAACATTATCCTCAATGGTGAAAAACTGAAAGCATTTCCTCTAAAGTCAGGAACAAGACAAGGGTGCCCACTCTCACCATGACTATTCAACATAGTTTTGGAAGTTTTGGCCACAGCAATCAGAGCAGAAAAAGAAATAAAAGGAATCCAGATTGGAAAAGAAGAAGTAAACTCTCACTGTTTGCAAATGACATGATCCTCTACATAGAAAACCCCAAAGACTCCACCAGAAAATTACTAGAGCTAATCAATGAATATAGTAAAGTTGCAGTATATAAAATTAGCACACAGAAATCCCTTGCATTCCTATACATTACCAATGAGAAAACAGAAAGAGAAATTAAGGAAACAATTCCATTCACCATTGCAACAAAAAGAATAAAATACTTAGGAATATATCTACCTAAAGAAACAAAAGACCTATATATATAAAGCTATAAAACACTAATGAAAGAAATCAAAGAGGACACAAATAGATGGAGAAATATACCATGTTCATGCATCAGAAGAATCAATATAGTGAAAATGAGTATACTATCCAAAGCAATCTATAGATTCAATGCAATCCCCATCAAGCTACCAAAGGTATTTTTCAGAGAACTAGAACAAATAATTTCACAATTTGTATGGAAATACAAAAAACCTCGAATAGCCAAAGCAATCTTGAGAAAGAAGAGTGGAACTGGAGGAATCAACCTGCCTGACTTCAGTTTCTACTACAAAGCCACAGTCATCAAGACAGTATGGTACTGGTGCAAAGACAAAAATATAGATCAATGGAACAAAATAGAAAGCCCAGAGTTAAATTCATGCACCTATGGACACCTTATCTTTGACAAAGGAGGCAAGAATATACAATGGAAAAAAGACAATCTCTTTAACAAGTGGTGCTGGGAAAACTGGTCAACCACTTGTAAGAGAATGAAACTAGAACACTTTCTAACACCATATACAAAAATAAACTCAAAATGGATTAAAGATCTAAATGTAAGACCAGAAACTATTAAACTCCTAGAGGAAAACATAGGCAAAACACTCTCTGACATAAATCACAGCAAGATCCTCTATGACCCACCTCCCAGAATATTGGAAATAAAAGCAAAAATAAACAAATGGGACCTAATTAAAATTAAAAGCTCCTGCACAACAAAGGAAACTATAAGCAAGGTGAAAAGACAGCCTTCAGAATGGGAGAAAATAATAGCAAACAAAGCAATGGACAAAGAATTAATCTCAAAAATATACAAGCAACTCCTCCAGCTCAATTCCAGAAAAGTAAAAGACCCAATCAAAAAATGGGCCAAAGAACTAAACAGACATTTCTCCAAAGAAGACATACAGATGGCTAACAAGTGCATGAAAAGATGCTCAGCATCACTCATTATCAGAGAAATGCAAATCAAAACCTCAATGAGGTACCATTACACGCCAGTCAGAATGGCTGCTATTCAAAAGTCTACAAGCAATAAATGCTGGAGAGGGTGTGGAGAAAAGGGAACCCTCTTACACTGTTGGTGGGTATGCAAACTAGTACAGCCACTATGGAGAACAGTGTGGAGATTCCTTAAAAAACTGGAAATAGAACTGCCATATGACCCAGAAATCCCACTGCTGGGCATACACACTGAGCAAACCAGAATTGAAAGAGACACGTGCACCCCAATATTCATTGCAACACTGTTTATAAAAGCAAGGACATGGAAGCAACCTAGATGTCCATCAGCAGATAAATGGATAAGAAAGCTGCGGTACACAATGGAATATCACTCAGCCATTAAAAAGAATATATTTGAATCAGTTCTAATTAGGTGGATGAAACTGGAGCCTATTATACAGAGTGAAGTAAGCCAAAAAGAAAAATACCAATACAGTATACTAACACATATATATGGAATTTAGAAAGATGGTAATGATAACCCTGTATGCGAGACAGCAAAAGAGACACAGATGTATTGAACAGTCTTTTGCACTCTGTGGGAAAGGGCTAGGGCAGGATGATATGGGAGAATGGCATTGAAACATGTAAATTATCATATGTGAAATGAATCACCAGTCCAGGTTTAATGCATGAGACAGGGTGCTCAGGGCTGGTGCACTGGGATGACCCAGAGGGATGGGATGGGGAGGGAGGTGGCAGGGAGGTTCAGGATGGGGATCACATGTACACCCATGGAGTATTCAAATCAATGTATGGCAAAACCATATGATATAGTAAAGTAAAATAATAAATAAATTAATTTTAAAAAAAATTTCAGGATTATTTTGCTAACAGTGTCCCCGAGTAAGATAAAAGTGTTAATAGCTCAGTTATGTTTGCATTCCCATGGACTGTAACCTCCCAGGCTCCTTTGTCCATGGAATTCTCCAGGCAAGAATACTGGAGTGGGTTGCCATTCCCTGCTCTTATTAAGCCCAGCGTTGACAGAGGCAATACAGTGTAAAGCAGGGGTTAAATGCCTTTATTTTGGAGCCAGATTGAGTGAGTTCAAATTCTTGCTATAGCATTTATTAACTGTGTGACTGTGGGCAAGTTGCTTACCCCACCATGCTCAGCTTCCTCATCTGTAAAATAACAGTTTCTCTTTCACAAGGAGGGACTCTGGGTTAGAGAGTGCAAAACCGACCACACATAAATCTTGGCACAGATAAAGGATAGAATCCCTTCCTCACTTTTCTCCACTTTCCAAGGCCAGAGTCCTGCAATAGTGTGCTGGACTAATGTTTCACTGAAATTCTAGCCAAGTGAAAGCAAGGCAAATACTGGAAAAACAACTGCCCTGGTTTCATTTGGCAACCACTGTGGCTATAAGCAAAGCCACAGTTGCAAGATTCCACATGTAGGCTGAAAAAAGTCAGTCAGGTCTTTTAGATACTGAATTATCACAGTAAGAATCATAAAGTTGGGTTGAAACTGGAAGCCTTCTCTGACCACCAGCCTAGGCTGGGTCCCCTAGTCATATATTCTCAAGGGATCCTCTAATTCTCCATGGTAAGACTTATTTAAATAATATTTAGTGTCTATCACTCCTTAGTCTCTGATATCACTGAGGCCCAATGCCCCAGAATATAAACTCCGTCGGGACCCTTCCACTCCTACTCACCAATATTTAACATAGTGCTTTGAGTAATTCAGGCATTCGATAAATATTTACTGAATAGATGAATGTGTGAATGACAACCATATACATGTATTTTAGATATTCTCTATTTTTAAAGTGTGGGCTATGAGTAAGGAAGGGGACCAATATCCATTTCCATATTGTCAGTTTTAAAGTCAGCCATATGCTCCACCATACTAAGTGTTCACCCATTCATCTGAACTCAACAACACTTCTTGAGCACTACCATGTGCTACACTGCTCAGGATACAGAGATGTTCTTGAGGGGAGGATGAGTTCATCCTCCCCTACATCTCCTTTTCCCACCAAATGCACAGGAAGGGGAACTTCATATTATTCTTTTATTAAACAAGCATTTTTCGAGTGATTGTTATATGCTCAGTTAAGTATCTCTAGTTCTGTATTTCATTTGGTGCCTTCTTCCTGGTGGTCAGAGAAGGTTTCCAGTTTTACCCCAAGTCAGGTTTCTTACTGTGATGATTTGGTAACTAAAAGGTATAGACAAGAATCTGTACTCTAGTCATTATGCATTGTATGACTTTGCCAGTGAACAATTATTCATTTGCTGTATAAGTATAAATGAGTCTCCTGGGTAAGCCACCTAAGTCTGAGGCAATGATATGTTCTTGTCTATAGGCCAGATAACACTGCTGTCAGAGACCTCAAAATCTCACTCACTCAAATGTATTTCTTACTGTCCCAAATTCTTTGTAAGTTCAATGTCTCTCCAGAGCAGCTCTCTTCCAAGTTCCAGTGATCCGATCATTTCCATCGTGTGGCTGTGCTATCTCAGCATTTAGCCTGCAAGATTGCCATGTCAGGGGAGTAGAGAATGAAGAACCCATATTGCTCCTCTATTCTTTAGTCTAGAGAGACATTCTATCTAGAGTTCATTGATCAGAAAGAGTAACATGCCCCTACCTAACTGTAATGGATCCAGAAAGGAGAGGTGAAACACATATGGTTAATTGCTAAAAATTTCTACCACATTGTTGTATTATACTCTTATCAGAAGCAATCTCAATCTGTGGAGTAAACTCTGAGATAATAGACCACTAAACTAGATGTTAGGGAGTATCTTCCAATCCACTATTTTTTAATAAAGGAGGCTGAGGCTTAAAGATAATTCATGATTTCAGAACTATTTAGCAGAAATACCAGAACTGGTGATTAAGCACCCAGAATCCCTATGCAGCATATTTTTCCCACTACACAATGATCCTCTCACAACACACCCCACATGGCATTCTATGTGGCCTCCCCATCAGTAGGAGGCTGTAGAATCAGATAAAAAACAGAGCCTTCACAGTTCAACCAGAGCCAACTGTCTCATGTCAGCTGATTAAATGGATTACAGCCATCTATCTATTTAGTAGAAATTCCATTTCCTTAGACCTTCCATTTTCAATGCAGTATGTTATTTTCAATGAGAAATTCAGTAGGCAGGAACTAAATTTGTTGAGCCCTGAGGCCTGAATTTTAAATTTTTATTAAGCATGTATGTTGCCCTCACACATCAAGCACAGATAGTTAAATTCTGGTTTGGAAAATTTGCTGGCATTTATTGGGCATATATGAACTGGGTTGTATCTTGTATTAAATAACACAGTGAGCTTGAGTTTTAGGTTATTCTTCTCTGTTTATAATTTTTACTGGCATTGAAAATAGATTTAAAAGTGGGCAGTTTACTTTCCATAATAGCAGAAAATAATTTGGTAGACGGGAAAGATTTAAAAAGAATATATTCAAAGGTAAGCTACCTGATCTAGGGTTTAGTTCATAAGTGGCCAAACTGTACAGAATGTCTGTCTCTCTTCTTTCCCCACCATCTCTTGTTTTCACGTATCTACACCAAACATGCTTCTCTACTCAAAGGCCCTTTTCACCCTGACATCAGAAGTGACAAAAAAAGTGATGTTGGCAAGCATCTTCTAGGCAGGAGATGGAAAGTCATGGTCCTTCAGACAGATGTCAACCAAACCCCAAAGTGCCCCCCTGACACATGCATGTACTCTGATGTGCTTACAAAATCCCTTTAGGACCACCTTAGCCAGAAGCACATCGTCAGGCCATTTCAAGTTCCAGTCAACAGCCATTTCTGGACATTTCCTAAGAAATGTATTTCTGTCCTTGAGAACTTGTTCAGCACAACCTCTCCCACTCTACCTAGCAGCATGCAGAGTTCTTACATCACTTCAATTTCTAAGTCACCCTCACATTAACACACGCACACACACACACACACACAAACACACACACACACACAAAGAGGAAAGAAAAAGAAAGAGAGAAAAGAAAAAGAAATTTACATTTAAAAGAGGATTAGGTCTCATTTTCTTCATCCCTTTCAAAGTCTGCTCCTTTAGCTTAGTGCCATCTAGTTGTGCATGGAGATCGGTGACTTTTTCAGATTCATTGCCAATGATCAGTCTGCAAATTGTCTGGCAAGCAGGGCCAAGAGACCAGGCACATGCCCCCTGACACATGTGTGCCCTCTGATGAATGTATATTTTCCCTCCTCTTCTCTGCAAGCCAGTTAGCTTCTTGAATTGACATGACTCTCCCAGTCCATGTTGAGGCCCAAAGTAGGCATTCTATCATGCAATTCAACATGGTCCTGCTTAGCAACAGGGCAGCTCATGATACAGTTTTATCACAGTGTTCTATGAATTATCGGGCGTAGAACAGGTAAGGTTTGTCAAAGCCCCATGGGAGCACAGCATTTTTCTGTGAGATACCATATGTATCCTTGATACCTTACCTATCACCAGATACTAAATTATGAGACCTTGGTCAAGTCACTGAACTTCCCTGGGTTTCATCCCTGTGAACTATACAGTGGAGACCTTAGTGTACTTTTTCTTCTTTCTCACATGATATGCACAGATAAAAACAAGACATAGTCATAAAATACTTTGAACAATTATTAAAAAAAACATGATGATTACAAGCGCATGCATTGCTTGTGGGGGTATTAAAATGTGTGTGTGTGTGTGTGTGTTAGTTGCTCAGTTGTGTCTGACTCTCTGTGACCTCATGGACTATAGCCCACCAGAGTCCTCTGTCTGTGGTATTCCTCAGGCAAGAATACTAGAGTGGGTTGCCATGTCCTCCTCCAGGGGATCTTCCAGGGATTGAATCAATGTCTTTTATATCTCCTGCATTGGTAGGCAGGTTCTTTACCACTGAGCCACCTGGGAAGCTCATATTAAAAGGTATAACCACTGAAAACTACTAATAACTTGGAGTATTATGGCACTTGTTGGCATTATATCTGACTGACAGAAAGTCTAAAACAACAGAGGCTTACACAAGAAATAAGTTCATATTTCTCCAATCAAGTCTCAAGGAATAAAGCCTCTTGCTAGGAAGGAAGCTCCAGGAAGTTAGGCAGGTTCCTCCTGGTTCTAACTTCCCTACAGCAGGGCCCTTATGCTCTTAGTCCAAAATGACCCCTAGACCTTTTGTCAATATATCTGTAATTCTGATACGAGAAACAAGGAAGGGAACAGAACCAAGGAAAAATGAATGGATATATGGCAGCTATCTCTTTAAGTAATATACTGAAAACTGCCATACATTTTTACTTACATATCATTGACCAAAATTTAAATTGTCATACTTAGCAGCAAGGGAGAGTAGGAAATGTTTCCTCCAGACATCCATATGTCCAACTGAAAATTAAGGAAGAATAAGTTTTAAAGTTGGCAACTAGCAGTTTTTGTTCCACCAAATTAAACTGAACCTGATCATAAATAGCTTATGATCCAACAAGTCCGTATCTGGGTGTGTGCCCTAGAGAAGCTCTTTCATATGGCCAGAGTGACAAATAGACAGAAATTTTCATTGTGGCACTGCTTCTCATCCTATGAATGCTCTGTGCTTCACCTATTCATCCCCCACTCTTCTCCTGAAGCCCTGGCAATGCAACCATTGTACAATCTATTTCAGATGAGATGGGGCAGGGACTTGTACCTACAGCAAAGTACAATTAACTAATTTTTTCTCTTTTGTACTATATTAAAAACTGCTGTTTCCACTGCTAGAGATACTTCCCTTTGGCGATCCTGTGCCACCCCTTCCCCCTTTAGAAAGGGGGGAAATTCAGGGAGACAATGCCTTTACAGTTAATTTTCACTAGGAGAACATAAGTTAGTGGAGAAACTTCAATAGGTATTATTAAAGAAAACTCTTTTACTTATTTCAACTAAGGATTATTGAGATACATAATAATCATTTATTGACATAAAGGCCTATACCTACAGAAACAAATTGCTTTCTTTTAAAGTCTTGACAATCAACCATTCTCTGATTAACTTCTAAATTAAAAACCTTTCCACTGATTACTACCTTCCTTATAAATATCAGTTTCCAAATGCCATGGGACTATGTTCTTGGTACTGGGTACAGTATTTCTTCCAGTAGACTCCTATATGTACAAAAAGTGTTCATGCAAGTTTGAAGATTCCATTACAGATTCCCAAAGAGGATTTATTTTCCTTCTATTTTGTCCTGACTTCAGACACAGTAACTAGAGTTCTCAAAGGAATTTCTATTGCCATGCTAAAATTTGAAATGGCAAAATTTTTAATTTTTTATTGCTCAGTGACTTAGTATTAGGACTTTCTAGGTGGTGCAGTGATAAAAGAATCCACCTGCCAACACAGGAGATGCAAGAAACATGGATTCAATCCCTGGGTTTAGAAGATCCCCTGGAGAAGGAAATGGTAACCCACTCCAGTATTCTTGCCTGGGAAATCCCATGGACAAAGGAGCCTGATGGGCTACAGTCCATGGGGTTGCAAAGAGTTGGACACAACTTTGCAACTGAGCACATACAACTTAGCATAAGATGTTTTCAAAGGAGAAATAAGCTAGGTGTTACTTTTTAAAAGGAAAGAAGACAGTGAAAAAATAAATATTGCTTAGTTCCAATTCTTAAGGGCATAATTTCCAGTGGCTTTCAAAGTGCCTCATATGTATGTTATTTGAATGTCCAAATTTGATATCCCTTGTAGCTCAATCGGTAAAGAATCTGCCTGCAATGCAGGAAACCTGGGTTCAATTCCTGGGTCGGGAAGATCCCCTGGAGAAGGAAATGGCAACCCACTCCAGTATTCTTGCCTGGAAAATCCCATGGACAGAGGAACCTGGAAGGTTACAGTCTCTGGGGTCGCAAGAGTCGGACACAACTGAGAGACTGAGCACATAGGTGGATTCAACACCCTCTGTGACTTGCTTAGAGAATCTTCTGAGTAGCCTACAAACTAAAACTATTTTCTTCACTGATGTCTCTGTACACATAACCTCTACCAGTTATTTTCTTCCTCTGTGCCTTACAAGAATTCTCCTACTCCCTGCTGCCTACAAAGCAACAAAGTTGATAATGTAGTAGTCATGTATGGATGTGACAGTTGGACCATAAAGTAGGGGTGAATGCCAAATAATTGATGCCTTCGAATTGTGGTGCTGGAAAAAACCCTTGGACAGCAAGGAGATAAAACCAGTCAATCCTAAAGAAAATCAACCCTGAATATTCATTGGAAGGACTGATGCTGAAGCTAAGCTTCAATACCTTGGCCACAAGATGCGAAGAGCCGACTCATTAGAAAAGACCCTAATGCTGGGAAGAATTGAAAGCAAGAGGAGAAGGGGATGAGAGAGGATGGTTGGATGGCATCAATGACTCAATGGACATGAATTTGAGCAAACTCCAGGAGATGGGGAAGGACAGGAAAGCCTGGCATGCTGTATTCCATGGGGTCGCAAAGAGTCAGATAGGACTGAGCAACTGAATAACAAAATACATTATACTGGGGCAAATAATATTAGATTATCAATAGTTTATTATTTTTGTTACTGAGTAGTATTCCACTGTACATATGGTCCACAATTTGTTCATTCATTTACCAGTTGACAAGTATTTGAATTTTTTCCACTTGAGGCTATTATGAATAAAGCTGCTCTGAACAATCCATATGCAAGTCTTTGTATGAAAGTATACTTTCCTTCCTCTTGGATAAGTATCCAGAAGTGAGATTGCTGGATCATATGGTAAATGCATCTTTAACCTTATAGGAAATGGCCAAACTGTTTTCCAAGTATATTTTTTGTTTGTTTATTTGTTTTTTACCATTGTACATTACTCCCAGCAATGTATGAGAGTTCTAGTTGCTCCACATCCTCAAGACTTTTAGAGGAGGATAAAAAGAATAACAGAAGGAGATAGAGGGATTGGTACAATATAAAACCCTTGTCAAGAGCTCCCTGTGTTGGAAGATGCCTCCCAAAGACTGTCCTTCTCTCTTGTCTACCTCAGTCACTTCTACCTGCAGATGCTCAGAAAAAGGTATTGTTCTAGGAGGAGCTATATCCATCTCCCTGGATGAGACAAAGGTCTGCCTTCAATTATGAAAGTTGTTTTGTAGCCTCTCTACCTGCTTCCTTTCTCCTGCCTTTTCAGATTCCTCAGTCCTCCTAACCCTTTGGCCTTCATTTGAGGCCTTTGACCTCTTTTGATCTTAGTTAGTTGTGCCCCGTGGGCCTGCTTTACCTTCCCTTTTCATTGGTGCTGGGACTTGGGCTCCTTATGCATGAATCTACTTTGCTCAGCCTGGTGGCTTTACTCTTTAACTCTTTTTGCACACTAGCCTAGGCTAATTTGGTCACATCTCTTCTGACATTTTTGGAACATAATTATAGCCACTATAAGTAATTATAGCCATAGCCTCTTCATTAACAGCATGTTTCTGACCCAAGTCTCCCAAATGTGTTGACATTTGTTAAACAGTTACTAGCAAGCAGGCACAGAACACTTTGAATAGTCTATGCCATAAATTCAATGAAACCCTAATTCTCTGTGTTTTAAGTGTGTTTGCCACACCTCATGTGAGAGATTTGCTGGAGGTAGATGGGTCAGTATTCTAAGGGCAGGATTTCATGGCCCTAATAACCTACATTAGTACCAATAGCTAGATAAAGGATAAAGCTGCAGGACCATCCTTGAGCATACAGGATACAAAGGGCCAGGTTCTTAATTCCTATTTTATGGAAGTATCAGGAGTATCTCTAAAATATTCCACCCTTTCCACATACCAAGATGCTACTAATTTCACCAATGAAACCTACTTCTGCAGTCTATTATACTAATTAATGAACCACAAATTTAACCAATGAAAAGTCATCTCTATGTTTCATTCTAGCATCTGGTGCTAATCAAATATAAATAAAACCAAAGAACCTTATAAACATTCTAGAGTGTGGACCTTATGATATCATCTGATCACCCCTGAAAATTGAATTTCTGATTAGGAGAGTGCATAGCATATGACTGAAACTAAACAGTACTGATGTGCATCACACATGTTGCTTGTTTTTTGTTTTATTTTTTTCAGAAGCATTTTATAGTAAATTAT
This sequence comes from Cervus elaphus, assembly GCF_910594005.1. NCBI lineage: Eukaryota > Metazoa > Chordata > Mammalia > Artiodactyla > Cervidae > Cervus > Cervus elaphus. Next base: position 69,101,617 of record NC_057826.1, read on the forward strand.
AGATATCATAACAATTCTTGAATCCTGCCTTTGACATAACTTTTGTTGAGTATCACTACATGCCAGGCAGTCAGCTAGGTGCTTCAAAATTGCATTTATACTTCTAATCTAGAAACTTATAATATCTCATTGAGGTAAGTATCATTGTATGCCCGTTTTACAAATAAGAACTATAATTTATCCAAAGTCATTTGAAATGATAGAGCTCTAGCTCAAATCTACCTACTCCTAAAGTGATATTTCAGCTATCTTTCAGTTTAAGCAATATAAACACATTTGTTAGTATCTACTCAAAGATGTAACTAATTCACTACTTATTAAAATTTCTTAGAATTTTGGTTAATGAATACCTACCTTGGAGAATGTGATGAAAGCACTTGCATCTCTCCCCATCGAATGGATGTCAAGGCTAATTTTGTCAATAACTTCAAAAAATTTGTGAAAACTTCCCCTTTCCTGCCTATGACCACACGAATCTCAGATTAAGAATCCCTGCAATAAAACATATTAAGGGTGTCTTTACTTTAGGATTGTAACCTATACTATTTGCTCTGGTCCCTCTGTTTGCACTTCTGAATGTGTTACTTGTTTCTAAAATACAGAAGCTACATACCCTTTCTGTAATTGTGCTTACTATTTCTTTGGATTAAAATGCTTCTAGAGAGAGGCAGTCTGCTTGCAGATATTAGCAGCAGAGACCCCTTCCTGGTGACTAAATTTGGTATCTATATTCACAAGGTATAGTTTCCCCTGAATTCATATCTGACAAACTACTTAATGAATACAAGGTCACTGTGGAAGCAGGCTCTTTAATCCAAAGGCCATGTACCTGCCCATTCAGAGATCAACTGTCTGCAGCCTGACAGGTTACTTGAGAGAATGGTCCATGAAACAGCAACACTTTCATCACCTGAGCACAACAGCACAGCTGTATTTTCCTGTTGCCTTCCATGTTCTTCATTGCTTCTGACATTATATGAATTTTCCCAGGCTTGGCCTGCTGCCAGGGTCTCATGCGACCGAGGGCCCTTCTTTAAAAAGAATGCACAAACCACTTGTTAGCATAATTTAAACATTAATTATGAAAACAGTCCCCCAAATGCCATGAAAACAAACCACTGAACAACTACTGAGCAAACTATCTTACTGCTGAGGTTCAGACAAACAACAGAATGATTAGCAAAAAGGCATTACCAGTCTCAGTTATATTTCACACAATATTTGACAATCCACAGGGCCCACTCCTTTTGCCCATAAATAAGATACACAATTTAGTGGTTCTCTTTTATCTTGCACATCATAGTGAATCTCAGAGAACATCACTTAACCTCTTCAATCCATCTTTCAACCACTGTATACATACAGATAAGAATGAGAAGAAATGTAAAATTCTTGATTTTATTCTACATATATGTATCTTTGTGTTTCCTCTAATAGAGTGAAAAATACATATTCAAATATAGAAAAATTGCTATTGTCATACTTTAAGAAAGATTCTGAAGTTTATTAAAATGCAATAAGCTACAGAATTTGGCATTTTTCTACTTGCTGAATCCATTCCAAAGTATTTCATTATTTGGAATTACTAGAAGAACCTCATCACAATATGGTCTTTCCAATAACTCAATCTTGAGGCATGAGTAGAAATTACAGCATGAAAATGAAGCAATAATGAGTTTTATCTCATATCCCAAACTCAAAATATATGAGTTTTATTCCAGCTAGAAAATAACCTAGAGTTATAACAAAGTTCTGCTTTAAAAAAAATAAACAAACAGGGCTTCCCAGGTGGGTCAGTGGTAAAGAATTCACCTGTCAATGCAGGAGAAATGGGTTCAATTCCTTGTTCGGGAAAATCCCACATGCCACAGAGCAACTATGCCCATGTGCCACAACTACTGGGCTTGTACATTTTACAATCTATACCTGACCATACTCTTAAAACTGTCAAGGTTATTAAAAACTAGGAATCTAAGAAACTGTCAGAACAAGAGGAGACTAAGGAGACATGGTAACTAAATATAATGTGTTATTTGGATTAGGATTCTGGAATAGAAAAAGGATATTAGATAAAACATAAGGAAATCTGAATATATAATGAAATTTAGTTAATAATGTATCAATATTGGCTCATTAAATGTGATAAATGTACCATATTAATGTACATGTATGAAATGTACCATTACAATGTATCCATAATTAATTATTAACAGATAGATTTGGGTACAGGGTATATGGAAATTCTCTGTACTATCATCTTAATCTTTCTGTAAATCTAAAATTATTCTAAAACTAGAAGTTTATTTTTTTAAAAAAAAGATGTGGCATGGGTCCTTCTTCATAAGAAGTGATTTATAAAGGTCAACCATTATCACCCACATGATAAATACTAAGTTTTCAGGAATCCCTGTGGTCAAAGAGAAGTCAGATAATTACTATATATTGAATAGAATACTGACTGTGATTAACCTGAATAATTCAGAAACTAAAAGGAATTGCTGACCTATGGATTAACCAGATTACCAGTCTTCCATTTCGCATGTGAGTCAATCATAAAGAGTCAAAATCTGAGGTAGAAGAAAGCAAACCATACATGGTTTTCCCTTTACCACACAAAGGAAAAGTGAACCATGTTGCCTCCTATATTAAAACCCCTGCATTATTGCCTTTCAGGGTGATGTCATCCAAACCACTTTTGAAGCCTTGTGCAAAATCCTCTATGCCATTTATATTACAATAGTGAACTCCTGAAGCTCTAAAGACCCTTAAGATATAGCAAGCATTCTATACTACTGAGGTTCAGAGGAGCTCTGGAAAAATATAAGGGTGATTAAGGTGAATAAAAATGATAGGATATTTCATTGCAAGAGCAATTGAATCATCTTCTTTGACAAATTTTATTCATATGTCATGACATTCATCTCTTTCTCATCTTTAAACAGATAGTTTTGAGAAATTCTTGGTTGTTGAAGAAACTTTCAGTTGACTATTCATTTACAACACGGCCAAACAACAGGAAGGAAAAGTGCCAAAGTTTTATTTCCAGTTCACTTTACAAATGATAAGAGAATCATTCAAACTCCCATAACTCTGAGTGAACCACACAGACATAACTTCATATCTGAATTCACTAAACTTCACCCTACTTTCAAGCATGTTCCTTCTATACGCGCTACAATTGCTGACATGTGAATCCATTAACCCTGGTATCTGTTTGGATAAACAAGAAGCTAACAAAATCACAAGGACCTTTGGATTTAATGGTTTAATTGCCTAACAAGGTCCATCTTGTTTTAAAATTTTGTGTACTAACCAAAACAACTAATTTTTTTAAGTAATTACTAAATTCACATATCAAAGATGAAGCTTAGAGTATACAAGGATTTGGTTTTAATATCCCAGAAAGGAATGTGTCAACAAATAAGTCCCTCAGAATCTCCCTGTCATCAGGATGCACACACACAGTATGTGTGCATACAATGGCTACACTGGCCGATAAAATGCCCAAATCAGCCTGAATTATGAAGCTGGTCAAGTTAGTCATGGGAAGGCTATATTTGTCAGCACACAGGTCCCATTCTTAAAAGTATATCTTTTAAACATGATGTCAACAAATGGTCTCCAAAGTGTAAACTTATATAAGATTAAAGCATATTACCACTCCTTTCAGGAAAATTTACATTTTGATAGCACTGTCTAAAGATTAAGAAATTAACTCATAAAACTGAAAGGTACACCACTCTAATCACTCTAATAGTAGAATTATAGATTATGTCAAGTAATGGGGACAGTTCAGTTCAGTCACTCAGTCGTGTCAGACTCTTTGAAACCCCAGGGACTGCAGCACACCAGGCCTCCCTGTCCATCACCAACTCCCGGAACCTACTCAAATTTATGTGCATTGAGTCGGTGATGCCATCCAACCATCTCAGCCCCTGTCATCCCCTTCTCCTCCTGCCTTCAATCTAGCCCAGCATCAGGATCTTCTCAAATGAGTCAGTTCTTTGCACCAGGTGGCCAAAGTATTGGAGTTTCAGCTTCAGCATCAGTCCTTCCAATGAATATTCAGGACTGATTTCCCTTAGGATGGACTGGTTCCATCTCCTTGCAGTCCAAGGAACTCTGAAGAGTCTTCTCCAACACCACAGTTCAAAAGCATCAATTCTTTGGTGCTCAGCTTTCTTTATAGTCCAACTCTCACATCCATACATGACTACTGGAAAAATGATAGCTTTAACTAGATGGACCTTTGTTGACAAAGTAATGTCTCTGCTTTTTAATAAGCAGTCTAGGTTGGTCATAACTTTTCTTCCAAGGAGCAAGCATTTTTGAATTTCATGGCTGCAGTCACCAACGGCAGTGATTTTGAAGCCCCCCAAAATAAAGTCTGTCACTGTTTCCACTGTTTCCCCATCTATTTGCCATGAAGAAATGTGACCAGATGCCATGATCTTAGTTTTCTGAATGTTGAGTTTTAAGCCAACTTTTTCACTCTCCTCTTTCACCTCATTAAGAGGCTCTTTAGTTTTTCTTCACTTTCTGCCAAAAGGATGGTATCATCTGCATATCTGAGGTTACTGATATTTCTCACGGTAATCTTGATTCCAGCTTGTGCTTCATCCAGCCCAGCATTTCTCATGATGTATTCTGCATATAAGTTAAATAAGCAGGGTGACAATATACAGCCTTGATGTACTCCTTTCCCAATTTGGAACCAGTCTGTTGTTCCATGTCCAGTTCTAACTGTTGCTTCTTGACCTGCATACAGATTTCTCAGGAGGCAGGTCAGGAGGTCTGGTATTCCCATCTCTTGAAGAATTTTCCACAGTTTGTTGTGATCCACACAGTCAAAGGCTTTGGCATAGTCAATAAAGCAGAAATAGATATTTTTCTGGAACTCTCTTGCTTTTTTGATAATCCAACAGATGTTGGCAAATTGATCTCTGGTTCTGCTGCTTTTTCTAAATCCAATTTGAACATCTAAAAGTTCATGGTTCACACTATTGCTGAAGCCTGGCTTGGAGAATTTTGAGCATTACTTTACTAGCATGTGAGATGAGTGCAATTGTGTGGTAGTTTGAGCATCCTTTGGCATTGCCTTTCTTTGGGATTGGAATGAAAACTGACCTTTTCTAGTCCTGTGGCCACTGCTGAGTTTTCCAAGTTTGCTGGCATATTAAGTGCAGCACTTTCACAGCATCATCTTTTAGGATTTAAAATAGCTCAACGGGAATTCCATCACCTCCACTAGCTTTATTCTTAGTGATGCTTTTTAAGGCCCACTTTTCTTCTCATTCCAGGATGTCTGACTCTAGGTGAGTGATCACACCATCGTGACTATCTGGGTCATGAAGATCTTTTTTTGTATAGCTTTTCTGTGTATTCATGCCACCTCTTCTTAATATCTTCTGCTTCTGTTAGGTCCATACCATGTCTGTCCTTTATTGTGTCCATCTTTGCATGAAAAGTTCCCTTGGTATCTATAATTTTCTTGAAGAGATCTCTAGTCTTTCCAGTTGCATTGTTTTCCTCTATTTCTTTGCACTTATCCCTGAGGAAGGCTTTCTTATCTCTCCTTGCTATTCTTTGGAAATCTGCATTCAAATGTGTATACCTTTCCTTTTCTTCTTTGACTTTAACTTCTCTTCTTTTCATAGTGGTTTCATAGCTGTAAGGCCTCAGACAACCATTTTGCCTTTTGCATTTCTTTTTCTTTGGGATGGTCTTGATCACTGCCTCCTGTACAATATTATGAACCTCCGCTCATAGTTCTTCAGGCTCACTGTCTATCAGACTAATCCCTTGAGTCCATTTGTCACTTCCACTGTATAGTCGTAAGGCATTTGATTTAGGTTATACCTGAATGGGCTAGTGGTTTTCCCTACTTTCTTCAATTTAAGTCTGAATTTGGCAATAAGGAATTCATGATCTGAGCCACAGTCAGCTACTGGTCTTGTTTTTGCTGACTGTATAGAGCTTCTCCATCTTTAGCTGTAAAGAATATAAGCAATCTGATTTCTGTACTGAGCATATGGTGATGTCCATGTGTAGAGTCTTGTGTTGTTGAAAGGGGGTGTTTGCTCTGATGAGTGCATTTTCTTGGCAAATCTCTATTAGCCTTTTCCCTGTTTCATTCTGTACTCCAAAGCCAAATTTGCCCATTACTCCAGGTATTTCTTGACTTCCTACTTTTGCATTCCAGTCCCCTATAATGAAAAGGACATCTTTTTTGGGGTGTTAGTTCTAGAAGGTCTTGTAGGTCTACATAGAACCATTCAGCTTCTTCAGCATTATTGGTTGGGGCATAGACTTGGTTTACTGTGATATTGAATGGTTTGCCTTGGAAGTGAACAGAGATCATTCTGTCATTTTTGAGCTGGCATCCAAGTACTGCATTTTGGACTCTTGTTGACTATTAGGGCTATTCCATTTCTTCTAAGGGATTCTTGCCCATAGTAGTAGATATAATGGTCATCTAAGTTAAATTCACCCATTCCAGGCCATTTTAGTTCGTTGATTGCTAAAATGTTGATGTTCACTCTTGCTATCTCCTGTTTGACCACTTCCAACTTGCCTTGATTCATGGACCTAACATACCTGTTTCCTATACAATATTGCTCTTTACAGCATCACATCCACAACTGGGTGTTGTTTTTGCTTTGGCTCCATCTCTTCATTCTTTCTGGAGTTATTTCTCCACTGATCTCCAGTAGCACATTGGGCACCTACCAACCTGGGGAGTTCATCTTCAGTGTCCTATCTTTTTGCCTTTTCATCCTGTTCATGGGGTTCTCAAGGCAAGAATACTGAAGTGGTTTGCCATTCTCTTCTCGAGGGGACCATATTTTGTCAGAACTCTCCACCATGACCCGTCCATCTAGGGTGGCCCTACACGGCATGGCTCATAGTTTCATTGAGTTAGACAAGGCTGTGGTCCATGTGATCAGATTGTTTAGTTTTCTGTGATTGTTGTTTTCAGTCTATCTGCCCTCTGATGGAGAAGGATAAGAGGTTTATGGAAGCTTCCTGATGGGAAAGACTGACTGAGGGGGAAACTGGGTCTTGTTCTGATGGGTGGGGTCATGTTCAGTAAATCTTTAATCCAATTTTCTGTTGAGAAAGGGAAAAATGCTTAGAAAGGGTTTTGTTTAAAACCCTTTGAGAAAAAAAAGAAAAAAAAAAAGCAAACAAACGCTTTGAATCACAGCAGACAGGCAGCTTTCTATTCTACTTCTCCCAATTATTTCTCTCTTTACATGTCCTTCTGCTACATGAAACATGAAATACTTGACTTTATCTACACTATATTTATTTTACAGAGTTTTAACAATATTGAATGACAATTTCAGAACAAAGTTCATATATAATCCCATGTTAGGCATAGTTTGTGCAAGTATTTTTACATGGTAATCAGTAAATTTACTTCTGTGTTTTTCTCTTGCCAATGTATTCACTCATTCAATAAATATTATTGAATGTCTACTGTTGGTCAGGCATCATCTAGCTATTGGAATACATCGCTGAATAAAACAAACAAAATTCCTAATTGCATGGAGCTTGCATTCTACTGGGGGAGAGAAAAATATAAGCAATAAACTTAATACCTAAGAACTTATATATATTTTTTAAAAAATAAGAAAGCCTGGTAGGAAGGGTTTTCAGTGACAATTAAAATGGTGTTGGTTTAGTTGCTAAGTCATGTCCAACTCTTGAGACCTCATGGACTGTAGCCCGCCAGGCTCCTCTCTTCATGGGATTTTCCAGGCAAGAATACTGGAGTGGGTTGCCATTTCCTTCTCCAGGGGGTCTTCCTGACCCAGGAATCAAACCCAGGTCTCCTGCATTGCAGGCAGATTCTTTACTGACTGAGCTATGAGGGAAACCCTGCTGAAAATTGAGGAGGAGGATAAAATTTAAAATCATATATCTAGGGAGTCATCCTTTAGAAGTGACATTAGAGAAAACTTGTGGGAGGTGAGTTAGACATGTGGATACTTAGGGAAGGCAACTTCCAGACAGAGTAAATAGTTGGTGCCAAGGACTCCTTAGTTGGGGTCAATGGCCCCCATTTGGTGCCAATGACCCCATGTCAGGGCCATGTCTGAAGAACAGTAGAGAGGCCAGTGTGACTGAGGTAGAGTAAGTGACAAACAGGGAACAAAATAATGATGTCTAAGAAATATTGAAGGTGAAAAATTGTAAGGCCTTGTAAGTTATCATAAGGGCTTTGGCTTAACTACTATGTGATGTTGGACAAGTGTTTAATCACTATACAGCTCAATTTAATCTGTGAAAGGAGGAACAACCAACCCAAAAGAGAAATATATATAATAAACCAATAATGGAAAGGAAATGAAAAAATAAAAGTAATATTAAATAAAGCCAAACAAAAGAAAAATGGAACAAAAAAGATGGAACAAAGAGAAAACAAATAGTTAGATAGTACATTTAAACTCAACCACAGAGTGGATATACATATATGTAGAGCTGATTCACTTAGATGTACATCTGAAACTAATACAGCATTGCAAATCAACTAAACTCCAAAAAAATTTAAAAAACTCAAACAATATGGAAAGATAATTACATTAATTATAGATAATCTAAATGTTTCAGTTAAAGAGCAGATTGTCAGATGAATAAAATATCAAGACTCAACAGTGTATAAGAATCACACTTTAAATATAAACTACAGAGAGGTTAAAAGTAAAAGAGTGGAAAAGTTTTATCATGCTAAATTCAATTTTAAAAAGTTGGAGTGCTGTATCAATTTCAGAAAAGTAGATTTCAGGACAGAAATTAGGGCAAATACAGTTAGGATTACCATGTTTTATTGATGTATTAAACCCTTTTGTCAAACAACCACACTCATTCTCTTTTTTAAAAAATATATTTGTTTATTTGGCTGCACCAGGTCTTAGTTGGGGCATATGGAATCTAGTTCCCTAACAGGGGTCAAACTCGGGTCCCCTGCATTGGGAGCAGAGAGTCTTAGTCACTGGACCACCAGGGAATTCCCACATACCCATTCTTGATAAACAAAAAATGCTCAGCAAATTAAAAATAAAAAAGAACTTCTTCAATTTGTTAAAAGGCATGCTTGAAAAAACTCACATCTAGCATCATACCTGTTGGTGAAAGATCTTGTAAAATCAAGAACAAGGAAAGGATTTCTCCCCTCACTGATTCTATTCATACTATATTAAGGTCCTTACTGATAAGAAAAGAAGAAAAAAAGAAAAGGTAGTTTAGAAATAAAACTTTCTTTGCAGAAAATATAACCATCTATATAAAATATTTTAGTCAATATAAATTTTATTTACATATACTAGAAATAAAACAATTGGAAATTTCAATTTAAAATATTTACAATATTAGGAAAACATAAAATACTTAGGGATAGATTTTATAAAAGGTTTATATAACTGTATGGTGAAAACTACAAAATATAGCTGAAAAAAGTCAACAATTAGTAAGTGTGAAGATAACTCATTCTTAAGATTATAAGACTCAGATATATAACATGTTAGTATGTTAATTCTCACCAAACTGAAGTATATATTCAGTGTAGTTCAATTCAAATTCCAGTAAGAACTCTCATAAATTACTAGTAGAAATACAAAATGGTACAGCCACATTGAAAGACAATTTGGCAGTTTCTTATAAAGTTAAATGTAGACTTACTATAATGACCCAGCAATTACACTCCTAGGTATTTACACGTGAATTGAAAATTATTTTCACACAGAAGTGTGTAGCAGCTTTGCTTATAATTGCCAAATGCTGAAAGTAACCAATTCAGTAATAAACAATTCAATTTCAAAATATTAATAGTCAAAAAAGAACATATATATATGTTAGTATGCTGTAATGTTCTTTATCTTTCTGGCTGACTTCACTCTGTATAAGGGGCTCCAGTTTCATCCATCTCATTAGGACTGGTTCAAATGAATTCTTTTTAACAGCTGAGTAATATTCCATGGTGTATATGTACCACAGCTTCCTTATCCATTCATCTGCTGATGGGCATCTAGGTTGCTTCCATGTCCTGGCTATTATAAACAGTGCTGCGATGAACATTGGGGTGCACGTGTCTCTTTCAGATCTGGTTTCCTCAGTGTGTATGCCCAGAAGTGGGATTGCTGGGTCATATGGCAGTTCTATTTCCAGTTTTTTAAGAAATCTCCACACTGTTTTCCATAGCGGCTGTACTAGTTTGCATTCCCACCAACAGTGTAAGAGGGTTCCCTTTTCTCCACACCCTCTCCAGCATTTATTGCTTGTAGACGCCATCCTGACTGGCGTGTAATGGTACCTCATTGTGGTTTTGATTTGCATTTCTCTAATAATGAGTGATGTTGAGCATCTTTTCATGTGTTTGTTAGCCATCTGTATGTCTTCCTTGGAGAAATGTCTGTTTAGTTCTTTGGCCCATTTGTTGACTGGGTCATTTATTTTTCTGGAATTGAGCTGGAGGAGTTGCTTGTATATTTTTGAGATTAATCCTTTACCCAAATATATGTATGGATGCCAAATAAGCACATGGAAACATACTCAATATCATCAGTCATTAGGGAAATGCAAACTAAAGCCATAATCAGATACCAGCACCCACCTAGTAGAGAAGCTAAAATTTCAGATACTAACGCTCACTGCTAAATCTGGCAACAAAGTCACACACGTGGCTGGTAGAAATGCAAAATGATTAACTACTTCAGAAAACAGCAGTTTCTTAATATCATCATGAACATTTGCTACAAAGATTTGTATAGATATATGTTTTCATTTCTCTTGGGTAAATTCATAGGAATGGAATAATCCAGAGGACTTTCTTTTTTTTAAGTAATATATATTTATATACTATTTAAGTTCATTTATTATATAAACAATAATTTTATTATATAAAATTTATATATTATTTAAATTCATTTATCATATAAATAAATATTTTTATTCAGTATTTTTGGCTGTCCTAGGCCTTCGCTGCTGCACAGGCGTTTCTCTAGCGTGGCTCTTGGGTTCAATAGTTTCAGTTCCGGGACTCTGGAACACAGGCTCAACAGTCGTGGCACAGGGGCTTAGATGCTGTGCGGCACGTGGGATCCTCCCAGACCAGGGACTAAACCCTTGTTTCCTGCACTGGCAGGAGGACCATTTACCTCTGAGCCACCAGGGAAACCCAGAGGACTTTCTAAGTTAGTGGCTAATGAACTCCATTGGGCTTCCCAGGAGGCTCAGTGGTAAAGAATCCACCAGCCCAACAGGAGACGCAGGTTCAAACTCTGGGTAGAGAAGACCCGCTAGAGAAGGAAATGGCAACTCACTCCATTATTCTTGCCTGGGAACTCACATGGACAGGAGTCTGGCAGGCTACCGTCTATGGGATCACAAAGAATCAGACTCGAATTAGCAACTGAACAGCAGCAGCAACCAGCTACATGGCAGTGCTGAGAAGAAGGATAGTGAAGTGAAGTCGCTCAGTCGTGTCTGACTCTTTGTGACCCCATGGACTGCAGCCTACCAGGCTCCTCTATCCATGGGATTTCCCAGGCAAGAATACTGGAGTGAGTTGCCATTTCCTTCTCCAGAGGATCTTCCCAGCCCAGGGATTGAACCCAGGTCTCCCGCCTTGTAAGCAGACGCTTTACCATCTGAGCCACCAGGGAAGTCAAGAAGAAGGATACTTCCCCAGAATTTTCAAGTGTTAGAAAAGAGGAGAGCTAAACCATGGAAGTAGGGAAGTGAACGGTGTTACCTGCAGCAACAGGAATGATCAAAGAATTGATGAGGAATGCTAGGAAGGGAACACTCCAGTTCCCTGGTAGCTCAGCTGGTAAAGAACCCACCTGCAATGCAGGAGACCCCAGTTTGATTCCTGGGTCAGGAAAATTCCTTGGAGAAGGGATAGGCTACCCACTCCAGTATTCTTGCCTGGAGAATCCCCATGGACAGAGGAGCCTGGTGGGCAGCCGTCCATGGGCTCACAAAGAGTCAGACACAACTGAGCGACTAAGCACAGCACATAGAAAGGGAACAGCTCTGGAAGTAGATGAAATAAAAGGTTCTATTCTCTCATATTACAGGGATATGACCCTTGAAAGGGACTGGAAGAAAGAGCTGACTTAGACAACTTGTAGGTCCACAATCTTTCCAAATCTGGGACAATAAGCAATCTCGTAAATATAGCAGAAATGTAAGCACCCACAAAAGACCTGAGAATTTATCCTCCAGATCAGGATGCATAGCATTCAACACTCTCTGAATCTAATGTGGTGCTGAGAGCTCTAGTTGCTACAGAGAAGCCTTTCTGGGTCGAGCTCGCCCTAGATGCCCAAGGCCACACAAAAGCAGTGAGTTGTGTGATAGGACTAGGCACATGTGGGAAACAGTAACTTAACAGACTAGAGCATAAGGTGCGTGAAGAGGAAAATAAGATCGGAGAAGTAAATTAAGTTCAGGCTCAGAAGGGCCCTGAATGTCCTCCTTATGATTCTAATTCAATTGTATATTTGGTGCTTAATTCTAGAATTTCACAGTTGGAAGAATAGAGGACATTTGGTTAATAAAATACACCACTGCATGGTCAAAACATTGCATAGTGAAGATAGCTGCATCTAATTATTTTGGGGGCTCATATTGCTGCTGGCTTTCATTACAGGCTGAAAGTGCACTAACTGGTGTTTACCGGAGGCAACCAAACACTGTGGCTCCATCTTCTTTATACACCAGGACCTAGGCTACTAGCTACAAGTGATTAAAAAGAGAGAACTCTCTCCCCTTCATGCCTTTGCTCATACTGCTTCCTTTCTTAAGAATATGTGTCTCTCCATACCCACATCCTATGATTTAATGGTTAAGGGAAAGGACTTTAAAGTCAAAGGGTGTCTGGTAACATAAGAATTCAGTAAATGTTAGCTGTTTCTGTTAATACCCACCCTTTAAGCTCAAATATCAATCTCTTGTTAGTTTTCCTTTCATGCCTTGCATCTCTCTTTCTCCCAAGCCATAAGGATTCTTTCCTTCTCCCCAAAATCCATATCACTCTGCCAATGTCTACTTTTTAGTTGGCATTCGAACAATCCATGTACTTTCATTACTCCCCTAGCTAGATGGTGATTTCCTTGAAAGCAAGTCCTTATCTGTCTTGCCTTCACGTCCCTCGCCGTGTCTGAGAGGACACCTTACAGTAGGTATTACAGTAAGCATGTATTGATGGTAATGTCATAAAAAAGTATCACAACTTTTAAAGACATTTCCTATTCTTTGTATAAAAATTGAAATTTGGTAACATATGAAAGCTAACATATGATCATTATAAAAGTGTTTTTGAAACTATCAAGGTACTAATATTTGAAGCTAATCTGCCCTCTCCATACTGAGATAATCAATAGAAATAATATATAAAGAAATCTGCACATCCATGCAGTGTATGACAGTTATACTGATCCAGAAGAAATGACAAGGAGAAGCCGTTTTGCTTTTATTTTTCATTTTGTTTTTGCTGAAGAAACATGACATTCATCAGCATAATTTTATGTGAGATAATTTTAAGAGTCTCATATTCTTAAAGAAAGCCATAGTTATTGTTTTTTCTTTATTCTAAATTACAAGAGGAAAAATTTATTACTAATTTCTCAATTATTTCATTATACCACACTAATAAGAAAAGTCTTGACATCTCCATTGTGTTTAGAAAATATCATGTAACTTAATAAATAATTTTCACTAAAGTGATTATTTAGTTAAAAAATAGAAAATGCAGAAAGAGCTTCAGTCGTATTTTCCTGGAGCCATATAATAAAATAATTATGCAATTAGTAATAAACAGGGTGCAAGAATGACAAATGTTTTATTTACAACTTGGCGAATAAAACCACATCACTTGTGCTTTTTCCAAGCGAACACAATCCTATGGTATATTAATCAAAGGGGCTTTTTTATGCCTCTGGCGGCAGTGTTTTAAAGTAAACCCTTAATATCAGATCCCAATCCCCAGTTTCAATTTGCTTTCAATGGAAAGGACATTAGAGTTTATAAAATACTCCATGATTACTTTTTTGAAGGCCTGGAATCTTGACATGTCCGTGACTTGCTCGCACTGCATCAATATACAGTGGTTGAAAGAGCAATACCCATCGTGAACATTGCCACATTGACTTATAGAATCATGCCCTTGAGAAAAAGCCAGAGAAAAAAGGAGCACCAGGCAGTGACAAAAATGAAATAGAACTGTCATCTGGCAGTTCTTCATAGTCCGTCAAGGAAATTATTAAAGATGTACAAAGAGCCAGAGAGTGCTTGGGCAAAGGTTGTTAAACCCGCACTTCAAGGGCAGGTCACTGCAGGCTGCTCAAGACTTGGAAAAGACTAGCTAGCACTCACTGAGGGGGCTCTGGGGCAAAGAAAATGAAGCTTTCTGTCCCAAGGCAGCTGGAGATGAGGAATTTAAAATAAATTGAAAATTAACTCCTAAATGTACTCTTTTTCTAGTAGCAGATATTATGGAGATTATTTTTGGTCTGGCTAGGAATATTATTATTAAATGCTATCCTAGTGTCAGTCAACCCAGGTTCAAATTATCAGTCTGCCCAGTTTGCAGCACCTTTGCCAAATTATTTAGCTTCCCTTAGCCTGTTTCCTCCTTTTCACACATTAGAAGTATGAGACTAGAACTTGTCCTTTACCTCCTTCATCATTTGTACCTGCTCTATTTTTCTTATCCAGTGTTCTGCTACTCATTCTGTGCTCTCCTCTTATTATAGTTTCCTAAGTCCTAAATCCATTAGATCAGATTTGCTTTACTGGTCAACTATTAGTTAGTCCAAAGAAAAGTAGCCCATCATTAGGGGGATCAAGGGGGATTTTCAGGAAACTTCACCAATCACTAACCGCCCCCCCACCCCGCCACCCCCGCCACACACACACTGCCCGAATGTCATGGATATCAGCTTTCTGGAGGGAATGGAATTGGACCTGAAGACTTTGTTTATCCCTCCAATTATTCAACTGTCAGAATTTCACCTAGGAAAGGAAGTGCAAATGATGCCACATCCTAAATGAGAACTATCTGGAGAAGGTTAGGCCTTTCCCCTCTCTTCATATCATTCAACATTCATCCTTAACACTCAAAAATAGAATTGGGGAAATTATCTAAAAATGGAATAGGCTCAAATATCACATTGTATAAAACATTGCTGACAAAATTACCTTGTCCCTAAATCTCATTATGATTTGGGTTTAAAATTAGCAATAAGACATCTTGAATATGAAAGGCAATAGGAAAGTATAATTCAGTTTATAAAAATCAAATTTTAGCTTCAATCACATGTAGAAATTAAATCTCTAAAGTGATTATGGGAATAATGATAATTCAAATTTTATTCTATTTTTGTTGTTAAAAAAATCATACTTTTATGATCATTTATCCATTCATTCTAATGGAGTTTTCATCTTCAGCTACACTTCAGTTTAGGGGTCTATTTTGGAGGTATTTCTTTTATATCTCATATTTTAAAAGTGTATTATAGACTTTTAAAAGTGTAAGTATACTGTGGACCTATAGTAATAATGATATTTTCAGTCCCACTAATCTCTCATGCAGATGGGACATATTATTTTATTCTAGGCTTCCCTCATATTTCTTTGGCTAGACCAAATATACACTATTTCAACCCAAAAGATTTTATTTCTTATAACATTAGAAGGTATGCTATAGAATTCAATTTATAAACTTGGCTACAGCCATAACTACAACAAATAATTCCAAAAACATCAGTTACAAAAGCATAATATAAAATGAGTAATTTCCTGCTGAATGGCAAATATAGAAATTTGCTGTAGAAGCCAATTTTTTTGGACAGATCGTCAGGGGGCCATCACCACAATTGTCACTAAATACTTTTAGCAGTGACCCAAAGTTTCTGCATTTAAGAGAATGGCTTCTTACAAAAGAAATTGATTCTGCCCTCTGGAAATTTACTTTTCAAAGAGATGAGAGACAATAGGCATGGATAGCATTTAATTCACATTTACAGTTTCAGTTCTTTTTTGGATGGTAGTGCTTTTAAATATGTTCCCTTTTCTTCATTCCCTAGTTAAAGCACTCTACAAATTATTTTTCTGCTAAAACAATACAAAGCAGATTATTCCTGACTTGCACTGTGACCAGAAAAGAGGGCCAGGTACATATAACAAATTAGCGAAACTATAGAGGCATTGTTAATTTCAATGATCACTTAATATTAAAGCTCTGTATTGGTTAACAATCTTACCCAAATCTGCACTATGTGAGAAATTGTATGTATCTGGTAATAATCATAACAATGAGGATGAGGAAGAGAAGGAGGAGGAAATCTAATATGTACAGGACAGGTATTCAACATACATCAGTCAGTTTAATCACTCAGTCATGTCCAACTCTTTGCAACCCCATGGACCGCAGCACGCCAGGCTTCCCTGTCCATCACCAACTCCCAGAGCTTACTCAAACTCAAGTCCATTGAGTTGGTGATGCCGTCCAACCATCTCATCCTCTGTCGTCCCTGTCTCCTTTCACCTTCAATCTTTCCCAGCATCAGGGTCTTTTCAAATGAGTCAGCTCTTCATATCAGGTGGCCAAAGTATTGGAGTTTCAGCTTCAGCATCAGTCCTTCTGATCAATATTCAGGACTGATTTCCTTTGGGATGGACCGGTTGGCAGCAACAGTAGCAACATACATAGCTATATTTAATATTTATAAGAACTCTATGACAGAGAGACTATTATTTTCCCCTTTTCACAGGTGAAGAAACTGAGGCACAGCTAATAACCTATGTGAGGTTCTGGTAAGTAGCAGAACCAGGATTTGAACCCTGATCTATTTGACTCCAGAATATTTGCTCTAAATTCTTACACTTACAACTTGGAGATATAAGAAATACACACATAGGAGAGTTCATGAATATGGTAGCAGAGCAGCACAGATGGAGTCTAAGATACAAACATTTGACTAGAACCATCTATTTCTGTGTTAATAATATAATAAGGATAGTAACTATAAAAGTGATTTATAAAAGAAGAGAGTGATGAGAGTTGGCATCCTTGCAAGAAAATGTTTAAATAAGGTAGAACCTGAGAATGAGCAAAATCTAGATCAGCTGAATTTGGAGTGTAGGAGTGAGAGATTGTATACAAGAGAATGATATGAATATGGGCACACGGGTGAAAATTGTACATGTATGTCACTGGGAAAAGGACAGGTGCAAAATTGCCTGGAATTGTCTCAACCTCTGTCACATTTTAATTTTATCTCAATATTCTATAAGACATACTTGTTAAAAATTGTTATTTTGTCTGATATTCAAATTTATCTCAATAGCTGGTATTTTTATTTGTTAAATCTGACAACCCTATATAACACTGAAATTTACCTGATTTTTCAAATTGTCTTTCCTCCCCTACCCCCTATGCTAGAATATATGCTCCATTCAACAAGAAACCTCATCAGTCTTATTTCCCCACTCTATCCTCAATAGGTAGAATATCACCTTGCATTTATAGGTGCTCAGTAGATGCTTGTGAATAAAAGAGGAAAAGTCTACTTACTACTTATTTAATTCTAAAGTTACCAAGTTTGAAAGCAAAGGAACAAAAACACAAAAAGTAGGAAATTTAAAATTGGGTTGGGGCATGGAGGGTATGCTTCCCAGGTGGCGCTAGTGGTAAAGAATCTGCCTGCCAGTGCAGGAGACTCAAGAGATAAGGGTTCAATGCTGGGTCAGGAAGATTCCCTGGAGAAGGGAATGGCAACCCACTCCAGTATTCTTGCCTGGAGAATCCCAAGGACAGAGAAGCCTGGCAGGCTACGGTCCATGGGATAGCAAAGAGTCGGACACAACTGAAGCGACTTAGCATGCATGAAGGATAGGATCCAGAGAGGTGTTAAGGACTAAAAAGAAAGGGAGAGAGGCTCTCTTTTCAACTACTATGGAACCTGATGTAGATGAAAAATGACATGAATAGCAACAGATGTTCTCCTTACAACATTTTTTTCTTCTTCAAAATACCAAGATGGATTAGAAATGTGCAAAACGAAAGAGTTAAACTAACCCAAATTCTTCTAATTCTCTAACTGCAGAAACAGGGCTGTAACCAATTTTTCTTTTTTCTTTTTTTGGTTTAAAAATGAGGAATAATTTTATCCAGACTAGTACTCCCATCTTTCAGCCTATGTAATATAATATTGTAGAGTTGCTCTTAACTAAAAAGTCACATTTCTGTTGGGTACACATTTAGGCTATTTAAACAATGGTTCTGGTAGCTGTATTTGGAGGTTTCATAACCTAAACGGAACAATGCAGACTTTTTCCCAATTCATTAATTTGAAAAGTCGGTTTTCTTAAAGTATTTCCCTCATAGTTTTTCTATATATATTTGGCACCTGTCACTCTTCATCTATAGGAGAAGCCAGCATAAGATGGTATGTGATTTAGCACAAAATGGTACATTACACAATTTTAGCTTTATATGTCAACATTTTATGATGTTCAGTAAATGCCATCATGATTTCCAGATGTTTCACCACCTGAATCAGATTTAAATCATGGTAAAATCTTTGATACTAATGCTTGAGAAATAGAGAGGAGCATATATGTTCGAATATATTATCTCAGCCTAAGCTCAAAAAATGCCTTCTTTCCAGCCAGGTCACCAATTTCAAAATTTATTTAAAATATTCTCCCATAGTGGGAACTGTAAACTACCCTCTCCTGTTGGTGTTAATATAGCAACATTTACCTCCCTTTTCCCTGAGGGCTCTGAAGGAATTAGTAATACTCAATGTCATTAGCACTGCTGGTATACAGAAATGACGACCCAATTAAATCATTACCAAATAATTGTTGGGCAACTATTAAATAGTTGGTGCAAGATAAAGTGCTCTGAAGGTTGCAGTCCCCACCTTCAATGAGCTCAGAGCTTAGTTGGCAAAATGCCACGTAAATATGATCAGTTGTCTTAGTACAATATTTAAGAAAATACTGATTTAAGAGATACTAAAAGACATACATGTATGCATTTTGACAATAAATTGAGGCAGAAAAGAGTAAAAAATAAAGGGGGAAAATAATAGTAGAAGGAGAAATTCATGGAAAAAAGAAATGGAGGAACACATATAATCCCTGCCTTCACTGTGTTACAGTGTTCATAACCAAATTACAAGTTTTGTTGACTTCACTATTTGCTTTATAAATTGAAATGTGCATGTTTGTTTTATTATTCTTTCTGATCAGTACTACCAAGAACTAGTCTATATACTAAAAAGATATAACAAAATAAATTATAAAGAATATCAGAACCATCTTTGTATCTTCTTCTAAATCCAGAAGACTTAGGAATACAGTAGATGCTTAATACATGTTGAATTTGTTAATTAGTTAACTAAATGGTGAAATATTATTATTGCTCAGGTATAAAGCTATGATTAAAATATGTATACATTACATAAAATATCCCAAAGCATATTCTATAAAATATTAATTCAGTTAGGTGTACCACTAGGG
Organism: Cervus elaphus; assembly: GCF_910594005.1. Taxonomy (NCBI): domain Eukaryota; kingdom Metazoa; phylum Chordata; class Mammalia; order Artiodactyla; family Cervidae; genus Cervus; species Cervus elaphus. Next base: position 69,121,156 of record NC_057826.1, read on the forward strand.
GTGGGGAGACAGATTCTGAACTGAAATATATTGTGGAAACATACATATTCATGCTTTCTTCATCCAAGATATCCACCATGCATGTTAATGTTAAGAGTTTAAATTGTGATTTTTCTAGTTCAAATGTGGAAAAGGGTGTGATGCAGATAAAACACCTTAAATTTAAAATATACATACTACCTTGTTAGAAATAGAGAAGTAAAAAGTTTCATAAAACATCAATCTAGTTTACATACAATTATTTGATTGGAACATATTTTGTGGGTAATTTGGTCACTCTATAGTATTCAAGGAACACATAAATCATGGAGCTCCAGAGTCTATATCAGTTATTTTCTGGCTTCAAAACATTTTACCTAATACTTAAAATAAATTTATGAATTAATTTAAAAAATTTATGTAGTAAAGAAAATATCATAGGAGAGCTCTCATATACTAGACATGTGTATATATGTACACTACATACATATTTGGGAGAGGCCAAGTATTCAACAGACATCTAACAGGCATCTTTATTTTCTTGGGCTCCAAAGTCACTGCAGATGGTGACTGCATCCATGAAATTAAAAAACGCTTGCTCCTTGGAAGAAAAATGATGACAAACCTAGACAGCATATTAAAAAGCAGAGACATTACTTTGCTGACAAAGGTCCATATAATCAAAGCTATGGTTTTTTCAGTAGTCACGTATGGATGTGAGAGTTGGACTATAAAGAAAGCTGAGCACTGAAGAATTGATGCTTTTGAACTGTGGTCTTGGAGAAGACTCTGAGAATCCCTTGAACTGCAAGGAGATTAAACCAGTCAATCCTAAAGGAAATCAGTCCTGAATATTCGTTGGAAGCACTGATGCTGAAGCTGAAACTCCAGTACTTTGGCCACCTGATGCGAAGAACTGATTCAATGGAAAAGACCCTGATGTTGGGCTAGATTGAAGGCAGGAGGAGAAGGGGAAGACAGAGAATGAGATGGTTGGATGGCATCACTGACCCGATGGACATGAGTTTGAGCAAGCTCCAGGAGTTGGTGATGGACAGGAAAGCCTGGCATCCTGCAGCCCATGCGGTCACACAGAGTCACATATGACTGAGCGACTGAACTGAACTGAAGTATGCAATAGTCAATCAATCCTGGCACACTGGCTAATTTGAACAAGGAGAGATGGCAACCCACTCCAGTATTCTTGCCTGGAGAATCCCATGGCCAGAGGAGCCTGGTGGATTACAGCCCATGGGATCGCGGAGAGTTGGACATGACTGAGTGACTAAGCATGCATGCAACAAAAATATCAAATTCACCAGGTAGCACAAGTGTGTTTGGGGCCATACTCAAAATCATATCAACTTAATAATGATTTTCTGCAAAACAGGTACAGAATAGTTCTGATCACAGTAATAAAACATCAAAAAAGTCACTTCTCCTGCTTTATAAATTACACAAGGGAAGTCTTGCATTTAAACTCTGCTGTTGTAACTGAATTCGCTATTTAGATATTTTCAATTATCTTTTTTATCATGGAAACTGGATGCATGGTGGTTGAAAACTATGGTTAAACATTTAAGCGAACTACAAATAATTATTTAAGTGTCAGTGGTAAAGGATTGTGGGTCATGGGGCTTGATATGTCAATGAATGAGACAGAAAGAGACTCAGCTTTAGGCTATATGTAGTATATTGTTACATGTAGAGACTATTGTTGTTCAGTCACTAAATTGTATCCAACTCTTTGCAACCCCATGGACTGCAGCACACAGGTTTCCCTGTTCTTTACTGTCTACTGGAGTTTGCTCAAATTATATCCATTGAGTCGATGATGCCATCCAACCATCTCATTCTCTCTCTTTCCCTTCCTCTCCTTCCCTCAATCTTTCCTAGCATCAGGGTCTTTTGCAGTGAGTTGGCTCTTTGAATCAGGTAGGCCAAAGTTTTGGAGCTTCAGCTATAGTATCAATCCTTCCAGTGGATATTCAGGGTTGATTTCCTTCAGAATTGACTGGTTTTATCTCCTTACTGTCCAAAGGATTCTCAAGAGCTTTCTCTAGGACCACAGTTTGAAAGCATCAATTCTTTGGTGCTTGGCCTTCTTTATGGTGTAATTCTCACATCCATACATGACTACTGGAAAAACCAAAGCTTTGACTAGATAGACCTTTGTCAGCCAGGTGATGTCTCTGCTTTTTAATATGCGGTCTAGGTTTGTCATAGCTTTTCTTTCAAGGAGCAAGTGTCTTTTAATTTCATGGCTGCAGTCACCATTCATTTTCTTTGGAGCTCAAGAAAATAAAATTTGCCACTGTGTCTATTTGTTCCCCATCTATTTGCACTTGACTAGAGAGATTTATATATTCCATTCTTGTAGCTTTCATCGCCAACCCTACTACATGTCCTTAGTTATTTTGAGCAATTTTTTAGATACTGTGATTCTTTTGATGTGTTAATATAACAAATTATGTCTTTTGATTTTGTATCCCCAGTGCACAGATCAAGGTTATGTGTATACTAGGTGTTTGATAAATTGTTGTATTTAACAATGAACTTTAATTAACCAAAGGGCTACCTCAAAATACCCATCCCTTAATATTAGCAGGGGTAGGAGTTCTTTATGATTGTACATTTCTGAAAATATCATCATAGCATCTTTCTGGACTAATTAGACTCCTCATGTCCTAGTTGCTGCTGCTGCTGCTGCTGCTGCTGCTAAGTCACTTCAGTCTTGTCCAACTCTGTGCGATCCCATAGACGGCAGCCCACCAGGCTTCCCCATCCCTGGGATTCTCCAGGCAAGAACACTGGACTGGGTTGCCATTTCCTTCTCCAATGAATGATAATGAAAACTGAAAGTGAAAGTGAAGTCGCGTCCCACTCTTAGCAACCCCATGGACTGCAGCCTGCCAGGCTCCTCTGTCCATGGGATTTTCCAGGCAAGAGTACTGGAGTGGGTTGCCATTGCCTTCTCTGGTCCTAGTTGCTAATCTGATATATTTTTGGATTAGAAGAAATTGTCTATAGAGTTTCCACAGAAAGCGTCTGCAAATCTTTACCACTGCTTGACTATTTAGAAAGACTTAAAACATGGTATTATATAATATCCCAGTACCATGAGATGGTATTTACCAAACTTTAATCATTAGTGGACCAACATCATAATTGCTCAATCCCCAGATTCCAGAGTATCTTATAATTTCAATTCAAATGGGATAAGTGGATTGCCATGGCACTGCCTGCCTTAACCTAAGCACAATTATCCATAAAATGTACTGAGTTCAACAACATTTGATTAAATATATATTTTATTTAAGCCAAACATCTACTGAAAGTAACTATAACTAACATAACATTTATTCTTACAAATTTATATTCTGGAGTAGATACATTTTTAAAATGTAATATGTCATTAGGGTTATATATTAGCTATATTTTGCCATAATAGTGTGGCATAACAAAGCACCCCAATACTAAGTGGCTTAAAAATAATAAGCATTTATTTCTTCCATGAGTTTGTGGGCCATTTATTTAGCGTTTGGCTGTTCAGCTCTCCTAGTCTCCAAAGAATCTGCTCACAAAGCCAAAAGTCAGCCAGATGTGAGCTGGTCTAGACTGCTATGGCTGGGATGAGTAGGGTTATTCAGTCTTACCCCAGTAACTTTATCTTCCCAAAGGTTTTCATAGAAAGTGCATGAGAGTAACAGTCAAACAGAAACAAGCACATACTTTCAAGCTTCAACCTACATCATATTTGCTAACATACCATTGACCAAATCAAGTTACACCGCCAAGCCCAGTGTCAGAGTGATAGAGACTAGAGTCACATGGCAAAGAAGGCATATTGTGATGGGATGACAAATAGGGACCATTTCTTCCATTCTACCATCAGGCATAACAGTTATGGAGAAACACAAAGCAGGGTGAGTTAGAGAGTGAAGGCAGTAGGGAAGGGAACAAATCAGGTGATATTTAAGCAAAGTCTTGAATTAAGTGAGGATAAGAGCCATTTGGATAGTTTGGAAAAGAGAATTCTAGATAGAGGAAAGAATATAACAAAGGCCTGAAACCAACTTACATTCAGCATGACAGAGAAACAGCAAGGAAGCTGCAGCTGAGTGGTAGGAGATAAAATCAGTCAAGTAGCCAAAGGAAAGTTGTGGCCTGGCTTGTGGACCATGGCAAGGATATTGGCTTTAATTATGAGTGAGAGGAAAAACCACTGCAAGATTTTGAGCTGACAAAATCAGTTCCTAACCTATGTTTTTAAAGCTTCTCTCTGATTCCCATGAGAGAGATCAATTATAGGTAGGCAGAGTAGAAGTAGAGAGGTCAGTTAGTAGACTATGCTCTTAATCTATCAGAGACATCATGGTGGCTGGGTCATGAATATAATGTGAAGACAGTGAGATGGCATACTGGATATTTCTAAGGTACTGCTAAAAACTTTATACACACACTCTTGAGAGTCCCTTGGACTGCAAGGAGATCCAACTAGCCCATCCTAAAGGAGATCAGTCCTGGGTGTTCATTGGAATAACTGATGCTGAAGCTGAAACTCCAGTACTTTGGCCACCTCATGTGAAGAGTTGACTCATTGGAAAAGACCCTGATGCTGGGAGGGATTGAGGGCAGGAGGAGAAGGGGACGACAGAGAATGAGGTGGTTGGATGGCATCACCGACTCGATGGACATGGGTTTGAGTAAACTCCAGGAGTTGGTGATGGACAGGGAGGCCTGGTGTGATGCGATTCATCGGGTCGCAAAGAGTCGGACACGACTGAGCGACTGAACTGAACTGTATATATGCATATTCAATTACTCATTACAATATTTACATAGTTAAAACAAAAAATACTCATCCTTGTAGCACCTAAAATCGTCTCCTATACCTCCCAAAGGTGGTTATGTGAGAACTAACCTTGGGAAACTTGTCTTGCCTTCAGATAAACATGTAGACTAGTCACCTAGGTTAAAACTCCTAACATAAATTAAGTGGTCAAAGGTGCTTGGATTAAAAAGTCACAGACTCTTAAATTATCTTGATCACTCAAAGTATAAGACCAAAGTAATTGACACGTTTGTTTTGCTAGAACTTTGTAAAAGGAAAATTTTCTTGTCCCCAGTGCTTGTCATGTCTTGTCATGTCTGTGATTTCCCCACAATCACAGAAATTTTTGGCATTGATTCCTCACATCAGAGAATTTTTCTCAAAGCGTTTAATAACCTAGGTTTTCTTTCCTTGGTTTATTATGCTCATAACTTGTGAAGCTGCCCAGGAGTTCTTTCTTGTGGGAATAAAGGCACACACAATCCTCAAAGTTTTAAGTACCTACTACCGTTGGGATAGGTGCTATGTAAATGCAAAGAGAGCACAGTACTTCCACCCTCCCCTAAAATTTTAAGAATCTATATATGTTTTATTCTTACTGTCACTTTATTTTATTAAAATAAAAAGGCAGTTTTCACAGGTATTAAATTTTCATTTTTGCCACAGAAAAAAAAAAGAGAAATTTTCTGCACAAATTATAAATTTCCACAGCAGCAACTTCATAAAAATGTATGATCTTGCCCCTCAGGGTGCCTCCTCACTTGTTTGAAATGAAAAGCTGTTTATACTCATCGTTAGAAATACACACATAAGAAAATATTATTCATGCAAATATTTGCAAAGTTGGAATAGTAATTGTTGGGAGCCTCTACAGCAGGCTGGGCACAACATCATAGATAGAAATACTAGAGAGAACTCCAAAGAATGACTCATTTGAACAAAGCTAGGACTGAAGTCCCATCTCATGGGCTAACAGTGCTACTAAAAATATCTGAGATATACTCTTTAAAGAATTAAGTTTTGACAGTCATGACTCTAAATAATACGACATAATTTTCCTTAAATATCTGCAAATGGTACAATGGAAGACAAGATTTAGAAATTAGAATGGGCATTTTTTGCAGAGGGTGGCTATTTGCCCTGGTAATGTTCTCATCTTTACAACTAAGGGATATTATCATGAACATTCCAATTTATTTGATTATATTTTTCAAATGGGAAGAGGTACTATTTTTTTGTAATTCACTTTAATGTTTATGGGAAATTGATTTAAAATGAAATACACTTGTTATTATATTAAAGATAAAAAGCTGATCCACTGGTCCTATTGGAAGAGTATTGCCAAGAGCATTGGGAAGGGATTTTGATGAGTCGTGTGATGGCTCTGTGTGTGACCTGGAACATGGTGCTGGGTCTCTCACGGTGAAAGTCTGGACAGCCAGACATGAGACATGCTAAAAGGCCAAACAATTCCCTTACCTATCTCTACTTACAGATCTCTGCATTCCTTCTGCTCAAAACAAGATGGAAGAAAGAACAAAGCAACTTAGTACGAGAGCAAATCAGAGGTTCCTGATAGACCAACTACATAATGAGTAGAGACCAGTGCAAAAGGAAAATGTGAGGCTTTTTGTTCAAATACTAGTAAGAATCTCAAGATGGTTGCAGCAGGGCATGAAGCAATCATGGAGCCCTGTCTGAATGCAGAGGCCACATACTCATGAAGTTAATATTGATTCCTAACATAAGACATATAGGGGACTTCCTTGGTGGTCAGTGGTTAAGACTTCACCTTCCAATGCACAGAGTGCATGTTCCACCCTTGGTTGGGGAGCTAAGATCTCACATGCACCATGACCAAAAAACACAAAACAAAGAATATTGTATCAAATTCAACAAAGACGTTAACACTGGTCCATAGCAAACTAAAAAACAAGTGTAGGCCTCAAATCAAGAATTTTATGCCTTTTTGGTATTCAGGCCAGACTGCTAAGAGAACATCACTGATCCAGAAGGAGGGTACTGAGTGACTCACTCACTTTGAGGGCTTAAAGAAAACAATTTAGCAAGGCATTTTAGATTCGGCCTTTTGAGAACTATAGAATCTTTGTGCTATCCTTTAGGTTCCCTTTAAAATGGCATCTTGGAATAAGATGAAAGCCATCACTGCATTTTCTAAGCATTAGGAGCCTTGATGTATTTTATTTCTTAGAACTTTGAAGGCTACAGGCAACTGCTAAGTCATCTGACAGCCTCGAGTGCATCCATGGTCATAACAGCATCAGTACCTTGCCTCATAGAATTATGCCAAGACCTGACCCTTCCCCTGATTTCTTCTGATCCTGAATTTTCTCATTGTCAAGAATTCTGTATAAATTCCTATTATCCACTTAAGGTAGATGTCCTAAAGAAGGCATGAGAAATTACCAGAAGCAAACAATAAAATTTATTCACTCAAATATGTAAATAAAATGACAAAATAGGCAAAAAGAAAAAAGCATTTTAGGTACGGACTTGTTGTTGTCATTTGGTTAAATCTTCTTTATGATTTTCTTCTAGTGATGATACATGATGATTTCTTCAGTGTTCAAACCACTAAAACATTACTATCAGTATATTCCAATAAATATAGTGACTGCTGTTTACAGTGACTGAGCTTTCTTGATGTGGTGAAATGTGCCAATTTTTGAAGATGGAGAGAAAAAGGTATTTTGTTCTTTTATGATGCATCAGTAGTAAAAAGTAAGATATAATTTCTCAATTAGAAGCCCTTTCATTTATCCAATCAGCTCAGGAGTATCAATGGTGGTGGTGGTGGTTTAGTCGCTAAGTCGTGTCCAACTCTTGCGACCCCATGGACTGTAGCCCGCCAGGCTCTTCAGTCCATGGGATTTTCCAGGCAAGAATACTGGAGTGGATTGCCATTTCCTTCTCCAGGGGAATCTTCCTGACCCAGGAATCGACCCTGGGTCTCCTGCATTACAGGCAGATTCTTTACCTACTGAGCTATAAGGGAAGCCCATCAATATTCTCAGGAACATCAATATACTCACTTAAAACCAAGAGAAAGAGAAACCCTTAAGATATTTCCCTCATCTCAGCATATCCTCAAGGCTAACCAGGGATCAGGTTGTGCTGTTCTCACTCATATAAAAATGTCCTTGAAGGAGGGAGAGGGAGAGTGTGTCTTTGCCTTCACACTCACCTCTGGTGACTCTCTGACTATAGTGTCAAATGGATTTTAAACAGTCAACTCTGTTGACACCATTATCCGCACTGTCAATCCTTTGGTGTAATTCTTGCTTTCATGTTCTGCTGGAGGAAGTAGCTTGATGCATGCATGGGTGCTAAGTCACTTCAGTTATGTCTAACTCTTTGTGACCCTATGGACTGTGGCCTGCCAGGGTCCACTGTCCATGGGATTTTCCAGGCAAGAATGCTGGAGTGGGTGGCCATGCCCTTTTCCAGGAGATCTTCTCAACCCAGGGATAGAACTGGCATCTCATAAGTCTCCTGCATTGGCAGACACGTTCTTTACCACTAGCACCACCTGGGAAGCCCAATTAACTATCTTTTGCTTATTTTTATCATCCTTTGCAGCTTGCCACCCCAGCAGGAGGACTTCAAACCCCAACATTCAATTACCTTCTCCAGCACAGGAGAGGTGTTAAAAGTAATAGAGTCAAGTCAATAAAGAAAACTCAAGTTTTATTAGGCTGATTCGTCGTACAAACTCTCAGTTGACTATAGTTTTTCACAAAGTAGGAAGCAGAGAACAACTCTATGTAAGGCGTAGGGCGCAAGCACAACCTTCAGCTTCTTTAACTAGAGTCAGTGCATCACCAAACGGGTTTGTGATACAGTTTGTTGTATAGGAATTTTCCTGCCAAAATGATACTACTGACTCCAGAAATGACAGACAACAAGGAAGAAGTCTTGGATTCTGCTAATTCCATAGGCATCATTATCAGGAACCTTCAAAATACTCTATATAAAATTTTAGTACAACCAGTTTAAACCTGCAGTAAGCTCATAGAAGATCTCTTTTTGATAACTCTTTATAAGATACAAGTCTGAATGGAGAAAGTGTAAAAGCTAAAAGGAGTCAGAAGAAAAGAAGCAATCTCAGCCAGCAGCCTCAGGGTTAATCTTTCATTTGTGTAAATACCACATAAGCAGTCCTTGCTGTTTAAGCTACGAAAGATATGGAGTTATGAGCCCTTTGAGCAATTTAATGCTTACAAGTTTGGAACTCAGATTTAAACTGTTATGAATTCCCAGAACACCGGACAAATCCTTATGATTGAGGACATATGTGATGTCAAATGCTGACGTGATCCTGAATCATCCTTGTTGGTGCTCCCTTCCAGTTAGCTAAATAATCCAACAAATATATGGATATATGTTGCCTGTTGGAAGATCTAAGCCAAAAAGAAAACTGTCAGCCATTACCAAGGCTTGACTTTATCCTGACCAATCCACCTGGGAACACTATTCATATTCATACTTTATTGACTAGCTAGATTAATAACTTTGATTTTTGAATGCCTTTAATGTCTAGGGAGGAGTGTCAAATTGTATCACTTGCTCAAAATAATATGCTCATTGCCTTATTCTTCCCACTCACCATGACTTATGACACAATACACTTTTCAAACTTGCTAAAAATGCATCGACAGCATTAATCACCGAAACTAGACCTTTGGACTGCAAAGCTGAACTTTCCTACAGGCAACGCTTCAGTCTTCTGAAAAGTTCAGGCATCTCTCTAATTAACTGTCTAAAGGGGGAAAAAAGAGGATTTAATACTTTATTTTGCCAATCAAAAAATATCACTGGGGTGGTCATTAGGTCTTGGCATCACCAGGACTGCACATCTACCTACTCTGTCTTGTTAGTAGTTTTTGGTCTTTCATATGACAATTACTTTCAATGTGTAGTTGCTCTCTCCTAGCTGGGATTGAGATGGGGAGAGAGAGGGGAAAAGCCCAGCAATTACTGTGCAATACTCAAATCTGCCTGCCAACAGGAGAACAGTGATTTGTGAGACACATCAAGAAGTGCTGGCAAGATCAATCTGTGGAGATCCCTCTGATAGTGGAATAATGAGTTGACAAAGACCAATGTTCAGTTGGGTCCAAGCCCAATAAGATTACTGTTCAGCATCATCAATATTGTCTCTGTTTGGAACTGACACAATCAGACTGGAATCAATTGTATTTTCCATGGCACTGTCACACATGATTTTTAACTTTGGCTCACAACTCTGTAGAGGAGCTTGCAGATGTTGGCAGATTTTTTGTTAACTTACAGGATGTCATTATTAAGTAGGAGTTGCACCCCACAGTAATTTGTGGTTCCGCAGTGTTTCTCTGAGGTCTGTATATTGAAGAGAGAAGACAAGGAGGAAGAGAAGGAGGAAATGAGAGACTAGCACAAGAGGGATTTTCTGTTTAAACTCCCTCCTTTTGTTTTTGCTTTGTTTTTTACTATAATGACCAAATGGACTGTATGGACTGTAGCTTGCCAAGCACCTCTGTCCATGGAATTCTTCAGGCAAGAATATCAGAGTGGGTAGCCATTCCCTTCTCCAGGGGATCTTTCTGACCCAGAGATTGAACCTGGGTCTCCTGCACTGCAGGAAGATTCTTTACCATGGAAATCCATTGACCAAAAACCATGGGAAAATATGTAGGCTAGTTCTTAGCTTCAGCTTAATTTAAGCTGAGGATCAAAGATTTTTACTGAAACAGAGAATCATGAGAATTTTTCTGCAATGAAGCAACGTAACAATAAAATTGTTATATTTTACCACTAAAAGTCAGAGGGTATATGTAGATGGCTGTTCACAAAACATTAGAAGTTGTTTAAGGAGCTAGAAAATCTAATAGGCGATTTGATTTTTAAGCAATCTCTAGTCTTCTCTAGTCACTATTCCCACTAAAGAAAGCAATCAACTTATTTCATGAGACACATTTGTTTCTTTCAGTTCAGTTCAGTTCAGTCGCTCAGTCATGTCCAACTCTTTTCGACCCCATGAATCGCATCACACCAGGCCTCCCTGTCCATCACCAACTCCTGGAGTTTACTCAAACTCATGTCCATCGAGTCGGTGATGCCATCCAGCCACCTCATTCTCTGTCATCCCCTTCTCCTCCTGCCCTCAATCCTTCCCAGCATCAGGGTCTTTTCCAATGAGTCAGTTCTTCACATGAGGTGGCCAAAGTACTGGAGTTTCAGCTTCAGCATCAGTCCTTCCAATGAACATCCAGGACTGATCTCCTTTAGGATGGGCTAGTTGGATCTCCTTGCAGTCCAAGGGACTCTCAAGAGTCTTCTCCAACACCACAGTTCAAAAGCATCAATTCTTTGGCAGTCAGCTTTCTCCATAGTCCAACTCTCACATCCATACATGACCACTGGGAAAACCATAGCCTTGACTAGACAGACCTTTGTTGGCAAAGTAATGTCTCTGCTTTTTAATATGCTATCTAGGTTGGTCATAACTTTCCTTCCAAGAAGTAAGCATCTTTTAATTTCATGGCTGCAATCACCATCTGCAGTGATTTTGGAGCCCCCAAAAATAAAGTCTGACACTGTTTCCACAGTTTCCCCATCTATTTGCCATGAAGTGATGGGACTAGATGCCATGATCTTAGTTTTCTGAATGTTGAGCTTTAAGCCAACTTTTTCACTCTCCTCTTTCACTTTCATCAAGAGGCTTTTTAATTCCTCTTCACTTTCTGCCATAGTTGCTCAGTCATGCCTGACTCTTTGCAACCCCATGGACTGTAGCCTGCCAGGCTCCTCTGTTCATGGAATTCTCCAGGCGATTACTGGAGTGGGTTGCCATTTCCTTCTCCAGTGGATCCTCCTGACCCAGGGATCCTGCACTGCAGGAGAGTCTTCACCATCTGAGCCACCAGGGAAGCCTACTATTAACAGACATTTCTAAGTATAAAGACAGGTCAACTTTAAAAGTATCAGCAGATACATGCTTGATTTTATCTTATAATCTACAAACAATACATTAGAATATGTAATGAATCCATACACCTTTTCCAAAGGAATACCCAAGATGGAAGTAGCAATAAAGTTGTAAATGATAGTCATCAATCAGATGAAATAATTTAGATGAAGCTTTTCTCTCTCTCCATAAGCCTTACCCAAATAAGGATCCTAGACCCCTGATACTAGCTGACAGATGAAGTTATCCAGTAACAAAATGTGGCTCATGGCTACAGAATTACATACTGGAAAATCAAATAAGGGATGGGGGCTGGATTTCTCTTTTGCCACAAGCATAATGCCATAAGGACATGCCTGAATGTTCCCCATTGAGATCCATCTAAATGTAAATAGTATAAGAAGTGCGTGCCCCTGAAGCGATAATGAAACTTGCTATTCTGAACTCTCCAACTTAATAGGTTTAAATTTTAAATTTAGGTCTTTAAACCTAATTAAAGGTCAGCAATCCTGTCCCATCAAACTCCCACTTGTTATAGTGCATCTCTCCTCAGTCCAGGATGACATCAATGTTTTGGAATATTATGCAAAGCAGATATTCATGGTGACCTCTCTGGTCCCTGATCACCCCTGACATGGTCTTTGTCCAAGCCCATGTTGGTCCCTAAGAGGCAGGCATGCGTCCACCTTCTTGGGCAGGATATCTTTGTGGAGCTTAGGAACCTTGTTACCTATGGTCTAGCTTCCTTAGGTGAATCAAAGAGTCATTTCCTCTTGATACCCTGCTTGTGCACCAAGGCTCTATAAAGAAGTAAAAGCATCAGTTTCAAGGTATCTCAGATTACAGTGGCTTCTCCTTTAGGAAAATTTCCCTTTTCCTTCATACTCACTGCAGTAAACATTCTCCTCCCCTCCAAGGGTTTCCCTGCTTTCCCTTTCCCTGAAATAACCCCCTCAAAGAGGTCAGGTTAGAAAACAAAGCTGGTTACTTTGATTTTGACCCATCAAAAAGGGCTTGAAAAAAAAAAAAAGGCCATTTCAAGATGAGGTTGGGAAAAATGAGAACAAATCACAAATTAAAATCTTAATAAATAATTCTCTCACACCTGCAGCTAGGTGGCCTTGAAAAAGTCCTAGAATAATCCCGGATCTATCGCCTCACTGTAATCTTAGACCTAAAAAAAAAGAATACTTATGAGGCTCAAAGGAGAATGTGAATGTGAAATGTTTTGTTGATACTAAAATGTGAGTGGCAGCAGTAATTCTTCATTTTTTAATGCCCCTTGCAAAGCAGATAGCAATTTGCAGGTAAGAGATGGGGAGAGAAAGAACAAAGTCCACTCTTCCACACACTTGATTTCTTAGGTGGTTTGGATATGGTCCAAACAAACTGCTCTACTGGGCTCCAAGCTAACTGAAATCCCTGGAGACTTTGCAAAGTCGTTGCATTCAGCACTCCTCTGGCAGACTAAGAAATGCCAGTTGCTCCATTAGGCAAACTCACAGAGGAGCAGCTCCATTCTCATGGGGGTTCCCAATATCAGCTCAGCCTTAAATATTACGAGCATCTAGGGAAGCAGGGGCGGGAAAATGTCAGTGTGTGTGAGTGGTTTGAATCTCTTTGTGTGCAGCATTGAAGACTTGAGTGTCTCTGGAGGGCATTTAAATAAATGCCAATGTTCAGGGCTGGCCTTATGTATAAGTGGGTTAAGCCTCTGCCTGTTGGGTTTAGATATACCAAAACCATCCCTGACTGAAAATGGAATTCCTATCAAGTCTTTCCTATCAAGCCCTGGAAGTACTTCCTTAAGGAAATGTTTAATTTAACTTGTATTAGAGATTGCTGCTGCTGCTGCTGCTAAGTCACTTCAGTCGAGTCTGATTCTGTGTGACCCCACAGACTGCAACCCATCAGGCTCCCCGGTCCCTGGGATTCTCCAGGCAACAATACTGGAGTGGGTTGTCATTTTCTTCTCCAATGCATGAAAGTGAAAAATGAAATGAAAGTGAAGTTGCTCAGTCGTGTCCGACTCTTAGCGACCCCATGGACTGCAGCCTACCAGGCTCCTCCGTCCATGGGATTTTCCAGGCAAGAGTACTGGAGTGGGATGTCATTGCCTTCTCCGGTATTACAGATTACTTGATACCTAACAAATAGAGAGCAGCAAGGATCAGTTTACCTTACCATTACCCAGTAGAATTGTGTATCTTGAGGGTCCAGGACAGAGGAAGAGTACATTATCTTATGAAGAAGAAAGTCAAAGCACCAATCGGGGACAAGGTGTTGTGGGTACTGAACGGAACAGGTAGAAAACCAAAGCAGAAGACGGTGTGCATCTAGGAGACACATGGTGGTTCCAGGTACCAGATCAGAGAACAATGAAGAGAGAGGATGTGCCAACTGAAGAAAGGAAGGAAAAGCACAAAAGATTTGCTTCTGCTACAAACGCTTGTCAGTGTCCTTCCCTCATTCTCATTCACAGATGTTAATTAAGCATGAGTATCATAGACAAATGGGGCTTCCCTTATGCCTCAGACTGTAAAGAAGCTGCTTGGAATGCAGGAGACCCAGGTTGGATCCCTGGGTTGGGAAGATCTCCTGGAGAAGGGAATGGCAACCCATTCCAGTATTCTTGCCTGGAGAATTCCATGGACAGAAAAACTTGGTGGGCTACAGTTCATGGGGTCGCAAAGAGTCGGACATGATTGAGCAACTAATGCTTTCACTTTCATCATAGAGAAATATTTTCTACAAAATATTTTCAGTAAAATTTGACAAACATGGGCTGAAGGCACTATTCAAACACTAGGAACCATGTATCTGGTCTGTAGTTCAAATCCATATATTAGCCATGCTGCTGTGTGTGCTGGGCTTAGTTACTTAGTCTATGGGGTCACAAAGAGTTGGACACTATTGAGCGACTTCACTTTCACTTTCATTTGTGTCCAACTCTTTATGGCCCTATGGACTGTAGCCTGCCAGGCTCCTCTGTCCATGGGGATTCTCCAGGCAAGAATACTGGAGTGGGTTACATGCCCTTCTCCAGGGGAATCTTTCCAACCCAGGGATCAAACCCAGGTCTCTCATGTTGCAGGCAGATTCATTACCAATTGAGCCACCACGGAAGCCCATATATTAGCTGTATATTCATAATATTTACATTATCTGAGTCTCAGTTTCTTCATCCGGAAATTGATGATAATATTATCTGTTGGACTAGATAGAGTAAATCTAAGCATATCCCCAAAAGGATCAACCATTTCTCCCACTGACAATATGCAGGAAAAGAAACAACAAATTCTTTCCCACTATTGTTCTGGGAATAAGATATAAGAAAATGGGCTAACATAGTAAACTGAGCCCAGGCTCACTGCTGGGTCGGTCTCCTGCTTAGACTCCAAGGTGGAAATCATATTTTGGGGACTCCAGTTGCCTGTATAATGTGTTTCTATGGTCTTCACATATTTTTCTCCATGAACTCTACTGATAAGCAGTTGTGATGAGAACCCAAAGAAGGATACAACCCCTACACATAAACTGATATTTACAAAGGTTCCTTTACTATCTGCCCTTTTCTGCTTTTCTAGGTTCTACACTAAGAGGCTCACCCTGTGAGTGAGACTAAGAATTGCAATTATGGGGGCTTCCTTGGTGGTTAAGATTCTGTACTTTCAGTGTTGGGGGTGTGGGTTCCATCCCTGGTCTCGGAACTACAGTTCCACATGCCATGCAGCATGGCCAAAAAACAAAACAAACAAACAAAAAACAATAGAATTGCAATTAGGCGTATCCAGTGAACTACTCAGTTCTTTGCTAGACTACTGACTTGGCCTTCTGAAGCTGCTGTTGCTGCTCAGTCATGTCCAACTCTTTGTGACCCCATGGACTGCAGCCTGCTAGGCTTCTCTGTCCATGGAATTCTCCAGGCAAGAATAGTGCAGTGGGTTGCCATTTCCTACTCCAGGGGATCTTCCCAACTTAGGGACTGAACTCTCTCCTGCATTACAGGCTGATTCTTTACCACTAGCACCGCCTGGGAAGCCCTGACCAGCTGAAGAGTAGTTCTTAAACTATAAGACTCATAAGAATTAGCTGGAGAATTTTTTTTTTTTAATGATGATGATTCCTGAGGACTTTCAGTCTACTAGGTTTTACTTTCTGCTGTGAACTTTCCAGAAAATACTCTAGTATTAAAAATTATTGCCTATTCATCCTTGTCTGGCTACAATTCAGTTTCATTATTTCTTTCTCAACATGCTAAATGACATGGCCTGGATAGATAAAATTTGGTGTTATTTTTCAGAGGGTAAATGGCAAATGTGTCATTACAGAAAACCTTTCAAAATTATCCCAGCCTTAATGATACTCCAGAAACTCAGTTTTACCAGAAAATGAACATTAGAATGAACACAGGTTTTTTATATTATATATTTAATTTTATGCTCAAATAAAAAATAATTTTAACATATTTATGTATATGCATTTTACATTGAACTTTGTCAGATGTTTTGCTTAAGTCAGAATACCACTCTTTCCCCAAGTTTCTGCATCTACTATAGCTGGCCTCATTATTGAATATTGTTATAACTGGAGAAAAAACTAAAATGAAGGAATAGAGAGTGAGGTAGTAGATTTCTTAACTTGTGAGTCTAGGTATTAATAGTTCAATGTTCCTCTATTAGGTCATTTCCCCAACTCTCCTGAGAGATAAGAGGGAATTTTCAGTTTGATGATCTTTTTGCGGGTTACACTTTCCTCATTTCTCCTCTTTGTGGGTTGAGCTGATAACATTAGCAATAAAGGAATATGGAATTTCTCAAAAGCAATAGCTTTGTGCTTCAATTTAGGAAGAGGCAGGATAGTAGAATGGTTAACAGCATGGTTCTGGAAATAGATGGTTTTGATTCAAACCATCAACCTGCCATTTATCATCTATACAGCCTCTCTTTATTTTAATTTCCTCATTTGTAAAATGAGGGTGATACTGGTACCATGTCTCACAGAAATTCTGTAGGATTAAGTGAGTTAATACATGCAAAGCACTGAGAACAGTGTCTGGGACATGGACAGCAACAATTAATGTTAGTTATTTTATGAGAAAATATAGGTGTTGTGTTAAGAAATTAAATACTATATGTAGTGAACCCTCATTATGGATATTAAATGTTATTATTTATTAAAATGCTAAATTAGGTTTTAAAATTAAAACTGCTAACAAATTACATTTAAATAATTTAGAGTCTAATAATATGGAAAAAGATTTCTAGGAGGAATATATTCAAAAGTTTTAAAAAATCCTACAGAAAGATTATTGAGTTATTTCAGTTATTTGAGACAGACTACGACAAAGCAGACCCGAAACCACAGATTGGAAGGATTTCAGACTATGGGATAAAACACATCAATTGAAGAGGAAGTTAATAAATGGACATTAGGACAAGCACTAAGGAATCTATTACCACATATTAGGGAATGCAGAATGGTGGTGGTGGTTCAAGATATTCTTATCTTACCCACACCAATGAGACAAGAAAATCTAGATAGAGTAGCTCCTCCCCATATGTTCCAAGACCCCTTATCGTTGCCAGAAATGCAGATAGTATCAAATCCTCTTTACATACCATGTTTTATCCTATGCATACATACCTATGATAAAGCTTAGTTTATAAATCAGGCATAGTAAGCCGCCGCCGCTGCTAAGTCGCTTCAGTCGTGTCCGACTCTGTGTGACCCCATAGATGGCCGCCCACCAGGCTCCTCCCTCCACAGGATTCTCTAGACAAGAATACTGGAGTGGGTTTGCCATTTCCTTCTCCAAGGCATAGTAAGAGAATGGTGGAATTGCCAGCATCACTACTTTTGTATTTTGGGGCCATCATTAAGTAAAAATAAGGGTTACTTGAACACAGGCACTGGGATACTGCAATAGTTGATCTGATAACTTAGATGGATAAGTGATTAATGGTGGGTAAGAGGGATGATTGACCTACCAGCAAGACAGGGTAGGACAGTGCAAGATTTCATCATGCTACTCAGAATGGCCTGTAATTTGAAACTTCTGAATTGTTTATTTCTGGAATTTTGGACTGTGGTTGACTGTGGGTAATTGAAACCACAGAAAGTAAAACTGCAAATGAGGGGAAATGACTGCAATGGTGATATATTCATAAATCTTAGCTAGACAGGCCTTGGGAGAGATCTGTGAGAAGATAATGGGGAGTAGGGTCCCAGCTTAGAGCTGGGACATAAGATCAAACTCCTGCCATTGGAGTGAAGTCTGAACAGAATAAAGGATCTAAATCTTTTTGTGATGTGACGGCAGGAATTGGTCTAGCCTACCATGTTCCTCTGTCCATGGGATTTTCCAGGCAAGAATACTGGAGTGGGTTGACATTTCCTTCTCCAGGTAGGAAAGAATACAAATTCTTATGCTAAAGGTTGGGAATACTCTTGAGACACAAAGCAAGGCCAAGCTTTAAAGGGAGGCAATCAGGAAGCCCCAGTGGAAAGAAGAGATATGGGCAAGCTTCACACACCTGGGTTGGCTACACATCAGCCACCCCCATACTGTTTTATCTGCATGGCTTAGACTGGAAAAGGTGCAATTATGTAATCCTGAGCCAACAACACTGACTGACCCCCAGGTAGGCTCAACACAGAAAGTCTGGACATGCAACATGGACTCACGAGGGAATCGGTAAATGCTCTTCTAGAAAAGAACATATTATCTCATTTTTCCATTTGTAAATTAAACTGCTTTCTCCTAGAATAAAGTTCCAAAACAATCGGTGACAATAATAACATTAATGGCATTACCTGAGTAAATATTACATGGCTAGCATTATTCAAGATCCTTTACTTTCATGGTCTCCAATAAACCATATCAAAGTGGGCTTCTACCACCATTCCTGGATCTCAGAGCTTCATAGAGATGCCAGAAGGGTTACCAGAAGAAGGAAGACAAAGCCACGGCATGGGGCTTTGTCAGCATAGCAGCTCCACATACATATATTTATGTAATGAAGTTTCATCTAAGATGCCTTTTCAAAGAGGGACTCTATTGATTAAAAAAAAAATTTTTTGAGACCAACCAAACCTTTAAATAGTCCTACAAGACTGTTATATATTTTTCTTATTTAAAAATTTTAATTCTATCTAAGGTAAAAGACAAATAAATTCACCTTCCTAATATAACTACTATTAACCTTTTATTGTATACCCTTCCAAATTTTTTTTAATGTACACATATTAAGGTAGGTTTTACTTTCTATGTTTAACAGCTAAGGAAATGTATACTTGCTCAGAGTAATACAGATGAGCAGGGATACTAACTCAGCTCTGTCTTCTATGTTCTTACCAGGAAGAACAGGCAATTACCTCTCATTCTCTTGTACACTGTTTAAATTAGTCCCTTTGTCTTTCAGTGAAATCTAGTGTTATGACTAATGATGGCACTCACATCTGCCTACTCTATCACTTCTATCTGAGTCATTTGTTCCCCAGAGGAAGAAGCCTCACACTAAATTCCATAACATGTATTATATACTCATGGAAAGAAAGCAGACTAGATAGACAGTTTATACCCTGGCCCCATGCATTGGTATAGTTCTTAAATATTATCTCCTCCTTAGACCAGGCTTTCATCATTAAGCATTAAAGTAATTTTAAAGAGGATAAAAATTGTTACAAACTTTGAAAGGTTTCAAGAGCAAATAAATGCTAGCATATCAATTTCACAGTCAAAGAATATTAAAATTAGATTAAAAATATACAATTAACCTAATACATTTTGAATTTGGACTAATTGTTTGAAATTCAAAAGGACCCCAGGATATTTTTCACTTGAAACACAGAAATAAAAAATTCATACTAAACAGGCAGAGTTGCCCTCAAGGTTGAAAACATTAATCATCAGGCATCTAACTGTTAACTGTAAAAAATCATTTTTCTTCTGATTTAAAGGGAATTATTTAGTGAGTGTTTTTAACTTCTCAGCTTTCTCAAGCAGAAGCAGTAACACAGGGTCAGGTTCCAGGCTCCTCTGCCCCTTCACGTCTCCCTTCTCTACAAAAAACTGCCTTTGATATACAAGGAAGCTCTTGGCCCAGAAAAGAATACACAAAGCCCATGAAGAAATGAGAGTCTGCTTGGAATATAATTGAGATTTAGTTACTAAATTCAGGAAATGACTGCAGCTGAACAGTCTTTCTAAGAAGGTACGTATTAACCCCAAGTAAACATGAACTTGAGGTGACAGATGAATGGGTAGAGGTGAGTCTTCACAGAACTTCCAAGTTTCTGACAATCGTTCCATAGGTTTCAAAAGATCATCAAACTAGAAGTAACCACTTTAAAGAAAAAATTGACTTTCTATAAATGGACAGGTATATTTCATATCAGAACAGAAATATAATAAATCAAATATACCTAATAGCCTATTTGTGGTGCTGTCCCATGGTCCAAACCATCACAACTACTTGTCTGGCCTATAACACTATGTCTGGGCTTGTCAGTATTGAAATCGCATTAGGTGGGATCCAAGGTAGCTTTTCTAATATAAAACTATATTCTACCAGAAATGTTGGAATAAGACTCAAAAGGATTCATCATCTCTGACTTTAGGGTTGATATTTGTCTCACCAGAGACAAGGGAATTTTAGATTTCTTTTCTAACTTCTGGTTCTGGACAACATTTTTGTCCTACAGTGCTGTAGATGGCATCCTTTCTCTGTATAGGTATTAATTTTAGAAAAATGTCCACTGTTCATTAGCTAAACTTCGCTTTCTCTTTCAAACTACAGTATGAAAGTTAAGCTTGATTATATGTCAAAGTAAGTTTTTAAAATGATTCTCCTTTCTTTTTCTTCCTAAATATTTGGAGCTATGGATCTTGCTATAAAATCTAAGGAATCTTGGGTTTCCCTGGTGGCTCAGATGGTAAAGAATTTGCCTGCAAAGCAGGAGACCTGGATTCGATTCCTGGTTTGGGAAGATCCCCTGGAGAATGGAATGGCTACCCACTCCAATATTCTTGCCTGGAGAATTCCATGGACAGAGGAGCCTGGCAGGCTACAGTCCATGGGGTCACAAAGAGTCAAACATGACTGAGTGATCAACATATACACAAAGTCACTGTCATCCCACCCTCTAATCCAGTTTTATACAGTGACCCCAGAATGGGACTATAAAAGAATAATGTGAGGACTCTTTGTACATAATTATTATAACAAAAATACCCCCCACATGAGTAATAATTTTATATAACACTAACCAAATCTCTGGACATATGCTCTCTTTTTAAAATCATATGTTTGACCAGTAAAATAGATTGTTATTATTTTCCTAATACCATACTGGATGATCAGAGTTTAGAGCAACATGTTTGTAGTCTAGAAACATAGAAAATCATATTATAGAAGGTTCATTTTACAAATGTGGTTTATTCAGAGACTAATTTTAACCTAATTCCAGTATTGTTTATCTCATACATTTAAAAAAATGAAATATATTGAGCAATTTACTTACTCCATGCTAGGTCTTGTGCTATAGGGACAAGTACTGCTTTATAGGTACTGATAATGTTACCACTTTCATAATTAAAGAAAATGCTAAATTTTCATAGAAGCTAGTAAAAATATAAGCACATTTTCTTCCCAGTGAAGTCTATGGACTCCATGGACCGACATTAAGAAAGGGCCTTATAAGTTATTGTAGCCACTGTCCACTCTGCCCTTATCTTCTTGGATTCCTTTACTAATTACATGCATACCAGCTTCCAGTGTGCTTTTATTGCAAACAGGCTCTGCATCTGTAACTGGAAAGCAGGAAGTATAGGTATTTTTGTTACCTTGGGGACATCCCTTCAACAATGACTGAGATATACAGGGGTCAAAATATTCTAGCTTTTTTTGCCCCAACTTGAATTCTTCTGAGCTGTGATCAACATGGTCTTCAGGGCCCCTCTGCATGATTAAGCCAAAGATACAATTCTTGGATCTTGGATCCTTCTAGGTCCCTATCAGTTTTTCCCAGGAATATTTCCCAATAAAATACATGCACAAGAGTCTTGATCAGAGTTTCTCCTTCTGAGCTTGAGGCAAGGCACACATCATGGTTAAGACTTAGATCAACAAGGTATAAAGTATAGACGTACATGCTCCAGCTTACTCTGTATAAACAATCAATAATTTCCCAAATAAAATTTCATCTAAACTCTAACCAATAAACTATCCAAATTCATAAAAGACTGAGAAAAACTTAGGACAAATTTAAGGAGAGTCCACTTTCAGTAATAGCAGACTAGGTAATTCAGATTAAATCACCTCCTGAGGAAGTCCAGAGGTGAACAAAACACACATCCCAAAGCATATATTTAAAGGCACAAAGGAACTAATTAAGTAGCCAAGACTTATCAGTTGAAGATCTAGGGAAGAACAGAGACCCAGGGAGATGAGTGTATTTTGAGGGATCCTTTTCCTCTGAGGGCATCTATTGATTTAAGAAGGGGGAGCCTCTTAAGTATAAGAGGCCAATATCAAGTCCAGGGGTCTCCAAGGAAATGGGTCCTCTGAACTCCTACTGCTTTGGGTTAAGATCTAGAAAAACTGTGCTGGAAAAGCAAGGGCAAACTAAAGTCAGATAAGACCTTAGAATGACTGTCATGCAGCTTTAAAGAATCCCAATGCCAGACACCAGATTAACTTCCCTGAATGAGTTTCTACAGAATATTCCTCAGGCATCTGGAAGAAACAAATAAAAGCTATCTAGAAGAAGACATCATCCCAGTTCTCATATTATTTTTGTAAACAAATTTTCACATACGATAAAGAAAAAAAAAAACTAACCAGGGATGCAGAGACACAAAAATATAACTTTAAAGACAGTAAAAACCACATTAGACAGGCTCACAAGGGTTCAGTACAAATCCTACAGATATGATTAGACACAGGTGACACAGTTAAAAGACTTACAGTTTCAAACATATAGTTCAGAGTCTGATAAAGAGAATGAATCAAGGGCAAGATTTGAAACATAATAGTTGAGAATATTTTAAAATTAAAGAAAAATATCAAGCCATAGATTCAAGAAACCTTATGAACCCCAAAAAATAAATACAAAGAAAGCTATCACAAAAGATACATTAGCAAATCCACTGAAAAGGTGTAGATTATAGCCTGTTTATCAATAGAAACAATGAAAGACAGAAGATAATGCAAAAATATATTTAAGATATTGGAAAGAAGTTGCTGTCAACTTAAGAGTCCTAGTTTTCTATAATTTTTCTTCTAGAATAAAAACTATTCATCTAGTGAAACTGAAAGTCACTCAGTCATGTCTGACTCTTTGTGACCCCATGGACTATACAGTCCATGGAATTCTCCAGGCCAGAATACTGGGAGTGAGTAGCGTTTCCCTTCTCCAGGGGATTTTCCCAACCCAGGAATCAAACTGGGGTCTCTTGCATTGCAGATGGATTCTTTACCAGCTAAGTGACAAGAGAAGCCCAAGATGGAGTAGGTGGCCTATCCCTTCTCCAGCAGATCTTCCTGACCCAGGAATTGAACTGGGGTCTCCTGCATTGCAGGTGGATTCTTTACCAACTGAGCTATCAGGGAAGAACTAAATACAGCTCAAACTTAGAGAATTTGTCACCAGAAGACCTACAATAAATAATGCATTATAACTTTCTTCATATGGAGGAAAATAATCTTAGGTGGAAGACTGGAAAATAAGGAAAAATTGGAAACTTACAAAAGCAAATATTAATAAATATTTACTACAAAAATATTTAAATTTTTCATTTGCATTTATATAAAAAAGGAGAGAGTAAGTGAAATTAAATTATTTAAGAAGAAACTAAGATCATCAATTAATTGTAAGTCAGAGATGAATGCTGTAATTTTTAGTATAATCATCAAAAGGATAATAAATGAATTATGACTTCTATGCCAACAGAATCAAAGAAAATTTATGAAAAATAATTACTCAAAAAGAAAACAGAAAGGAAGAAAAAGGAACACATATGCACAAATAGAAATCATAGGAAACAATAGTGTATTTAAGCCAAATATATCAATAAATACATTAAATGTAAGTGGACTAAATGCTTCAATTAAAGACAAAGATTGTCAGATGATTAAAAAGAATGCAAAAGAAGCCATCAACAAAACAAAAACATAACCTACAGAATGGGAGAAAATATTTGCAAACAATATAACTGACAAGGGGTTAATACCCAAAATACACAAACAGCTCACACACCTCAATATTGAAAATCAAACAACCCAATCAAAAAATGTGAAGAAGACCTAAAAAGACATTTTGCAACAAAAGATATGCAGACAGCCAATGGGCATATGAAAAGATGCTTGACATGTCTAATTATTAAACAAATGCAAATCAAAACCACAATAAGGTATCACTTCCCCTCAGTCAGAATGGCTATCATCAAAAAGCCTACAAATAACCAATACTGGAGAGGATGTGGGAAAAAAGATATCTTTGTATACTTTTGGTGGGAATGTAAATTAGTGTAGCCACTAAGAAAAACAGTATGGAGTTTCCTTAATAAATTAAAAATAGAACTGACATATTATCCAGCAATGCTACCTCTGGTTATATATCTAGAAAAAAACAAAAACTCTAATTTGAAAAGATATATGGATCCTAATGTTCATAGCTGCATTATTTACAATAGGCAAGATATGTAAACAACCCAAGTGCCCATCAACAGATGACAAGCTTAAGAAGATGTGGTAAATATATTGGAATATTACTCAGCCATAAAGAATGAAATCTTGTCATTTGCAGCAATACGGATGGACCTAGAGAGACACTATAATGATTAAGTATAGTTCAGCAGAAATTTATAGCAATTCTAAATGTATATGCCCTTATCATAGCCTTGGGTATATAAAGTAAAAACTAACAAAACTAAAGAGACAAAAGGACAATCATAATGAAAGATTTTTCTTAGTAACTTGATAAAACACACAGACAAAATTAGAAATCATATAGATGTATTTAACAATATGATAATAAACATATTTCAAACATGACCATCATTTCAGAATACACATCCTTTTCAAGCATATACAAAATTGTCCCCAAACTTACCATTTCATGGGTCATAAAGCAATTTTAATAAATTTCAAAAGAACAAGAACATACAGAATATGTGCTCTGATAACAATACAAATAAACTAGAAATAGGTGGAAACAATTTGGAAAATCCCTATGTTTGAAATTAAGCAATATACTTTAAATAAGTCATGGATGAAGTAAAATAAAAATGGAAATTAGAAAATATTTTAAACTAAATGATAGTAAACTATGACCTCTCAAAACTTATGGAATGTTGCTGAAGTTATTTGTAAATGGAATTTATAGCTTTAAATCCATATATTAGAAAAGAAGAAAAAGTAAAACTTGATCTTTTTAAATTACAAAAAGAACAGAAATTACAGACAAAGAGAATAGATGAAAGTATGTAAGGAAAAGAGGAGAAACTGCAAATTAAACATATGTAGTAGAGAACATCAACAAAATCAAATTTGTTAAGACTAATAAAATTGATAAACTCTGATAAAATTGGTTAAAATTAAAAGAATGGTAGGCATAAATAACCAATATCAATATTTAAAATTGACATCTCTATAGATGCTACAAATATTAACAATGTCATGGCAATAAATTTGAAAATTTAGATTAAATAGAGTATCTAGAAAAATTAACTCTAAAAATAGTGACCAAATTTGTAAAAATGTGAGTAGATTACCTGTTTATCAAAATACACTAATTCAAGGGCAAAAAGACAAACCATACAGTGGAATATCTAGAGCACATAACTAATAAAGACTCCTTTACAAAACTTTACAAAATGGTAACTGTGACAAACCAATAAAGAAAAAGCCGCCATTCACAAAGAGGAAGCCAATACATACAGTGTTCAACTCCACTACTAATAAGGAAGAGGAAATTAAAACTACAATAACACATCACAAGAATGACTATTACTTTAAAAATTTAAAAATAACTAATGATGACAATGAAGTAGAAAAATCAAGTCTAACACTCCCAGTAAAAGTGTAAATTGATTGGTACAGCCACTTTGAAAAACAGATAAACATTATCTTCTTAAATTGAGCATGCATATACCTTATCTCTCAGCAATTCTTCTTATAGACACCTACTCCACAAGAGTGCATGCACAAGGGTTCCAGGAAACATGTAAAAGGTTTAAGGCAGCATTGTTGGAAATCATCCCAAACTGGAAAGTACCCAATATCCATCCATTTAATAAAATACCATACAGTTTTTACAGCAACATGAAACTTCATAAGGAAGCCAGACACAAGAGACTCTACATTGTATGATTTTCTCCATGTAAGTTTTAAAAACAGATAAAACTAAATGCTGACTTTAGGTGATAAAACTAAAGGGAAAAAAGTAAGGATGGTGATTACCATGATGGGAGGCAGAGGGAAGGCAGTGATTGGGAAGAAGTACCTAAGGTGCTAATTGATATTTCATCTGACAGATGGTCACCCAGGTGTGTCCTTCATGGTAAATCATTGAATGATAAACATTTGTTTATAAATTTTTCCATATACATGCTATATTTTTAATAAAAGTCTTAAAGTAATTATTTTTAAAAATGAAATAATAAAGTTAATTTTTACTATTGGAAATGTTAATGTTACATAGTCTTTGTTTTTGATGTTATTGTTTGAATGGCCAGATTCTATTTCATAGATAATTTCAGAAGATTATAACATTGGGCAGCTCATAAATGACTAATAATTGGCGTTTCTGAATACAAGTCTTCAGAAAACTCCAATAAATGCAGATTCATTTAAGTTTGGCCTGTTCTCTACTAGAGATGGAGTAGGGTATTTGGGCTATTCAAGTATTCTAAATAGTACAGTTACTATCTATATCATGCTGCTGCTGCTGCTAAGTCACTTCAGTCGTGTCCGACTCTGTGCGACCCCATAGACAGCAGCCCACCAGGCTCCTTTGTCCCTGGGGTTCTCCAGGCAAGAATACTGGAGTGGGTTGCCATTTCCTTCTCCAATGCATGCGTGCATGCTAAGTTGCCTTAGTCGTGTCCAACTTTTTGCAACCCTGTGGACAGCAGCCCACCAGGCTCCTCTGTCCACGGGATTCTCTAGGCAAGAATACTGGAGTGGGTTGCCATTTCCTTCTCCTATCTACATCATAGCATACACAGATTGTATAATTTTAAGTTGTTAGAATCCATTTTTTAAATCATTGTATACTAATAAGACTGGGCATAATTAAACTATTAGTAATTTGAAAGGCAAAAATTTACCTTGCTTAAGTCTCTTTAGGACAATCATGTGTGTGTGTTAAGTCACTTCAGACGTGTCTGATTCTTTGCGACCCTATGGACCGTACCCGGCCACGCTCCTCTGTCCAAGACATTCTCCAGGCAAGAATACTGGAATGGATTGACATGCCCTCCTCCAGGGGATCTTCTAGACCCAGGGATCAAACCAGAGTCTCTTATACCTCCTGCGTTGGCAGGCAGGTTCTTTATCACCAGCGCCACCAGGAAGCCCCAAGGATAATCATAATGAGCATCAGTTGTCATTGTACTGTTGACTTTATTGGAGGGCCAGGTAAACATAGATTTTGGTTAATGGAACTTAAAGTAAGAGCATTTCTAGTTAGTGTCTCAAAGGGCATTTATAGTGACTCTCTACCTGGAAAACTGAAGCTCTCTTTGGACAATATTCAAAGCATATTTTGTCATGAGTTTCAGTGATGAAAGAACTGCCTTTCTTCTCACTTCTTTCCTCTGTCATTACAATAATCTATCCCAATCTTAAGGCTTATTAGTGTATGAACACATGCATGTGCATACAGGGAATGGTTTTGAGTTTACGTTTGCATAGATTTTTAGAGTAAACATCTGTTTTCTATAACTCCAAAAGACTTTTCAAGATTTATTTTTAGCGGGCAGAGGATCAATACACAGATGATACAAAGTTGGTGCTATGAATTCAAAGATAGTACTAACTATGTACCCAAGACATTGCAATCTAATATTAAAGATATAAAAGTAATAATGTAAATTACTATAGGGATGAAGCTGCCTATTATAACCGTTGGCTGTTAGTTTTATATAGACTCTGAAAGTGGTCTAAAAATCTAATTTTTGTGTGTAAGTTTAAATGTAAAAGTCTTTTGATGTTTTCCTGTTACTTGGTTTCCAGAGCAAGGCTCTAAAATATTGATAGTTTAATCTCAATATAGCCTAAAATGATGGAATTAGCCTCTCTCCAACATCAGCATATAACCTTTCCAATACACACACACACACACACACACACACACACACACACATGCTGTATGATAACAAAAACAAAAAAATTTACTCCCAATCTAACTTAGCACATTTTTATTATTATGACTAAGGTTCAACCAGGACTTTTAGCCATCTTGTAAAATTTCAGTGGCAATGAAAAGTAAGTAAAATACTTCAAAGACAGGGTGAACTGACTCATAAAGTGCCCTGCCTCAGAGAACAATAACAAATGGTATCCTTCTAAGTTCAGAGACTAAGAAAAAGTTCTACTAAATCTAGATGATTTAAGTTTTCCTCATGGAGAGAAAATTGTACTTCCTCTACCTATACAGTTCTGTTCCTATAACTAAGTTTGATGTGGTTCTAATTTAAATACAATAGAAACAAACGAAGGAAGTTATGCTTGATATATTTAACATTTATGTCTTCAAGGTTGTTTGGAAATCTTTTAGGCAGTTTTCCTTTCTCCAAAGTTCTCTTCTGCTATGTCTTTAATTGGAAGAGGTTTCTTTTTTTAAAATTTTATATACTGTACATTTCATACACACACACACACACACACATATATGGTTCTGGGTATGTTATTTGCTTTCCTTAGAGACATAAATTGCTTTTGTTCATTTACCTTCTTTGAAATTCATTTCTAGTAGCTGCAGAGCTGCTGCTATGAGTGTTAATAGGCTTCTAACATAGCTGTCATTTCAAGTAATAGGTGCCAAGCTTTCAGCAGCTTATTAACACATTATAACAGCAGCCCCTATACTAAACAAACAAATTTCACAGAGGAGGACACAAGCAAAATTACTGTATATAAATATATATATTCTTATGTATACATACATACAGTATATACTTAGGACTTACCAACATGTTTGGTTCCATACATGATTAGCCCAGAATTGGCACTTTGTTTTTTATGAATATTCACAGGGAGAAAGAGTGGATCGGATTTGTATTTGGTCCCAAATGTGAGACGAATACAAACTGGTATAATTACTGAAAGATTTCCATCCTCTCAACCCAGCGCTGCTCTCAAGACCGAAAAATTGCAGACTTGTGGTATTTCACATCATGGAACTGTGCTAACGTGATCTTTCAGCGCCACTTCATGGGGGATGCTGCAGAGGAAGAAAAAGTGGAAATAAGCAAAGAAATACACCAACTGGCAAAACCACTGAGAAAGAAAGAGATGCAAATTTGAAAATTTGCTTCAAAGAGTCAAATTTGCATTTGGATATGAACACTGGACCAACTCTACAGACGCAAATATATTCTTCCAGATGCAGGGACAGACATATGTACAGATAAATATAAGAGTGTGTATTCATGCATGCTTTATATAAATATGTATAAATACACATACACACACATATATATACATATGTATGTGTATAGAGATACACTGTCCTTTCAAGTGTTTATATATTTAATGGTTTCATAAAAAATTTTAGCAGCTTTTTTGAAGACATATTTCAAAGAAGGCTCTAAATTTTACATTGTAGTAAAAGCTAACCTTTTTTTCTGAGTATAAAAAAAAATCCCAAAGCAATTTGTAATCACCTTGTAATATATTTGGAGGTTGTAAATATGTTAAATTCTACTTTTAAATCACTTGGATCATTTTCCAAAATTCACTAAAATTTGTAGTATAAAGAGGATAACTTGATGGCCTCTAGCTATCTTGCAAGATTTAAGATGTGCGACTTTTATTGTCACTAATAATGACAGGTGGCATTATTAATTGTTCATTAAGCACAAGTGCTGAGCTAGTAACTTTATACTACTCCAAATGTTTCTATAATACTATCTCCTGACAATTTTCCAATATTGGGAAGTGAGAGAAATTCAAAACCAAAATGCCAAATTTAGTGATAGAATTTAAGAATTAAGATTAACATTGAGTTTTTTGAAACAACTCCTCCTCAATTATATTCTTGCTGGACTAGATGCAACTTAACATCATAGTTGGAAGGAAAATTATTCTGAACTTTATAATAAGTTCAATAAATAAGTTCAAAAAAATAAGTTCAATAAAACAATAATTGATTTTAAGAAACTCTGTTATAGAAAATGTTCAGATCATATAGTGTGTGCGTGCTAAGTTACTTCAGTCCTGTCCAACTCTTTGCGACCCTATGGGCTGTAGCCTTCCAGGCTCCTCTGTCCATGGGATTCTCCAGACAAGAAACTGGAGTGGATTGCCAGTGCCCTCCTCCAGAGGATTTTCCCAACCTAGGGATTGAACCCACGACTCTATTGTCTAACCTGCATTGGCAGATGGGTTCTTTATCACTAGCTCTAGCTGGGAAGTCCAGATCATATAGTACAAACCCACAACTGACTATGCTTGCTTGCTTGCTTCAGTTGTGCCCAGCTTTTCGTGGACCTATGGTCCATAGCCCACCAGGTTCCTCTGTGGGGATCTCTAGGTAAGAATGCTGGAATGGGTTGCCATGACTCCCTTGAGGGGATCTTCCTGACCCAGGGATTGAATATGCATCTCCTGCGTCTTATGCATTGCATACAGATTCTTCACCACTGAACCACCGAGGAAACCCATGACTGACTATAAGAACCTCTTGAAGCTTATTTGCCATAATGTCATAATTCATACAAATAATTAATGACTTTTAACAAAGAACATTTTCTTTTCAAGGTGGAAATAATAGTATGTAGGTAACAAAGTCCCCAAATTTGAGATCTATCCCAAGGTTCTCCCAATCACATTCCTTACATTGGCTCCCATATACCCTGTATAGTAATAATTTGTATTCTATCTTCATTGTGCTTATCTAGTGTTTAATACTTCAAGTTGTTTTTTATACATAAAAGCCTTTGGAAAATAAATAATTCCTTTTATTTGATACTTTGAAAGTCCTTGGAGAAGGAAATGGCAACCCATTCCAGTACTCTTGCCTGGAAAATTCCATGGACAGAGGAGTCTGGCGGGCTCTAGTCCATGGAGTCACAAAGAGTCAGTCACAACTGACTGACTGAGCACTGGAAGTCCTTCTGTGAATTATATCCTCACTACTTCACTCATTTCTAGACATTTCAGATCATCCTGGTATATAGACACACTACTCACAGCTTTATAGAATAAGCTATTTCAAGATTGTGTCCTTGAGAGGCAAGCTCCTTGGGAGAGGTCTGTGTTTTATTTGTCTTTGTTTCTCTCTGCCAAGAATAGTACCTTGTTCATGACAGCTGTTTCTTAAATGTTGAATAAATGAACAAATTAATGAATAAAGACTAGGTCTACTCTGTTTTTCCTAATCTGTCTTAGCTCTTCCTGCTTAGTCAAATTCAATTTCATTTTCCCATAAATATCTGTTTCTAGTTCTAACAACAATCTATACCTTAAGTTAGAGCCAGAGAGAGAGAAGTGTCTGAAAATTAGGACCTGATCTTTCTCTGAGAACTTCTTCTGTTTCTTTGCCTGAGTAAATTGATGCCAACAAAAAATAAATATGCAGTAGGGTCAGGGTTAAGGGTCCTTTTGTATGATTTTAGTAAAAACATATTTTTATAGAAAAGTATCTGCAATAGCCTCCCTAGAGTTTGGTCAAATCACCCCAGAATTTGGTTTCCAATGACAGTTATATGATATATGTGTGAAAATAATAGGCAATGGTTTCAGATTATGAATGTTATTTTGGTTGACATTCTGAGCAACTACCATGATTTTAAAATGGGAGAGCAAAAGTAAAATAATAAATAAGAGGAAAGGGAAGAAAACAAAAAGATAACAAAAATTCTAGCTCTATCTTTACAGAAACTATTCCAGCCAATTTGGAAAGCCTGAATGCCACATGACCCATAAAATATGAACTTTGAGTTTCCAAACAAACTATAAGGGGAAGTGGCTCTGCATTTCCACCGGAATTTTTTTAAGTCCCCTATAAATATATACATGGTTGAATTCTTTGATTATAACAAAACAATAAAGGTTTGTAGAAAAATATGTGTTCTACCTCAACATTGTTTATGCTATTTTAATAAGTCAAATAAACTTGGGAGACTAAGAAAATGTCACTTTTCCAACTCTGCTAGGAAGGAATCTGACAACTGTGACATAATCATTGAAATGCTGCAATTTGTTAAAATGCTCCTAATAATTTTTTCCTGACTTTTATTCAAAGGCTAACAGATTACAGAGAGAAAGAGAATGAATTAGACTAATGGTGATTAACATATTGCAGGAGGGAAACTTACAATGATGTTTAATTTCAGAGTCAAAATGCTAGGAAGTTGGCACCTTCATAGAATCTCTGATCATGGAAGGGAGCAGGAGTTTGAAAAGAGTGCAGAAAAACATAGCCTTTAAAATAATGAACAGCTTTCCCGAGTCTTTCCATAACACAAAAATACCCATATACCACACATGCATACAATTCCCAGGTTCTCATAAATTACTTTAGTGACAAAGGATTGTACCCTGAATGATATAGGTCCAGTACTACTATTATCTTGTGGATAATTGAGGCCATAAAATAGTTCCAAAGCACCTTTTATTTGTCATTTGCTGACAATTCAACCCACTCTCCTGTCTGCCATCCTCCATATTTAATGGGTCCCTATCGAAGTATGCAATACACTCGTTTGTATGGGAAGGATGTCTTCATAGTGCTATGCTGTTGCATATCCTTTACTTTCTTATCTTGTTCATCAGTCTACCTCCTACTCTTTTTTCCTGTGACACCTCTGAGATGGTGCCCATAGCAACACCTCTGCGAAGGCAAAAGTGAAGACGCCACAGTCATCCCCAGCACCCAGTGCTGGCAATGCCAGTCATTAACGCAGTAGCTCCTGCCTACTCAGATCTCCCTCGCTCCTCTCTGGTCTTGTTTCCCTCCAGTAGCAGCCACAGAGCTCACTCACAGAGATCCAGAGACTTGCTGTTAATGATTTGTCACTTGCTTAGAACACCTCAGGATGGCAGCTCTGTATAATCTGCCCTCAATGGCACTGCCAGGTTGCATTAGGAAACAATTACCCGGCTTATGACTAGTAAAGTAGGCACCAGAATTTCCAATTAAACTCACATGTTTCCAAAGGAGCCTGGGCGCTCCTCTATTTGAGGAAAGGGAGAGAAACCACCATTAGAGATAGTTGTACTCACTACTGCTTCACAGTAAGCCAGATGAGATTTAGTGTACTCTAGATTAATAAACTGAGAGTCACAGAATATAGAGAATGATTTTACGTGACTTCAGTCATTGCCCCTTATTAGATTCTCACCCTGTGTCAGGATTTGGGTAAAATAAAACAATGCACACACTTGCCTAAATGCCTTTATAGTACAGAACCAACCAAACAAACAAAAAAAGAGGCTAACATGCAGCTTTATTACTTCAGTCACTGCCCTCCTTCTATGTATGTGTGCTCACACCCATGTGTATGTGAATACATAATAATTATGCATTTTTTTCTTTCTTTTATAATTTGAATAAATGCTGGGATTTGTAGATTTTTATCACCATGAAAAGTGTATTGTTAAAAGTATCTATTATTGAATGTTTAACATAAAATATAAATATAAACTTGTGTAAATTGACTATAATTTTACATTGACCAGATCTTGACTTAAATATGCCCTATGGATTTAAATCACTATGAGGACAGAATAAGATATTTTTCATAGGTAAGAGAGGTCAAATGTTATTGAATGTCAACTCCAAGAAGTTATAGTCTGCAGTTTCCATGCAATGGCTCTCATAATATCAGATAACAATAACATTCATTAATAATAAACTTAAAATCTTATTAAAAGTTCCAGAAAGAGTATACAGATATTTAATAAAAGACCTGTGTACAAAAAGATCACATACTCCTATATTTCTATTCTGTCCCTCTCAAAAGGAGGGGAAAAAAAACTAACCATTTATCAGTAGCAGTGTGAAAGGAGAAGATTTATCATTTTAAATTTTTCATTGCAGATGGTTTTCATTTTAAAAGGCAAGGAAGCGATTTTTTTGAAATCATTTTTTTCCCTAATGCAATTGAGCCAGACGTCCCTCGTAAATCTTGTTGCTTTAGTAGACAATACTCAATTCTCTAAACTTTATATGCAATAGCCAGCTTTTTTTTTTAAGATGCTTCTTTCCTAGGCATGAAAATGAAATCCTCCTGAAAGGTGGTATCATATACGAAGTGTGCTACCTAGGCCACTCCCCTTTTCCTTAGCTCAAAGCTCTAGGATATTCATCTTTGTGCCCAAACAAAATGATAATTTTTCAATAACATTTTTAAAGATTCCTTCTTCTTAATGTATATTTTCTTTTTTGTTTGTAAATATGGGGAAAATATGTGAGTCTGCTAGTCAATATATCTTTTGAGTCAAATAGCAAGCAGCACCCAAAGATTCACTAAGTTCATTGAGTCAGGGAGCCAAGACGAAAAGCAACTCTTGACGGAAAAAGCAGGGTAGGGATGCTGCATTTTCAGTTAAAAGAAAAAAGAATCATTTAATACCGGATTTGAATTTCTTACATGATGTCACCTCCTTTAAGGAAGAACAATTTAACATTTGTGGTACAGCATTGGATATTCCCATTGAGCAAATGACACGATGGTACTGTGCTGACTAAATTCATTGTTATTCATAAAGTACATTTGCTGTCAGTTTGTGAGTCTATGGTATGCCTAGAATCAAAATGCTCATTAAAATACCATCAACTGAAAAAAGAAAAATATCATCAATCATCTTTACATGAAAAGTTAGTTATATATACATAAATACACATGTACATGTATATATATAAAATCTTCTAAAGGGAGATTACTTCCCATTTGACCAGACCAAAAACATGTTGCTTTTTTAGATATTGAGGTTGGTTCTCTTGTGACTATTTATGTCCCCAGCTTCAAAGACACTGGGGATTGAATAAAATACAATCACTGATTGATATGTATTTTGTAAGCTCCAAATGGGCAGATCCAAAGATGAATTCTACCAAGATTCATATTTGCAAATATTTCAAAGAGATACAAACAAAAATCAATAAATAGCTACAGAAAATCCTTCCTTTTAGAATCAAATGTAGCAAACAGTGGCCAAGATCTCTTGGATGGGAATGATAGAAGGAATACTGGATCCTCAGTCCCCTGATATTCAGTTCAGGGTTCATGCTACAATTTGTGGCTTCATACAGAAGTGAGTGGATACCGAACATTTTAGAAATACAGAAAATGATCTCTAATCATTATCTTTAAGTTCATTTCAAAGAGTATCTGTCATGATATTTGCTATAGCACAGAATATACTTCTGCCCCCTCATTGCCTTTTGTACATATATGGCTTTCTATTATTAAAATATGAAAATTACTGGGAAAAATAATTCCATTTTTGAGGTCTCTATGTCCCTACAGCAAAAAATTGTACATTTATTTGAAAGAAATTTTTCATAAACATCTGAAAAATATGTCAAAGTGATAAGCTGAGATTAAAAAAAAACCCTTTGCTCCAAGAATGCATTCTTAAATATAGTATTAAAAGGTATAAATAGGAAAATGAAAATCACTCATAATCCCATCACTAACAGATCATATATCTTGTGTGATATATATTTGTTTTTTCTAAATCAAGTCACATTTTACATAGAAACTCACTTGCCAGGGTTTTATAGGAATACAGTTTAAGTCACTTTTTATTTCCCCTCCTTAACAATCTTGCACAGAACCTAGAGTATAAAATACAGAAAATTTTAGAAGAAGGGCCTCTGTCCTTGAGACATTTGTATCCCCCATAGCAATGATCTCCACTCAAACATATGTTCCTGGCTCCTCCTCTGCTATGCCATCCCTAGCCATGTGGACACACTGCTGCAGCTCAAGACCAGGTTAAATATTCTTTAAAGCATATTTTTTATATTTGTATGTTTCATCCTATCACTCTGCTGTGGTTAGAGTGATAACTACTTCAGCCATCTTTGTATTCTCTGATATTTGGATTGTTTCAAAAATTTTTGTTGTTGCTGATAATCTTACATAATATTACATTTATACATAAGCCTTTGGCCACATCTCAATTTCCTAAGGATAGATTCTTAGCGGTAAGACTTCTGTATTAAGAAGTACAGACAGTTTTAAGGATCTTTATTCAAACTTCAAAATTACTTTTCCAAAATCAAGTTAACATATTAATGATTTAGTCCTTTCAAAATAGTTGTTGTAAATTTTCTTCCTTGTCTACCTTTCACATTTTTTGAAACAGAGTGAAGTTTTAAATTATTATTCACTTCAGTCAGTCAGTCAGTTCAGTCTCTCAGTCGTGTCTGACTCTTTGTGACCCACAGCACACCAGGCCTCTCTGTCCATCACCAACACCCAGAGTCCACCCAAATCCATGCCCTCCGAGTCAGTGATGCTATCCAAGCATCTCGTCCTCTGTCGTTCCCTTCTCCTCCTGCCCTCAATCTTTCCCAGCAACAGCGTCTTCTCAAATGAGTCAGCTCTTCGCATAAGGTGGCCAAAGTATTGGAGTTTCAGCTTCAACATCAGTCCTTCAAATGAATATTCAGGACTGATCTTTAGGATGGACTGGTTGGATCTCCTTGCAGTCCAAGGGACTCTCAAGAGTCTCCTCCAACACCACAGTTCAAAAGCATTAATTCTTCAACGCTCAGCTTTCTTTATAGTTCAACTCTCACAATCATACATGAACCACTGGAAAAACCATAGCCTTGACTAGACGGACCTCTGTTGGCAAAGTAATGTCTCTGCTTTTTAACATGCTGTCTAGGTTGGTCATAACTTTCCTTCCAAGGAGTAAGCATCTTTTAATTTCATGGCTGCAATCACCATCTGCAGCAATTTTCGAGCCCCCCAAAATAGTCTTTCACTGTTTCCACTGTTTCCCCATCTATCTGCCATGAAGGGATGGGACCGGATGCCATGATCTTAGTTTTCTGAATGTTGAGCTAAAGCTAAAGCTGACTTTTTCACTCTCTTTTTTCACTCTCTTCTTTCATCAAGAGGCTCTTTAGTTCTTCTTCACTTTCTGCCATAAGGGTGGTGTCATCTGTATATCTGAGGTTATTGATATTTCTCCCGGCAATCTTGATTCCAGCTTGTGCTTCTTCCAGACCAGCGTTTCTCATGATGTACTCTGCATATAAGTTAAACAAGCAGGGTGACAATATACAGCATTGACATACTCCTTTTCCTATTTGGATCCAGTCTGTTTTTCCATGTCCAGTTCTAACTGTTGCTTCCTGACCTGCATACAGGTTTCTCAAGAGGCAGGTCAGGTGGCCTGGTATTCCCATCTCTTTCAGAATTTTCCACAGTTTATTGTGATTATTCAGTTCAGTTATGCATATTTTTGTAGTTTTTACCTTTGACAGGCATAGGAATTCTTTCTATATCCTGATGTTTAATATTATCTTCTTACAATTTTATTTATTTTACACTTTATTCTAAAATTTATTTGCTACCAAGAATGAACTTAGGTTATATTTCCTTCAATAGCTAAATCAGTTCTCCTACCACCATTTTCTTTCTCCAGTAATTTACATACTATCTTTCACAGATGACCTAAATAGCTCCATGTTGAGACAGGACTTGGGTGAGATGAGTGAGGAATTTATCTGTAGGGTAAAATTTGAGGGGGCACTAAAAATACATCAATAATCAAGATAAATAATATTTTGATGTAATATTTCAAAAAAATCAAAACTAATGCAAAAATTTATAAGGAACAATATATTTAAATTTTAAGTAAAGACAGAATCAAGTTCTATACCTTTCTGGGATTATTTTTTTAAATAAAATCTACATAAAGTCTCATTACTAGCAGTCTCCCTGATATTTCCAGGGATTCCTGTGGAGAATTACATTCTCTGGGTGCTCATCTCTCATAGCAAACTTGCTCAATAATCAACCACTTCTATAACCATCTCATCACCACTCAGCACAGCTTCATTCTCAGCAGGGACACAGCCACTTCATCTTTATTTCTCAAGGCACTGCTAATAAAGGGCTATTACACATAACAGATTTTTACCAAAAGTTTGGAGATAATTGAAGATGGAAGGGGAAACACCCTAAGATTCATTATAAAATATCATTGTTTCTAAAATTTCACAGTGACATCCTCCAATCACTGTCAGGATGATTTCTCCTTGGACTGGCCAAATGCCAAGTTTGCTTTCTCCCTACTGAGTTCTCTCACCTGTCATATGTATTTCAAACCAAGCTCAGCAATTATCAACCATCCTTCACCACCTTTTCTCAGTTCAGGTTATCACAGGAAAACTAAAAAGTCTGATATCTTTGCTATGCAAAACAAATGTTCAGAATACTGGTTTTTTAATACTAGCAGAATATTGTTAGTTCTTCATCTATATCTCCTTGCCTTTAGCCCTTCAGTGCTTATTGGTCTGACTTCTAACTGCCAGCACCTGGATTTATTGTCTGAGGCATTATTTGGGCACCAAAATTGTTTGGTCCTTTGGAGCAGAAGGTTGAAACTACCCAGAGATTAATACTTGCCCCTTTCCCAATCAAGCATGCCTCAACAAAAAACTGGTGTGTAATTACCAAAGTTCTCTTACTCTTGATAGGTTGGAGCAGATGAGTCCAGGTACATGTTATACATCAGCTCCCAGATTTTTCCAGCAAGATCAGCTTCCATTTGTCCACAGCGATAAGGTAATTGACAACAAAAACTTCCTTGGCTACCTTCCTTCCCTGTCTTATTTCTCCATTCCCCTGCCAGTATTTCCTAGGATTACCTCCCAAATCAACTATTTGCACTCAAATATTATACTTATCTCAGGGTCCTCTTCTTAAGACCACATTCATAACCAAAGGGAAGTCAAACTTGACCCCATGGCCTGAGTTTTACAAAGAGCAAGCAGAGCTTTGGAATCTGAATTTGTCTTTAAAATGGCTTCAAATTTTGTATATTAATTTTTTTGGTTGAATTAATTTCTGACCAACAGCTCTATAAACAGAAAGGGAGAAGATGTTGGGCAGGGTTTGAAAGACAATATTTATTCTCCTGCTAGTTCAGGCAAATTCCAGATGATGCAGTTCTTTTTATCTTTCCATTTCACTTAAATTCTAGTATATATCAAAACTTCCCTGGCAGTTCAGTGGTTAAGACTCCATGCTCCCACTGCAGAAGGCACAGCTTTGATCCCTGGTCAGGGAACTAAGATTCTGTAAGCTGTGCAGCCAAAATAATGAAGAATTCATATATATATATATATACATATATATATATATATATACACACACACACACATACATACAATAATATGTCTTTTTTCCCCTGGTTTCCATTTTTATTTTCATTGCCAGTACATATTTTTATTATTATAACTATATAATGTTTTTAATTATGTATAATTTTGCCTCTAACTTCTGCCCTTTATTTGCTTGTCTAGTATCACTTATATTTTCATGTCAACTTAAAAATATCAAATTTAAGGAAAAAATACTTTTTAGGAGCTAAAATAATTAAACCTAGACATCACTTTCTGAAGAACTCTCTGTCTACATTGAAACAGGAAGCATTTCTCTATCAATTTCAGTCTTCTTTAATGTCTCTCTGTAAAAATGGGCTATTGTTTCAAATAATGAAGCCCATCTTTCTTATTGCAAATATGAAATTCATTTGGTTGCAAATACAAATTCTCAAGGTGAAATTAGACCTACAGCCAAAAATAAAATAAAGGGCTTCCCAGGTGGCGCTAATGGTAAAGAACCTGCCTGCCAGTGCAGTAGATGTAAGAGACGAGGGTTCAATCCCTGGGTCAGGAAGACCCTCTGGAGGAGGAAACGACAATCCACTCCAGTATTCTTGCCTGGAGAATTCCATGGACAGAGAAGCCTGGGCGGGGGCGGGGGGCAGCAGTCGATGGGGTCACAAAGAGTTGGACAGGACTGAAGCAACTTAGCACACAGCACGCCTAAGTAATAAAAGTTTTGAAA
Source organism: Cervus elaphus (assembly GCF_910594005.1). Taxonomy (NCBI): domain Eukaryota; kingdom Metazoa; phylum Chordata; class Mammalia; order Artiodactyla; family Cervidae; genus Cervus; species Cervus elaphus. The sequence goes on from NC_057826.1 coordinate 69,161,209, forward strand.
AATGCTTCCTTTATAGTAAATTCATTCACAATATGGTGCAATGAAATAGATTCAAGTGCAGTGATCTATTTTAGTTTACAGACAAAAGTTCAAAGCTTTCATTCAAAAAATGGCTTCTAGCATACAGGAAGTTTTTACCAGTCTTTAATGCAGACTTAATACTATTAAGTATCTGCAACATTTGATTTCAGAGAAAATCAACAGGGTAGGCAAGGCAACACCAAGTTTATGATTGGTGTTAATTTCATTTTACGAAATTTCGTTTTTGAAATTTCAAATTTGCTTATACCCAGTCCCCAAAATGACTTGGAATAGCTTAAAATAAAAGACATGAATGATAAGGTTAATTAAATAAGAACCAAGGAAAGGCTTCTCTGCTGGCTCAGATGGTAAAGAATCCACTTGCAATGTGGGAGACCTGGGTTTAATCCCTGGGTTGGGAAGATTCCCTGGAGAAGTGAACAGCTACCCATTCCAGTATTCTTGCCTGGAGAATTCCAGGGACCGAGAAGCCTGGCAGGCTACATTCCATGGGGTCACAAAGAGTCGGACACAATTGAGCAACTTTCACTTTCATTTTTCAAGGAAAGGAGAAGAAAGTATTTGCTTCCTTTCTCACAGAAATATTTATTTAGAGTCAGTCTTGTTTTCATTTAGGTACTTTTTAGGTTCTAGGGCCAGTACCAAGTGATTTGAATGTTTTAAGCATATGACTACAATATGACTGAGAGGTCATAAACTTTAGAAAATGTATAGACCATGGAAAACAGGGGCAATTCAGTGAATTTATAAGAATCTAAAATAACAAGTTTTGCTCTCATTTGTGTAAGAGAATGGGCTTCAGAATCTGCCTTTGCCTTTAACTCTCTGAGTTAAATTAAATATCTCTGAGATATTGGCCAGATTACACAACTTTTTGGACCTCTAGTTTTTGCTACCAGGAGTTACAAACTCTCTTCCAGAATTCAAATCTTTGGTCTAGAATACTTTGAATTGCTAAATCTGGATGGGTTTCTAAACAATTTGTGATGTTTGCTTATGTTTATTCACTTGCAGCAATCCAGGGTATGTACTTATTTTTTAACACCTTTATGGAAATATAATTTACATACCATAAATTAATATCACCCATTTAAGCTGTACAATTCAATGGTACTTTTAGTCAAAATTCCATGAGTTGGATAAAGTGGGAGGGGTTATTTAGATCATAAATTCTTATTAAATGTATGACAAATTCACTAAACCTATTGGTAAAATGAGAAGGTCACTGAAGTTCCTATATTTTCAATGTGCCTTCATTTTATTTGATGCATTTCAAATTCCTATGATATCAGACATAATACTCAAATATGTCTACAAACATTTCAGAGACAAATAAAATGTATTAGGGGAAACTCAAGACTCTGCTTAAGACATGATAGGTAAACCAGTTTCAGATAATAAACAGTCAGACTCACAGACAGATGGTATGGCTCAACATCTCAACAATAGAAAAAAAAGACAGGCATCTGACATTACACTACCCCTGCTCTGTGACTCTTGCAAATTTTCTATGCCTTTGTTTTCTTGTGATTAATAAAAGTCAATTATACTACAATCTCTCTTGACTAATCTGACAATGATAGATATTTTTATTAATTACATATTAATATTAACTACGCTCCAAAATTAAAACTTGGTCCTCAGAACCATAAAACATTCATGTTTTGATGTGAACCAGTGGCCATCATTGGAATTTTATGTAACAGTGATTAAAGAAAAAATATGCAGAGATTAAATAACTCTGACCTACTGACCAATGCTACTGACCAATCAGCAAGTCAAAGAAAAAGTCAAAGAGAAATTTTAAAACATCTTGAGACAAATGAAAATGAAGGTACACCAAAATTTTTAGAATGTACCAAAGGCGATTCCAAGAGGGAAGTTCATAGCCACAAATGTTAACTTCAAGAAACAAGAAAGAGGTCTCAAACAAAAAGCCTAACTTTACACCTCAAGGAGCTGGAAAGAAAGAAAGAAAGCCCAAAGTTAACAGAAAGAAGGAAATAAAAAAGATTAGAGAAGAATTATAAAGACACCAAATGAAAGAAGTCCAATGAAACAGAGGTTCTTCAAGAAGAGAAATAAAATTGAGAAGCCATTAGCTAAACTCACCAAGAAAAAGAAAAGCAAAACAACATATAAATAAAATTAGAAATGAAACATTACAATGATACCACCGAAACATAAAGGACCATAATAGACTGTGCTGTGCTGTGTTTAGTCACTCTGTCATGTCTGACTCTTTGGGATCCCATGGACTATAACCCACTAGGCTCCTCTGTCCATGGGGAGTCTCCAGGCAAGAATACTAGAGTGGGTTGCCATGCCCTCCTCCAGGGGATCTTCCCAACCCAGGAATCAAACCCAGGTCTCCTTCATTGCAGACAGATTTTACTGTCTGAGCCTCCAGGGAAGCCCTCATAATAGACTACTCTGAACAATTACATGCCAAGAAATTTGACAGCCTAGAAGCACACAGCCTATCAAGACTGAACCATGAAACAGAAAATCTGAACAGACTGAATACTAGTAAGGAGATTGAATCAGGCATCACAAACCTCCCAACAAACAAAAGTCCAAGAACAAATGGCTTCACTAGTGAGTTCCACCAAACATTTAATAAGGAATTAATACCCCTGTTATTCAAATTCTTCCAAAAAATAGAAGAGCAAACTTTTTTAAACTAATTTTATGAGACCAGGATTACCTTGATACTATCACCAGACAAAGATATCACAAGAAAAGAAAATTACAAGCCAATAACCCTGATCAAAACAGATGAAAACATCCTCTGATCCTCTACATAGAAAACCCTGAAGACTCTACCAGAAAATTACTAGAGCTAATCAATGAATATAGTAAAGTTGCAGGATATAAAATTAACACACAGAAATCCCTTGCATTCCTCTACACTAACAATGAGAAAACAGAAAGAGAAATTAAGGAAACAATAACATTCACCATTGCAACAAAAAGAATAAAATACTTAGGAGTATATCTACCTAAAGAAACAAAAGACCTATACATAGAAAACTATAAAACCATGATGAAAGAAATCAAAGAGGACACAAATAGATGGAGAAATATACCGTGTTCATGGATTGGAAGAATCAATATTGTGAAAATGACTATACTACCCAAAGCAATCTATAGATTCAATGCAATCCCCATCAAGCTACCAACGGTATTCTTCACAGAACTAGAACAAGTAATTTCACAATTTGTATGGAAATACAAAAAACCTCGAATAGACAAAACAATCTTGAGAAAGAAGAATGGAACTGGAGGAATCAACCTGCCTGACTTCAGGCTCTACTACAAAGCCACAGTCATCAAGACAGTATAGTACTGTCACAAAGACAGAAACATAGATCAATGGAACAGAATAGAAAGCCCAGAGATAAATCCACGAACCTATGGACACCTTATCTTCAACAAAGGAGGCAAGAATATACAATGGAAAAAAGACAACCTCTTTAACAAGTGGTGCTGGGAAAACTGGTCAACCACTTGTAAAAGAATGAAACTAGAACACTTTCTAACACCATACACAAAAATAAACTCAAAATGGATTAAAGATCTAAATGTAAGACCAGAAACTATAAAACTCCTAGAGGAGAACATAGGCAAAACACTCTCCGACATAAATCACAGCAAGATCCTCTATGACCCACCTCCCAGAATATTGGATATAAAAGCAAAAATAAACAAATGGGACCTAATGAAACTTAAAAGCTTTTGCACAACAAAGGAAACTATAAGCAAGGTGAAAAGACAGCCTTCAGAATGGGAGAAAATAATAGCAAATGAAGAAACAGACAAAGGATTAATCTCAAAAATATACAAGCAACTCCTGCAGCTCAATTCCAGAAAAATAAATGACCCAATCAAAAAACAGGCCAAAGATCTAAACAGACATTTCTCCAAAGAAGACATACAGATGGCTAACAAACACATGAAAAGATGCTCAACATCACTCATTATCAGAGAAATGCAAATCAAAACCTCAATGAGGTACCATTACACGCCAGTCAGGATGGCTGCTATTCCAAAGTCTACAAGCAATAAATGCTGGACAGGGTGTGGAGAAAAGGGAACCCTCTTACACTGTTGGTGGGAATGCAAATTAGTACAGCCACTATGGAGAACAGTGTGGAGATTCCTTAAAAAACTGGAAATAGAACTGCCATATGACCCAGCAATCCCACTCCTGGGCATAAACACCAAGGAAACCAGATCTGAAAGAGACATGTGCACCCCAATGTTTATCTCAGCACTGTTTATAATAGCCAGGACATGGAAGCAACCTAGATGCCCATCACCAGACGAATGGATAAGGAAGCTGTGGTACATATACACTATGGAATATTACTCAGCTATTAAAAAGAATTCATTTGAATCAGTTCTAATGAGATGGATGAAACTGGAGCCCATTATACAGAGTGAAGTAAGCCAGAAAGATAAAGACCAATACAGTATACTAACGCATATATATGAAATTTAGAAAGATGGTAACAATAACCCTATATGCAAAACAGAAAAAAAGACACAGATGTACAGAACAGACTTTTAGACTCTGTGGGAGAAGGTGAGGGTGGGATGTTCAGAGAGAATAGCATTGAAACAAGTATACTATCAAGAGTGAAACAGATCACCAGCCCAGGTTGGATTCATGAGACAAGTGCTCAGGGCTGGTGCACTGGGATGACCCAGAGGGATGGGATGGAAAGGGAGGTGGGAGGGGGGATCAGAATGGGGAACACATGTAAATCCATGGCTGATTCATGTCAATGTATGGCAAAAACCACTACAGTATTGTAAAGTAATTAGCCTCCAACTAATAAAAATAAATGGGAAAACAAAAAGTAAAAAAACAAAAAGAAAACATCCTCAACAAAATATTAGGAAACCAAACTCAACAATATATTAAAAAGATCATACACCATAATCAAGTGGGGTTTATTTCAGGGAGGCAAAGACGGTTCAGCACCTGAAATCAGTCAATGTGACATACCACATTAAAAAGTGAAGGATGAAAATCATATGATTATCTCAATAAAAGCAGGAAAAGGATTCAGTAAAACTCAACATCTATTTATGATAAAACTTTCACCAAAGTGGATATAGAAGGAACATTTGCTATTGTTTAGTCACTAAGCTCAACACAATAAAGGCCAAATATGAAAAGCCCTCAGCTAATATAATACTCAACAGTGAAAAGCTAAATCTTTTTTGCTAAGATCAAGAACACACAAGGATAACCAACCTCATCACTTTTATTCAACATGGTATTGGAAGTCCTAGCCAGAGCAATTAGGTAAGAAAAAGAAGTGAAAGGAACACAGATTAGAAAGTAAAAGTAAAATTCTCACTAATTACAGGTGACATAATAGTATATATAGAAAATCCTAAAGACTTCATCAAGAAAACTGTTAAAACTAATAAATTCAGTAAAGTTACAGGATACAAAATCAATAAGTAAATATCTGCTACATTTCTATACACTAATAATGAACTATCAGAAAGAGAAGTTAAGAAAAACATGCCATTTACAACTGAATCAGAAAGAATATAATACCTTGGAATAAATTTAACCAAAGAAGTAAAAAACCTGTATATTAAAAACTACAAGACATTAACGCAATAAATTGAATACCAAAGGAATGGAAAGAGATACAATGATTATGGACTAGAAGAATCACTGATTTTGAGATATCTATACTACCCAAAGCAATTTGCTAATTCAATGCAATCCCTATCAAAATTCTGACAGCATTTTTCACAGAAATAGAACAAATAATCCTAATATTTGTATGGCATATGAAAAGACTCTGAAGAGCCAAAGCGATCTTGAGAAAGAAAAAATGTGGAGGCATCACATCCCTGATTTCAAACTATACTACAAAGCTAATAGTTAATAAAACAGTATGGTATTGGCATAAAAGCAGACATATAGCTCAACGGAACAAAATAGAGAGAGCCCCAAATTAAACACATGCATATTTTGTAAATTAATTTGTGATCAAAAAGCCAAGAATATACAACTGGGAAAGGACATTCCTTCAATAAACGGTATTGGAAAAACTGGACAGCCACATGCAAAAAAATAAAACTGGACCTCTATCTTATACAACACACTAAAATTAACTCAGTATGAATTAAATACTTGAACATAGACTTGAAACCATAAAACTCCTAGGAGAAAATGTGGGTAGAATCTCCCTGACATAGAACTTAGTGATGTTTTTGGATATGACACTAAAAAGAAAAACAACAAAAGCAAAAGTAAACATCTGTGATTGCATCAAAATAAAAAGCTTCAGAAACAACATAATGAAAAGACAACCTATTATTTTTTATATCACATATCTAGTAAGAGGCTAATAATCCAAAACAGATAAATAACTTTTGTATTATTCAGCTGTGAAAAAAAAAAAAAGTAAATTTAAAAATGAAATCAAGCAACCTGGTTTAAAAATGAGTAGAAGATCTGAATAGATATTTTCCAAAGAGGACATACAGAGGGGCAACGGGAACTCAAAAGGTACCTGCTCAGTCAGTAAACACCAGGGAAATGCAAATTAAAACCACAGTAAGTCGTCTCACACATGTTAGAATGGCTATTATCAAAAAGACAAGAAATAACAAGCATTGGTAAGGATATGGCCAAAACGAAATCCTTGTGCAGTGCTGGTGGGAATGTAAGTTGCTGTAGCTACTATGGAAAACAATATGAAAGTGAAAGTGTTAGTTGTGCCCAGTTGTGCTCAGTTGTGCCCAACTCTTTGTGACCACATGGACTGCAGTCCACCAGGCTCCTCTGTTCCTGGAATTCTTCAGGCAAGAATACTGGAGTGGGTAGCCATTCTCTTCTCTATGGGAACTTCCCATCCTGACCCAGGGATTGTACCTTGGTCTCCTGCATTGCAGGCAGATTCTTTACCTTTTGAGAAACCAGGGAAGCCCATGGAAAACAATATGAGGTTTCTTCAAAAGATAAAAACAACAACAACAACAAAAAAAAAAAAAACCAGCAGAACTATCATATTATACAATAATTCCACTTCTGGGATTTTATCTGAAGAAAACCAGCTCAAAAAGATATGTGCACCCCATATTCACTGCAGCATTATTTACTATAGCTATTGAAACAAACTAAGTGTCCATCATTAGATGAATGGATAAAGAAACTGTGGTATATATGCACAATGAAATATTATTTGTTCATAGAAAAAACTAAAACTTGCCATTTGTGACAGCATGAATGGATCTCAAGGGCATTATGCTAAGTGAAATATGTCAGACAAAGCAAAACAAATGCCATATGATCCCTCTCATATGTAGAATCTAAAAAAGAAAAGTTCAGGGATACAGAGAAAAGGTTAATGGTTGCTAGAGGTTGGGGGCAGGATTGAGGGGGTAGGAGAAATGGATGAATAAAAGTAGTTTGAAAAGCTAAATTAAAAAGTTATTTGTTTTGATGGGAACCTGTGATCGTGGTTAGAATACTATGCTACAGTAACTATAGAAAAGACATAGGAAAAAAAAATACTTGGTCAAAGTAAAAGGTTCGTATTCTTAATTTGAGAATAAATTACAAACAAAGCATATAGTTATTTTTGTAGTGAGTAAATCTTTACTATATTTAAACTTGCTTGTGTAAGAAGTTTCTGAGATGACCCACCATATTCAGGGAAAGTCAAATTTAATTTCATGGCTGATCTGTATGATCTGCCAAATTCATGTTTGACAGAATCCCATTTATGATTCAAACTATTGATTTAACATGATTTTTGGCTAGTGGAATTTCCACAGTGGAATTGCTGTCTGAGTGAGCTGGATAGATATGTCAAGGGAAGCGTGGTGGTGAATATTTGAACCCTGAGCTGGCGGCTTCTTCCAGTGTGAGTTCCCAAGCTGGTCACTCCTCTCCATTCTGCTGCACTGAAAGAAGAAATTCAAAGGTGTTCACCGCACATAGATGTGTTTCAGAACCATGTAGTCTGAATAATAAATAGCTCTTCACATTAATGGTCAGTAAAATAAGTATTTATTGAACACATACTATAGACAAAATCCTGTACTAAGAGCTGTAGCATATGCAAAGATGAATGCTAGAAGGCCCCTGGCTTACAAGAGGTTGGGTAGTATGTATAAGTAAACTTAAATCAAGGCAGACTATGAGAGGATATTATAAGTGGGAAGAGAAGACAAACTGACTGAGGGTTCAGGGAGGCTTCTTAAAAGACTGGAGATTTGAGACTGGCTTTATAAAGTCTTTATAAAGACACTCAGCCATGTCCAACTCTTGGCAACTCCATGGGTTGTAGCCTTCCAGGCTCCTCTGTCTATGGAATTCTCCAGGCAAGAATACTGGAGTGGGTTGCCATTTTCTTCCTGATCCAGGGATGGAACCCATGTCTCCTGGGACTCCTGCTTTGCAATCAGATTCTTTACCAGCTGAGCCATCAGGCTTTAAAGGTAGACCTTAATTGCCTACCTAATCCAGATTAAGTCACCATGACTAAATAAATTTTGGTTCGAGGCCTTAATCATCAGTAAAAGATTTGCCAAATCTTCTATGTGTATACAAAGTAAATATTAAGGCATGTGTTATGTATATTGCTTTTGTAGAAAGCACTATAATAGGAATGTTAGAAAAATTAAAGCACAATAGTGAATGTAAAAATCAGAGAAGCTACTCCTTTATGTATAAAATATAATTCCCATGCCTAAATATTTAGATACTAATATTCAGGTAAAAACACTATCCTATGTTTTCCAACAGATACAATACAGAAATAAAAGACTGATTTTTTTTGGCTATGCTGTGCGGCTTGCAGGATCTTAGTTCCCAGACCAAGGACTGCACCTTGGCCCATGGTGAGTACTAACCACTGGACAACCAGGGAATTCCCAAAAGGATGATTTAAAAAAAATAAAAAACCAAACCATAGCTGTAATGTGAAATCACAGATGCATAATTGAATGCAGGAAATTTTGTGCTTAGTTGCTCAGTGGTGTCTGACTCTTTGAGGCTCAATAGATTGTAGTCCACCATGCTCCTCTGTCCAAGGAATTTTCCAGGCAAGAATACTGGACTGGGTTGCCATTTCCTACTCCAAGGTATCTTCCCGACACAGGGATCAAACCTGCATCTCTTGCGCCTTTTGCATTGGCGGGTGGTTTCTTTACCACTAGCACCACCAGGGAAACCCGTGCAGAACGTTTTAGCCTGGGCTTGATGCACTGGAAATAACTGGGTCTCAATTTGCAGGGCTCTCCTTTCTTGACTATTCAGCTTTCATGGCATTATTCAGTTCTGAGTCAGTGGGGACATCACCCACCAGGCCACTGCCCCACCCTCACTTGCCCAGGATGCCTTTGATGTATGATGCTAAATCATTATATAATGAAGAACCAAGTACTCAAGCTTTTCTAATTTTCACAGAAAATGAACTTTAATTCCAAACTATGCCTGGCTAATTAAACTTTCCTGTGATCTAATTTGCTCTAATTATTTCCATAAATTGAGATGTAACAGGGGTTATATAAAATTGTTATAACAGAAAATTGAGTTTTAGTCTGAGTTTTAAGCTAAGGTGAAGTTTCTGAATTATTACAACCTGTTGATAAATGTGAATACCCTTATACAAAAATCAGAACCAAAGAAAAGAAAGTTTTTTCTCTTCTTCTTTGAAATCCTGTTTCACTGTCTTAAAACACTAGAGACTGAAGTTATACTGCACAAATAAAGCTGAACAGTTTCAATTTAGATCCTATGAAATACTGAGATATATGAATCTAAACAATGACCATCCAATACCAGCTATAAGCTAAACTACTTCCCACTTCCTGAAGGATGTAAAATCTAATTATATCCTATATTAAAAAGCATTAATATCTCTATCAAATTATATTTTCATATCTCTGTGGCACTAGGATGGCAACTTTTGAAATATTTCCAACACATTTTTTGTTGTTGTTGTTGGCAAGAAAAGAGAGAAAAGGCAACAACCTATGGGAGAAATAAAATGATTATAATAAATGGGAACATAAACTGAACCAGAGAACTTTTCCCAGAGTTAGAACCAAGACTCAAAAGATGACATGAACAGAATGAACTCACCACCCAAACCATTAAAACAAACGTAATTTTGGACCTTAGGATATCCTTCATTGTGGCTAACTAGATCCCTTTCTACCCATGCTGGTGTAAACCTCACAACACAGAGCCTGGACTTCACCAATGGGAATAATAGCCATCTATAGAAGTCTTATGAGACTGCCTGATGAAAGGTTTTTTTTTTTTTTCTTTTTTGTAATCAATTAAATAAATATATTAAATTAAACTCATATATATTTTTAATGTACCTCATTGTAGTTCATTATGTAAGACCCCCATATGTTCTGTATCATTAGTGAAACATTCTCAGTGGTGTAATGATGTAGTACATACACACGGGGTAAAGTAATGCGTTTTTCATTTCTTCGGCACATTTCATTACAGGGTGGAGATGCTGCAATTTTTCACTTAAGATTCCATTTTGGTGTGGGAGAAGGGAAATAGACCCAGAGCTAGAGCTGCTTCCAATTTCTCTAATTTCATAATTCAGCAACTGATAATTTGCTGAGGATAACTTTTCTCAACAGTTCTGTTCCCATCAGTGCTCAGTGAAAGAGAGATAGAGGCTTCAATTCCTAGCTTTTTTTTTTTTCAAACAAAGCCGAGGTGTTTGATTTTTGAAGAAAATTAATGCTTTCATTTACACTGACCACTTTTTCCAATGATAATTATAATTTATGATCCAGTTACTTAAAGGGAAATTCCAGTTTATGGAAGATGGGAAATGTAGGATCCTATACTTCTCAAAGTTAGTTCTTTTTGCTTTAGGGATTATACACTAGAGTTTACTTTATTATTATTATTATTTTTTGGCTTGATTGGTGTAACTAGAGCTTTTTGATGACCTCATCAAAAATGACTGCTCCACAGAGTAGTCTATAACTCTAGGATGATATGAAAGGCTGTTGGATCACAGCCTATAAATAGCTGTGCACTGATCCCATGGCATTTCTGTTTCTAATGAAAGGTTACAAGCCAACACAAAGGTCCAAAAGTTAAGTATTTCCATGGGATATTTCAGGGACCCTAGTGTTTATAACTGCTGCTTCTCCATTTGCTGAGCTTGTTTGCCCTTTCATTTCTCATTTATCAACAACAATGAAAGGGCTTCTCAGAGTCTGAGCACTAAACTGGTTGTGAAATATCCTTCCCTCAGTCTGTCTCTCAGCTTGCATCATCTTGGCCCAGGTATGCAAGGCAGCTGCAACATGACCCACCCCCCCATCTCCATCTTCCCTGTGCCCCTATCCCTGCACAAGTCAAGAAGCATGTCTTTCTATAAGAAATGTCATTACATATTTCATTAAAAGACTCCTATTGAGTGGGGATGGCCAATGGGCTCAATTAAATTATTCTTGGGATGTGTGTGGCTATTATGGACTGATACCAGACAACATGTCTCATCTTCCATGGAGTGTATCCAGCAATATGCATTTTTTTCTCTCTCACCATTTGCAAATATCTGATCTAACATATTTTCCATTCCTTTATTTTTTCTGTGGATTTTAATATTAATAATTACTATCCTCTTTTCCTTTGACCTGTCTAAGTTAGGATAAGGCCTGGGTCAGGGAAAGAAGAAGAAAGAAGGAGAAGGAAGGATCAGAAGAAACCCCCAGGGGTTGGTAGGAAGAAAAAAAAAAAAAGGTTAAAGTAATAACCTACAAGCCAGCAATCCCGGTTGTTTACTGAAAGCCTCTTTAATAAGAAGTCAGGGAGACAATGACATTGAACAGTTGCTATTTTCTGTTGAGCATCACCTCCTTGTCTGACATTAAGCTGATGTCCAAGAAGGCAATGGCAGACCCAGTTCTGCCTGGACTCCTCAAGCTCAAATACTTGCAGGATAGTCAAGGCACAGATGAGGCAATGAATATGGTACTTTGTTGCAACAAGAGCTGATCAGTTGCTCAGTTATATCTGACTATTTGTGACCTCATGGACTGTAGCCTTCCAGGCTCCTCTGTCCATGGGATTTCCCAGGCAAGAATACTGGAGTATGTTTCCATTTCCTACTCCAGGGTATCTTCCTAACCCAGAGATCGAACCCCGGTAGACTCTTACATCTCGTGCATTGGCAGTCAGGTTCTTTACCAGTAGGGCCACCTGGGAAGCCTGATAAAGAACAAACACCCTGGCAAATGACTGAGGCGGCTGCCCTAATACCCACTCCACTATTCTGTTTTCTAAGGTAAATTTCTATGTGGGATGGGCAGAAAAAAATAAAGAAAAGTAAAAGCCAAACTGAAGTGCAGGGCTAACTATGTTTGCTGGCTCCTCTAACAGATTTCCTTTCAATTCAACTGAAGCAGGCAGCATCTACCATGTGATAGTCCATTCCTCGGCAAATGATGACCCACATAGAACTGTACACATTATCTGGCTGACAGATGTTGGTTAGGGCTGCAGTTGATACAGTTCATATGCAGAAATAAAAAGAACAGTCCATTAGTGCTAATTCTCTTCTTTTCTAACAGGTTCACTATTTGAACCAGACCCTCCACTGAGTTTATCTATAAAGCATAGTAGATTCAGTATCTTCTTGATGTTCTCTTGTTTCAGAGAAGAGTTCATCGGGTTAAAGGTTTTGGCCTTTAGCCAAAACCTCTGATTCCAGACTCTAAACAGGAACGCTCTCACTTTCCCCCTGGTCTCCATAACTACCTTCTCCGGGGAGTTTAAGCTGAAATTAGATGGCTACAAGTGATAACACCTGCTACAAGTTCATCAGTTTTTGCTGACTTTACAGCAGTGGCGGGCATTTCAGCAGTTTGTTCAGTAAAAGATGGAGAAGGGAGCAGTGGCCCTATTATGGTGTGCCATTTTTTCTTGGTGGCTTTTCTCATGTTGCTGCCTTCGCAGCCACACTATGACTGAGCACTCTGTCCTCCCTCTGACTTCCAAGTTATTACAGACACCCACAGAAATAAGACCAATGGAGGCAGCCACAAATGACTTCCTCATCTGAGAGAGCCAGAAGTTCATGAAGAGGACCTCATTCTTAATATTTAGAGCTTTTCCTTTTTAATCAGTACGTGCAGGCTAGGGTGGTAAGGAAGATGGCCCACTCCCTGATTCTGTTGGGAAAAAAAAAACAAAACCCACATTTTGAGGAGGTCTCAGACTTATGTGGAAAATGAGAACCAGATGAAAATGTCTTACTGGCCACTCCCAAAACATAGCAAAACAAATGGGAATGGATCTCAGCTGGGAACTTTAGTCTTGAGAGGTTTGGAGAGGTGGGGGGAATGAGGAAGGGAATGAGAGATCCTGAAATCAAAGACTAATTCTTACTGTCCCCCCTTCACTATGAAGGACCTCATGGCAGGGAGATGCCCAGTCCAAAATGTCCTGCCCTCATTCACAGCTATTCCTCCAGAGGGGAGGCAAACCCCAACATCAGCTAAGCTGGGAGAGCATGTCCAACAAATGTATCTGCTGCCCTGGTCTGCTCCTGTCTAGCTGTACATCTTGCATTGTTATAAAGCTCTCCTGACAAAGAATTCCAACATTAAACAGCCTCTTTCCTGGGTTCTAAATTGTGTCTGCTTTCATCCCTCTTTCTTGTCATCCTACCATTTAAACTCAGGCAAGTGCTTATCATCTATACCCTTCTACTTTCTGAAAGCACAAGTTTTATCATGCTCTCCTCTTTAGTATTCTGCCCCAAACTGCTGTGTATAAAGGCAATTTTTACTCCAGGTCTGCTGTCACGCATGGGGACTAGCCCAGTGAGTTCTTGTCTCTCTCTTCATTTCATTCCTAGTGAATTGCCTCCTTATCCCAGCAAGATTTGACTCCATCTCTCTTCCCTTTCTGAGGTCTGAAGAACGCAAACAATGAAAACTGAGACTCTCACCAGTCTACTTGGTGTTGTCTGGGAGGACCCATAATTAAGACATTTCTAACACATTTGCATTCAAAGATAATATCTACACTCTTTCTCTAAAAGTCCCATTGTCCCAGAATCTAGATTAGAGCAACCAAGACACCTTCAAAAGACTGTCATTTCTTTCAACTTCATTTTGCTAGAATTGAAGCTGAGGCACAGAAAGATGAAATACTTCGTGCAACTTAGTGTCTTTTCTTAATTTTTTAAAAATTAAAATTTGTTTTATGCATGTTAAAACAAAAATCTCTAAGCACTTGGCTAAGAGCAGAAGTATATAGCCAGAGGGTATGAAGTGAAACTTCTTTCCTTTTAATGCCATATTAATTTACCTCTGGCTATACAAAAAAAAGATCTTCATGACCCAGATAACCATGATGTGTGATCACTCACCTAGAATCTGACATCCTGGAATGTGAAGTCAAGCAGGTCTTAGGAAGCATCATTATGAACAAAGCTACTAGAGGTGATGGAATTCCAGTTGAGCTATTTCAAATCCTAAAAGATGATGCTGTTCAAGTGCTGCACTCAATATGCCAGCAAATTTGAAAAACTCAGTAGTGGCCACGGGACTGGGAAAGGTCAGTTTTCATTTTAATCCCAAAGAAAGGCAATGCCAAAGAATGTTCAAACTACCACACAGTAGCATTCATCTCACACACTAGCAAAGTAATGCTCCAAATTCTCCAAGCCAGGCTTCAACAGTATGTGAACCATGAACTTCCAGATATTCAACTTGGATTTAGAAAAAGCAGCAGAACCAGAGATCAATTTGCCAACACCCACTAGATCATCAAAAAAGCAAGAGAGTTCCAGAAAAACATCTGCTTTATTGACTATGCCAAAGCCTTTGACTGTGTGGATCACAACAAACTGTGAACCTTGCTTCAAGAAATGGGAATACCAGACCACCTAACCTGCCTCTTGAGAAAACTGTACACAGGTCAAGAAGCAACAGTTAGAATTGGACATGGAACAACAGACTGGTTCCAAATTGGGAAACAAGTACCTTAAGGCTGTATATTGTCACCCTGCTTATTTAACTTATATGCAGAGTACATTATGCAAAATGCCGGGCTGGATGAAACACAAGCTGATATCAAGATTCCCAGGAGAAATATCAATAACCTCAGATACACAGATGACACCACCCTTATGGCAGAAAGCAAAGAAGAACTAAAAAGCCTCTTTATGAACGTGAAAGAGGAGAGTGAACAGTTTGGCTTAAAGCTTAACATTCAAAAAACTAAGATCATGGCATCTTGTCCCATCACTTCACAGCAAATAGATGAGAAAACAATGGAAACAGTGAGAGACTTTATTTTTTGAGGCTCCAAAATCACTGCAGATGGTGACTGCAGCCATGAAATTAAAAGATGCTTGCTCCTTGAAAGAAAAGCTATATAGACAGCATATTAAAAAGCAGAGACATTACTTTGCTGACAAGTGTCCATCTAGTCAAAGCTATGGTTTTTCCAGTAGTCAGAATTGGACTATAAAGAAAGCTGAGAGCCAAAGAATTGATGCTTCTCATCTGTGGTGTTGGAGAAGACTCTTGAGAGTCCCTTGGACTGCAAGGAGATCCAGCCAGTCCATCCTAAAGGAAATCAGTCCTGAATATTCATTGGAAGGACTAATGCTAAAGCTGAAACTCCAATACTTTGGCCACTTGATGGGAAGAGCTAACTCACTGGAAAAGGCCCTGATGCTAGGAAAGATTGAGGGCAGGAGGAAAAGGGGACAACAAAGGATGAGATGGTTGGATGGCATCACCGACTTGGTGGACATGAGTTTGAGCAAGCTCTGGGAGTTGGTGATGGACAGGGAAGCCTGGCGTGCTGCAGTCCATGGGGTCGAAGAGTCGGACATGACTAAGTGACTGAACTAACTTACCTCTGGCTTCCCAGTTGGTGCAGTGGTAAAAAAAAAATCTGCCTGTTAATGCAGGAGACAAGGGTTCGATTCTTGAATGAGGGTGATCTCCTGGAGGAGGAAATGGCAAGCCATTCCAGTATTCTTGGCTGGAAAATCCCATGGACAGAGGAGCCCAGCGGGCTACAGTCCATGGGGTTGCAAAGAGTTGTACTCAGCCACGTACTGAGCAATTTGCCTCTAGACTGTCCTCACCTGGAGGTTGAAGTGTTGCTGGGCAAAGCCCTCGAGGCAGAAGTCAATTGAGAACATACAACCCAGTAGCACCTGCTGTAATCTGCCCTGCATAGTGGAAGCAGGAAGCAGGGCTTTTACATGGTTGTCTCCCTCAGACTTCAGCTGCAGGTGGAAGCACAGCAAGAGCTATGGGCAGGCAGGGTCTTCTCACTGCCCGTGAGTGTTTAACAACACAGAGTAGATGATCACTTCCAAACAGATACCCTCTCAGGATGGCCTAGGAAGCACAGTGGGTGATTAACATTTCATCTCTGGTTCTGAGCCCACCTTCACCACTGAAAAGGCATTGGGCGGCAGCACATGACTTGGCCCCTTCCTCAAGTCCCCAGGTATCATTTTCACTGGCAGGCTGCGATCAACACCAACCCAGAGGGAGAAGAGTGGGAATGTGGCAGATGAGGACAGAAATACAGGGACGGTGCCCCATGCTATCCTGTTTCCCTTTTAAAGCTTTGCTGTGAGCTTTTCCACATACAGATGACATTCCCCCAAATTATTAAAGTGGAGAAAAAAATTCTCATCACAATTACATGGATGTTCTGTCAACAGCAGTAACAGTAGCAGTTACAGAATAACTACAGATAATTACAATCATTTAATTCAAAGTACCAACTCACTTCATGCAGAACATGACTCATTTATCATTATTGACCTTAGAAGAAGCAAATTTACCCAAATCAATAAAGGTTCCAAATATCCATTAGAGCAGACAGAGATTGGTTACAAGTGTTAGGAGCTTCTATATACCTGGATTAATAAGGGGAAGTAGATCTGGATGTTTTTGATTAATGAGGAGATTTTTTTTTTTCCTTTTGAGACAGTTATTTGAAACAGAATTGACCTTAATTTCTCCTTTAATTCATGTTATGGAAAGTGAGTTGTTTTTGTTAAGAAGTTTCTTTCCCATTAGTTGCTGAAACATAGTGTAATTATAAAGAGAAGTAATCTATAAACAGGTAGAGTTCAACTTTGTTTTTAATGGACTGTTCGGGGAGGTGTGAATATTCATATGCCAGAGATCCATCTTGTGGCAATGACTCAGAGAGTCTGGTAGGAATGGCCAGACATCACTGTGGGCCCCTTTTAAACTACTGCTGTGAGCTTCTTCATGCTCAGATAAATTTCACCCAAATTATGAAAGAGAGGAAAAAAATGATCGAGACAATTACAGAGATGCTCTATCAGCAACAATAGTAGCAGTTTCAGAGTAACTATAGACAATTATACTATCTCTGTTGTAGAAATGAGATTTGGGCTGCTTTTGAGATTTTGGTATTGAAAAATAAAATGGAATGTGGAAGCAAATTGAGATAATAAATCAGTTTAGTCACTTAAATCTCAAACAGTTCAAATTGATTTCCAGGTATATTACAAACAAACATTACACTCTCCCCTTCCTCCCCACCAGCCCTCAAAAGCTGTTGAGGGCTGATGGGGAGGAAGGGGAGAATTAGAGGAAAAATCCTCCCGCTTTAACTAATACACACAGCCCCACCCAGCATCCCAACCCAATGTTCTAGGATAGAGAATTCAGATTTCCGTTAAAAAAAAAAAAAGCAGAATAGGTCATGTGTTAGCATAAAATTGGCTATTGTATGAGAAAAAAAAGGTGACAAGTCTATTTGTTTTGAAATTGTCAAAATTACAAATTTCCTTCATGACAAAAATTTTAAATGTTGGAAAATTGGGAGTATTATTCCACAGGAATTCCCCTCACTACACTGTCAGACTGTTCTCCTGCCACACTCCCCAAACTGTAAGCCACACCACTAGATCTTCATCCCATCTGACTGATGCAGAAACTGAACTGGCTTTTCCAAGGTCACCCAATCAGTAGAGACAGAGCTGACGTCTGAGTCGGGCTGCAAAGGCCGTCTTCTTCCTGCCATACCTTACTATCTCCAGTGAAGACAGAATGATCCTAGCAAAGACGGCATTCTGCAAAGAAGTCATCTGGAAGAACTAAATCAACATTCTGAAATAGGTTTTGAATGCTCCATCCTCCCAAGAAGAATAAATGATCTTTTCTACTCCTGTGGGGGTCTCTCAGAATCAGGTGCAGGGTAGCCCACACTTTACACTGATTAGTTCTTGTAAAGAAGCCAAATTCCACAGCCCTTTGAGTATGGAGTTTAAAATCCTTACTTGAGGAACTGAGAAAATTCACCCCTGCTAAAAATCCAGCCCAACAGGAAATCCAGGTACTGGCAGAGAGAGAATCAGCTGGAATCACTAAAGAAACAATTGCTTCCTTAGCACCATCTGGGGAGGAGAAGCTAGAGCGGGGGGGTTGAGAACATGGAAGGAGGCTCCGAGGAAGAGGGAAAACTGTACAAGATGCCTGGGACATGTCACTGGGACTGAAAATTTGTTCCATTTGTGTCTTTCTGCAGGAAAAAATAAAGAAATGCTGACAAGGCATGCCAGTCTGAATCCCTCGAGCAGTTGGCCTGTTTGACTTTGTGTGATGGTGGGCCAACCTGTGTGCCTGCCGGCTCACACCACTGTAGCTCTTCAAACACATTCTATAGATCTCGCTAATAAATTCCGTTTGGCTGCAACCCTTTCCCGGTTCCACGCAGTCGCCTCTGAAGTGTAAGTGCAGCCTGTCTTTAAGCCAGGCTACTGCCACTTACTGGTGATCTGTACCTCTTTGGAAAACTAATCTACTCTGCATTTGAAGGCAGGAAGCAAGAGTTTGAATGAAAATGCAGTACCATGGCTAGAGGACACAGCGCTCGCACCTTCTGCGGCTCCAGAATAAGTGCTATGTTTTAAAAATATATATGTATGTGTTGGCAACATTGAAAAGGGGGCTAAAAAAACATCCCCCATAGAAGTGAGAGCAGCAGCAAAAGAAACGTTAGCACCCTGCTGACGGGAACAATAGAGCATATGGACATCACACTGCGCTTGCCAAGCAGACGAGGGCAGGATGATCAAAATGGAGTCAATCTGCTTCTCTAATAGCAGAAGAATTGCCTGTGTGAACAATGTCTCCAAGTGTGTTCCGAAGCTCTTTAATTGCCTGAGAAAGGAGAGAAGGTTTGGTTCACATTTTAGCCAAGCATGCTCCTTCCCCGGGGGCTTTTATCTCAGGGCATGTGCCATGATGAGTCTCACAGGTGGCCACCATCTGTGGACCTACACACCTGAGACTTGGCAGTAAGACAGAACATACCCTGCGTGAGAACACAGGGTTCTCACCCCAGAAGCCATTCTTGACTGTCACCAGGGCAGAATTGACTCAATGCATAGCATAAACCAAGATATACAAAGCTCAGCTCAAGCACAGGTTCATCACTGTCCACTAAGCAACTTCTTGGTTCCTACATATTTCCTTCCAAGTCCAATGCCTTTGCCCTTCAGGAAATCTACATGGAAATATATTTCTAATTGCTGTGGGTTGATTAGTAAATTGCTCTTCTGACAGCCCTGTTGGAATGACACTCTAGAATATTGTTTCCCTTCATAGGGACTTTTGACCTGCAAAACACACTATAAGCATGACTGGAGGCCTTGGGTCTTTTACTTGTCTCTGTGACTAAAATACTGTACACAAATACACCTCCAAATTTACATTTAAAGCATAGAACCCTCCTCTGATCTCCAGACTCATGTGTCTAAATGCCCACTTAACATCTCAACTTGGAGGTCACACAGGCATTTAAAATTGTTCCACAATACATTGATTTCTCCTCATTGCCTTACCTCCAGTTCAAATTACATTATGTTTCATCTGGACAACCATGAAACTCTCCTTGATGATTATCATTCTTCATGAGCTTCCTACCATCTACTTTCCAAGCAAAAGCTAGGGTATTTGTAAAACACTAATTGTATGACTTGACTTTCCTACTTCAAACGTTTCAGTCATTTGTCATTGCACTTTCATTAAAAGCCAAATTCCTTCCCATAATGTTTGAAATCCTGTACAATTCCATATACCTTCTAATTTTATCTTTTCAATATAGTCCTCCCCATCATCCACAGTGGCTTCCCTGGTGACTCAGTCTATAAAGAATCCACCTGCAATGCAGGAGATTGCCTGCAGTTCAGGAGATCATTCGCAGAGCTGCAATCACAGTGGTCTCCTTAATTTTTTTGAACCTGCAAAAAAAAAAAAAAAAGCTTTCCAGCTTCAGTGCCACTGCACATATTGGAATGCTCCTCCCCTACTCCATGTCCATGGTTTAATATTCTACTTTCCTCAGTTCACAGCTGAAATATCCCTTCCTCAGAACCTTGTGGGATATTCCTCTCTAATCAGGGTTCTCTGCCTCCCCCCATCATTATTGTTCATCCCTGGATCATGTTTACTTCCTTCATAATGTTCATAATGTATTACTACCAATTTATCTGCTTATTTTAAATTTATTTTCAATCTCCTACATCCCACCAAAAGCTCAATGAGATGAGAGAAGAGCCAAGCCTGTTTCTTTTACCACACTGTCTACTCAGTACCCAGCAAGCATCTATTACATAATAGGTATGTGGCTAATACTTGCTGAATGAATTAACAAACATGCCAAATGAGAAAAGGGGGTCAGTAGAGTTGAAAAAGGAGACAAAGAAACAAAAGAGGAAAGAATAAAATGAGAAGGCAAATGGGCATCAGTATAAGCTTAAGTTACATTAGGCAAAATCAGAAAATGTTGAGATAGTATATGCCAGGGCAAAAACCTCAAAGATTGTAATTTCCTATCAGACATAATTTTAACATACCAAAAAAGCGTATTGTCCCTACTTAAAGCCATTCAATATAACTAATGAACTTTGGAAAAATGAATATGATCATAATTGTACTGATCAAGGCAATGTTAACCACTGTAAGAGATAAACCTACAAATATCAGTGATTTAACACACTGAAAGGTAATTTCTGGCTCTCATAATAGTACTTTGTAGGAATCTCTAACTGGGCGGTATCTCTACTAGGAGATGAGTTAGAGACTCAGGCTCCACCATTTTCAACAAGTGTTTCGAATGTCTCCCAGGGACTGACTCTATCCTAGCTAACTGAAAAAAGAAGAGAAGGTGAAGCGTAAAAAGTGGGGAAGCTTTTATGGCCAGGCCCACAAGTGGGTATGTCATTTCGGATTACATTCCATTGATTGAAACCCAGTTTCATGACCACACCTACCTGCAGAGGAGGACCGGGAAGGGGAGTGAGCTTTGTGACCAGAGAGTAAAGGAAAGGAAGGAACTGGCTTAGTGATCTGTGTCATAATATTCTCTAACTTTGAGGAATGCCTTTTAAATATTTTATTCAAGTTGTCAGTTATGTGAAAAGAAATGATGTTTATAGCATATGACTGACAACCCTAAAAACAGAATGAGCCCATTTAGCACATAATTTATAATAAAATTTTCCTCTGGTGCCATAGGGCACTGCCCGTGAGGTCCTAGTCAGTCTCCCTCCTTCATTAACAAGTGAGTTGCAGGAGACAGTGAAGCTTGCACTCTGCTTGTGTCCTTAAAGTGTTAATGTGCAAGGTCTGTGTGCAGAAGGCAAGCTGCCATAGAGCTCATTGACTTTGGCAGCAACTCAGGGGTTATATTTTTCTCAGGGATGAAATATTCTTGGATAATTGTTCCAACATGTGAGACCTCAAAATTTTTTCAGAAAAGATCTCAGGAAATAGAGACAGACAAAAAAAAAAAAAGCCTACTAAGTTATCTAGACCATCCCTTGAGAATCCCAAGCAGATTTATATACTTCAAGATATTTCAAAAGATAATCCATTTGTATGTGGAACAGTCAGCCATGGACCTCCCTGTCAGTCTGCCTTTATGGTGCATGACACACAACCCCACCCCACGCACATGCACAATCATCTCTCTCAAACACAGGCTGAGTTGGCTTTACAAGTGTGCATAGACTTAACAGATGCCTATGTAATATGGTACAAGAGATGCTGGAAAAAGACTCCATGTCCAAAAATATCTCCCTACCTAGTGTGTAACACTTTCCTACAATTCTGCTATGAACAGATACACAATATGAACCTCTCACCTATATATAAATTAGGTTACCAGATCCTTCTCCTCCAGAACACTTTGCCAAGATCAAGAACATCAGTATTTTAAAGATAAAATAAGATGGAAAAAGATAAGCAAGGAGTGTACGACTCTGTACGAGAAGGGAAGCTCCAGGCACTTGCAAATAGGAATTAACTGTGAAGAAAAGACATTGATATCATTATCAGATGCTTATGTAGATATTCAAGCTCTTTCACTAACATTAAATTCAATAATGGCAAGTCAGTTCTGCAAAATCAGTGAATAACTGCATTTTATTCTATTTTAACTTCTGAATAGATTCTTGTAACCAACCAATTCATGCCATCTATTTCAACCGTATTTGGGGGTTTTGTCCTATGATTCCCTCCTGGATAATACTCTTTTTCAATCCTCCCATTTCACAGATAAGAACCAAGGCCTGGAGACATTAAGATCTCATAGTGGCAGAGCTAGGACTATAACTTGAGTCTCTAGATTTCTTAGTCATTATTATTTATCTAAAGTACCCACCTCTTGAGAAACCTATATACAGGTCAGGAAACAACAGAACTGGACATGGACCAACAGACTGGTTCAAAATAGGAAAAGGAGTACGTCAAGTCTATATATTGTCACCCTGCTTGTTTAACTTATATGCAGAGTACATCATGAGAAATGCTGGGCTGGAAGAAGCACAAGCTGGAATCAAGATTGCCAGGAGAAATATCAATAACCTCAGATATGCAGATGACACCACCCTTATGGCAGAAAGTGAAGAGGAACTAAAAAGCCTCTTGATGAAAGTGAAAGAGGAGAGTGAAAAAGTTGGCTTAAAGCTCAACATTCAGAAAACTAAGATCATGGCATCTGGTCCCATCACTTTATGGGAAATAGATGGGGAGACAGCGGAAGCAGTGTCGGATTTTATTTTTCTGGACTCCAAAATCACTGCAGATGGTGATTGCAGCCATGAAATTAAAAGACTCTTACTCCTTGGAAGGAAAGTTATGACCAACCTAGATAGCATATTAAAAAGCAGAGACATTACTTTGCCAACAAAGGTCCATCTAGTCAAGGCTATGGTTTTTCCAGTGGTCATGTATGGATGTGAGAGTTGGACTGTGAAGAAAGCTGAGCGTCGAAGAATTGATGCTTTTTGAACTGTGGTGTTGGAGAAGACTCTTGAGAGTCCCTCGGACTGCAAGGAGATCCAACCAGTCCATATTAAAGGAGATCAGTTCTGGATGTTCATTGGAAGGACTGACGTTGAAGCTGAAACTCCAAAACTTTGGCCACCTCATATGAAGCATTGACTCATTGGAAAAGACCCTGATGCTGGGAGGAATTGGGGGCAGTAGGAGAAGGGGACGACAGGGGATGAGATGGCTGGATGGCATCACCAACTCGATGGACATGAGTTTGAGTAAACTCCGGGAGTTGGTGATGGACAGGGAGGCCTGGCATGCTGTGATTCATGGGGTCGCAAAGAGTCGGACATGACTGAGTGACTGAACTGAACTGAACTGAAAATAATAGTATTTAGTATGTATGAAGTCTTGACTCAGTCCTGGGCACTTTGAGTTAAATGAAGAAATAATATGGTAGTGCTTGCTCTCAAACATCTCATCTTTAGGGGAAGTTAAACCTATACATATAAAATAATTAGCAAAAGACACCAATGTTAATGTAAAATATATTTTCCCCATTCCTTGTATTTCCTTCCTATGAAGGGAACCCAAGAAGTGCAATTCTAGGTTTCACCCTGTGCTTGGGGAGGCAGAGTGCTTTATCTTACAATTTAATTTGGAAAGGATCACTGGGCATGCCTAAATCTACCCTGTCCTTCTTCCTCTTGTGAACAGTCCTTACAGAAGAGACCTCAGCTTTGTCTCTGCACCTCCATGTGTAAGCTGTACTGCCCAAAACAAAGTGGATAAGTCTGCCCAATTTGGAGCTTCAGTTACAGTGGTCTCATACTACACTAGGTCCTCCAAGGCAGGTGAAGAAAACTGCAATGGATAAATAAAGACACTGAACTGTGCAGACAGAGTAGTAGAATTTATGTGGAGAAAGAGAAGCCTAAAATCTCACAATTGAAGAAATCTTTCAAATCAGATGTGAAAGCTCAAACATGTTCAAGAACTAGGCAAGTTAAAGACAAATACATGAAGTGAATAATTATGACAATAAAATAAGGTGGACTCTGGAAAGTAATGAACTAATGAGTTCTGCTCCATCTAAATATATATAAGCTCTTTCTTTAATTCTTCATGATATTAAATGAGTCAATCAAACAAAAAAAAATACATCTAAGAGAATATCTAACTGAAGAATAGATGAACCTGATCACTCCTGAAGAATAGATGCCCAACATAGACCAGGTGACACCACCTCTAGAGTTTAGCCAGGATACTTAGGTATTGCTCTGATAATCAGAAAACATTCTTTCACAGAAGCAAAATCTGACTCCTATAAGTTCAAACCCCTTTCTTGCTAATTTGAGTCTTGAGGTCATACAAAATTAGCCTAATTTCACTCACAACTCAGCATTCAGTGGACCATTAGAAATCAGTGTTCTTGTCTTCTTCTGAGTGTCTTCTTAGGACACGTCTTTTTTATTCCTTCACATCCTTGCTGTCAACCTTTGGAAAAAAAGTTTGATTCTGTCTGGGTTACTTTTGAAATATGGTTCCCAACATTTTATAAGATAGAGTATTACAGAAATCTTATTCCTAGGTTTTGAGGAACCTCCGTACTGTTCTCCATGGTGGCTATTTCAATTAACATTCAAACCAACAGTGCAAGAGTGTTCCCTTTCTCCATATCCTCTCCAGCATTTATTGTTTGCAGATTTTTTGATGATGGCCATTCTGACTGGAACGAGGTGGTACCCCATTGTACTTTTGATCTGCATTTCTCTAATAATGAACAATGTTGAGCATCTTTTCTTGTGTTTATTGGCCATCTGTATGTCTTCTTTGGAGAAGTATCTGTTTAGGTCTTCTACCCATTTTATGATTGGGTTGTTTCCTTTTCTGACATTGAGCTGCATGAGCTGCTTATATATTTCGAAGATTATTTCTTTGTCAGTTGTTTTATATACAATGGAATATTTTTGTTCTTCAGCTTCTCAGTTATGTCTGACTCTTTGCGACCCCATGGACTGCAGCACACCAGGCTTCCCTGTCCTTCAACATCTCATGGAGCTTGTTCAAACTCATGTTCAATGAGTTAATGATGCCATCCAACCACCTGGTCCTCTCTCATCCCCTTCTCCTCCTGCCTTCAATCTTTCCCAGTATCAGGGTCTTTTCTAATGAGTCGGCTCTTCACATCAGATGACCAAAGTATTAGTGCTTTAGCTTTAGCAATAGCCCTTCCAATGAATATTTAGGACTGATTTCCTTTAGGATTGACTGGTTTGATCTCATTGCAGTCCAAGGGACTCTCAAGAGTCTTCTTCAACACCACAGTTCAAAAGCATCAAAGCTTCAGTGCTCAGCGTTCATCTCTCACATTCATACATGACTACCAGAAAAACCATAGCTTTGACTATGCAGACATTTGCAGGCAAACTACTGTTTCTGCTTTTTAACATGCTGTCTAGGTTTGTTATAACTTTTCTTCCAAGGAACAAGTGTCTTTTAATTTCATGGCTGCAGTCACCATCTGCAGTGATTTTGGAGCCCAAGAAAAGAAACTCTGTCACTGTTCATCATTTCCCCATCTATTTGCCATGAAGTGACGGGATGGCATGCCATGATATTAGTTTTTTTTTTTTTTAATGTTAAGCCAGTTTTTTCATTCTCCTCTTTCACCTTCTTCAAGAGGCTTCTTGCTTTCTGCCATCAGGATGGTATCATCTGCATATCTGAGGCTGTTGATATTTCTCCCAGCAATCTTGATACCAGCTTGTGCTTCATCCAGCCTGGCATTTTGCAAGATGTACTCTGCATATAAGTTAAATAAGCAGGGTGACAATATACAGCCTTGACATACTCCTTGCCCAATTTGGAACTAGTCCATTGTTCCATGTCCAGTTCTGTTACTTCTTGACCTGCATACAGATTTCTCAGGAGGCAGGTAAGGTGGTCTGGTATTCCAATCTCTTTAAGAATTTTCCAGTTTGTTGTGATCCATGCAATCAAAGGCTTTAGCATAGTGAAGCAGAAGTAGATATTTTTCTGGAATTCTCTTACTTTTTCGATGACCCAGTAGATGTTGACAATTTGATCTCTGGTTCCTCTACCTTTTCTAAATTCAGCTTGAGCATCTGAAAGTTCTCAATTCATGTACTGTTGAAGCCTAGCTTGGAGAATTTTTGGCTTTACATTGCGAGTGTGTGAGGCGAATGCAATTGTGTGGTAGTTTGAACATTCTCTAGCGTGGCCTTTCTTTGGGATTGGAATGAAAACTGACCATTTCCAGTCCTGTGGCCACTGCTGAGTTTTCCAAATCTGCTGGCATATTGAGTGTAGCAGCATCATCTTTTAGGATTTGAAATAGCTCAGCTGGAATTCCATCACCTCTACTAGCTTTGTTCATAGTGATGCTTCCTAAGGCCCACTTGACTTCACATTCCAGGATGTCTGGCTCTAGGTGAGTGATCACACCATTGTGGTCATTTGGGTCATGAGGATCTTTTTTATATAGATCTTCTGTGAATTCTTGCCACCTCTTCTTAATATCTTCTGCTTCTGTCAGATCCATACTGTTTCTCTCCTTTTTTTTGCCCATCTTTGCATGAAATCTTCTCTTGGTATCTCTAATTTTCTTGAAGAGATATCTAGGGAAGGAACACAGCTCCACCCATCAGCAGAAAATTGGGTTAAAAATTTATTGCCATGGCCCTGCCCACCAGAGCAAGACTCGGTTTTCCCCACAGCCAGCCCCTCCCATCAGGAAGTTTCCATAAGCCTCTTATCCTCATCTATGAGAGGGCAGAAAGAATGAAAAGCCCAATCACAGAAAACTAAACAAACTGATCACATGGATCACAGCCTCCTCTAACTCAATGAGCCAGGCCATGTAGGACCACCCAAGAAGGACAGGTCATGGTGGGGATTTCTGACAAAACATGGTCCACTGGAGAAGGGAATGGCAAACCATTTCAGCATTCTTACCCTGAGAATCCCATGAACAGCATGAAAAGGTAAAAAGATATGACACAGAAAGATGAACTCCCCAGGTTGGTAGGTTCCCTATATACTACAGGGAGAACAGTGGAGAAATAGTTCCAGAAGGAATCAGAAAAGGCTACACCAAAGTGGAAACAATGCCCAGTTGTGGATGTGTCTGGTGGTGAAAGTAGAGTCTGTTGCTGCAAAGAACAATATTTCATAGGAACCTGGAATGTTAGGTCCATGAATGAATGTAAATTGGAAGCAGTCAAACAGGAGATGGCAAGCGTGAACATTGACAGTTTAGGAATCGATGAACTAAAATGGACTGGAATGGGCAGATTTAATTCAGATGACCATTATATCTACTACTATGGGCAAGAATCTCTTAGAAGAAATGGAGTGGCCCTCATTGTCAACAAAAGAGTCCAAAATGAGGTACTTGGATGCAATTACAAAAATGACAGAATGATCTCTATTCATTTCCAAGGCAAACCATTCATATCACAGTAATCCAAGCCTATACCCCAATCACCAAGGCTGAACAAGCTGAGGTTGAGTGGTTCTACGAAGACCTACAAGACCTTCTAGAACTGACACCCAAAAAAGATGTCCTTTTCATCATAGGGACTGGAATGCAAAAGTAGGAAGTCAAGAGATACCTGGAGTGACAGGCAAGTTTGGCCTTGGAGTACAAAATGAAGCAGGGCAAAAGCTAACAGAGTTTTGTCAAGAGAACACACTGGTCATAACAAACACTCTCTTCCAACACACAAGAGACGGCTCTACACATGGAAATCACAGATTGCCAATACCAAAATCAGATTGATTATATTCTTTGCAGTAGAAGATGAAGAAGCTCTATACAGTCAGCAAAAACAAGACCAGGAGCTGGTTGTGGCTTAGATTGTGAACAACAGAATATCACTCAGACAAAACAAGGAATGAATTTGAGCCAGTTGTAGTGAAGTAGATGAACCTAGAGCCTGTTAAGAGTAAAGTAAGTCAGAAAGAGAAAAACAAATATAGTATATTAAAGCATATATATGGAATCTAGGAAAACGGTACTGTTGAACCTATTTGCAGGGAAGGAATGGAGACACAGACATAGAGAATGGATTTTTAGACACAGTGGGGGAAGGAGAGGGTGGGACAAATTGGTAAAGTAGCATTGACATATATACATTATCGTGTAAAATAGATAGCTAGTGGGAAACTGCTATTTAATACAAAGAGACTGCAAATGAGCCAGCCTGCTGCTTTGTGATGATGTAAAGAGGCAGGAGGTGGAGAGGGGAGGGAGGTCTAAAATGGAAGAAATATATACATATATATATATACACACATATATATATTATATGTATTTATACCTGAGAAAAACTATGCCAAAGAATGTTCAAACTACCATAAAATTATGCTCATTTCACATGCTAACAAGGTAATGCTCAAAATCTTTCAAGCTAGGATTCAACAGTATGTGAACAAAGAATTTTCAGATGTATAAGCTGGACTTAGAAAAGGCAGAGGAATCAGAGATCAAATTGTCAACATCTGTTGGACCATAGAAAGAGCAAGAGAATTCCAGTAAAACATCCACCTCTGCTTCTTTGATTATGCTAAAGCCTTTAACTGTGTGGATCACAACAAACTGGAAAATTCTTAAAGAGATGGGAATACCTGTCTCCTGAGAAACCTGCATGCAGGTCAAAAAGCAACAGTTAGAACCAGATGTGCAACAACAGACTAGTTCAAAATTGGCAAAGGAGCACATCAAGGCTGTATATTGTCACCCTGCTTATTTAACTTATATACAGAGTACATCAGGCAAAATGCCAGGCTGGATGAAGCACAAGCCGGAATCAAGATAGCCCAGAGAAATATCAACAACCTCAGATATGCAGAAGATACCACTCTAATGCAGAAAGCAAAGAGCTTCTTGATGAAGGTGAAAGAAGAGAGTGAAAAAGCTGGCTTAAAACTCAACAGTCAAAAAACTAAGATTATACTGTCCAGTCCCATCACTTCATGGCAAAAAGATGGGGGAAAAATGGAAACAGTGACAGATTTTATTTTCTTGGGCTCCAAAATCACTGCGAATGGTGAAACTGCTGCCATGAAATTAAAAGATATTTGCTCCTTGTAATAAAAGCTATGACAAACCTAGACAGCATATTAAAATATAGAGACATCACTTTGCCGACAAAGGTCTGTATAGTCAAAGCTATGGCTTTTCCAGTAGTCATGTATGGATGTGAGAGTTGGACCATTAAGAAAGCTAAGCACCAAAGAACTGATGCTTTTGAATTGTGATGCTGGAGAAGATTCTTGAGACTCCCTTGAACAGCAAACGGATCAAACCAGTCAATCTTAAAGGAAACCAACCCTGAATATTTATTGGAAGGACTGATGCTGAAGTTCCAATACCTTGGCCACCTGATGTGGAGAGTTGATGCATTAGAAAAGACCCTGATGTTGGGAAAGATTGAGAGCAGAACAAGAAGGAGGCAACAGAGGATGAGATGGTTGGATGGCATCATCGACTCAAACTCCAGGAGACAGAGATGCCTGGCTTGCTGCAGTCCATGGGGTTGCAAAGAGTCGGACACAACTGAGTGACTGAACAACAGTGGGGTAGGATATGGTGGGAGGGGAAGGCTCAAAAGTGAGGATATTATATATATATATATATATATAATATATATATAATATATGACTGATTTGCAATGTTGTATGGCAGAAACCAACATAACATTGTAAAGCAATTATCCCTTAATTAAAATTTTTTAAAAATAAATTTCTTTGGATAGGTTTGAGACAGACAGAAAAAAATCTTAGGTATTACAGTTATTTTCACACCACTGAAGGAGAATATGGGATTATAACTTACAGTGCTCTACACACCTTATTTACCCATATTGATGCTTCCTATAATCACATTGCTCCCAGATGAGGTTACAGCAGACTAAACTTCCAGGTCAACTTTATTCATGTAGATAATAAGCCACATAGCCTACCCTATATAGCTTTTACTTGATTAGAATATTTTTCGCATTTAATTTCACATAGTTAATGCTGGTCCCTAATGGTAATGGACAAAATACAACAACCAAGTATCCAGTAGGTGCCTCTCATTTCTTTGGATGCTAACAATTTTGTGATAGAAGTAAAACTATTTGTAATCAAATAGCTCACAGGTAGTCAGGACACTAAGAAGTACATTAAAAAAAAAAAACACAAAATGATGAATGCTATGATGGAAGGTTATGGAAAGTGCTGTGAGAACAAAACTAAGAAGCATTTAATCTTAGGAGGGTTGAGAGAATTGAGGAAAACAACAGAGAGAATATGATATCCAGCTGGACTTTGAAGGATATGTAAGAGTTTTTTATTCGTTTTATTAAGGCTTTATTTTTTTATGTAGTTTTAGGTTCACAACAAAATTAAAAGGAAGGTCAGAAATTTCCCATATTCCCCCGGATAGTTGTTGTTCAGTGGCTAAGTCATGTCCAGCTCTTTGCAACCCCATGGGCTGCAGCAGGCCTCCCTGTCCCTCCCTAAAATCCCAGAGTTTACCCAAGTCCATCAAATTGGTGATGCCATCCAACCATCTCATTCTCTGTCATCCCCTTCTCCTCCTGCCCTCAATCTTTATCAGCATCAGGGTCTTTTCCAATGAGTTGGCTCTTCGCCTCAAATGGCCAAAGTATTGGAGCTTCAGCTTCAGCATCAGTCCTTCCAATGAATATTGGTTGATTTCATTTAGGATTGACAGGTTAGCTCTCCTTGCTGTCCAAGGGACTCTTAAGAGTCTTCTCCAGTACCACAATTCAAAAGCATCAGTTCTTTGACCCTCAGCTTTTATGGCCCAACTCTCACATCCATACATAACTACTGGAAAAATCATAGCTTTGTCTATAAGGACCTTTGTCGGCAATGTGATGTCTCTGCTTTTCAATACACTGTCTAGGTCCATCACAGCTTTCTTTCTAACAAGCAAGCGTCTTTTAAGTTCATCATGCAGTCACCATCTGCAGTGATTTTGGAGCTGAGGAAGAGAAAATCTGTCAAGCTTCATTTTTTTCCCCTTCTATTTGCCATGAAGTAGCATCCCCTGAGTTCTTGACTGGAGAATCCCAGGGACAAGGGAGCCTGGTGGGCTGCCGTCTATGGGGTCGCAAAGAGTTGGACACAACTGAAGAGACTTAGCAGCAGCAGCAGCCCCTGAATAGTCTCACTCATTATCAACACCCTACCACAATAGTGGCAGGTTTGTTACAAATGAAACATTGACACATCATACACACACACATACACTTTGGGTGACACACACCCGAAGTCCACAGCTAACCATTCACTTTTGGTGTTGTATAATCTATGAGTTTATTATGACATTTACCCATCATTTGGGTATCATGAGAGTATTTTCACTGTCCTAAAAATCCTCTGTACTCTGTCTATTCATCCCTCCCCTGCCTACCCAACACAAACCCTGGCGATCTTTTTATTTTTTCCATAGTTTTGCCTTTTCTGAAGGTTATACAGTTGAAATCATGCAGTATGTAGCTTTTTAGATTGGCTTATTTCACTTTGTGTTGGTTTAGTTGCTAAGTTGTGTCTGACTCTTGTGACCCCATAGACTGTAGCCCGCCAGGCTCCTCTGTCCATGGGATTTCCCCAGCAAGAATACTGGAGTGGGTTGCCATTTTCTTCTCCAGGGATCTTCCTGATCCAGTGATCAAACTCAGGTCTTCTGCATTGCAGGCAGTCTCTTTACTGACTGAACCACTGGAGAAGCCCTTCTTTCAATTACTAAAATGCATTTAAGATTAATGCCTGTCTTTTCGTGGCTTGATGTCTCATTTCTTTTTAGAACTGAATAATAGTCATTGTCTGGATGTACCACAGCTTATTTATCCATTCACCTACTGAAAGAAACCTTGTCAGTTATGAATAAAGCTGCCATGAACACCGGTATGCAGGTTTTATGTGGATATACATTTTCAACTTATTTGCATAAATATCAAGGAATGTGGTTTATAGATTGCATGATAAGCATAAGTAGGAATTTTTTAAGGAGAAGGAATACC
The DNA here is from genome assembly GCF_910594005.1 of Cervus elaphus. NCBI lineage: Eukaryota > Metazoa > Chordata > Mammalia > Artiodactyla > Cervidae > Cervus > Cervus elaphus. The sequence goes on from NC_057826.1 coordinate 69,193,644, forward strand.
TGTAGCATGAGGTTGTTTCCAAATGATGAAACCCCTTGAGGAAAGTTACTGAAGTGTGAAAAGTCACAACACACGAAGAAATTGTTGGGCAAGCTAGAGCACAAGGTGTGGAGAACATAACGGTGAGAAATAAAGACTGATGTTCCAGGATGAGAATCATGGACTCCAGCCTGAAAACAATAAAGAACCATAAAGTAAGGGAGAAACGAGTCTATATCTTGTGGATTCTGATTCTTTTCAAAAAAAAGTACTCCCTATTTCTTTTAGAGTCCTGCCATCTGCCTATTTAATATTGATTTGTATATTTTGTCCAAGTTAATTGATTAAAATGTTGACGAGTACAGCCCAGCCAAAAGAAAGTTTCCTTCATGTTTATATCAGTCCATTCATCTAGTGCCAAGAGAGGTAGGGAAAGAGTCTTAGGAAAAATATAAAGTGCTCTGCAGATGAAAGAAAAAAATTGGTAATAATCTGGTTATGTGGAATGATGGAGAGGCAGAATCAAGGATAATTTCAAGGTCTTTAGCCTGGATGAATGGGAAAACTGTAGTTTCAGGAAACAGAGAGTAAGATTTTGAAAAGATAGAGAAGGTATGGAAAATGTGCCAACTTTGGTTTGAGAGCTATTGAATATCAGGAGTCTGCAAGGTCTAAAGGTCTTGAAGCTTGTTATAGATTGAGTACTGAAGTTTGAGTGAGAGATCAGTGCTAAAAATGGAGATTTGGAATACATCCACTTGGATGATTATCTGAAACTGAAAGTAAACAATGTTTTGGAGAGAAGCAAACTTGAAAAGTCATAAATAATGCAACATGATTTATTTTGCTCAGATCTATTATGTTACAAGTAGGTAGATGATACAAACAAGTTTGTGAATTTCTCTTGTCTTTAATGACCCAGGAATATGTGAAGAATATTAGATGAGTTGAGAATTTCAACACTCAAGGATTACCATCAATAGGCTGATTCTTCACTGCATACTGAGCCATCAAGGAAACATAACTGAGTCCAGGCTATAATATATGCTCTGTGTTTAAAATCATGTCCATGTTAAAAAAAAATGAATCTCCTTTCTTGAAATGTTTTGCCATCACAGATAGAGGAAAAAATCATGCTGATGAAAGCATGCTATAGAAACAGAGTGATGCCATTTGTATTTGATTTGTATTTAATAAGGTCTGCTTTTATTATACCGCTCAGCCATAGGAACTCTGTTTACTATTTCATCATTGAGCTTTTGCTAATATTCCTTCAGCCTAGCTTTAACCCTTGCTTCCAACAGAGTGGGAGGGGAGTGTGTGTGTATATGGACACATGATGTACTTTATTTTGCTTTGTAAGCCATCCATCTCCACTGAAAAACTATGATTTTTAAGGGTTTAATCACAATAGAGAATAATTGCCTAAAACCCAATTTCTTCATTTCTTATATATCTCTATTAGAAAACTCATCCCTCAAGACAGTATAAGTTACCATGAAAAGGTGAATACTGTTTTTTGTAAAATTCTTTTATAGTTAAAGAGAAGATTTGTACAAAAATCATTTTTCAGTTCAACCTGTCTTCACTCCTGGCATTCTGCAACAGGCACACATTTGTGCATAGATTCACACTGTCCCACTGCATCTTCTTATCTGAAATTATTAATTTGATGGCAAAGTCCTCCCATTAATATTGTTCTCCTTTGGCAAAAGTCAAATCTTCTCAGAATCAACTTCAAAATAGCTTGACCAGTGACTAAATTTATGAATTTTTAAAATATTGTCAGTCAGCATTGAATGCATTTACCTACTTAAAATGAGTTTTGTTTCAAAGCACTTTGCTGCCATCCATGGTAATTGGAAAGTCAGTTTGAGATATCTTCTAATGTGCTTTTTAAAATTGACCAAGGCTGCAGAAATAGCTTCTTAAACCAAATATAATTAATTTCTATCTGTCCAATCTGATCACTGTAGGATGACAGTCCCTCATATTCTTTATTTTTAATGTATGTGTATTTTTTTTCCAATAGAGAACATTGGCCTTTCATCTCTCCCTTTCCCTCTGCAAATTGGCACTTTCTGTCTTCTAGGAGTCTCATTACCATCCAATGATTTTTTATTCCACTTCACAATAAAGGCACTAAACTGGGACACCTACAAGAAAACACTCACAGCTACTTATATAGCACATTTTATTTTCTTTCTCTGAATCTTCCTCATGTGGTCTTTATGGTTTCAATAGTTCTCAAGTGTCAACAAGACCTGAAACTTTTCAACCGTTGGCTGCCTACCTCATTCGCCCTCCATTCCTCCCAGGCAGCATCCTAAGTAAAATAGAATGTTACAGCACCTGATTGGCTTATGGACAGAGCATTCATTCTCTAGGAATGCCCTGTAGATACCAATTGAAACTGCATCATCCATAAAAGTAATCCATAGACCCATTTGCTTTTCATTTTTGGCTTATGATAGCAATAATGACTGTAACACAGGGCCCAGGAATTGATGACCAGCTGGGGTTAATGGCCCTTGGCTGCACTGTGGGCTATCAACTCCCCCAGCTGGTCATTAATCCCCAGGAAATGCCCCATACCTTGATCGTTATTACTTAATTAATGCCTCTTTCACTTTCAGCCTAAGTGGCCAGAGTACTGTAACCCTAACAGTATCTTGCAGTTGGAAATACACATTTCCACTCAAATACTGGAATTCCCTATGGCTGCATGCATATTTTAAATTTTTCCTAGAAGAGTTGATCGTTTGCCTCAGGCCTTCCTCCCCCCTTACAAAGCAGGGTGGTGGCTGTGAGGATTTGTTTTTCAAGTGAAAAATTGCTACTTACATATCAGAGCTACAAGGTCAAAAGAAAACTTACAGGTGCTCATCTTGCCTTTTGTTTTTAGGTCTTTTGGAGTGCTTTTTCTTCCAGAGAACTAAATGCAGAAGTAAACAAGAGTAGGAAGGGGACCATCCCTTCTGCAGCTGTTTAGAACAGACTTCACAGTCCTTGAAGTGGCATAGTAACAGAATTTATTCCACTGTTGTAAAACTCCAATTGCTTTCATAACTAGTTAAATAACACCTGAAATACTAATACTATTAACATTATTAGGTATTATATTTTCAGAAATTGCTTTAAACTATCATTGAAAAATAAGTTACCAGGCTGACAAAGGTTAGATTTGTCTGGTTTAGTGGTAACTGGCAAATGTGACTAACGGGGAATATAAGGGGAGTTTTGTCTGAGCATACAATTACCACAAGGAACAAGCCAGATGCTGGTTTGGATCAGCTGGTTTATATACAAAGAACCACCTGTTTATAAACCAGATACCAACCCAAGTAATCTTAACTTCTTTGTTCTCAAGTAAATGTCTACATTTATTCTCAGCGGAGGCATAAAGGAAAAGCAGTCCTTCTTTCCACTCCATATTGTGAGAGAAACTGATGTTATCTGGAGAAATATGTTTCTAAGAGATTAGGAATGATTCATGACCATCGGAAGCTCAAGCATGTAGAAAAACTTAGAGGAGATCATTTGGGAAGATCCAAACTGTGATGCTTTATCTTAAAATTTACTTTGAGAATCACATATCTCCAGGATGAATGTTATAAGTAGAAATGAACTTTCACCACTGGAATCATTGAATCTTAGGACTGGACAAAGCATTTTGCAATCATTTAGCTCCCTGGCTTGACTTCATACCAGCTTAGGCATAAACTAACTCCAGTAGATAAAAATCTAACCAGAATAGAGTTGTATGACCACTTTCCTAAGTGTATCTTAATGATAAACAGTTGTAACTGATGGGTAATTTTTTTCTTATACTCAAGTTTGGGTTCATTGTCTCTTCCATCTCCAGTTCAAATGGAAATGCCTTATTGAAACATGAAGATTTTTATTAAATTGCCTTCTCTTTTAGGCTCCTAAAGAAACAAAGTGCTATTTCCTTTATTCTTTCTTTCGAAGACTTATTTCCCTACAAATTGTCATCTTTTTGTTGCTAGTTCCTTTCAATTCCCTAAAAATCTGCTTTTGGTTGTGTGTTTGCAGATTGTATATAGGTTGTGTTGGGATCTGAACAATGACAGGTATTTATTGAGGATTGCCTCATGACTCATGATATCTGCACTAAATTACAAAATATCAGAATCTAGGTTTGTCTCTGTTGATATCCTGTCAAATACTTGAGAGAACTCAATATGGGTACCCTGCTTATTTTTGCCAATCCTTTTATTCTGCAAACATAGGAGAGTATTTATAGTGATTGCACATTGTACTAAGAATGGAATATGATGCAGAGATTTAAACAACAAAAAAAGAAAAGGAACAAATGAAAGCAAAAAACTAATAGATAAACAGAAATGGTTCAGGTCAACAGAACCGTCTCTAATAGAAAGTTCAGGACCCCATAAAAGATACAAAGGAGAGGCACTCAACTCAACCTGAGAGTTAGGGACCTTTCCCCCACTACCCAAAATATAATATCAAAACTGAATTGCAAAGATGGAATTGGAATTAATGAAAAAGGAAGAGTATACCCAGTAAAAGAAGCAGCCACAAAGATATGAAAATAGGCGCTCCTGGCAAATGGTTCAGATGTTGACATTCACATTGGTCTCATGGCCTCTTCTATTCATTTAATGAATTTCAAAGTTATTTCTTGCAGAATCTTCCCAACTCATCCTTTTCCTCTCCCTGAATCTCATTTTCCACCTGCCTCATTATACACTCTTGCATTTCTGTGGCTGGTTTTCTGAGCAGGACTGGCTTCCAGGGCCAACACTCCCTCTGTCTCATCTCTCTGTCTGACCAGTCAGATGAGCTCTGGGCTCCTATTTAGAATCCCCTCCTAGCCATACCTTGCGTGTGTGTGTGTGTGTGTGTGTGTGTGTGTGTGTGTGTGTGTGTGAAGTCACTCAGTCACTTCTGACTCTTCTGCAACCCCATGGACTGTAGCCTGCCAGGGTCCCCTGTCCATAGAATTTTCCATGCAAAGAATACTGGAATGGGTTGCCATTTCCTACTCCAGGGGGTCTTCCTGGAGTCCTTCATCAGCAGGTGGATTCTTCACCACTAGCACAACCTGGGAAGCCTAACGATACCTTGCACATCTGTTAAGGGTTATTAGTACAAGAACTGCACACCCCTAATTTGCACATCATTGTAATATATTATCATTATCATGACCAAGAATACAGAGTTAAAATTTCTTACTCTGTCTAAATCCAACCAATCTTACCCAAGTGTGTATATTATTTTGTTCTTTTTGTGACTTTAACCTATTATCTAGGCTTAGAATCCAAAGTAAATTATATTCACCATAGGAGAACTGTATGAAATCTACCTCATCACCAATGAAAATGTTAAACACTATATACTCTAAGAGTAATAGAAATGTAGAATACTCTCGGTTGTGGAAATTATTCACAGTTTATTTCCTAATAATTTTATTATAAATGAAGCAATCTGACTCACATTTCTTTGGTCATATACTATATAAAATTGAAGATGATAAAGGGAATAGGTCTGCAGAGTAATCTTGAATATTCCATACATTCTATTTAAAATTATAGAATTTATTTCCAAAAGTTAAATCATATCTGTAATATGTAAATTCTTATATCAGGTAGGTTATGACAGTAAACAAAAATATCAATAACAGTCATACACAAAGGATACTTTTTTTAAAAACATTCAATAAACTTTCTGATTTTAGAAAAATTTTAGAACTACAGAAAAAATGCAATAATGTTGCAGAGAGTTCCCATATACCCCATACCCAAGTACTATAATACATTTGTCACAACTAATACCAATAATGGTATACTAGTAATAATTAAGGTCCATACTTTATTTAGGTTTCCTTAGTTTTTACCTACCCTGGAGAAGGAAATGGCAACCCACTTCAGTAGTCTTGCCTGGCAAATCCCATGGACAGAGGAGCTTGTTGGGCTACAGACCATGGGGTCACAAAAGAGTTGGACACGACTGAGTGGCTGAGAACAGCATAGTTTTTACCTAGTGTCTTTTTTTATTCTAGGAGCCCATCCAGGATATCACCTTATATTTAGTTGTAAAATCTCCTTAGGCTCCTCTAGCCTGGGAAAGTTTCTCAGACTTCTCTTGTTTTTGATGACCTTGATGAGAAACACTGGTCAGGTGTTTTGCACAATGTCCTTTAATTTGGGTTTGTCTGATGTGTTTCTTATGGCTAGATGGGGTTATGGGATATAGGAAGGAAGACCACAAAGGCAAATCACCCCTATCACATGATATCAAGGTACATGCTATCCACATGACCACTGAGTTACTGATAACTTATCAACATAACTTAGCTCTTAACCTGGATCACCCTGCTAAAGTAGTGTTTGCCAGTTTTCTCCACTGTAAGTTAATCTTTTCCTCCCTTTCCATTGTACCGTTAGAACAAAGTCCCCGTGAGCATCTCACACTTAAGCAGTGGTGAATTATGTTCTACTTCCTTGAGGGGAAGTTCCTATATGCATTAGTTGGGATTGTTCAACAGATAGTTTTTAGGGTAAAAAATTCACTTTTTAACAATGTATATAATCTGTCAGTATATGTATTTTTAAAAGGATGATAGGTAGATCAATAGATATAGGGAAAGATAATGTAATGAATATGTAAGGACACATAAACCAAAGACATGTTTTTCTTTAGGAGTAGGAACCGGAACAGTGTGGGACGATACCTTATTTACCACTGAATACAATAATTCAGTTTTGTGTTTCTTATTTACTTAATCCTTCTATTTTTTTAAGTATTTAAAATGTAATCATGTATGGATGTAGGTTAAGACAATACAGAGGAGAGATGAATGGTCACAATGCTTTATGGATATTGTGTTATAACGAAGAATAGTAACAGATCACTGATTTCAATGATCATTTTCTGCACCTCATGGTAGATCCCAGAGCACCTTAATGTATACAAGTTAGAAGTCAATGTCAGTGGCTAGTTTTGATAATGAATAGTGTATGCCAGAGTTGTATGCCTGTGTTTGGTGGTAAAGGCAATTGGGCAAGAGAATCAATAGCCTGATTAAAAACAGAAAGCCCAAGAGTCTTCTAAACCTAAAATGTTGATTTGCTATTTTAGTACATGTCATTGAATGTACAAAGTACCCTGGTCACCAGATTTACTAGGAGAATTATCCTCCACATAGGTTTCAACAAAGATTAATATTGGCATTGATAGGGAGAAACACTCGTGTTAGGTTATTCCCTTGAAAGGTGCTTTATTTTATATTGTAGAACCAGTGATTCCCAAGGGATAAATAATCTGAATTGCACCTCACAGATGCATTACAGAGCTCATGTTTGTTTTGAGTTTCTACTGAAATAAGCTTTCACTATTCCACGTTAGATAGGAGATAGGGATTATGTTGTTCAATGGTTCATTAATGGGAGTAAACTAAGGGACTAAAAGAAACCCTTCTAAATTGAGGAGCAAAATATTGTGGCAACAGTTAATCTAGATAAAATAAGAATAATGAAAAGAGACTGAATTCAAAAAGAAAAAGAAAGTAAAGTGGGATAGTTTTTAGGAAATATCAAAATTGATCATTTCTGATGATTGAGAAGGGAGAAATAGACAATGAGAAGAAATTGAATGTATTTGCCCTCTGATAGCAGGAACCTACTTGATTTTATATAGCTCTCTGCACAGGCCTTTGCATAGATTAAGCACTGTTTTAATATTGATTGTTTAGCCTTATATTGGAGAAGGAAAAGGCAACCCACTCCAGTATTCTTGCCTGGAGAATCCCAGGGACAGAGGAGTCTGGTGGGCTGCTGTCTATGGGGTCGCACACAGTTGGACACGACTAAAGCAACTTAGCAGCAGCAGCAGCAGCAGCCTTATATAGACTGTGATGGTGTCTGAAGATGCTAATTTTCTACATGATACGTAAATGGTCAGAGAGAAAAAGGAGAAATCATAAGGCTGACCAAAGAAAGCAGGTCTGAGAAACAAGCACAGAGTAACACATTTTTAGAAAACTGGGTTGCTGAGAACATATTTTAGATCTTTTGGTCATCTCAGGAAGTCACAGCTTCTCTTCAGCTTAATGTATATGATCACAAATTTCTTTCTAAAATTATAGCCATAACCAGACAAAGCACACTCTAAAAAAAATCTTATGCCAAATTTCAACTAGTATCAAATGAGTTCTATGTTCTCTGACACACAGAATATATATAATAAACTGGCAGTTCCTTAACTGAGAGGAGACTATAATTTAATTTTTATATCATCTCATTATAAAATTTTATCAATGCTGTTCCATTAGGAATGGATACAGGAGTAATGTTTGTCTGATGACTGGTTCCAAATAGGAAAAGGAGTATATCAAGGCTGTATGTTGTCACCCTGCTTATTTAACTTATATGCAGAGTACATCATGAGAAATGCTGGGCTGGAAGAAGCATAAGCTAGAATCAAGATTGCTGGGAGAAATATGAGTAACCTCAGATATGCAGATGACACTACCCTTATGGCAGAAAGTGAAGAGGAACTAAAAAGCTTCTTGATGAAAGTGAAAGAGGAGAGTGAAAAAGTTGGCTTAAAGCTCAACATTCAGAAAACTAAGATCATGGCATCTAGTCCCATCACTTCATGGCAAATAGTTGGGGAAACAGTGGAAGCAGTGTCAGACTTTATTTTTCTGGGCTCCAAAATCACTGCAGATGGTGACTGCAGCCATGAAATTAAAAGACGCTTACTCCTTGGAAGGAAAGTTATGACCAACCTAGATAGCATATTAAAAAGCAGAGACATTACTTTGCCAACAAAGGTCTGTCTAGTCAAGGCTATGGTTTTTCCAGTGGTCATATATGGATGTGAGAGTTGGACTGTGAAGAAAGCTAAGCGCCGAAGAATTGATGCTTTTGAACTGTGGTGTTGGAGAAGACTCTTGAGAGTCCCTCGGACTGCAAGGAGATCCAACCAGTCCATCCTAAAGGAGAGCAGTCCTGGGTGTTCATTGGAAGGACTGATGCTGAAGCTGAAACTCCAATACTTTGGCCACTGATGCCAAGAACTGACTCACTGGAAAAGACCCTGATGCTGGGAGGGATTGGGGGTCAGAGGAGAAGGGGATGACAGAGGATGAGATGGCTGGATGGCATCACCGACTCAATTGACATGAGTTTGAATAAACTCCAGGAGTTGGTGATGGATAGGGAGGCCTGGCGTGCTGCATGCGATTCATGGGGTTGCAAAGAGTCGGACACGAATGAGTGACTGAACTGAGCTGAACTGAATATGTTATTTTATGTCAGCATCAGATTCACAAACTGAACTAAAGGGTCTTAAGATGAAGCCCTTATTCTATAAGCTTAGCAATATTTGCAATAAATTTAGAGCTTATTTCATGATAAGTCTAAAACAATTAGATGGCATTTGAATGAGTGCATTACATATCCCTGAAATCTAAAGTGGATAACATATATGGAGGTGTAATGATTTATCTGATTTAAAAAGTGAAAGTCATTTTAATTTCCAGACATGTCGATCATTAGAGTATTAATGATTGGAATATAAATGATCTTAATCATATACTTTAATACACAAAATAAGTATTTTATTGCAATTGTACTGTTGAATGGTGTTTGGTTGTATGGATCTTGGTCGAAAAACAGAATGTGTTTCATCTAGTACTTTAGTATTTCTAGTAGATGAGACTATGTCATTAGGCACTACATATTGATTTTAATTAGAATAGGCACATCACCATTAATATAAGTTGTGATGCCACTAAGCCACTTGTCAGGGGGGGATTAATTAATTAATTATAAATTAATTAATTGAGTGAATTAAATCAACCTAGCAAAATGAATATAGAACTCAGGGAGGAGGGTTAAACTCACAAAGCAGATTGAAAACCCAAGACAATCTAAATTTTTAATCAAGACAGAAGAAAATTAAGCAACTCATTATAAAAGAGTACCTGTCATTTTTGAGAAAGGAAAGCAAAAGCAAAGAAAAGCAATAAGTTAAATTTAAGCATTTCCCTTAAAAATAGGAAATGAAATTGTGGAAAATACTAAGATTTTGTCAGTCTATGTTTTAGACCTAGAAAGATAAATTGTACTTAATAACACTCTTCCCAAATTTAATCACCTCATTTTCTGTTTATGGTTACGGAGGAAATTCACTCACATGCTTAAAAGGAAATAAATACATCAAATTGAAGAAAAAGTCTTTTAAAGGGAGAGTTGTGCCCTCTTTTTTAAATGAGTTTTCCTCTAGTTACTGGATTCCAATGTTTATGAAACTCAAATGCTTCAGGGCTGAGCAACATAGATGTTTGACTAACAATTGAAGGTTATATTTGAGAAAAAAAATTAGATGTAAACAAATTTTATGAATTTAGTTATGAAAAATATACATTAAATAGACATAAGCTGATAATATATTAAAATGAAAATTTTGTGTTAAAAATGATGCTTTTACTAAAAATGTGCTTAATATTTCTGTACCTGTACACATACACACAAAGAAAAATAATCAAGAGGTTTCCTAAAGACCAATGAAAGATCATATGTCAGTTACAACCTATTAGTTAGGATTGAGATAAAATAGTCCAAAGTGAAAATTAAAGTCAGATCTGTATGAGCCTCTGATTTCTAATATATATATATATACACACACACACACACACACACACACATGTTCTAGATAGTCTATACTTGTAGACACTGCCTTTCTAGGGATAAGGCATTGGAAATGAATGCCAGGAAGAGAAAAACTATTTGCCCTTGCTATATCTGCCTGCAAACATAATGTTACTTCTGCTAAAACATAAGCAGAAACCATTAATAAGCAGTGCTAAACTTTATTAGATCTTTGTTAGACAACCAATAAACAGAGTGGCAAAATGTCAAATGGCAAGAAAAGGCATGCCTCTGAGTGCCCTTGGGACTTCTTTGGTCAAAGGAACACACTGCATTACACAACAGGTATCCTGATTTAAACTTAAAAGCAGGGTATGATGTGAACCTGCCTATAGTAACTGCCTATTGGTCTTCCCTGGTGGCTCAGATGGTAAAGAATCTGCCTGCAATGCAGGAGACCTGGGTTCAATCCTTGGGTCAGGGAGATGCCCTGGAGAAAAAAATGGCTACCCATTCCAGTATTCTTGCCTGGAGAATTCCAGGGACAGAGGAGCCTAGTGGGCTACAGTCCATACGGTCACAAAGAGTCGGACACAGTTGAGCAACTAACACTTTGACTTTTCATAATCACCTAATTTGTCTATAATCACAAAAAGGCAGTTGCAATTTGTCCTAGAATAGTTGACAGTGACCCTGTAGTACCTTCAAAAACACACAGTCATTTCTCAAATATGAATTAGTTTGTTAATTTAATAGCTGTTTATTGTGCATTTATTATGATTCATACACTGTTCCAAGAGACTGGGATGTATGTGTAATTTTTTCATAAATACCTCTGCCCTTAAGAAGTTTATATTCTAGCAAATTGACATAAAGTATCAACAAATAAAAAGCATAAAAAGCAACTAATGTATTACCAATATATTAGAAATAAGTTGGTGAAAAAAAAGAAAAAGTAGATCAGAGTATGGGAATTTAGGATAAGGATTCAATTTTTAAATGTGGTGATCATGGTACATACACTTCTTACCTCATTAAGAAAGTCAGACTTGGAATATTCTTATTCCACATAGAAGAGACAGCTCCCAAAATTTCTGAAATTAATAAAAGGTTTTGAAATGATTACCTGATTACTTGCCTGGCATATTCAGGGAAACAAGGTGAATAAGAGTAGTAAAGACATCAAAGAGAATTTGGAGGGCCAGAATGTGTAGAGCTACACCCGAGTAATGATCAGAATGAATCCCTGTTCATTTCCAAGGCAAACCATTCAATATCACAGTAATCCAAGTCTATGACCCAACCAGTAATGTTGAAGAAGCTGAAGTTGAATGGTTCTATGAAGACCTACAAGACCTTCTAGAACTAACACCCAAAAAAAGATGTCCTTTTCATTATAGGGGACTGGGATGCAAAAGTAGGAAGTTAAGAGATACCTAGAGTAATGGGCAAGTGTAGCTTTGGAGTACAAAATGAAGCAGGTCAAAGGCTAACAGAGTTTTGCCAAGAGAACACACTGGTCATAACAAACACCCTCTTTCAACAACACAAGAGAAGATTCTACACATGGACACCACCAGATGGTCAATACCGAAATCAGATTGATTATATTCTTTGTAGCCAAAGATGGAGAAGCTCTATACAGTCAGCAAAAATAAAACCAGGAGCTGACTGTGGCTCAGCTCATGAGCTCCTTATTGCCAAATTCAGACTTAAATTGAAGAAAGGAGGGAAAACCACTAGACCATTCAGGCATGATCCATATCAAATCCCTTACGGTTATACAGTTGAGGTGACAAATAAATTCAAGGGATTAGATTTGATAGATGGGAGTACCTGATGAAAATTGGATGAAGCTTCATGACATTGTAGAGAAGGCAAATATCAAGACCATCCCCAAGAAAAAGAAATGCAAAAGGCAAAATGGTTGTTTGAGGAGGGTTTACCAATAGGTGAGAAAAGAAGAGAAACTAAAGCAAAGGAGAAAAGGAAAGATATACCAATTTGAATGCAGAGTTCCAAAGAATAGGAAGGAGAGATAAGAAAGCCTTCCTCAGTGATCAGTGCAAAGAAATAGAGGAAAACAACAGAATGGGAAAGACTAGAGATCTCTTCAAGAAAATTAGAGATACCAAGGGAACATTTCATGCAAAGCTGGTCACAATAAAGGACAGAAAATGTATGGACCTAACAGAAGCAGAAGATATTAAGACAAGGTGGCAAGAATACACAGAACTGTACAAAAAAAATTTCATGACCCAGATAATTACAATGGTGTGATCACTCACCTAGAGCCAGACATCCTGGAAGACAAAGTCAAGTGGGCCTTGGGAAGCATCACTATGTACAAACCTAGTGGAGGTGATGGAATTCCAGTTGAGCTATTTCAAATCCTAAAAGATGGTGTGTGAAAGTGCTGCATCAGTATGCCAGCAAATTTGGAAAACTCAACAGTGGCCACAGGACTGGAAAAGGTTAGTTTTCATTCCAATCCCTAAAAAAGGCAATGCCAAAGAATGTTCAATAATGTGAGATGAGTATTTCACACACTAGTAAAGTAATGCTCAATATTCTCCAAGCCAGGCTTCAATAGTACATTAACCATGAACTTTCTGATGTTCAAGCTAAATTTAGAAAGGCAGAAGAACCAGAGATCAAATTGCCAATATCCATTGATCATAGAAAAAGCAAGAGAGTTCCAGAAAAACATCTATTTCTGCTTTATTGACTATGCCAAAGCCTTTGACTGTGTGGATCACAACAATATGTGGACCATTCTTAAAGAGATGGGAATACCTGACCACCTTACCAGCCTGCTGAGAAATCTGTATGCAGATCAAGAAGCAACAGTTAGAACTGGACATGGAACAACAGACTGGTTCCAAATCAGGAAAGGAGTACTTCAAGTTTGTATACTGTCACCTTGCTTATTTAACTTATATGCAAAATGCATCAAGGGAAATGACAGGCTTGATGAAGCACAAGCTAGAATCAAGATTTCCGGGAGAAAGGTCAATAACCTGAGATACTCAGATGACACCACCCTTATGGTAGAAAGCGAGGAACTAAAGAGCCTCTTGATGAAAATGAAAAATGAGAGTGAAAAAGTTGGCTTAAAACTCAACATTCAGAAAACTTGGATCATGACATCTAGTGCCGTCACTTCGTGGCAAATAGATGGGGAAACAATGGAAACAGTGACAGACTTTTTTGGGGGGCTCCAAAATACTGCAGATGGTGACTGCAGCCATGAAATTAAAAGTCGCTTGCTCCTTGGAAGAAAAGCTATGACCAACCTAGACAGCATATTAAAATGCAGAGAGATTACTTTGCCAACAAAGGTCCATCTAGTCAAAGCTATGGTTTTTCCAGTAGTCAAGTGTGGATGTGAGATGGGGCTATAAAGAAAGCTGAGTGCTGAAGAACTGATGCTTTTGAACTGCTGTGTTGAAGAGGACTCTTGAGAGTCCCTTGGACAGCAAAGAGATCCAACTAGTCCATCCTAAAGGAAATCAGTCCTGAATATTCATTGGAAGGACTGATGCTGAAGCTGGAACTCCAATACTTTGGCCACCTGATGGGAAGAGCTGACTCACTGGAAAAGACCCTAACACTAGGAAAGATTGAAGGTCGGAGGAAATGGGGACGACAGGGGATGAGATGGCTGGATGGCATCACCAACTCAATGGACAATAGTTTGAGCAAACTCTGGGAGTTGGTGATGGACAAGGAAGCCTGGCGTGCTGCAATTCATGGGCTCACAAACAGTCTGACACAAGTGAGCAACTGAACTGAACTGAACACTTGAGTTAAACAGAGAATTATTATATGATTTGGGAGAAGAGAGCTGATGGGATGTTCCATTTCAAAAGGATCACCATGGCTGCTCTACTGATGGTAAGGGACAAGTGTAGACACAGAGAGATCAGTTAAGAGGAGATTGTGATAGTCCATAAGAGAAACGATGAAGGCTTAAAGCAGGGTGGTTATCAGTAGAGACCGTCAAAATTGATCCAATAATGCTATTCTAAATATATTTAAGTGGTAATGCCAACAGGATTTGCTAATGTAATGAATATGGGGTATGGAAGAGAGAGAGAAAAAAAAAAGATGATACCATGACACCAAGGTGTTACCTGAAGACTTGGGAGGATGCCATTGCCTTCAATGGAGAGAGGACAAACTAAGACAGAGCAAGTTTCAGAGAAAAGATGTGATTTGGGCAGGCTGAGTTTGAGTTAGTAGATATCTATAATATATATATATATATATATATGTAATAGATATCTATAAAAATAGATACCATATGAAATAATGGTGAAAATCATATTTTATGCCTTGATTCTGGATATCACCAAAGGATTGAGTGTTGACAGAGAATTGGAAAAGGCCAAGGACTAAGCACTGGATCACACCAGTATCCTACTCCTTGAAGAAAAGAAGAGGGATCGAATGGGTTGATAAATGAGGTAGGAGGAAAACTGCAAGAGTGTGAGGTCCTAGAAGTCAAGTGAAGAAAGTATCTTCAGGAAGAAGGAATGATCAACTAAGTTGATATCAAGTTGTGAGCAGGTGGATTAGATTTATAAAACATGGAACTCACTCATTAAAGATCAATTTCAAAGAGATCATTTAATAGCAAAATTTTATATGATTATGAGCTCTAGAGCTAAGGATTTAAATCCCTACTCTAATGCACCAACTTCAGCTGGTTGCTGTATGATTTCTGAAGCTGGTTTCCTAGATATCTACCTCCCAGACTTTCTGTAAAATTCAGTGATATAATTTGTATTGAATCACCCATTAAATGTTTGTGAAGTAATAGATTCTTATCACTTTAAATATAACATGTAATATAAATAATATAACTATCAACAAGCTCAAATACTTTATTATATAATTGTTATATTGTTATAGTCATTACATGACTTTGGTTATTGCCATATTACTCACAATTAATTTATTCATTTGTTACATCAATTATGCATTAAATATTCTTTAACACTTTACTCTTTGACAAGTATTGGCGCCCAAGGAGACAAAGATGCACAAGACATGGAACTTATCACTCTTATAATTGAAGTATACCAATCTCTGCAGTGTATACTCCACAGAGTTTATTTCTTCATTTCATCTGTGGAATTTGGGCAGTAGCTCTATGATAAATAAGTCACTCAAGCTCTCTGACTCTCAGAAAAATGGGGATACATTTTATCTATTTGCAAGGTGGTTGGAAAGATAAACAAAGATACAGTAAATATTCTAGCATCTATTATTGGATAGACATTCACTGCATAAGTCATATTAGTACTATAAATTCTGTACCTTCTTTCAAAGAGAATATAGACTCTCTTGATGTGAATAACTCATGGTTTTCACTTTTATTGAAGGTTGCCATTTTTAAGATAACATAAACTGGCACCTTGATAAACAATATTTTATTTGTTTGTAATTATATTCTGTCTCACAAAATATTTGAGATAGTTTATGTAAAGTGATAAAAATATAGAATCAAGAATGTAGACATGCTGAATATATCTGTTATCATGACTATTTAATATTTTATTGTGCCTTTCAAATTTAATTCCAAGCTTCCTGGCAGTCAAAACTAAATGGAAATATCAGTTAAACAATTCTAGTTATCAACAGAGAAGAAGATTCTAGAGTCTCATAAAAAGAACATTTACTTAGCATTGAACTCAAAAGATATATCTTAGTAGAAACTTCATATAGGATATATGAAGTGATACAGATTATAAGCTTAATTATTTTTGTAACATATTTAGTATGAATTTTACAGAGATGTCTCTTATAATATCTTTTGATTAAAAACTGAGTTCTAATGTAAAAAATAATTGGGTAATAATTCTGCAGAAAGTTGAACACTGTCCAAATATGTAATAATCAGGCTGTATGATAATCTAAAAGTGCAAAAATGCTCTCCAATTTCCTGTGTGCGTCTTATCACCCCTAATATAATATATGCTTGTTTATTTATAATTACATATGTGCACATATATACACATATATATTCTACTATATTTGTACCAATTTAGAGTTTTTACAGGAATAAATGATCTTTTAAGTCAGCAATAATAAATACTGCTTCTCTTTTCAGACTTTCAATGGGAGCTGGATAGCAGACAAAGACCTGGGGACCTGTGTTCCATATTGCTAGATGAGAACAGAAGGATATTCTTCAAGAACAAAGCTAACATGGTAAGCTTGACATTCCATTAGAAAAATTATGACCTTCCCATGATTTTCACACTGATAGACATCCAGGTAGGTACTCTCACCACCATATGACCCTAATTCTGATGGTTTGCAGATAATATCAGAATTTTTCTCAGGAAGAATTTATGGTCAACTATCACATAAACAAATATACCTTTGAAATTCCAATGGTGAACTCTGTTAAAAATATATCTTTCCAATAATGTAACACTATAATTTTCTTTATATAAACCCAGATACTCATAAGGCCTCATGAGCCAGGTTCACATTTGAAAGAGAACATCCACATCTTGCTTCTTGCAACTTTTATAGAGATTTCTGACATTTTTAGTTGTTATCTTTTTTGTTTGTTGTTGTTACTGCTGTTGTTAATTCCCCCTCCTTTTTAAAAAAAATTATTGGCCAATCCTGATTTTCCTTTAAGGATGCATTTGATGCTATTGGGGAAATGTCAGAAATAATGAAGAAAAATCCTAACATGCTGTCCTACAGAAGTTCATCTTTTGAAATGAAAAACACTCATAATGAAAATGAGTTGACAGCTTACTTGATGATATTTACAGCTGGATGTGACGTCAATCGGAAGGATAGTACAGATCAATTTTAATGGCAAGCAGCTAAGCACGCTTATTGATCTGGCAGCTTGCTACTCTACAAATGGCAAAGATCATTAATATGCTAGCACCAGGAACATGGGAGAAGCATAAAACAACAAGAGACTTTGGGCCTTTAAAGAAGATAATTTAAGAGTGATGATTTGATGATCACAAGGGAAAGTGTGAATTCATGATTTAACCTCATTCACTACCTCTCAACTAAAAATTGATTACCACTCCTAGGAGTCATATTTCATTTGAGAGAAATTTAATATATTTCATAATTTCCTCTTTAAGCCTTTTGCTTTAAGGAATGCCATTTGCAGTCCAGCTAATCCTAAAGTAGGCCTTTTTTCCCTTGAAAGAACAGAATAATTCCTGCTAGAGCAGAAGGACCACACAGGTGAAACGTGAATCAAAAGCTTATAAGAATAGCATGCATCTCCCTTGTCTTCTTTCATATTTCCTTTCTATCCTATAAGGATGATAGCATTATTCCCTCCCTGGAATATGAGGAGAGTGGCTAAGATCATGTCATTTAAGTGCTGCTAGAAGATATTTATTTTAGGAACCAGTAAAAGCCAACAGTAGTACCCACTTAGTATTCAATATTACAAATATATATCACTTGAATGTTGCCACTGCTATTGAGACTAAACTTTTCCTTTTCTGGAGGAGATGTAAGCACTCTGTTGATCACTGAATAAACTTTTCACTCAGACATTTTCAAATGTATTTTAATATACCTAATGGCGTCTAACCAAGAGGATGTTAGGGGGGCTGTCTATAATAATGAACTTCCGAACCTCTAGAGATGCAGTACATCTGCTCAGATCAAAATGTGTTGTTTATGAAGCACCCACACTCTGGAGACATATGTACAGTAACAATGTGAAAATAACAAGTTTCAGACTCAAAAAAATAGTTCCTAGTCATCCAATAAGGAAACATTAACCCTCACAATGTGGAATGAATCCTTCTGCAAATTTGCAAATGATTCAAACCCTTGGTAACAGTATCTGATATACAAAGACACTTACATGACCATTGTTAAAAGAAAATATGATCAATTTCAAACCCACAGAGCTTTTGTTTTCCTGCATAAATCCAAATGGCCCATTAAGGTGAAAGTAAAGAACAAAGTCAAAAGCTCATGGTGGTTATTGAACTCTTATAATCAAGACTTCTCCCCCTGTTTTCTTAATGCTGACTGATAGATTAAGGTTAATTTTTTGTGTGGTCTTATAACAAATTTTTTTTAAAATTCATTTTCATCAAGATACATTATCTTAATACCTATTGCTAATACTCAGTGATGACCTTTGTAAGAGATTTGAAGCTTCCTAGATATTTATAAATCTTAGTGCTAATCTCCAGATGCACAAAGGCAGTCCCAAATTGTGTACTTATAATACTGCCATTGCACTCTTATTTTAAGAATAAGAGAATACTTTCCCCTACTTATTTTTCTATCACTTTATTAAGATTATTGCTTCATTCTATGAAAAATTTTGTATAAAGTAAAATAAAGCAATTTTTTTGCTGTGTCCATGGGGGTCACAAAGAGTTGGACATGACTCGAGCAACTGAGCACACATACAACTTATTTTTAGCATCCTTTGCTATGAAATAAGTCAATATTTGGATTTACTAACATTTATATTGCTTAGTGTTAGCTCAGTTGTGGGTGAGTGGCTGATTCTTTGTGACCCCATGGACTGTAGCCCACCAGGTTCCTCTGTCCATAGGATTCTCCAAGCAAGAATACTAGAGTGGGTTGCCATTCCCTTCTCC
This sequence comes from Cervus elaphus, assembly GCF_910594005.1. Lineage (NCBI taxonomy): Eukaryota > Metazoa > Chordata > Mammalia > Artiodactyla > Cervidae > Cervus > Cervus elaphus. Next base: position 69,212,893 of record NC_057826.1, read on the forward strand.
AGGGGATCTTCCCTATCCAGCTATTAAACCCAGGTCTCCCATACTGCAGGCAGATTCTTTACCATTGAACCACCAGGGAAGCCCTATATTGCTTAAGAACACTTCAAAATTCAATCACTCATCAAAAATAATTCATTGAGCAGCTAATAAACAAGTTTACTCTAACAAAATATCAGAATATGAAATGCATGTTTCATATGTTAAATAGGAAAGGTATTAAAATTACTAAGGACATTAAAAATAATATTAAAAGAAAGTGAAAGTTTTAGTTGCTTAGTCGTGTCCAACTCTTTGCAATCCCATGGACCGTAGCCCACCAGACTCCTCTGTCCAGTGAATTCTCCAGGCAAGAGTACTAAAATGCATAGCCATTCCCTTCTCCGGGGGATCTTCCCTACCTAAGGATCAAACCTGGGTCTCCTGCATTGCAGACAGATTATTTATCACTGAGTAATCAGGGAAATCCCTAAAAATAATATTAATTTAATGTTAAATTAAACACTTTGAATTTATAATTTTTTAAAAAATACTAAAAGTGTTAGAAAAGAATGTCAAATAAAGTAAATACTGTTGGTACCCTTCCCAGATCCCCTTCATTGGGCAAGCATGAGACGTTATGAGTGCTAGAGAAATTTCTTTGACCTAAGGAGAGCCACTTCACCTGGAAAATCTCACACACACACACACACACACACACACGATAAGGTGGTATGAACAACTGCCTGCCAATGGTTGACTCATAAAAAGGTACATAAGGTCAGCTCTTTACCTCATTGTGAGAGACCAAATCTAAGGTACAATTTATGCTTCAGAACTTTTCTCTTTTCTCCCAAGAGCATCCACTCAATAAACAACATATACCCAAATTCCTGTCTCAGGCTCTGCTTCTAGAGAACATGAGCAAGATATTAATTAAGTACTAGATATTAAACACAAGAAAAACACATAATTCTGAGGCCCTTCCTTAATAAAATCTTAGCAACAGTTTTGTTTTGTTTTCAACAGGCAGTTTTGGGAGAATGTTGGTGCAACAAAATAAAACCATGACAAGTGATTGAATATTTTAATATATCAGAATTCAAATTTCCAACTCCAGAAGTTTTAATTTGCTGTGAGTTCTTGCCTTGATACCTAGACTCTTACCACCCCCTAATACTAATATTCCAGCAGTGATTTTGCTGAGGTTTATTTCTGAAGCCAGCCCATACATATCATTCATCTCCTCTCTTCCTTCAGCCTCTCTGCCACCCTATTCAATATTTTGTATTATTAAATCTATCATTTCTAGGGCAAAACCTTGAGAAGTACCTTACACAGTAGGAACTAGATATCTGTTAAGGTTATTTATTTGGCTATATAAATTAATTATTAAGATCTAAGAGAAAGCAGGTAAAGTTACTGAAAGGCTCAACTGTACAGTTAGAGAGAAAGAATGGGAAATCACACATTCCCACATGGGTTCTAAGACAAGGGACAGAGATCCATCCCTAATCATTGTCACTGGTTCTAGAGAGGACCAGAGACAAGAGAGGAGGCCAACATTAAATTATTCTTGACTCCTCTTGATCCCCAAAAAAGAATATTTATTTCTCTTCAATTCACATATACTGTCGACAATTGAGCTTCCTGAAATTTCTATTAATAATCCAGATAACCCTATATGCAAAACAGAAAAAGAGACACAGATGTACAGAACAGAATTTTGGACTCTCTGGGAGAAGGCGAGGGTGGGATGTTTAGAGAGAACAGCATCGAAACATGTATATTATCTAGGGTGAAACAGATCACCAGCCCAGGCTGGATGCATGAGACAAGTGCTCGGGCCTGGTGCACTGGGAAGACCCAGAGGGATCGGGTAGAGAGGGAGGTGGGAGGGGGGATCGGGATGAGGAATACATGTAAATCCATGGCTGATTCATGTCAATGTATGACAAAAACCACTACAATATTGTAAAGTAATTAGCCTCCAACTAATAAAAATAAATGAAAAAAAATTTAAAAAAAGAAAAAAAAAAGAATCCAGATTACATAGCAATAATATTTAGATGCCACAGTATCTGCTAACAATGAGCTCCAAAAGAAGGACAAAGGAAAAGGAGATAAGCCATAGGCCAGTCCAGAGCTGCAGAGATTTGGGGACAGTTTGAGTGGATATGAATGAAGGATAGAATTTACATTAGGTAGAAATCACAGTTCATAAACTCAAGCTGCAAGAAAGATGCATTATCTCATTTTTCTTTAAGCCAATTTCTTTTCTCTTTCAAGCCCTATTACTTGATTCTGCTAAATTAGCAGAAAATTTAACCTCACTATTTTGGGAGGTTCCTACTCCTCTTCCTCAAGGTTCACTAGTTCCCAGGAGGATTTTCATAGGGCTAGGTACTTTAAAAAGATATTGTGAGTGAGGACGTAGGGAAGCAATTAATGACTGGAAGTCACATGGTTTGTGGTTGACTTGTCCCTGATTCCTTTCCACAAGGCTTCCATGAGCAGGGGTTCTTACTGCAAGGCCTTGCCTACACATCTCTGAGAAGCTATCTACATGCATATTTCAGCATTCCATTCTTTGGGGTCAAAACAACTGTCCACTCTACTGGACTCATTTCCCAAGAGTTTACTGATCTCTCTACATTCATTACTATTCTGTATCTCTGCTCTTTCTCCTCCTGATCCAAAGGAATCCTTCCAATTCTAAGGGGAAACCTCTTCCCTTCTATTTACATTTGCCTCAAAAGCACGCTCCCCCACCACTTTTCTCATTTTCAGATATCAGTAGGGCCTCAAGCTTGTTGGGTCCTCAGATTTTACCTGCCATTGAGTAGTAAATTTGCACAGGGAAATGAATAAGTATACATTCCAGCCTTGGGCTCTATCTTCATTTATTTCCTAAGAATCATACTATCTCTAAAACCTATTAAAAATCAGTTTCTCACAGATGACAAGTTAGTTTCACAATTAAAAAAAAGTTAATGATCCAACTTGAAATTAATTGAAGTGTGTTTATATTTAACTGTTCTTACTCATAAGGTGACCCTCTGTTCCCAGAGAACCCTGTGAAATACTCCTGTTGAAGTTTCCCCCATATTACTATATACTAAAAAGTCTGTTTAATGGTAAATGACCTTGCCTATTAGAGAGTGCCTGCCAAGTAAATTCTTAACGTTTCCAAAATAAACAAATTAAAAGGAAGAGGGCATGCCTGGCAAAGATGAGGAAGCAAGGAATATAGTCAGCAAATTCAAGAGATACCAGTTGAGGCTTCAGATAATACCAACACTAGCAAGGCTAAGGACACTTTTAAATCAGTTTTAATAGTTACATATCAGAAATTCAAAACAGTTCTCTACATGATGAGAAATAAAAATTCTTTGGCTATGCAGGAAACATAATTCTCCATCCATGGAAGAAAAGAGTTAAGATCTTTCTGTTTTTAACTCCCAACTAGTAAAGTTTTTGAGAAATCCTAAGAGATGGATTGGAACCAAGTCTGAAGTCAGTTGCCTTTCGTTTTGATTTATTTCAGTCTCTTTTCACAGAGACAGCCATTGAGACAAGCATTTTTTATGTCAACTCGCTGAGGACTGACTGCAGTCATCGGAAAGATGCAATAATTGATTTCAATAATTAATTCCTGCTTGCCGAAGTACTGTTGCTTATGCACTCTTCCTCAGGCCCCAGTTAAAAGGAACTCAGAGGCAGGAGTGCATAAACAGCTACATTACTTTGGGGAGTGAAAGTCCCCTAACATACTGTAGATTTGGGAAGAGCTTTTAGGCCCGGGGCTATTTAAAGTTAATTCCTATAGAGTCCCCTGTTACCTCATGTTGTCCATGATTTTCTAACCAATTCAGAGGAGTAGAAAGCCAAGTGGGAAGATAGGCATCTTTGCAACAATTGATCTCAGCTCAATCAGAAAAGCCATCTTCACACTATATCAAAAGTTTTCTCAAAATCAAAAGAGAGAAAGAGACAGTTCTGGAAGTTATGGTGATAGGAAGAAGGAGAGCTGGGAGTAGAAAAATAATCAGAGATGAATGTCAGGAGGAAAACAAAGAAACTGGAAAATGCTGTTTGGGAAACCAAATGACCGCTGCTCCCTTTTCATTGAAATGATTTCTAAAACCCCAAACTGCTTCTAACTGTAGTCAAAAATGTTAAAATTAAGTCATTTTATGGTCATTTCAAAAAGGTTAAATAGGCTGTGCTATCTTGTATGCCTAATATAAACAGAAACTAAACTGACTCCATATGACAGTATTTTATTGCTTCCTCGAAGATATTTCCATATATTTTAAAAATAATATTTTGTATGTCATAATGCAACCATGTAAAAGTAAAATTCAACCAGACACAATATTTTAGAATATTTATCCTTAATGGAAAAGCTGTTAAATACTCAGATCTTTGCAAATTTATCACTGAAAAATAACTTTAACCACCTCCTTTACCCTAGGTTATGTATGCAGCTCCTCTTGACCCAAGTTATGTCACAACACAGACTTTTCACTAATCAGGGAATTTACAGCCCCAAACTGATTGTGCTGTCAATGCTTTATTGTTAATGAAGGTCTGTAAAGGACTGAGAAGCATAAATGGAAAGCAGGCCCTTATTAGGCATGGACCATGTAGAGCCATACCCAGGTACAAGAACTGACCTCTTGTTACTACTTGGTCCCAGGGCGATAAGGTTCCTGATGTAAGGAACAGATTAAAAGTAAAACTAGACCAGATGTTTTTCCTATTAGATGGATTAAGTCAGACCAAACCTGAAATTAGGAAAACACGCAGGGCTGATTTACTACTGTGCTGTGATGGGTGGTTGTGCTGGGAGCCGTGGCCAGTCCTGCAGAGTCAGAGCTCCCTTTATTAATGGGGCTGTGGGAGCAGGAAGGCCTCACCCCTGACTGCTCTAAAAATGCTGAACGAAGACTCCAGCTTGGTGATGAAAGCTGCTGTCTGAAGGTGAAACCTTGGTAAAAACAACATTAAAATCTACTTCAAACGCAGCTGATGATACAAAGGAAAGAGAGGAAATCTAAGCTTTAGTATCTTCTTTAATAAAAAATATTTGATAAATAAGAGTATCAAATGAGCCCAGCTCAAAGCATTTTTTTTTCCTGAAAATACAGTCTTGTTATGACTATGGAAATCATCTGCATTGTGTCTCATGTAGACCCAAATCAGACAATTCAACACCAAAGCGTTTCTTTGCATGCTGAGCTCTGAGAGTGTCTAATAGAATACTTGCTACTGTAAGGGCTTGCCAGATTAGCCTTACAGTATAGGAGAGAGACCAGATTTAATACAGTGAGGAGTCAGAATGTTCAGAAACTCTCCTGCAACTGCAGTTCTTTGTACTGCAGCAGTTGCATATAGCTCCTAGTCAAGAATTTGACAAAAGAAGTAATTATTTGAAGAATAGCCTATTATCTTAAAATCTTATTTAAAATGTTTTAAGTTTTAAGAAAAACTCAAAATATACTGTCTCACACAGTGAATTAAATGTAATATCAAGTAATCCTTTGGACAGGTGCACCTTTGATAAAAGTCTTTCTCAAAAAATAAATTTCTTTATAGTTCTGTTAAGTTTTTCATAACGCAGTTACTCTTCAGTGTCTTTAAGTTTCGTTGTTCTTGCTGCTTGTTTTATTATGCTTTCATTTTGCATCCTCAGAGCCAACTGTAATGTAACAGGCTTCAGTTCAGTACAGTTCAGTCTCTCAGTTGTGTCCGACTCTTTGCGACCCCGTGAATCACAGCATGCCAGGCCTCCGGGTCCATCACCAACTCCCAGAGTTTACTCAAACTCATGTCCATCAGGTAGGTGATGCAATCCAACCACCTCATCCTCTGTTGTCCCCTTCTCCTCCTGCCCCCCAATCCCTCCCAGCATCAGGGTCTTTTCCAGTAAGCCAACTCTTCTCATGAGGTGGCCAAAGTACTGGAGTTTCAACTTCAGCATCAGTCCTTCCAATGAACACCCAGGACTGATCTCCTTTAGGATGGACTGGTTGGATCTCCTTGCAGTCCAAGGGACTCTCAAGAGTCTTCTCCAATGCCACAGTTCAAAAGCATCAATTCTTTGGTGCTCAGCTTTCTTCACAGTCCAACTCTCACATCCATACATGACCACTGGAAAAACCATAGCCTTGACTAGATGGACCTTTGTTGGCAAAGTAATGTCTCTGCTTTTTAATATGCTATCTAGGTTGGTCATAACTTTCCTTTCAAGGAGTAAGCGTCTTTTAATTTCATGGCTGCAGTCACCATCTGCAGTGATTTTGGAGCCCCCAAAAATAAAGTCAGCCACTATTTCCACTGTCTCCCCATCTATTTCCCATGAAATGATGGGAACTGATGCCATGATCTTAGTTTTCCGAATGTTGAGCTTTAAGCCAACTTTTTCACTCGCCTCTTTCACTTTCATCAAGAGGCTTTTTAGTTCCTCTTCACTTTCTGCCATAAGGGTGGTGTCATCTACATATCTGAGGTTATTGATATTTCTCCCGGCAATCTTGATTCCAGTTTGTGCTTCTTCAGTCCAGCATTGTAATAGGCTAGGTGGATACAAACCCAGACTTAGGTTGGAACTCCTGAGCTGTCATGTAATAGCTGTGACTTTAGATATGTCACACAAACCTCTATAAACTTCAGTCTTCTTATTTGTAAAAACAAGGTCAAATGTTCATCTTATATAGGTGAGATAAGATAATGCCTCTAAAAGTACATAGGACCATTCAGTTCACGCCAATTATGTGTCTGTCAACTTTCTTAAGGTTTGCATTACACCAGTTCTCATAAGAAAAAGTTGCTTAAGATCATAAAGCTGACAAGAATGCAAGTCTTAAGTCTCCTCCCAAGACCATTCCCTCAGTCACAGGAACTCCTAGGAAAACTAACTCTTTTCCACTTTTGCAGAGATTATACTGATGCATTTTCCAATTCCGAATTGTTTCCAGCCCTCAAATTCTACACAGGGTTACATAACATTTTTGTAGGCAGGACTGAGTTATGGTAGCCTCTGTAGATATATACTTAGCATAATGCCAGAATTGAGTCCTTGGTCAATCAAAGAGATCCAGATGACATGTTGGTAGGAAAGAGGGGAATACAGATGGGACCCCCAGTATAGACCAATAGCCAGCAGATGATGTATTCATGGCTAGAAACCAGTTATCTAGGTTGGACCTGAAAGAAGGAATGTAAGAGACAGGCACAGTCATGATTTCCAGGGAGCTGAGAAACCAAACCAAAAGAAAAACAAGGGGAGACTGAAAAGAAGAAAAATATTACACACACACACAAGCTGATAGGATATGTCATTCTAGTTTTGTCTTTTTTTGCTACAACAGGCAGCTTCAGACAGCAATATCTATAGGTGAAGCAAAATGATGCCACAAATACTTTACTGAAACTTTTAAACAAGCATTTGGGAAATCTGCTGTTTGTATTCATAAGCTGTTAGCCAGCAGATGGAAAAATATTACTTTTGCAGGAACAAATGGTCACCACCTAATTTATGGCACACATTGGCTCAATAATACCACTCCTCTATTTCTTGTGGCTGAGGGGACACGTTAGAATTATAGTACAGCAACAAGAGAATTTGTTGTACCTGAACATGTTAATTTGGGGCTCATCTATGCTGCACCAGTGGCCAGACACAGCATTTTGAAGTGTTTGACCTTATATACTCACTTGTGGAATGCCAGAAATATGATCTACTCTAACATGATAAACTATGTTCCAAAATAGTGGTTAATACATGATCTGAGTATGGCAATAACCTAGTAGAATGGCTACAATATAATGGTGGTGATGTCATTTAGGCAAACTTTAATTTGTTTTTCTAGCTGGGTTCTTGACATTTAGCATGATTTCAATTCTTTAGGGAAGGATGTCTAATTTTCCTAAGAAGGGCTCTGTCACTAGACACTCCAATTTGGAGTAAATATATACTAAAAGCATCAGTAATTATGATTTTACTTATACTTAATATTTTCTTCTTAAGTCTAGAATTCATGCAGCCTTTTCTAGCTTGTCAAGTTGAGCACAGATATATGTCTACTGTCAAAATACTTAGTCCAGTTTCCTCCTATGGTATATACAAATCTATTTATCAAGTGCAAAATGGGGGCCATGGTGTTGACAGAGAGGTGGGCCATGTATTTATATGTTTGTAAAGGTTCTCTATGAAACTGTCATTATTAAAAAAACTATAGCCTCTCTGAAGACAGTTACCCCATTCCTAAGAGAAATTATCTTTGATTTAGTTACAACTGAAAGTTTCTACAGGTAGCTACCTTAATTATCACAGAACAAAGAAGAGCATTTGCAGACCACTTCTTTCACAAACTGTAGTCTCAGTGAATGCATTCTCAGTGAAAAACGCTGCTTAGTTCATGACTTGATACAATGCCAGCTCTAAAGAGCATAAATCTCTCTCTAATTTCTTTAGATAGTAGTGTGTAGTCTAGATTTTAAAAAAATTATCATGAAAAATTAGAAATTAATGGATAGTGTTCTGATGAGACATTCTTTTCATTAACATTTAGTGTAGTCCTACATTTACGTTAAAAGAAATCATTTTAGTAGATGAAATCCATTTGGTATCCACCTTTATAAAAGTTCCAAATTATGTATCAAGTTTTACAGAAGGTGCAGCTTTTGTGTTCTTTTTACAACTGTTGCTACGGTAATCACAAGGCATAATGGGATCTTAAGAACTACCCAAACAGCCTCTTGCCTCTATACACGACTATATTTAAACCAGAAAGACGGCTGTTCACACTGTTCTTTAAAGCCTCCAAGGAAGCATATAGTCGTTAGATTATCATGGTAACTATGCAATATCTGCGAGTAATATATACAACTGCCTTTTTATGGCTACTGCATTAAGAGTATTTCTATTCATTCCATTTTAAACTATATTCAAATGTAAGTGTGAATTCACTGTTAAACAGAAACAAAACCTACGTAACTCAAAGGAGAATAGAATGTCAAAGAATGAAAATTGCTCTACATGAAAATCATGTTATATTACTTTGGTGGTACTAAACTGTTAATAAAAATTTTCAGGTGTGATTCTCTTTACACAATAAAATACTTCTGAAAATGTCTGCAAGGTGAATCATATTGAAAGATCTCCATTTAAAGTAATCATATAACAAATACTTTATAAAGTAATCTTTTTTATGAATTCAAACATATTTTCACCTAAACTGACACTCATATATTTTCACTTATTTTAATACTCAAATTAATTGTCACACCAAATTGTATAGATCCCTCTTCTACTGGACCAATAGGAAATCAAGTTTTCAGCTTGATATCTTTTATTACAAAGTCATTATCTCAGTCAGTTTATTAATTCACACTACTACAATAAAAACACCGTAGCCTGGGTAACTTAAACAACAAGCATTGATTTCTCATGATTCTGGAGGTTGGAAAGCCCATGATTAAGCCCCGTGTAGATCCAGTGTCTGATGAGGGCCTATTTCCTCACTTACAGTGTTGTAAGTGGGGTCTCACTCTGTCCTCACATGGCTGAAAGAAAGAAGGGAAGCAGGCTCTCCTGTGTCTCTTCATATAAGGACACTAATCCTGTAATGCGGGCTCAACTCATGACCTGATTACCTTCTGATGGCCCAGTCTCCAAATACTATCACATGGAGACGGAGGTTTCAACACACAAACTTTGGAAACATAAACATTTGGTCCCTAGCAATTGTTTTGAAGTTATTTATCTTTCACAAGATATAACATCAAACTATACAAAATTTGAAAGAGATAAAAGAGACTATTGTGAAAAGTAAATTACCCTTTCTATGGGCTGAATTGTGGTCTCTCCTAAAAATTCATATGTTAAAACTTTAACCCCTAATACCTCAGAATGTGACTAACTGGAGATAGGGCCTTTAAAGAGGTGATTAAGCTATGATGAGGTCATTTGGGTAGGGCTTAATCCAATCTGGCTAGTGTCTTTCTAAGAAGAAGAAATTTGGACACACACAAAAACACCAGGGATGTGTACTCACAGAGGAAAGACCATGTGAATACACAACAAGAAGGTGGCTATCTATAAGCCAAAGAGAGAGGCCTCAGAAGAAATGGAACCTGCCAACACCTTGATCTGGAACTTTTAGCCTCAAGGACGGTGAGAGAATAAGTTTCTATTGTTTACGCTACCCTGTCTGTGGTACTTAGTTATGGCAGTCCTAGCAAACTGATATACCCCTTAAATGTATTTATGTATATATTATTTTATAAATAATTGATACCTATAATAGAATGAGTCTTCCTGTGTAATAATGACAACTTATTTTCCAGTTACATCATTTTAGAATTTCCATTAGTATTATGTTGTTTCCCTTATATAGATCTTACATGGTTGCTCTTTCATTTACCGCTAAGTATCTTATCTTTCTTTGCCTTTTAAATGGAATGTGACACATTCAGAAAAAAAAAGATGGAAGTCTAAGTGTAAATAAAGAAATAATGCATCAAGACAGAAAAGAGATTACCAATAAGTAAAAATTAATCATACGGTCATCTGACCTCTCATTTGCAACATTTGAAGCTACCAAGCTAGAGATCACTGATGGAGAGAAATTAGTCACACATCAAGATGGAAGATAATTTTAGACCACAATAAATCAGAGTGTAATCACTCAATCTGTATCAACAATAAATAAACAAGTACTCAAGCCAAATAACAAATGAGTCAAAAATCAGATTTTATAGTGAGAAAGGATGAAGAGAAGAAGGAACCAAGGTAAATAATAAACTTTAAAAGATAGATAAATTGTATGGATGTATAGATAGATAAATAGGTGGTGGATCGATGGTAGATAGATACTGTAGGATAATAGGAATATGTTATATGAGTGTTTTCTATGTCTTTTAAAACTGAGAAAACATAGAGCAAAGAAAGTTCTAATTATGGTACAGAGCTAAAAGCACTAAGCTGTCTAATTGAAACTTAGAAATCTCGGTAGGGGTAAGACAGGAGAAAATAATGTTCTAAAATTTCGGTTGGGGTAGGGAAGGGAAAGATGAGAGAAGCAAAATCATCCCAGTAGTTTTCTCTTTATGAAGAAGTAAGGAACCAAAAGAAACAGAGCATCTTGCTGAGTGATATGGTATCTTGTTTTCCAACAGCAGTAGGAAAAAAATATTTGTCTGAATATGAGAGTTAGGAAGGGATATAACCATAAATTAAATGAAAATCAGAAAAGAATTTTCAGAATAACCATGGGAAAAATAGATAAGTGGCAACTTAATCAAACCAACAAAAATATGGGAAAGAAAAATGAGGAGGAAAACAGATTAAATAGAAAAACACAAATGGAAGATGAAATCCATAAAATTAATAAATTGGTCATTACACTAGATAGCCTAAATCTCCCATTATAAATTTAAAAACTGCTAAATTGGGTCTACAAAAGAAAAGCCAGTTCTATGCAGTTTATAAGGAACATACTTAACTTGAAAAATAAAAATTTATATTGCAAATCCTATAGAAACTACCAAAAGTTTTTAAAAGAGATATAAATAATAAATAAACATAAAATAGAATTATAAAAAATGTTCAATTAAATCCTAGAATACTGAAAGAAGGGAAGAGAAATAAAGATTTAATAAAAACAAAATAGGAAAAGTCTAGTATCTTTCTATATTTAAATCCAACCAAATCAATTATCATTTTACATAAAAATTATCTAAACATACTCATTAAACAACAGAGATTCTCAGATTGTATAAGATGAGATCCACCTAGAGGCCATTTCAAAGCAACCCACTTTATTATTTTCTTTTCATTTATTTTTATTAGTTGGAGGCTAATTACTTTACAATATTGTAGTGGTTTTTGTCATACATTGACATGAATCAGCCATGGATTTACATGTATTCCTCATCCCGATCCCCCCTCCCACCTCCCTCTCTACCCAATCCCTCTGGGTCTTCCCAGTGCACCAGGCCCAAGTACTTGCCTCATGCATCCAACCTGGGCTGGTGATCTGTTTCACCATAGATAATATACATGTTTCGATGTTGTTTTCTCGAAACATCCCACCCTCGCCTTCTCAGCAACCCACTTTAAATATAATGTACATTCATTAAAGTAAGAGGATAAAGATACAGCATGCACACACTAACCAAAAGAAAACTGGAATAACTATATTAATTTCCAATAAAATAGAATTCATAGCAGGGATATTATGGATGATAAGAAGGAACATTATGCAATGATAGGTCAATTCACAAAGATGACATGTTGTTGTTTATTTGATAAGTCATGTAGAATTCTTTGCAATCCCATGGACTATAGCACGTCAGTCTTCCCTATCCTTCACTATCTTCCAGAGTTTGTTCAAACTCATGTCTATTGAGTCGATGATGCCATCCAACCATCTCATCCTCTGTGATCCCCTTCTCCTCATGCCCTCAATCTTTCCCAGCAGCAGAGTCTTTTCCAAAAAGCTGACTCTTATCATCAGCTGGCCAAAGTACTGGAGCTTCAGCTTCAGCATCAGTCCTTCCAATGTATATTCAGGGTTTAATTCCTTTACGTCTGACTGGTTTGATATCCTTGCTGTCCAAGGGACTCTCAAGAGTCTTCTCCAGCACCACAGTTCAAAAGAATCAATTCTTCGGCATTCAGCCTTCTTCATGGTCCAACTCTTACATTCATACATAACTACTGTAAAAACCATAGATTTGACTATACAGATCTCTGTTGGCAAGTGATGTCTCTGCTTTTTAATATGCTGTCTAGGTTTGTCATAGCTTTTCTTCCATGGAGCAAATGTCTTCTAATTTTGTGGCTGTAGTCACTATTCTCAGTGATTTTGAAACCCAAGAAAATAAAATCTATCACTGTTTCCACTTTTTCTCAATTTATTTGCCATGAAGTGATGGGACTGAATGCCATGATCTTAGTTTTTTGAATGTTGAGTTTTAAGCCAGCTTTTTCACTATATTCTTTTCACTCTCATCAAGAGAGGCTCTATAGTTCCTCTTTGCTTTCTGCCATTAGAGTGGTATCATCTGCATATCTGGAGAAAGCAATGGCAACCCACTCCAGTGTTCTTGCCTGGAGAATCCCAGGGATGGTGGAGCTTGGTGGGCTGCCATCTATGGGGTCGCACAGAGTCAGACATGACTGAAGCGACTTAGCAGAAGCAGCAGTATCTGCATATCTGAGGTTGTTGATATTTCCTCCAGCAATATTGACTCCAGCTTTTGATTCATCCAGCCTGGCATTTCACATTATGTACTCTGCATATAAGTTAAATAAGCAGGGTGAAATATACAGCCTTGACATACTCCTTTCCCTATTCGAACCGGTCCATTTTTCCCTGTCTGGTTCTAACTATTGCTTCCTGACCTGTATACAGGTTTCTCAGGGAGCAAGTAAGGTGGTCTGGTATTACCATCTCTTTAAGAATTTTCCACAGTTTGTTGTGATCCACACAATCAAAGGCTTTAGCATAGTCAATGAAGCAGAAGTAGATATTTTCCTGGAATTCTTTTGCTTTTTCTATGATTCAACAGATGTTAGCAATTTAATCTCCGGTTCCTCTGCCTTTTCTAAATCCAGTCTGTACATCTGGAAGATCTCGGTTCCCATGCTGTTGAAGCCTATCTTGAATGATTTTGAGCTTTATCTTGTTAGTATGCAAAATAAGCACAATTGAAAGACAATTTGAAGATTCTTTGGCATTGCCTTTCTTTGGGAATGGAATGAAACCTGACCTTTTCCAGTCCTGTAGCCAATGCTGAGTTTTCCAAATTTGCTGGCATATTGAATGCAACGTCATCTTTCAGGATTGTAAATAGTTTAGCTGGAATTCTATCATTTCTACTAGCTTTCTTCATAGCAATGCTTCCTAAGGCCCACTTCACTTCACACTGCAGGATGTCTGGCTCTAGGTGAGTGACCACACTGTTGTAGTTATCTGAGTCATTAAGACCTTTTTTGTGTAGTTCTTCTGCATATTCTTGCCACCTCTTCTTAATCGCCTGCTTCTATTAGGTCCTTGCTGTTATTGTCCTTTATTGTGCCCATCTTTGCATGAAATGTTCTCTTGGTATCTCCAATTTTCTTGAAGAGATCTTTAGTCTTTCCCATTCTATTGTTTTCCTTTATTTCTGTGCATTGTTCACTTAACAACGCTTTCTTATCTCTCTTTTTTATTCTCTGGAACTCTGTCTTCATAGGTATATCTTTCTCTTTCTTCTTTGCCTTTCACTTCCTTTCTTTTCTCAGCTATATGTAAGTCCTCCTCAAAGTATACCACTTTGCCTCTTGCATTTCTTTTTCTTGGGGATGGTTTTGGTCACCACTTCTGTACAATGTAATGAACCTTTGTCCATAGTTCTTCGGAAACTCTGTCTACCAGATCTAATCCTTTGAATCTATTCATCACCACAGTGTAATCATAATGGATTTAATTTAGGTCATACCTGAATGGCCTAGTGCTTTTCCATACTTTCTGCAAATTAAGCCTGAATTTTACAATAAGTCAGCTCCAAGTCTTGTTTTTGCTTAAATATTTAGGATATTAAAGGCATAAATATCCTAAATATGTATTAACAACAGAAATTCAATATGCATGAATCAAATACTGATAGGTTTTTAAAAGAAAGAAAAGGAAAGAAAAAAGATAGTGAAGCTCATGTTTAGAGTTAGAGGCTTTTGTCTTTCAGTAACTGATAGAATAAGTAGGAGGAAAACAGTAAGGATATTGATGACTTGACCAAAATAATCAGATAATATAGTCTATTATATATTTATCATGTATTCCACCCAACAAAACTATACTGTACATTCTTTTCAAGTGCATATGGAACAGTGCTTTGAGGAAATTTTATACCATTAAATGCCTGTATTAGAAAAGAACAAAAATCTAAAATAAATAATTATCTTCTAACTTAAGAAACTAGAAAGAGGCTTCCTGGGTGGCTCAGTGGTGAAGAATCTGCCTGCCAATGGAGGAGACACAGGTTTGATCCCTGAACTGGGAAGATCCCACATGCTGTCGCATGGAGCAACTAAACCCATGAGCCCAAACTACTGAGCCTGTGTTCCAGAGCCCGGGAGCCACTACTACTTAAGCCTGTGCTTATAAAGCCTGTGCTCCACAACAAGAGAAGCTTCCACAATAAGAAGCCTGTGTTTGCAACTGGAGAGTAGCCCCTGCTCACCACAACTAGAGAAAAGCCCATGCAGGAAGGAACACCCAACTCAGCCAAAATAAATAAATAAAATTATTTTTTAAAAAGAAACTAGAGAAAGAGGACCAAACTAAATGTGAAGCATCTTGTAGCACTAAATAAGTGTTCAAAAATTTAGAAATAAAAAAGAATGGAAGCATGTCAAAAGAACAGAGGAGGCAACCTAAAAGAGCCCCCATTGGTCGAATCTGTTTTTGTTTGATCATCAAAATTAAAAACCATAATATTGAGTTATTATCAAAAGAATAAAAGAAATGCCCTTCAGTCAATGCTGATATAAACACATGACTAAATGAATGAATAAATAGATGAGTCTGTGAGTGTGTATGTGTGCTTAGTTGTCCAGTCATATCCAGCTCTTTGTGACCCCATGGACTAGCTCACCAGGCTCCTCTGTCCAAGGAATTCTCCAGGCAAGAGGACTGGAGTGGGTAGCCATTCCCTTCTGCAGGGGATCTCCCCAACCCAGGGATTGAACCCGTCTCCTGTGTCTATTGCATTGGCAGACAGATTCTTTACCACTGCACCAACTGGGAAGTTAAATAGATATATAGACAAGTAAAGACTGACAAATCTTTACAGAAGAAATCTAAATAATATACATAAATATCCTCCTGCCAGAAAGTGGAGTTTAATTTCCTTCCTCTTCAGGGTAAGTTGGACTTAGTGACTCATTGGTAATTTGAAATTGGAAGATTTGAATATAGAAAAGGAAGAAAAATATTACTTTTACACTGGAGAAACCTAGCAGACATTAACCTTAACCAAGTGATCAAGGTTAATATCACCTTTGGTAAGTCATGTAGATAACAGGTACTCCTTGATGTGATGAAAAGGATACCACCTCTGTGGTATTCTTCCAAAAAACCATAATTCCAGTCTAATCATAAGAAAACATCAGACAAATCTAAATTGAGGGATACTTTACCAAATACTTGAGCAGCATTCTCCAAACTTGTCAATGCCATGAAAAACAAGGAAAGACTTGAGAAACTCCCCTGAGAATTAAATGAAGGTATATGAGTGCTGAATGCACATGGTAACCTGAATTTGATGCTAGACTAGAAAAAGGACATGGCGAATTCTGAATGAAGTCTGTTAATTATACTGAACCTATGAAAATTTTAACTTTTATAAATGTACCATGATTATACAAAGGATTAGCATGAGGAGAAACTAGATGGAGGGTATAGAGTAACTCTCTATACCACCTTTGCATCTTTCCTGTTAAACTAAGATTATTTAAAAATAAAACTTTAAAAAACTATCTGCCAAACATGACTATAATCTCTGAGTAGAGTTTCACATAATAAAAATGCTAATACAGTATTAAAACACACATGCACATGGGAAGTACCACAAAAGAAACATTATTTTTTGAAACAGGATGCCATATTTTTAAGTTACTTTGACATCCATAGAAGTGTCTCACTGTAGTTTTTTTTTTTTTTTAATACATAGTTTAGTTACAGTGGCAAACTCCTTAAAGTCTATATAATAAGGGAAACTCTTGTACTTCTTCAAAAATAAAACTTGCTGTGATTGCATGCAGTGATAGAGATGCCTTTAAGAATGTTTCACAGATGCTTCAAATCATTCATTCTTCATAAACATATGGGGTCTATTCTTCTGTCACTGTGTGTAATTCCTATTGACAGTAATGGGAACTATGCATGCATATCACTGTAATTTGCCTCAAACAAACTAAAAATCATCACTGTTAAGATGAGAAAGTAAAGAAATCGAATAAGGAGAGCAACTGACTCCCTAAAGCTCAGATGCTAGAATCTCTTGCCACAAGAAGTTCCTGTCAAGGAGAATTAATCCATAGGGATTCCAACACAATAAACTACAATAAGTCAAAATATAATACTGAAGGAGAGAGGAATTCGCATCCCAAAATATGCTTCTTTGGCCTAAGGATTATTTTAGGCTGATTATTTTTAAGAAAGACCAGACACTGAAGAAGCTCTAAAAACCAAGTAGAAGTTACCCTTTTGAAAGAGATATCTACATATATTAAGGAAATCTCCATTTTTTCAAGAGTGCCTCCATTTCTGTAGCAGGAAAGAGAAGGACGACTCTAAAAATTCTTATTAATGTAGAAGGCAGGGACTTAAATCTGCATAACAACCCTGCCCTTGTTCACTCTGCTTTTCCTAGTAATTTTCCATACTGGGCTTCCCCTAACCCCACCACCTCCAAATCTTTTTTCTTTATCTGGAGGTGATATTTAAGATGGTAGTTTGGCCCATTTGGGGAAGTCACTCAGTTTTCCTGGCTATCTTTCCTGAGTGTACAGGAAGTATACATGTTATCAATATTTTGTTTATTTTTCTCCCATCAATCTGTCTTTTTACTACAGGGGTGTCTCAGCCAAGAACCTAGAAGGGTAGACAGAAAATTATTTTTCTCCCCCCACAATACTTACAGATATTAGATTTTAGAGCACATTATCTTCCTGAATATAATAAACTATTTTTTTTTCAACTGTAATACAGAAAGAGCTAAACATTTTGTGATATAACTGAACAAAACTCTCAATGCTACAAAAATAGCTGTAAGCTACTAGGTGGCAACATTATGTGTAATACATTTTTGGGACTTTTATTCAGATCTATTGGCTGCTCATTTGTTCAAATCTCCTTTTACAAAATTATATCCCTATTTTTAATCTTTAAATATGTAATTTTTTTTACTATTTAAAATTTAAGATTATAATATGTATCTTCCATGAAGGAGAGTCTCAAATTAGGGAGATTTGTTCACTGTTCTGTTGTCCCATTTCCACATCAGAAAACATAACAAAGTTCCTGGTTGTGTATCTCAGCAGTGTCATTTTGGCCAGATTCCAAGATGTAGGAGGTTGCTTCAGATCTCAGTGGGAGGCAGCCATTATGTGTTTGGGGGAAGCCATTTGAAGCTGGCAGGTGAGCCAATTCTATCACTGAGGAGAAAGTACTGCTAGTAAAGTCACCTTGTGACAAGTGTCTCCCCGCTGTGGGTTAACTTCCAGAAAGAAGGTTTGGAGAACACATAACAGTTCACAACAAGGAAATCAAACAAAATAAATTGGGCATAATTTGACACTGTTAAAATAAGAAGTGTCACTGGCGCAGCTATGAAGTAGGAGTTATGAAGAGCTTCTGCCGAGATTAAACATTTAGCTAGACAATAAAATAGCTTGCTGGTCAAGCCAAAGACATTATTCTTAATGCTTAAACTGATGGAGACTAGTGAATAAGTCTTTTCGACAAGAAGGGCTGCCAAAGAGTAGCAACTAGGTCTTAACAGGCATGCATCTGTTCATGTAGTTATTATGCCACAAACAGAAAGAAATAGAAATACCATTTAAAAAATAGAGTATGATGAGTTTTTAAAGAAATTTTCAACAGTTCTATAGAACTGGCCAGAAATAAATATTGTGTAGAAACAGTTTCCTTTCCAAATCCACTTGGCCCTTGTTAGACTGAACAGAAATAATTCCAACAGCATAGTTTTCTAAAACCAAAATACTGTCATTCAATTTTTAAATGCTCTTCAGCACATTTCCAAGTGGTTTAAACTATTTGTAAGATTAGTCCCATGGAAAGAAAATGAAGTCACATGAAATAGTTCAAACAGAAATATTGGCAGAAATTAGCAAAGAAAAAAAATCACAATTAATAAGAACATCTTCAATGCTTTCACAGCTGCACATCCCTCTCCCACTTATTAACAAATAAGCCATACAGGCTTTTCTTTACAGGTAGCCACTTTTCTCACTTGGACTTTCACATCACCACTGCACATCTGCTTAGAATGAACCCTATTCCTCACTCAATTTCCTTACATTTTTAATTAAAAAATCTATTTTTTTATTGAAGAATAATTGCTTTACAGAATTTTGTTGTTTTCTGTCAAACATCAACATGAATCAGTCATAGGTATACATATTTTTGAATTTCTATTAGAAAGCAATTCAAGTAAATTAATTCACCCTAATTTATGAATCACTATCCTCATAAACTGTTTGCTCTTTAAGGCAGTATTTCTCAAAGTCTCAATTCTTGTTACCCCAGAATGTGTTTCTTTGGAAAAGGATTATTTTAGGATGATTATTTTAAGAAAGAACAGACACGGGGAAAACTCTGAAAACCAGGTAGAAGTTACCCTTTTGTACGGGACATTTATGGGCTTCCCTGGTGGCTCAGATGGTAAAGAATGCACCTGCAATCAGGGAGACCTGGGTTTGACCCCTGGGTTGGGAAGATCCCCTAGAGAAGGGAATGGCTACCCACTCCAGTATTCTTGCCTGGAGAATCCCATGGGCAGAGGAGCCTGGTGGGCTACAACCCATGGAGTCACAAAAAGTCAGACATGACTAAGCAACTAAGCACAGCACACAGCAAGGGATATTTATAAGTGAAATCTCCACTTTTAAGGGTGACTCCCTCAGTATACCAGGAAGAGGAGGATGACCAAATTTCTAGAAACTTATCAATGAATGGAGAAGGCAGCAAAAAATCTAATCTGTATAATAATCATACCCGTTTTTACTGTGCTTTCCTGGTGACCTTCCATAATCTTCCTCTTCTCCCTTGATCCACCCCACCCTCTGTCTCCTCCAGCATTTTTTATCTTCAGCTGGAGAAGATATTTAAGATGCTGTCTTGAGCTTTTGGGGGGAGTAACTCAATTTCCCTCAGTATCTCTCATGTATACCAGAGGCATATATGTTATTAAACTTCCCTATTAATCTGTCTTTTATTACCTGGATGTCTCAGCCAAGAACCTAGAAGAGTAGAGAAAAATCATTTTTTTCCCTTATACCAAATATTCACATTTCTAAGTCCATTATTGAATCAGAAGTGCTGCATATTAAACAACTTCCCCTGTTGGTTGTTGCAGCAACAATATAGGGAATCATTATTAAATTAATGTGATAATTCAAAACACTGGACTCCAGAATTGCAAAAAGAGCAATAGGGAAAGATATTTCCTGAAGGAGAACTTTCCAAATCGTATCAAAAGTCATTGTCTTGGGTGTTGCCTTGAATGTGGTTGCGATTGGCAACATTACTAATAAACTACTACTGGATTAACTCCAATGAAAAGAATGAATGACTTTTGAAATCAGGGAAGAACAGAAAACCAAGAGATATACTTGTTCTAGCCATATAGCTTGTTGGTTTGCAATGCTGATTTTCACACTAAAGCCTAAATAAAACCACAGCTTTTTGCCACATGATGCTATGAGATACAATGAAACTAACTCATTTTATTTTATTTGACATGCAAGAAAAAAAGTGAATAAGAGGAACAAATGCAGTATAACTTCAATTATTAAAATAATAACTCAAATTATGATTTGACCAGGTAGCTGTTTTTTTCAAATATATCCTGTGCTTTCTTCAGTTCAGTTCACTCAGTTGTGTCTGACTCTTTGCAACCCCATGGACTATAGCACGCTAGGCTTCCCTGTACATCCCAGGAGCTTGCTCAAACTCATGTCTATTGAGTCAGTGATGCCATCTTCCAACCATCTCATCTTCTGTTGTCCTCTTCTCCTCCTGCCTTCAATCTTTCCCATCATTAGGGTCTTTTCCAACGAGTCAGTTCTTTGTATCAGGTGGCCAAAGTACTGGATCTTCAGCTTCTGAATTAGTCCTTCCAATGAATTTTCAGGAATGATTTCCTTTAAAATTGGATGGTTGATCTCCTGGCAGTCCAAGGGAGTCAAGAGTCTTCTCGAACATCACAATTCAAAAGCATCAATTCTTCGGCACTCTGCTTTCTCTACAGTCCAATTCTCACATCCATACATGACTACTGGAAAAAGCATAGCTTTGACTAGATGGACCTTTGTTGGCAAAGGAATGTCTCTGCTTTTTAAAATGCTGATTAGCTTTTCTTTTGTCATAGCTTTTCTTCCAAGGAGCAAGCGTCTTTTAATTTCATGGCTGCAGTCACCATCTGCAGTGATTTTGGGGCCCAAGAAAATAAAGTCTCTCACTGTTTCCGTTGTTTCCTCATCTATTTGCCATGAAGTGATGGGATTGGATGCCATGATCTTTTTGAATGTTGAGTTTTAAGCCAGCTTTTCTATCCTCCTCTTTGACTTTCATCAAGTGGCTCTTCAGTTCCTCTTCACTTTCTGCCATAAGGTGGTATCATCTGCATATCTTAGGTTATTGATATTTCTTCCAGCAATCTTGATTCCAGCTTGTGCTTCATCCAGCCTGGCATTTCACATGATGTACTCTGCATATAAGTTAAATAAGCAGGGTAACAACATACAGCCTTGACGTACTCCTTTCCCGATTTGGAACCAGTCTAAATGTTTCTAACTGTTGCTTCTTGACCTGCATACAGATTTCTCAGGAGGCATCAAAGAGAGAACAGATGGCTAGAATTTCTCTCAGATCCTCCTACAAATGACCAGGGAAGTCTCAGGTGGAGGCTACTATTCATGGGCTGAAAGGAGCAATAATAGAGGATTTCCCCTATTATGGTGAATTCTTAAGGTTGAACTCTGTATTCAGAAAGGAGAGCATCCAAAGGCATTTGTTGAAGCCATTATAAAGACTTTGCAAAGGCATACTGCACTAAACCCTGAAGCTCCTGATCGTAGAGATCTTTTAATTTCTACCTTAGTAACAAATTTTCTTTCTGATCACATACACACACAAAAATCAAAATAATTTGCTTCAGTGGACTAGTCAATCCCTATGCATTATGACAGAAGCAGTGATCCAGTCCTTTAAAGATAGCTTGCAAGAATGAAGGAGAGGGAAAAAATGAGTTAGAATCATAACTATTAATATGCAACTTGAACCTGTAAAGGTGCAAAAGCATAATTCTGAAAGCAACTTAAAATTCACTCAGACCCTTTCCTATTTACCTTCAGATGTATGCAGATACTGTAGAAAATCAGGACATTGGAAATATAGTTGTCCCGCACTTTTAAAAAAACTTTTTATTTCTCTAAAAAAAATTAAATAGTAATTACACTGGATCTCTAATAATAGGCAAAAAGATTCTGATACAACTGAAGAGACTTACCACATGCACATGCATGCCCCCCAAAACTTCAATACTTTCTCTGTGTCCTTGTGATGTAGATTTTCTACCCCTGTCTTCTCTAAGACCTAAGAGCCATTCTTTAAAATGCAAACTTAAGGAGAAATATTTTCAGAAAAAAGAGGAAGAAAACTATTTAGAACCTGGGCTAATGGAAAATCTTAAATGTCTTCTCAACAAACATTAATGAAAAGCTTTAATCATCTGAGCAGGTGAACTTAATTTACTTCAACGGCCAAAATAAAATTTGGATCTGTTCTTTTATAAACTAGTGAGTTTAGTATTATTTTACCTGACTCATAGATAACATTTGAGAACAAAATCTGTAAGATCTCTGTATCTATCTATATAGATATATAGATACAGAGTCTATCTAAAACTATCTATCTAAAACATCTAGTCAAAGCTATGGTTTTTCCAGTAGTCATGTTGGACTATAAAGAAAGCTGGGCACTGAAGAATTGATTTGAACTGTGGTGTTGGAAAAGACTCTTTAGAGTCCCTTGGACTGCAAGGAGTCAATCCTAAAAGCAACCCCAACTAGTCAATCCTAAAAGAAATCAGTCCTGAATATTCATTGGAAGGACTGATGCTGAAGCTGAAACTCAAATACTTTGGCCACCTGATGAGAAGAAATGACTCATTTGAGAAGACCCTGATACTGGGAAAGATTGAAGGCAGTAGGAAAAGGGGACGACAGAGGAGGAGATGATTGGATGGCATCAACAGCTCGATGGACATGAGTTCGAGCAGGCTCTGGGAGTTGGTGATGGACAGAGAAGCCTGGCGTGCTGCAGTCCATGGGGTCACAGGGATTTGGACACGACTGAGCGACTGAACTGAACTGAACTGATCTATCTATATGTTTGTATCTGCCTATGCTGTAGATGTGTGTTGTTTTTCTACCTCCATATGGTATTGGCAAAATTAAATTGTGATGAGGTCTATTTAACTGGATTAAAATTAAACCTATGAATTAAATATTCCTAAAATATAAATATATTATATTTATATAAATATAAAACTTAGAAATACAGAAACTAACCCGAATATTTTTGAAGTTCATGTGATCTGAGATTACCTTTGGTAAACAAAGATAGTTTGTTTGTTTAATTAAAATGGATGCTTTTAGAGTTATCAACATCAAATATAATACAGACATACTTTTTTTCTGCCTAGGTTTATTAGTTAAATAAATTCAGGATATCTCTATTATGAAACTTGTCAATAAGAAAAAACAATAACTTAGAATTATGGCTGACATCTAATTTCTCTTTTGTGAGTAGTCTAAAAATAATTATTTGGGATAGATAAATCTGAGATAAGAGTTTTTAGGTAAACTTTTCAATAATAATTATATTTTGTATATTGTGTACTTAAAATAGTTTTCCCAAATCTTTCATAACTTAAAACCTTTAAAGTTTTACTAACTTAAGTTAAATGATGGAAATTTATGTAGTAACTAGATGATTACAAATAAGATAAAATAATGAAACACTAATTACTGAACTTCGGTTTATATACTTTTGGCTTCTTATTATAGGGAAATGAAAGATACTTGGATTTGTTAGTAAACATGTCTTATGCCACATTGTAAGACTGTACAATACAAAATATTTTTGTACTGTATTGTACAAAAATAAGATTTTTAAAGTAAGACTTTAAAACAAGATTTTTAAAAGACATTTTTTAAAAAGATGTATGTGTCTAAAAACAATAAAATGTATCCATAAACTTGCCAATCTAAAATTACAGTGTAACAGACATTTTATAATTGTCTACTTCTTCAGTTCAGTTCAATTCAGTTCAGGCGCTCAGTCGTGTCCGACTCTGCGACCCCATGAATCGCAGCACCACAGGCCTTCCTGTCCATCACCAACTCCCGGAGTTTACTAACTAAAACTACTAGAAATAATAAGCAAAACAACTTTGTATGTAAGGAAAGTAGAAGTGTTTGGGGGTAAGAAAAGGTATCAGGTATAAAGATACATTATTGTTTAGGGTAAAGAGGTAATTGTTCCTAAAGTAAAAATGGTTATTTTAGAATAGGGAAGAGGAATCTAAAGAACAAAATGACATAGAAAGTTGGAAAGAAAGAAAGAAAAAGAGAATTTTACCTTGTGCAGTCAAGTTGCTAAAAATTATTACTATAGGGGTTTGAAAAGTAATCTTTAGTAGCTATAGTTTACTTTTCTGAAACTAAAACTTAATTTTCTTTCATCTTCTAAAAGGGCAAAGTTCTATTGGACTATTGATCTGCTCTTAGATGTTATGAAAGATTTTTTCTTCACCTTTTAAGTAATTTGCCTAGAAAGCAAAGATTTTATGTCTTATCAAAATAATTTCCTGTGCTTCATGTTGTCTTAATTAGATATTTCACTACTTTAAAAAACTGAATCTTATCCATATTAAAAGAGCTAAATTTTCCTCAGCTGTAGTTGCCTTTGAAATCTCCTGTCACTTTAGTTAAATAGATAACTAAGTGTTGTTTTATAATCTGTAACCCTTATTTAGTCATGTGTTCAAATCTTTTGATATATGTAACAAACTTCCAAACTTCCAAAACTGAAATTCTAAATGAAGTATTTTCAACTTCAAACTAACTTTGGGATTTTTCCAGAAAGCTCTTGGAACATTTCAAAACAGTTCTTTATTATCTTTATTAAAAAAAGAAAGAAGGAAAGAAATGCTAAGCTAACTAGGCTTATTTGATATGCTAAATTATATGGGAAACATTGTCAAATAAGAAGTAATACTAGGCCTTCTTTATGTTGTAGTTGTATAGTTACATATATGTTCTAGAATTGCATGAAATTTCTAGAAATGAGAGGCCCTTGTATAAATAATCACTTATAATTCTAGCTATCTTAAAATGTTCTATGTGCCATAGAAAGAACCAAATTTCCTCGTCAATTGCATTAATACAAACTCTCATCAGATCATTAATCATGACCATTTTTGAGTCTTTTGAAATTTGTAGTTATTGTTTGATGCTTTTGCAAATACACTTCATCTTCAAGGAGATGGAAAAGACTCTGGCGAGTACAGGTTTCCATTAACTTTAAGATTTTAAAACTAAACTGGTTAAGAGTTTCCAGAACAAATGGAAAAACTGGATTCAAGCAAAATAAGAAATAGTAACATGAGACTGAATGAACCGATGAGGATGACTATAATTTTTTATAACATTTGGGACAAAACTGATTGTTCTTTAATTTTTTTTTTCTAGATTTAAGAAGACATTTTTTATTTCTCTTAAGTTAACTATGACTTAGAGCAATTTGGTAAAGTGTAAATTTGTGAGCAAAATAAAGCAATTATTTTTTCTCCATTCCTAATCCCTCTAGAACTTAAAAACTCTGAATATTCTTATTTTTCATGGCAATATATTAATATTTATTTGCATAAGTTCAACAAGACTGTGTTCTTGTAATAGGACACAATCAGAAACCCTGGTTATATTATCAAGGCCTTCACTGGAATGTCATATTTGAGAACGATGTGCATAAAATCAGATATGGCAGACAGCTTTCAGGAACTAGGGTTGACTCTGAAGCCAGTAAAGCCTTTCGTAAACACAGCGTGGTACCTTCTGTACAGGACTCCAAGCAGTCTAACCAAGTAAGGGAGGTCACTTCCTGGCTGGTACAGGAATCTCAGGATATTTGAGGGCCTTCAAGAAGAAAATAATTCACCCAAAGCTGTGTATATTGTAGGCAGAATCTAATGTCGAGGCCTTGACGTGTTTTCTTGGCCTTTAGAAACTTTTCAAGGTTCAATAAGAGATTGCGTACGAAAAGTTCTAGCAAACCAGATTTAAAAGAGCCTATATGGTCAAATCATCATTCTTGCTTCACTTACAGAAATAAGCAGGCCAGGCTTATTGAAATTAGATTTGTTTTGCAAACAAATTAGTCTGTCTTTGGCTTTCTTTGATGTAATGAGGGTGATTTTAGAGAGAAAAAATGTCTCTGTAGTAACTATAATATACTCTTGTGGATATATCAGGTCCTATTTCTTTTCATTGTCTTTCAGGTTTTCTTTTCTATCTGTAAGTTCAGTTGGATATCAAATTCTTCTAATTTCTCAAATATCTGTCTAATAAATTCCAAACATTTCTGATTTTCCCCCAATTTTCTCCCAAAATTTCTTCTGACTTGGAATTTCTAAGGGGAAAAAAAAAATTGCTTTTTTCCCTTTAGCGCTGCAAATTGACTATAAACATCTTGACATAAACCCCAGAGAAACTGCAATAATAGCCATGTTTAGACAACCTTTGTGCTACTGCTGTGTGGGCCACTCAGAAAGTTTACATGAACTTACCCAATGACATCATCAGAGACATTCAAACTGCAAAAGGTACTTTCATCCCTACATCTGAAAATCTCTTCTTTCTTCTGGCTGCCCTCTGGACCCAGACTGGGTTTATCTTCTGCCCCAAACGTAACCTTTGGTTTTCTTTAGTTCCCATAGAAATGCCTCTTATTAAATACACGATTGCTTGCTCCTACAATAAAGGCCTAACTTTGAGACCCATCTTCATCATTGTCTCCTGAAATGAGACATGACTGTTTAACTGAATTGACCTATTCTGAGACAGGTTCAATTAGATACAGAGCAATCTAACAACTTAACTTCCAGATTATTAAGTACACAAAATGTGGTATTAAATATTCAGGTGCAATACTGGATAAACAGGTAAGAATTTAGAATTCAGTAGAAAGGTCAGAGTTAAAGTATAAACATAGTAATCACATGAATATAAATGGAATTGACAGTCATGTAACTAGAGATGACTTAGGAAGTAAGAAAACCTAGAAAAGAAAGAAGGGCCAAGGAAGAAGGTAGGGAGTAATCCTTATCAGTTCCACACATAATTCACCTCTTCTGCATTTCCAGTTAATCCTTTAAGATTCAACTTAAATAGGAGCTTTTCTATCAAGGCTTCCTCACTGTCTGCTCCCATGGCACCATATACATGCCATTGTAACAGCACAAAATGGCACAGTGAGTTTTCTTAACATGCCATCAACTTGAAGTTTCTTGTGGGTGGGACCGTACTAATTATCACTACATCCTCAGTACCTTCTATGGTCACTGAAATATAAAAAACGGTCATTACCTTTGTTGACTGAAAGGAAGGAATGAATACGTATTACTCCATCAGTTAGAAAAATGCAGTACTATTAAAAGATTCACTAGTCTAAGGAGGAATTGATTACCATTTTTCTTCCAGCTCTTTCTAGGGCAAGCAAATGGTCTTTCATACTATGAACCTGGAAATTAGTAACATTCAAGAGAGGTACATATAATTAAAAAAATAATAATAATAGAGCAAAAATCCCCAGAGGAAGAATTAAAAATAAATCAGCTACAAAGAAATTCTATCAGAAATTCAAAACAAATCTGGTTAAAATTTTTGGCAAGAATCCTAAGCACACTGAGTGGTTGATATTGTAGACAATGAGAGCAAAAATCTGCAAGAGCACTTCTTGAAACACTTTAAAAAGTTGAAAATAATCTGATCTATCTTTTCTCTTTTTTCATGTCTAGCTCTTATTTCTATGATGTCAAAATAGTCTGCTTTATGTTGAACTACTGTGAAAACAAAACAAAAGAAATTTATAGAATTATCCATTATTTAGAGAGACTATAACTATTATAAAATATTCAAAGTTTTCCTAAAATGAATATATTTTATCCTAGGGCTACTTAAAATCTAAAACAGATTGTCAAGTATTGATTTATATAATAGTTAAAAACTGCTATTAACACTGTATAATATCTATGAAAAACTTACTTTTTAAAAAAATGGACAAGAATCCCTGAATTTATAGCAAATGTACTAAAAATAGTCAGCATTTATATAATATTCTTTGAGGAATCTCTCTTTGTCCCATTAGCACATTTATTCCAATTCGTTTCTAATTCTATCATCATCCTGAGAAGTTTTGGAGTAAGTTATGTTAGATTGTTTTTCTTTTTATTTGTTTTGAAATTAAGAAAAATGACAAAAACATGACTGCATGTCACCTATCTTTGAACACCTCAATTTCCCTTTTGCCTTCACCCCAATCAACTCCCCTGTTCACTTTCTTCTTCTTTCTATATTTCTATACTTTAGGCAAAAGAGAAAGAAAGAAAGAAAGTGAAGTCGGTCAGTCATGTCTGAGTCTTTGTGGCCCTATGGACTGTAGCCTACCACACTCCTCTGTCCATGAGATTTTTCAGGCAAGAGTTCTGGAGTGGGTTGCCATTTCCTTCTCCAGAGCATCTTCTGGACCCAGGGATCGAACCCGGCTCTCCCACATTGTAGGCAGATGCTTTACTGTCTGAGTCACCAGGGCCAGAATCCAGGCAAAAGAGAGGAGAGATTTAAATGAGAAAACAGAAAAAAAATAAATAAAGAAGAGTAGAAGTAAAGGCTCCTGAAACAGATTGAAGGAAAATGGGAGAATCATCTTCCTTTCCCATCTAAAGAAGGGTTCAAATGCATTGTTTGAAGCCTTGGGGAAGTTATTAAGAATATAAAGATAAGTAAGGAAATGTATTTAGGTTATGACATGATTAAGTTTTAAGAGACAGACAGTGGTAACTTGGACCACAGGATTCCCTCACAGGGTGAGTGATTCAAACTTATTTATCCCTTCCAAAGATAGTATATCTTCAGTTTTTTGTAGATGTCCTTTAAAAGACAGTTCCGTATTCAAAGGGAGAAACTACTGAAGTAAACAAAGTTAAATAGGTTTACTTATTTATTATGTAATATATGTTAATTCTAAAAATATCTAAGACATTTTGAGTATTTCCTAGGCATCTGGAACTGTGTTAAATACTTTACAGGGAATGTATTATTTAATCTTCATAACAACCCAGAGGTAGATAGTCAGTTCAGTTGCTCAGTCGTGTCCAACTCTTTGCGACCCCATGAATCACAGCACACCAGGCCTCCCTGTCTATCACCAGCTCCCAGAGTCTACCCAAACCCATGCCCATCGAGTCAGTGATGCCATCCAGCCATCTCATCCTTGGTCGTCCCCTTCTCCTCCTGCCCCCAATCCCTCCCAGCATCAGGGTAGATACTATAGTCCTCTCTATTTTGTAGTTGAGGAAACCAAGGGTCAGTTCAGTTCAGTTGCTCAGTCACGTCCGACTCTTTGTGACTCCATGGACTGCAGCACACGAGGCTTCCCTGTCCATCACCAACTCTGGGTGCCTACTTAAATTCACATCCATCATGTCGGTGATGCCATCCAACCATCTCATCCTCTGCCATCCCCTTCTCCTCCTGCCCTCAATCTTTCCCAGCATCAGGGTCTTTTCAAATGAGTCAACTCTTTGCATGAGGTGGCCAAAGTATTGGAGTTTCAGCTTCAACATCAGTCCTTCCAGTGAGTATTCAGGGCTGATTTCTTTTAGGATTGACTGGTTGGATATCCTTGCAGTCCAAGGGACTCTCAAGTGTCTTTTCCAACACCACAGTTTAAAAGCATTAATTCTTCGGCACTCAGCTTTCTTTATAGTTCAACTCTCACATCCATACATGACTACTGGAAAAACCACAGCTTTGACTAGATGGACATTTGTTGGCAAAAAAATGTCTCTGCTTTTTAATATGCTGTCTAGGTTGGTCGTAGCTTTTCTTCCAAGGAGTAAGCATCTTTTAATTTCATGGCTGCAGTCACCATCTGGACTGGTTTTGGAGCCCCCCCAAAATAAAGTCTGTCTCTGTTTCCATTGTTTCCCCCATCTATTTGCCGTGAAGTGATGGGACTGGATGCCATTATCTTCATTTTCTGATTGAGTTTTAAGACAACTTTGTTACTCTCCTCTTTCACTTTCATCAAGGGGCTCTTTAGTTCTTCTTTGCTTTCTGCCATAAAGGTTGTGTCATCTGCGTATTTGAGGTTATTGATATTTCTCCCAGAAATCTTGATTCCAGCTTGTGCTTCATTCATCCAGCCCGGCATTTCGCATCAAGTACTCTGCATATAAGTTAAATAAGCAGGATGGCAATATGTATCCTTGATGTACTCCTTTCCCAATTTGGAACCAGTCTGTTGTTCTATGTCTGGTTCTAACTGTTGCTTCTTGACCTGCATACAGATTTCTCAGGAGGCAGATCAGGTGGTCTGGTATTCCCGTCTCTTTAAGAATTTTCCACAGTTTGTTGTGATCCACACAGTCAAAGGCTTTGGTGTAGTCAATAAAGCAAAAGTAGATGTTTTTCTGGAAATATCTTGCTTAATTACTGTTTTGATAGGTTGAATAACTTCCCAAGTTTTTAGTAGGGTTGAGTTTCAAACTAAGACCATTTAGATCCAAAGTCAAGCTGTACATTTAGCAAGTGTGATATATAGTCTGTTGTGGGATTTGATCAGAGCATTTAATAGGCTAATGTGATTGTGGATCTCCAAAAGGGAGATGTTCCAAACAGCATTTCCCACTTATTTGATTATAACCCACCTCTTTTTTTTTTTTTTCTTCTTTACAGAATTTGGAGCCACCTTCAGAACACTATTCAATGCTATTATGCATTCCATACTAAATACATTAGTATTTAGTTATGTTTTAATTGGCCAGCTCTCCAAGTACCAAAGAAAGCAGAAGAAAGCTTTTCAGTTAATTGTGACCATGTTAAAATCCATAAATGGGAGTTCTACTGAAAATTGTTTTTCTCTTTCCCTCATTTCCTACAATTTATTGAAAAGTGACACATATGGGTATTCATATACTTCTCACATGAAGTTTAGCCCAAGAATATAGAGTGAGTTTTTACATTTGTCATCCCTTTAAACCTAATCTTATAAATATCCATGAATGGAAAACTGGCTAGATAGGAACTTACAAGAGTTCCTTTCCTTCTCATCATACTATCCATCTGCCTCCTAAAATAGATCTATACATAGGCCTAATTGGTAATGCACATCCAGATGCATAGTTAGTTGCCCAATCGCCCAGGCAACTGGATTGCAATGGGTATAGATGTATTTTTCTTAGGAGCTCTTCTGGCAAATAGCATCAGTGATTTAGCCCATGGAAAATGAGCCCTGTTTTGCTTGATGTTTTAGGTTAGGGAGTGGCTGGCAGCATTCTGTGAAAAAGTGACACTTTCAACACTGTAAGTGATTTGCTGACTTTATTTAACAATATCTAAGCCATTTTAACCAACAGTATCATATAGCTTGGCACATTATACCACTACAGATCTTCCGGAAAGGATGAAATGGCCAAATATTTACATGTATTCCGTTTTCTTTACATATTTGTATTTCTACCATTTTGAAAATTAGAATATAAACATTCTGTTTAAAAATCTGTTCTCCCCCACATACTACATATTCAAAGAGCAAACACAATTTTTTCCCTTTGGTGTGTGTGTGTGTGTGTGTGTGTATATATATATATATATATAGGTGTGTTTGGGTTCCCATATTTTAGACATCAATGACCATCAACCCTTTGTTTTATGATGTGAAGCAACATTATAAAATCTGCTATTCCTGTAATTACTTTGCCCTTTGCCATCTCTTTTTAAAAAGGGGAAATAAAAGGTTGTGTTCAAGTTTTCCCCCTGTTTTATTTGCACCCTATTAACAACTGTTACTGGAGCTTTAATTATGCCCCGGTGATTGCAGAGTTGTGGCTGACTTGTGTCATTTTCTTCCCAGGGGATGCTTTATAATTACCAGCATCCATCGTGGCTGCCTGTAAGCTGATGCTTTTTTATTACCAGTTCAATAATCACTGCATCCTTGTGAACATCTGCTCTGCAAGCCATGCATCGGGGGTCCCAGCGCCTGTCACTTGATGTTCCCTCACCACAGTGACCCTGGTGCCCTCGCCTTCGGTTTATATCTAATTTGTTTACCAGAGGCTCTGTCCAGAAAGTCTCCCAGGAATGCAATTAATACACTAGATTTGCAAACAAAAGAAAATTTTGCCCTTTTCCTCCTTACTTTTTTTTCCAGATTATTGTTTTACTCTTAGATTCCACAATTTTTATTCTTAGGAGGATGAATCTGTTTAAGACTTACGGGGAGAATGAAAGATGAGTTTATTTGGGTGCTATCCTTCTGCTTGTATTGAAACGTAGGTAGATGTTTTCTGGTATGTTTTCTCTTGACTATATATGATGTTGACAAGCAAGTAAAAGGAGGGTATTGTACATAGAATACTCTGTTTGTGTGAAGGAAAGGACAATTCATTTGTCCCTGGTCTGCTTTTATTTTCTCCCAGACCTCATGTCTCATTTTCTTCCTTCTCCTAAATAAACCCTCTGCTTTTTGTTTTATGGAATAATTCCTCCCTCTGCAATCACTTTTGTGTTTCAGTCTTTCACTCTACTTCATCTGTCTTTCCCTTCTTGCTTACCATTTTACAAAAACAGTACAAGTAAAAGATAAAAATGGGTAAAAACAGCACATGTTGGGCACAGCTTCTGGTCCTCCTGACGGTGCTTCTCTCTTCTGACTCACTATTTATTGCTAATAAAGTTAATATGGGCACTTCTTACTAATCCTGGCTAGTTCTTATTTCTTTAAATAAAAAAAAACACTAGAGTTTTAAAGTTTCAGTTATTTTCATAAGCATTTCAGAAGCTGTGCTGATTTTTGGGAGCAGATGAGAGAAAGCTGAACTTTTTCAGTTGTGCTGATCAAATCCATGCAATCTTTGACATGCATATGTGCTCTTACCCTCTCATGTTCTTAAGTAACTGCCATCACAAACCTGATGAGGACATTTCATGAATATCCATTGCAAATGCTTTTATTTATTGAACCACCTGAACCACTGAAAGATGAACTCCCTAGGTCGGCAGGTACCCAATATGACACTGGAGAAGAGTGGAGAAATAGCTCCAGAAAGAGTGAAGAGGCCAAGCCAAAGAAAAAACAACACCCAGTGTGGATGTCATTGGTGAGGGAAGGTCCGATGCGGTAAAGAACAATATTGGATAGGAACCTGGAATGTTAGGTTCATGAATCAAGGTAAATTGGAAGTGGTCTAACAGGAGATGGCAAGAGTGAACATCAACATTGTAAGAATCAATGAACTACAATGGACTGGAATGGGCAGATTTAATTCAGATGACCATTATAATTACTACTGTGGGCAAGAATCCCTTAGAAGAAATGAAGTAGCCCTCATTATCAACAGAAGAGTCTGAAATGCAGTACTTGGCAGCAATCTCAAAAAAAAAAAAAAAACCAAAAAACAATAACAGAATAATCTCTGTTTGTTTCAAAGGCAAACCATTCAGTATCACAGTAATCCAAGTCTATGTCCCAACCATTAATGCCAAAGTAGCTGAAGTTGAATGCTTCTATGAAGACTTATAAGACCTTCTAGACTAACACCCCAAAAATATGTCCTTATCATTATAGGAGACTGGAATGCAAAAGTAGGAAGTCAGGAGATACCTGGAGTAACAGGCAAACTTGGCCTTGGATTACAAAATGAAGCAGGGCAAAGGCTAACAGAGCTTTGACAAGAGAACACACTGGTCATAACAAACACCCTCTTCCAACACAAGAGAAGACTCTACACATGGACACCTCCAGGTGGTCAATACCATTCAAATTGATTATATTCTTTGCTGCCAAGATGGAGAAGCTCTATACAGTCAGCTAAAACAGGACAAGGAGCTGACTGCAGCTCAGATCATGACTCCTTATTCCAAAATTCAGACTTAAATTGAAGAAAGTAGGGAAAAACCATTAGACCATTCAGGTATGACATAAATCAAATCCCTTACGACTGTACAGTGGAAGTAAAAAATAGATTCAAGGATCCTATATAGACAGAGTGCCTGAAGAACTATGGATAGAGGTTCATAACATTGTACAGGAGGCAGTGATCAAAACTATCAACAAGTTTAAAAAATGCAAAAAGGAAAAAAAGTTATCTGCGGAGGCCTTACCAATAGGTGAGAAAAGAAGAGATGTTAAAGCAAAGGAGAAAAGGATAGATATACCCATCTAAATGCAGAGTTCCAAAGAATAGCGACGAGAGGTAAGAAATACTTCCTCAGTGATCAATGCAAAGAAATAGAGGAAAACAATAGAATGGGAAAGACAAAATTAAAGATCAAATTGCCAACATCTGGTGGATCATAGAAAAAGCAAGAGAATTCCTGAAAAACATCTACTTCTGTTTTACTGACTATGCCAAAGCCTTTGACTGTGTGGATCACAACAAACTGTGGACCATTCTTAAAGAAATGGTAATAATAGACCACCATACCCGCCACCTGAGAAACCTGTATGCAAGTCAAGAAGCAACAGTTAGAACCAGACATGGAACAACAGACTGGTTCCAAATTGGGAAAGGAGTACATCAAGGATGTATACTGTTACCCTGCTTATTTAACTTATATGCAGAGTACATTATGTAAAATGCCAGGCTGGATGAAGCAAAAGCTGGAATCAAGATTGCCAGGAGAAATATCAATAATCTCAGTTATGCAGATGATACCACCCTTATGGCAGAAAGTGAAGAGGAACTGAAGAGCCTCTTGATAAAAGTGAAAGAGGAGAGTGAAAAGCTTGCTTAAACTCAACCTTCAAAAAATGAATATCCTGGTATCTGGTCCCATCACTTCATGTCAAATAGATGGGGAAACAGTGGAAACAGTGAGAGACTTTATTTTATGGGGCTCCAAAATCACTGCAGATGATGACTGCAGCCATGAAATTAAAAGATGCTTGCTCCTTGGAAGAAACTCCACGACCAACCTAGACAGCATATTAAAGCAGAGACATTACTTTGCCCACAAAGTTCTGTGTAGTCAAAGCAATGGGTTTTCCAGTAGTCATGTATGGATATGAGAGTTGGACCATAAAGAAAGCTGAGTGCTGAAGAATTGATGCTTTTGAATTGTGGTGTTGTAGAAGACTCCTGAGTGTCCCTTGGAATGCCAGGAGATCCAACCAGTCAATCCTAAAGGAAATCAGTCCTGAAGATTCATTGGAAGGACTCATGCTGAAACTGAAACTCCAATACTTTGACCGCCTGAGGCAAAGAACTGACTTATTTGAAAAAACCCTGATTCTTGGAAAGATTGAAGGCAGGAGGAGAAGGGGATGCCAGAGGATGAGATGACTGAATGGCACCACCAACTCAATGGACATGAATTTGAGCAAGCTCCTGGAGTTGGTGATGGACAGGGAAGCTTGTTTGCTGCATCCATGGGATCATAAAGAGTCGGACATGACTGAGTGAACTGAACTGAATTGAACCATAGTAATTCCTAAAATCTCAACACTCAGTAGAGATCACATAGGTCAAACTTGCAGCAAAGTCAAGAACAAGGGAGGTTATCGATTTTGTCTCCCCTATGGGCCTAAGGAAGCATTGAGGAGGGGCCTCTACCTTATTCTTCTCTGTACTCACAGAAACAAGTGTTGTACTTAGTATGTGGTGACTAAATGATTCTTGAGTGATTGAATTATACTACTTGTGGATGACATTCCAATTCAAATCCATTAACATATTATGTCATTTAACCTCAACCTTAAATGAAAACTACACACACACACACATGCTAGAAAAACAATACTCGAAATCTTGAGACTGCTTGTCAAGACTGTGATTCAAATCCATGCTTTAAAGTGAAAGTGAAAGTGTTAGTCACTCAGTTGTGTCTGACTCCTTGTGACCCTATGGGTTGTAGCCCTCCAGGAGAATCATCTGTATAGAGTAGCCTGATGGGCTACAGTCCATGGGGTCACAAAGAATCAGATACAACTGAACGACTAAGCACCCCTTCCAGGGACACAGGTCCCAGGCTTCTCTATCCATGGAATTCTCTTTGCAAGAATACTGGAGTGGGTTGCCATTTCCTATTCCAGGCGATCTTCCCAAATCAGGGATCAAACCCAGGTCTCTTGCATTGCAGGCAAATTCTTTGCCATCTGAGCCACCAGGGAAGCCCAAACACAGAGTTCAGTTGAACCTCTGCAGAGAAACAAGAACTTAAAATGCACCTTCAGGCGGCAGGAAGCCAAAAGAAAGTTCACTGCTTGGGAACAAGTAAGACCCTCTCTTCTTACCTCCCATATTATCAAATTCCACTTAAGATAAGGATGTGAAGACTACTGCAACTGAATGTAGACAAGGTCTACATCTCACAGGGAGTAAGATTCTTGAGGTAGATCTGGTCCAACTATGATTTGGTGACCAAATCTGAGAAATAGAAACATCTAATGGCACTGTGGGGTATCAGAACTGAGTTATCAGTTCAAGACCTAGATTTGAACTGAACTTAGGAGACCACCATGAGGCAAGCATATCAGAGAAGAGTTTAGGGGAAGAAAGAGGAAAGAAGGGAGGAAGTGAAAGAGGAAACAAGTGAAGAAGGAAGGCCATGTCAGTAAAATCTGTTGGGGAGATTAATTTAATACAGATGAAATGAAGATAATACCACCACAATGTGGAAGTTAGTGCCAAAGAATAATAAACAAACAGAAAACTCACCACTGCTTAAAAAAAAAAAAATTATGAAACAGATTGCACAAGGTCAGGTAGATATGAAAAAAGAACCAATTAAATCAAGAAAATGAAAATAGATATAAAATAATTAAAATTTAATACATCACAAATTAAACTCTAAGCTGAACATAGGTGAAGAAAGAATAAGTAAATAAAAAGAAAGTACTAAGAAACTGTTTCAGAATGTAGCATCAAAATATAAACAGAATAAATCACATGAAAAAATAGTTAAGCAAGAGAGAATTAATTCAAAGGTTTCAACATACATTTAATATAAATTCCAGTATAAGACACTGGTTGAATGGCATAAAAATGAAATTTTAAAAAAGATAATACTTAAGCATATTCCAGGATTGAAGATAGACATATGTAGTACAACTAAAAATGTAAAGCATAGAGTTGGAAAAAATGAATTATCTAAAAGATAGTATTTATTAAAAATGCAACATTATTTTTAAGAGTTTCAAAATATTCCAAAATTAGAAATAATCATGGACATTAAATATGAGATCACTTTGACAACACTTCTATATTTTTTGTCTTTATAAATTGTTTTCAAATATGGCTAAAAATACACAGAAAACAATTAACCCCTTCATTACTCAGAATAACTTGTTGATAGATGAATACTCAAATATATTAAAATGGAAATTGAAATTTACTACTTTGAGCACTGGAAACAGCCAGATACTTCTGAGTCTTGAAAGCAAAATAATTAGCACATCCTATATATAAAAATGTTAGTGCCTTACTGATTGGGATGACTCAAAATTGTGTATCTAATTACAGCATAGAATTGTCTATAAGGTCTTGAATCAGGCTACAATTCAGTATATATATATATATGGAGAAGCAAATGGCAACCCACTCCAGTGTTCTTGCCTGGAGAATCCATGGACAGAGGAGCTTTGGCGGGCTGCTGTCCATGGGGTCGCACAAGAGTCGCACACGACTGAAGTGATTTAGCATGCATGTATATATATATATATATTGAGGGCTTCTCAAGTGGATCAGATGGTAAAGAATCTGCCTACAATGCAGAAGACCCAGGTTTGATCCCTGGGCTGGAAAGATCCCCTGGTGAAGGAAATGGCAACCTACTCCCGTATTCTTGTCTGAAGAATTCCATGGACAGATAAGCCTGGTGGGCTATACAGTCCATGGGGTCGCAAAAAGTCGGACATGACTAAGCTACTTTCACTCACTCATTCACTCTATCGCTTAATATATTTTATGTATGTTCAATTTTATTTGTTATTTTTTCTTATTTTTTAATTTGTTTGTTATCTTTACTTTTGCTACCTTTTGAAAAGAACTTGGAAATTTAAAAGTAGAAACACATTTTAGATATTTATCCAATTTCAAATGTGTTTAGCATAAAATTTGTTCATGTTGCAAACTTTAAGTCCCAGAAACTCTTTAATCACATTGCCATTTATGGCAATAAAGTATACAAAAAAGCAATTTTTTACAGCCTCAGATTACAGTAAGATAGGAAACTGGTCACTGTACTGATACATAATAATGGTGTTTCATTTTCTAAAGCTCCTAAGAAGTTTCCAGTGTGTATAAAACTATTCCTCACAACATCTTAATAGAGGGGACTCTAGCTACAAGGGATTGAGATTTGTAACTATTTTGAAAACCTGGGGTCATCAAACTCAGCTAATACAAATATAAAATACAAGTCAACATGTTTGAATTAAAGGTATCATAAATTATAGAAAGTGATTTGTTCTTCAGTAATCAGCATTTTATTTCAGTTCATTTGAGAGTGTAGGGGTTTTATCTTATGCTACTGTTACCTATTTATGAAGGTAGAACAAAAGCATCAGGTTGAAGGAAGAGAAAGAGGGGCAGAGAGACAGGACAAGCTAGAAGGATCTATTCTGGCGTCTGTATTTGAATGTGTTGTTAAGACAGATGATCAGAATGTTTTGTCCTTTATAGTTAGGATATCAAAGCCTCTACAGCAGCTGACATCACCAGAAGTGGTTTCCAACATACTCTCATGCAGTTCTGACGGTTCCTCCCATTGGAGGAATTGCTACCAGTTCTTATGTGATGTGATGTGATGTGATGTTTTATGGCATGGCATGGCATGTTATGTTATGTTGTAAATCGCTTCAGTTGTGTGCGACTCTTTGCGACACCATAGACTGTAGCCGGCCAGGCTCCTCTGTCCATGGGGTTCGCCGGGGAAGAATACTGAAATAGGCTGCCATTTCCTCCTCCAGGGGGTCTTCCCAACCCAGGAATCAAATCCGTGTCTCTTATGTCTCCCGCATTGGCAGATAGGCTCTTCACCACTAGTGCCACCTGGGAAGCCCAATTCTTACCTGCTCCTGATTCCTAAGGTATTTTTCTGCTTCCTTCCTTTGATGTTCCATTTGTTGTTCTGCCCCTTCTTTCCAGGACTGCTTGATCTCCACTGTAGTCCTCAGGGACCTTGTGTCAGATTAACTCTGCTCCAATCCCACTCCTTAGGAGTTTGACACCTGGTTTGTCAAGCCCAGTGCTGAGAGAGGACTCAATATCCTCACGTGAAAAGAAGGCCATAGCAAAATGGGATCAGAAAACACTTCAAATCTGGGGTACTAAGGAAGTTCTTCACAAGGAAGGATCCTGTTATTAAACTGCACCTGAGGGTACTGCTGGAAGCTGCTGGACACTGGGTACTACTGATCACACTGGCATGCAGGAACCGGGTGCCACAGGAGCCTTCCTTGGGGAAGTTACCCTGAGATGCAGGCAGGACTGGCTACATTCTTCTGCGGGGCCGAGTTCAAAATGAATGTGGAGCACCTTGTTCCAAAAGTATTAAGTATTTCAAGATGGCAACAGCAGAGCACAAATGATGTGCAGAGCCTTGGGTTTCTGCACAGATTGCATATTAATGAAAATGGCTCTCAGTGTAGAAAACATTTTGTTTTTTTGGGCAGGCTACAGAAAGCCTCTATGCTACAGAAGTCTGCCCAAAGAAGCTTAAAAGTACCTGAAAGAAAAAAACTTTCTTCCTGTAGTGTCTTGCCAGTGCCTTCTATGAACCTAGCTTAGCATGGTACGGCAAGAAAAAGGAAAATATTTGAAGGGCTCATCCCTGTTGTTGCAAATCAATCAATGGCGGGTGGATCTGGAGCTAGAGGCAACAAATTGATCACTACGACAAGTGGCAAAGGTCCATAGTACTGGAATAGGGTACTATTGACCCAAGTGGAACCCAAATCTACAAATTTGACCTCATTAACATTTATTTCTCTATTTACTTTTTGCTGAGAGGTAAAAAAACCACATTTAAAAACATTGTTTGGTCATTCTGATTTCCACACAGGCATAGTCAGCATACCACTGAAGCTCAAATATATAATTCTCTTGACCAAAACAAATATAGCTGCAGGCTCAATTGTCTAATCCTTCAATTAGTCTAGAAGGGTACACGGACTATGTAGCTCTGTCAATCTAATCTAAATACCCAGCCATTTATTCTATCAGACTGTATTTCTAACTGTTTCCCTTTTCTTTTCTCCCCTCAAAACAGAAAAAAGTTGAGTAATTCATTCTGTTTGTTAGTTGACCCCAAACATTTCACTAACACAGAGGATTAACATGCATTTGCCAGACAAACCCATTAGATCTTTTCCTGCCCTGGGCATATTCTCGGCTTCTGGCTCTATTACCTGTTTGGCAAGTGATTGAAACTGATTGACAGATGTGCCACTGAATACCCCAGTGCATTAAACCCAGAATGTCTGTTTTACTAATGCAACTTAGACTAAAAGGGGAGATTCACAACAGTTTGACTGCAGCATAGGAACTTCCTGCATCACCACACTTGGAAAGTAAAGGCTGCAGAAGAAAAACTAGCCTAAAGGCTGAAGTGCTCTGCTCAGGCCTCAGCTTGGCATATGCTACCACGCCACAGGGAGGGTGCTATCACCAAAGCAGTTTCTGCCCAGGAAACCTTCCTCATGCTGCCCTATTCACAATGGTGACAAGGGCCTAGGAATGGTGGGGTGGTGAATCAACTTCAGAATCACCTTTCTCTTCATTTTTATCCCTGGCACAACAGGAGAGCCCTAGACCTGTCCCCTCTTCTTTCATACTTCACAGTCAACCCTAAGCTCCATCAAGGTGGAGAAGTTCTGGCTATTTTGCTTGCTTGTTATGCTTCTAGCTGCTAGAACAGCACCACTGAGCACTGTTTAGTGGTGCCATAAATACCACTGGATCTAGAATGGAACCTCTGTGAGGACAGGAATTTTAATCTGTTTTGTTTACGGCTTCATTGCCAGCACCACAGAAGAGCTGGTACTTTGGTAAACTCCTTTTCTCTCCCCCACTCTCTTAAGGATGTGCTTGCACTTGGTGACAACAATATGGACTTGCCTGTGCAATCCCTCCCCTTCTACTACCCCTGGGATCTGCACTGGTGACCCTACCTCCTGTGCCCCTCAAAATCTATATGGTGAGACTCATGAGTTCATCTCCAAATTCAGTTTACCTCAGGAGTAGCCAATTAGTGTCCTCTCCTGAGATATTTCAATCTGTTATTGGGAGGTAGGTTTAATTGATTCTGATGGTAGAAGCCATGAAGATATAAAATTTAAGAGCTAGCTGTAGCCATGTTGCTTAACAAGAAAGGAATAGTTTCCTCTAAATTAAGGGAAAATAAAATTTATACAAGACATGTAGGATAAAAAGATAGAAGAAAAGGGTCCTGGTAGCATCAAAGAATCTGGTTTTCCACTGTGCCTACCTGGAACCAGCTGTATCTCTGACTTTCCCATAGTTTGGTTCTCCAACCCTTCCTGAGTTTTCATTACTCAGTAGATTCCTTTTTCCCAAGATAGCTTAGGCTTAACTAAAAGAGTCTAACATTCTTGACCTCCATGATCTATTTTCCACACAGCAGCCCGGGAGACATGTTTAAAACATCTCTGTTTTATTAGAATTCTCTTGTGGTTTCCCACTGCATTTAGAATAGAATCCAAACTTCTAAGATGATTTACAAAGCCTCTGCATTCATCTTTAACCCCAACCTCCCCTTTGCTCCTAGCCCTTTTAAAGCTCTTTAAATAGTCTAAGTCTCATCCTATTCAGAACTTTGGCACAAGTCAGTCTCTCTGCTGGGAATGTCCCCTCTCTCCATCTTCACTTTCCTAAGTCTTTACTGCCATTCAAAGTTCAGTTAAAGTATCACTTCCTCAGAATGGCTCTTTATGACCACCTAATATAAATAGCCACTAAATCACTCTTTATCTCGGTCCATTTTTTCTTTCTCAATAGCAGAAAATTATCACCACATGGCATGTTTTCTCTTTTGTCTTTTAAATTTGTTGTCTGCCCCTTCCCAGCCCAAGTCTGCAGAAGAACAGAGGCTTCATGTGTCTTATTTAACTATATATCCCCAATTACCTAGAATTGTGCCGAACACATTGTTGTTATTCAGTCATTAAGTTGAATCCAACTCTTTGTGACCCCATGAACTGCAGCATGCCAGGCTTCCCTGTCCTTCACCATCTACCAGAGTTGGCTCAAACTCCTCTCCAACGAGTTGGTGATGCTATCCAATCATCTCATCCTCTGTCACTCCCTTCTCCTCCTGTCCTCAACCTTTCCCAGCCTCAGAGTCTTTTCCAATGAGTCAGCTCTTCACATCAGGTGGCCTAAGTATTGGAGCTTCAGCTTTAGCATCAATCCTTCCAATGAATATTCAGGGTTAATTTTCTATAGGATTGACTGGTTGTTCTCCTTACTGTTCAAAGGACTCTCAAGAGTCTTCTCCAGCACTACAATTCAAAAGCACCAATCCTTTGGTGTTTAGCCTTTATGGCCCAGCTCACAGCTGTACATGACTACTGAAAAAAAAAAAAAAAAACACCTTTGACTATACAGACCTTTGTTGGCAAAGTGATGGCTCTGCTTTTTAATACACTGACTAGATTTGTCATAGCTTTCCTTCCAAGGAGAAAGTTTTTAATTTCATGGCTGTAGTTACCATCCTCAATGACTTTGAAGCCCCCCAAAATAAAATCTGTCACTGTTTCACTTTTCCCCCTTTGATTTGCTATGAAATGATAGGACTGGATGCCATGATCTTAGTTTTTTGAA
This sequence comes from Cervus elaphus, assembly GCF_910594005.1. NCBI lineage: Eukaryota > Metazoa > Chordata > Mammalia > Artiodactyla > Cervidae > Cervus > Cervus elaphus. The sequence continues at coordinate 69,255,802 of NC_057826.1, forward strand.
TGTTGAGTTTTAAGCCAGGTCTTTCTCTCTCCTCTTTCACCTTCATCAAGAGGCTCTTTAGTTCTTCTTCAGTTTCTGCCATTAGAGTGGTATCGTCTGCATATCTAAGGCTGTTTCTTTTTCTCCCGGCAAACTTGATTCCAGCTTGTGCTTCATCTAGCCCAGCATTTCACATGACTACTTTGCATATAAGTTAAATAAGCAGGGTGACAATATACATCCTTGATGTACTCCTTTCCCAACTTGGAACCAGTCTGTTGTTCCATGTCTGGTTGTAGCTGTTGCTTCTTGTCCTGCATACAGGTTTCTCAGGAGACAGGTAAGGTGATCTGGTACACCCATCTCTTTAAGAATGGTCCACAGATTGTTGTGATCCACACAGTTAAAGGCTTTAGCATAGTCAATGAAGCAGAAGTCTTCCTGGAATTCCCTTGCCTTCTCTATGATCCAACAAATGTTGGCAATTTGAACTCTGGTTCCTCTGCCTTTTCTAAATCCGGCTTATACATCTGGAAGTTCTTGGTTCACACAATGCTGAAGCCTAGCTTGAAGGATTTTGAGCATTACCTTGCTAGCATATGAAATAAATGCAACTATACAGTACCTTGAACATTCTTTGGCATTACCCTACTTTGGGATTGGAATGAAAATTGACCTTTCCCAGTCCTGTAGTCACTGCTGAGTTTTACAAATTTGCTTACATATTGAGTGCAGCACTTTAGCAGCAGCATCTTTAGGCCTTCCCTGGTGGCTCAGACAGTAAAGAATCTGCCTGCAATGCAGGAGACCCAGGTTTGATCCCTGGGTTGGAAAGATCCCCTGGAGAAGGGAATGACTATCCACTCCAGTATTCTTGGGCTTCCTTGGTGGCTCAGATGGTAAAGAACCCACCTGCAAAGCTGGAGAATGAGGTCTGATCTCTGGGTCCTGGAAAAGGGAATGACTACACACTCCAGTATTCTTTCCTGGAGAATTCCATGGCCAGAGGAACCTGGTGGGTTATAGTCCATGGGATTGTAGAGTTGGACACATGCCTAACACATAGTCAGTGTCAATAAATATGCCCTGACTAAATAAATTCTTTACACCCTTTGCCATCTGAAATTCCAGTCATCACCAGGCTCCAAAGGAGAAGGAGAGTGGCTCCTTCTAACTAACAAAGAGTTTGGGGACCTGTAATGTTATTAAATTAAGTTGGTAAAAACATTTCAACTTAAAAATAGTATATAGGACTCTCTATTTGATATTCAGCAAGCAGAGTACCCACAATGGTTAGATAGCTAGGTAGGTAGATAGGTAGGCAGATAGATAGATAGTAGATAGATAGCAAACCTTAGTTGATTAGGTATTAGGTAAGATATCAGCTTACTGACTGAAGGACTTGTCAATGAAAAAAATTAATGTTATGGATGACATATATAAAATAAAATAGATCATCTTTATAAACCTATTACAATATGCTAGGCAAGGGATTTTACAAGTATTAATTGTTTAAGCCTCATAAAACCCTGTGAGGTGGGTACTATTATTTTTTAAGATTAGGAAACTTATCCAAGGTCTCAGGTCCAGAATGGAGTAGTCCCAGGACACAGATACAGGCAGTCTGCTTCATGCTTTTAATAACACCCTGAACCACTTTTATATGTTATGAGAACACACCAGAACCATCAAATATGTTTGGGCAATGTTAAAGAGCCATCATCTAACTGTTTGATTTGGGGATTCTGTGTAGCGCATTGGGCTTCCCAGGTGACACTCGTGATACAGAAACCGCCTACCAAGGCAGGAAACATAAGAGACGTGGGTTCAATCCCTGGGTCGGGAAGATCCCTTTGATGAGGAGGGAATGGCAGTCCACTCCAGTATTCCTGATGGAGAATCCTATGGACAGAGGAACCTGGCAGAGTACAGTCCATAAAGTCACAAGGAGTTGGACACAACTAAAGTGACTTAGCATACATGCACACATATAGCCCATAACCACATATGTGAGAGCTAGCTGATGTTTCTTACATATCCGATAAGTAGTAAAAAGCACTTATCACATAAGGATGATTTTCTTTAAAAACAAGTACAGATATTAATGATAGACACCACAGGGCCAGGATGGGACTTTGGGGGCTAATGGTACTTCTTCACTCCCATTCTCATTATTTTTACCTCAGCTCATGAATAACTGGATGGAGTTTGTGGTTTTCTTTCCAAATCAATGAAATGATTTTCAAGTTAGAAGGGTAATTTAAATTTACTGTCCACATATCCATGTCATGTCTACCCCTCCTCGAAACCTGATATATATGATTATTTACAAATGTTTCTAGTTTAAAGCTAGTTTCTACATGATGAATATGCAGGTCCCCATATCAAACACCCTGATTAATGAAAATGTGATCATTTGTCAGTGTTAAGTTATCACCATTAACAGAGAGCAAAGCATGATGCTCCCACCCACCACTCCAATCAAAACTGGCTGGGTCTCCACCCACAAGAAAAATATCAGTCCTTTAATGGATCATGTCACTTTGCCTGCTGACAGAGTAAACAAACTAAGAAAAATAGTATGTGTGTTTGTGCTTTAGAGCTGCCTTACTAAAAGCGGTTTCCTTTGTGTCTAGGTATTGAAGGAAACATTCACTTATATACAGCAAATTTTATTATCAATAAAAGACAACTAATTTTTGAAAATCCTGTCATTGCTCATTTTTCCTCCAAGGGGGCTGAAATTTTTGTCTAGGAATTTATTTTTGAGCTTAAGTAAGTAAAGTTGTAGATGGAGTTCCTCTCTTTCTGTCTATAGATAAGAGTTTAGAGAAAAAGGAAAAATAAAGCATAGTATATATGCACCAATAATTGGACCATTATGAGGGTAAAGTTGATCTAATATAGCTCTTTGGCAGGAAATGTAATTTTACCAGATCATCACTGATTATCCTAAGTCTTTGAGAACAATTATAATTCATCTTAATTTATCTAAATAAATTCTGCTTTGGAATTTTAAAATACATATCACTATAACTTTAGGCCTCTAAAATATGTAAGAACACAAAATTCAACAATGTTCCTCAAGTAGAATAGATGGAAAAGTAAATGATATAGGCTTAATTTCTGTAGCAGTAAACAAATTAGGTTTTCTCATAAAGCTTCAGTTTCCTCATCTGTAAAATGACTTGAATGAACCTAACACATCCAGTTATAGGCAGCTGTTCATGAACGTTTATGTACATCATCTAGCACAGTGCTTAAGACTGACAGACTTCCATAAATACTAGCTAATATTATTCTAATTAATAATAATTTATGTGATCATTATAATCATTTATAGCCCTTATGAGAAACTAAAAGGTTGCATCACTAGCAATAAAGATTATTTAAAATTGAAATTCAGAGTTGTGTTTGATAACATGAAATTTTTTTCAGCAGGAAACTTGTGTATCTTATTCTTAAACATGAAATATTCAAACTACTCTGTTATACGTATACTCTTACTATTTGAATACGTACATTAATGTATGTAGAATTAACCCTTAGTTTATATATTATAAAAGAGGGCTACTAAGTAAATATCACTTAAATAAACTGATATAACTTTCATTTTTTTCATTGCTTTCCATGACTTTTCTACAATTAAAAAATCTTACAATTAATTAAATTAAAAAACTGAGTTGAAGAGCAGTATGTTTTCATATTTAGCAATATCTTCTCAGATATGGCTCCTCCCATTATTATTTACTTGACTTTCCTTTCTTCCTTCTTCATTTTGATCATTTTCATACCATAAGAATGTTTACAAATAATAATACTTTAATAAACATATAAAATATCTAGAATTTCTCTAAGTTCTCTTTTAGTGTGGGTTTCTACAAATAAGAAGAATTGAAATTTGTTAAAACATATCTTTTTTTCAATTTTCCTTGTTTTCTAATAATCTTAGTGTAATGACTATAAAAGTGGGCTTCAAGGCCATATTGCCTGAGTTCAAATCTCTGCTCTGTCACTTACTAGCTGATTATCCTTGTACAAGAGACTTCACACTATTCTGAAGACTTCTCTTCTGTAGGTGAGAATTAAAATAGTAATCCCTATCCCAAATGGTTGTTATGAGGATTAAAGGAGTTAATGTGTCTGCTTAGCACCTGCTATATAAAAACCACTCAATGAATATTTGTTAGTACTATAACAGCTCCTACTTTTTTTAGTTTAAGGTATTTTTCAGGCATGACAAAATAGTTTTATGACCTTAATTAATTTTTCCCCACCTCCCCCCCCCAGTTTAATGGCTCTAAATTTATGTAAAACATATCTACTTAAAATAGTCTTAAGAATGTATGATATTTCCCATGGCAGCAGTATTTTTCAAATAGTGAATATCCAATAACATCAACCTATCAGCAGACGGATTCTACATTGACATATTTTTGTCATGTTTTATTTAAATAATTAATAGTTTCTTAGGATTCATTAGCACATCAAATGCATGATTTTTAAAGTTTGGTGAAGAGAAAAGTGATACACTTACAACTTACTCTTTGTCCTACATAATTAACTGTTAGCAGCAGAAACATCTTCTGCTGTCCTAATTGGGGAAATGAAAGCCACAAATGAAAGAGAAATATTTATAGTCTTGAATGTTGCCCTAGTCATTTCTTCAATTGCTTGCACCTCTAGAAATGCATCATGGAGATAGAAATTTTAAATTACCTGGGAGGGCTCTCAAAACAAGTTCTGTTAGTTTATCGAGTTTTAAAAAGTCTTTGCAACCATAAAAAAAGATTTGAAGCATCTTTACAAAGTCTAAGATGTAATGTTTGGAACTAACAAACTAGGCACTTGGGTAAAGTCTAACTTCTGTGAGACTTAACAAAATCTGCATAACATAGGAATACCATCTGCATTCCTGTCGAGAAAGCTCCCATTGAGTGTCATTCAAACACCAGTAAGAATTGCTTATGATCCTCAAATGGTTTGTAAAGTATCATCAAATGCCATTTCTTTGGTAACAGGAGACAAATTTTACCTGTCTTATTTTTCATCATAGCACAGGTCAGGTCTCTTTTGAATGTTTGTATAACATAGTCATTTATCAGCCTCAAAGTCTTTCTTATACCTTGGGTGGCCACTCTAGTTGGGGTCTGTGCTTTTTATTTGTATGCTATTTTATTGACTGGTTTCATATGTAGGAAGACATCTAGACTATATTAATTCCTATAGTTTACTAATTAACTTGAACATTCCTCTTACGTTCACTTTTTTTGAGTTGTATAATATAGCTGCTCTTTTTATTCACTGTCACAAAATGAAATGTCCTGCTTCCCTATGCAGGTCTGCTGTGTTGCCCAAAATAAAACACTACAGAAGAGATATAACTTTCCACATTAATGCTAGTTTTTCACTTAAGTGCAAAATTTTCAGAGAATACATGGTCTACAAAGCAAAAGAAAAAAACTCATTAATAAAAAAATGTTTTACCTGATTGGAAAAGAGGGGCTGGGGTTTTAACCATTAACTCCTCATATTGAAAACCACAATGTTACAAACACGTTGTTTTTACTTTAACAATTGTCTTTCTTCTTTTAGGTTAAAAAAGAAAAAAAGTGATTGAAAATGCAATTTCTGTTTGTTTAAAATGTGTTAAATAGCAAAATTATTTGCCAAATATTGGACATTTTATGTCTTTTCATGAGCTGAGGGGAGGCAGAGTCCTCATCAGTAAATATTTTTTTATTATCATGTTAAAAGCATGACTTTCATGAAATTGTAGTATCATTAATCCTTTACAATGAGCTATCAATTTTTTAAAAAAGTCTTCAAAGGATTATGCTTTGTTGCAAGAATATTATGTTAAAAAAATAGTTTTCACTACTGCAGATAAGGTCACAGCTGGTATTCCTTCTGTTCTCACATGCTTTTCACTTGTTCTTTCCTCATGTAAAATGCAACCTCACTTACAATGGACTTTTACTTGAAACATGTAAATAATGCATGTTCCCATTGTTTGTCAAAGATGAATAAGCAACCTGCTTCTATGTCACAGGCTAGTTTCTGCCAAATCTAAGGGTTTTATGTTCTAATTTATATGAGATTGTCAATTCTTTTTATTTTCAAGACTTTCCCAGAGACCAGACTTGAAAACACTTTTCAAGCCAAGTGTCTACCTAAAGTCCTTGGTGACTGACTGATCTAGGGCAGGTCAAAGTCAGTTTAGAGCTTGAAGGCCAGCAGGAGGACAATTCAGACTAAAATTAGCTTTGCTTTTACCCTGGTTCACTACTGAACTAAGTAAGTTCCGTGAAAAATATACAAAGAAAGGAGACGAGCCGAATGTACACAGACTACTGGTGATTCTGGCTTCGAAGACATGTCCCTAAAGTTATTTGATCAACTCAGCCCACCCACAGTGAACAATCTGCCAGGAGACAGGAACTCATGATGGGGACTCACTGCCCTATTGACTAGCGGTAATGTTCACACCACATCAAGTAGCTGTAGTTCACCCTACTACCATGTAAGAATGTCTTGAAATAATTATAATCAACCTTCTGATTCTATGACGTGTCACATTGGTGGGTCTATGGCAGATTGATCATGGATGATGACTCTGTTTCTTGCCAGTTAAGTCATGTACAATCTTCTATCATTCAAAGCATTTCATAATTTGGGCCCACCTTAATGTACAAATATCTGTCTCTTCTCTCTCTGTCCCTCACAACCCTCAGTCCAGACAGTCCTTCGTCTGTTTATTATTCACATGGTTCCTACCCCATGGAATAGCCCCTGCCATCTGGAAAGATTTTTCTTCTCCTTTCTCTTCAGTCAGTTCAGTCACTCAGTCATGCCTGACTCTTTGCGATATCATGGACTGCAGCACGCCAGCCTTCCCTGTCCATCACCAATTCCCCAAGTTTACCCAAACTCGTGTCCATTGATTCAGTGATGCCATCCAACCATCTCATCCTCTGTCGTACCCTTCTATTCCTGCCTTCAATCTTTCCCAGCATCAGAGTCTTTCCCAATAAGTCAGTTCACATCAGAATTCTTTTGTGACCCCATGGGCTATACAGTCCATGACATTCCCTAGGCCAGAATACTGGAGTGGGTAGCCTATCTCTTCTCCAGGGGCTCTTCCCAGTCCAGGAATTGAACTGGCGTCTCCTGCATTGCAGGTGGATTCTTTACCAGCTGAGCTACCAGGGAAGTCCAGTCATGTCTATACTTATCATGAAATCCTTCCTAATGATACAAACTCACCCCAGCTTCTCATTTCTCCTCATCACTGACTCTCCAGCATTTACTACTGTTAACAAGTTTATACAAATTAGAACCTAATATAAGTGAACTCTTAAAATTACCAAGTTGTATACATTAATTTTCTATAGCTTTTTATATATCAACAAAAATTAAGACTAAAAACATAGAGTTGCAGTGGGAGGAGAGAGTTTAAAAAATATTAAAAGCCTTCACAATTACTCACTTTTCATATTCACTCCTCTGTTTCATGCTCACTGTTCTCAGTGGTTTTTTTTCTTATACTCTCTAATCCCCCATGCATTTATGTACCCCAAAAAAGGAAAACCTGAACACTAGTGGGAAAACTAGTAAAACTGGATAAAGCATACTTCAGTTTCAAAAACAGAAGAAATCAATACAAATCAAATATTAAAAATGTATAATAAGCTCTTTAAGGGCAAAAAATATGTTTTTATGACTTGTCATTCCATAATAGACACTAAATATTTCATACTGCTGTTTCTGCTAATAATAACTGTTTTGGATATTCTTTACTTTTCTTCCAGATTCACCTTCCATTCTTCTCAACTTTCTTTATACCCTGACCTTTTTGGATGGCACCAGCATAGCTCCCAGCTGTGTTCAGACAATGAGAGACACTTGATAAAAAGTAGTGAAAGAGAGATTGGAGTATCATTGCCCCACTCTCTCCTATCTAGACTACAGATTGACAGAGACTGAATTTTTCCACCAAAGTTTTACAGTTCTTGTTGATCATTCTACAGTTACAGCTACCAATCCCCTCCAGGTTCTGGGAAATACTTCATCTTGCTCCTTCATGCTTAATAGTAAAGGCCTCTTGCCCCTGCTGGTCCCAATATGCTTCACTATCTCTTGTTGGTTTCCCTTAATTCTGTCCAAATTTATCAAAATGTCCCTTTTATAAACTCTCTTCTGTCACCCTATTTGAGTGCCATCTATTTCTTAAAGGGTCTCTGAGAAATATGAGGAGAAGATGTTTTATATCCCATCAAAAATTCATCAATTTGCTTCTATTTAGCCGCAACTCTCAAATATTTTAGTGAGAAGAATGGCATTTTCACATATTTTTTGATATCTTACTTAATAAAAGAGGCTAGATTCTCATATTTCCTTTTGCATTCAATCTGTTGTGATGTGTTGGTGTAGCACATGAAGAAAATCCAGCTTCTCACAGGCATGTAGATAGAAAAAGGAGTAATATAATTATCTTTTTAGATAATTGTGGATATTCTTATCTGATAATACATCAAAACTTGACAATTAATAGTTACTTAAATGTTAGTGGCAATGTAGAATCTGAAATTTATTAATAAGCTTTTCATTTCTCTTCCCATTAAAATCCACTGATCTAGCTTACATTTACATGTGTCTTTTACTCACACATGATTTTGTAACATCATGAATTAGTCATTTAGAAAATGCTGTCTCACCAAATTTTATAGAGCTTTCAAATGTCACGTTTTATTGTATAATATCAAAACACAACATTTAGCTAGATCACCACCAAATTTATCAAAAAGTTTTTTTTTTTAATATTGGAAATCTATTAAGCTTATTATGAGAGATACAAGTTATCCAAAAATACACAATTACAAGAGTGGTTATCTTCAAGATAATTATTATACTTAGGCATGCAGCAAAAGTGTTCTCCCATATTTCCCATAGATTGCTAAAAATATATACATTCACAGAATGAGATTTAATCAAATTAATCATTACTATTGTTTCCCAAAGGACATTCTTAAATGAAACGCATTTATTTTGTGAGTGCATGTCAGTGATGACTACAAATGACTGCCTGTACAGTTGGGTTCCACTGCCTTGTTTCTTGCTAAGGCACCAGCAGTTTTATCCAGCAATATTTTTGCAAATGACAAAAAAGTTGGTCCAGGACAAACTGTGAGATTCAAAACAGTTATTCAATACTTTAAAGTACTTTGAATATTGCACCAGTACTTGTCTGATTGCCAAGTATTCATACACAAAAACAAAGATTCTTGCCGATTTGTTGATTGGCAAGAGACCAGGAAAACAAGCAAAACAGCAAGTTCAGCCAAGGCTATGGAGTCACCCTTTTGTAACTCAGAAACCATAATCTGCTCAGAGATATTAACTCAACCTCAGGTTTACAGCTAAATCTCTGATTCACTGTGTCAGTTAGCACTGTCGTGATTTTTACTGATATCCTATCTACTTGGAATTCAGCACTGTAAACCATACAAACTATTGTTTAAACTTCCCCAGTCAAGGCAGTGTGATAACTTATCCTATAAGATAATTCATTTCTCATTTCTAGTTTTAAAAAAATGTAACAGACAAGTTTTGCCTTTTAAAGAGCTCATGTCTACATTTAATATCTCAAAATAATCCTACAATATAACTGGCACCTTACTACTATTCAAAAATATTCTAAAGCATAAATACAGTAAGGGAAGTGTCTAACATCTATAAAACCAAAGATAAGATAGCTTACATCATATTTCCATTTCTTTTTTATGTTTTCCCCAATTTCTTTGAAGTAAATTTTTCCTTCCATGAGATTTCACTGTTCTTGGCAACTTTAGACAAAGCACAGAGCTAAACTGAAAAGGCAAGTCTTCTACTCTTCTTTTTAAAGCCAATGATTCAACTTTAATAAAAACATACATTAATTTTAAAATTTTAGAATAAATATTACTAAATATTAAATATAGCTTAAATAAAACAAACATATAATACTCAAAAATATTTTTCTTAATATTACTGTAAAACAAGATACATGCTATACTTACTTGTGTTTCTGAGTGGCTGCAAGGGAAATTTCAGCATTTAAAAGTAACAATTTATTGGATAATAATGAGTTACAGAGATTACAGGAGGGAAAATAACTGGTAAAAGCAAGAGAGAAATAATTGAGAACAAATGGAGCTAATTTCTAAAACTACACATATATTTATATACCCAAATCATTACCTTAGAAAATTCTATTAAACATAAGAATTCACAAGTAAAGGAAAATTTTATTATTGTCAGATCAGTAACAGTAGCACAAGTGATGTGGCATCTGGAAATCTTTATACTCCTGAGAGAATGAGAATGAAAAGGCAAATAATATCTTAGTGTTATTATGAAAAGAGCTTTGTCCTTGAAGACATCTTGAAAGAATCCGAAGGACTTCTAGGGGTCCCTTGAGCCACACTTTGAGAACCACAGATTACAGATTGTTATGCTCAGAATTATTTTATCATTTGCTTATGAGTTATAAACTTTGAAATGTGAAGTGGCTTGAGTTCATTGGCTCAGCAAACTAGATCCTGACAGTACTAAAAGCAAAGTTATAGGTTAAAAACATAATACATTTCATGTAAGGGGCAAGACATATACAAGTCTTATATACAAGACTTTTATACAAGACTAGTATACAAACAAACTGTCAACTGTCTAGTAGTTCTGTAAGCTCATAAGATAAACAAACATGAATAAAATCATGACTTCTCAAAATTTTTAAGTCTAAGGGCATGTTTTTTACCATCAAAAAATATTTGCAAATATTCCACATGATATCAAATGTACTCTTAGTTTCCATTCATTGAAAAAAGGAAAAGGCTATTATGAAGACAACATGGGATAATAAACGCAAACTGTCCAGCACAGTGCAGACACATAATAAGTGCCAGCTAAGTCTATTCCTTCTCACCCCCAGAAAGTTTTCCTTCCATACAGTGAGTAACACAAATTTGCTAAAATTTCCGGGTAAGAATCCAAACTCTGAATCAATGCCACAAAAGGTCTTAAGTGCAAAAATTTCAAGAAATATCTTGTAATAATTTATAATGGAACATAATCTGAAAAAAAAAGAATCACTATGCTGTATACCCATAATCATAATACTATAAATCAACCATACTTCAAATAAATAAATAAAATTTCAAGTAATATATATTTATCATAACAAGGACTGCAAATCATTTGGAAAGATTTAAGCTGATTCCAGATAAGGTAAGGTGACTCTAGGTTGGCATCAAACTTCAGGATTATATATATATGTAACAGAATGATAAATTTTAAGTTTTATTTGAAAATTCCTTTGAGGTCTTAAAACCTCAGTATTTTCAGTCCTATAAAATCTTTGTGTCTATTGGTAGTTATCTCTTCTATCAATTAAAACTCCAAAGTGTAGAGTATTTATTTCTATAGATCAATGTCATTTTTAATATGGAAATGATACTAGAAAAATTAGACATTTTACCAGCTATTTTCCAAAGGGCAATAACAAACCAAATATGCTCTGTATTTATTATTTTTCAATTTGTATCTCTCAATGAACCCATCCCTACTGCCTTTAGGCAGACTTTTTTAAAAAAGAAATTCTTAACACAGTTAAATCAAAACATGCCATGAAAGTGATCAACAAGACAAACAAACAATAAAACAAATATCAACCCATTCTCAAAACTAACATCACCTTTTAAAACAATTTCCCCTGTCTCAGCAACAAGTTCCCTGGAGCATATGCTCTAGCAAATTGATAGATCTTGGCTATGAAGTTAAAATGCCCAGAATCCGTTAAAACAATATTGAAACTGATTCCATAAAGGATTGTCTTCTATTTGAAATGGTGTCTATCCTATACTACATTGTGTAAACCCATGGCAAGCAAGATCTGTGGTCTAATGGATGTCTTCATGATCTGAATTTATGATTCGCCCTGATCACTAATAAAATTTCAATAAATTTCTCAATAAAATTTATTAAATTATTGTGATAAATTCATGAGTCCACAAAATAATAAAATGGCAAGGAATTTTAGCCAAAACAATGACACGGAGAAGAAAGATACCTTACATTGTGATATGTATGATGTAAAGGACTTTTAACTAAGGAGTCCCTTGCAGAAAGTTTCTGCTTTGTGGAGGACATAGCAGTATATATAAATCCCTTCTCACCAGAGCAACCCAGAGAGACAGTAAAGCACTGAAGGCAATGGTATATGTTCAGAAATTAGGTTTGGCATATATACACCGACTTCCCGGGCGGTGCCAGTGGTAAAAGAACACAGGGATCAAAGCAGAAGGCTTAAGAGATGCAGGTTAGATCCCTGGGTTGGGAAAAGCCCCTGGAAGAGGGCATGGCAACCCACTCCAGTATTCTTACCTGGAGAATCCCATGAACTGAGGAACCTGGCAGGCCACAGTCCACAGGGTGGCAAAAGTTGGACACGACTGAAGTGACTTAGTACAGCACACACAGAAATTAGAGGATTTGACATGTATACAGAAATTAGAAGATTTCAAGACCTCTGGAAGTTCCATTACGTGCAAGAATGACGAAGAGAGGCTTAAGTGAGAATCAACAAGTGATTGAGAGGTAGAAGACCAAGAAGGAGCAGAATTCAGATCAGAAGCAAGATATAGTCATCTCTCTTATAGCTCCTAATTAAGATTTTCATATATTTCTTAGGGGACTGGTTACTGTGTGTAAATATTATACAATTCAAGTTTAATAATAAATTTTAACAAATAGAATTGTGATACAACTAATCTGAGGTGTAAAGTACATCACTACTTCATATAACATGCCCAGTTATTTCAGTCAAATCTGTCTGTTCAGCATCTACTTTATATAACATTTCCTTCCCATTGCTAACTTCATCCTAAGCAAAGACATAATTCATAAACCCATATTTATGAATTTATGAAAACTCATAAAACTCATTTAATAAGTTTTTAAGCAGTTGGACTGTTTTGTTCTATTTTTTTTTTTTTTGCTCTTGTTTGAGTCTTGCTTTGTTTTATTGTCTTAAGCATTGCTTTCAAACATTTTTGATGGAGTAAAATCTTGTGGATTCTTAGATAACTTACTGCTTCCTATTTGCTTGATTTCTGACAATTTTGCACTTCTTTAGCTCTCCATAAAAAGTCAAGATACAGAGACTTCCCTTGTGGTCCAGTGGCTAGACTCTGAGCTTCAGTGCAGGGATGCGGAGTGTGGCGGGAGGGGTCCAGGTTCGATCCCTGGTCTGGAAATAGACTCCATATGCCATAACTAATAGATCCCACATGCCACAACAAAGATTAAAGATTCCATGTGCTTCAACTAAGACCCAGCACAGTCAAATAAATAAATATTTTTAAAAGAATCCAAAAATAATAACACCAAAAAAAAAAGTCAAGGTAGGAAAAAAGATAAATCACAGAGAGCTCTATTTGGCTTGCTTATTGGCAGTTTGGTAAGCATACTGAAAAATTTAGATCATTAATTAATCTAAGTTTTGTATTTTGTGTGTTTTCATTTAATATTGTATTTCTTTCCTCCTGTAAAAGTTGGCTTGGTAGACAATTGCTTTTGTTCCCCTCTGTATGCCCTTGATTAGCTGTGGATTTTTCTTTGCACTGTTGATGTCTTCTGCAAATACTTCAGTACTCACTAGTAAAAGTTGAAATTGAAACAACCTAAGTGGTGCTTGGGCCTTTACCTCTCTAGTGAAATGTGACTTATTAAAAAGCTAGATTTCAATCAGTGATGGCCTACAACAAAATACAAGGGTTTACAATAGCCTGGGAAATAAAGCTTGAGTCTGGTCTTCCAGGCTTCTTTCTGTTGAGGAATTTGTCCTGCCTCCACACTACTATCTTTACTTAATCAATCTTCATTTTTCAAAAGTCTGTGCTCCCAAATTTGATCTTAAGAAATAAATCATGGAGACCCTTTAAAACTGGAATTTAGCCCACCATACAGCAGTCTCTCCCTAGAAGAAGTGGAACAGGGTATGGAAGTGAGTAGGGAGACAGGCAAGTTGAGAAAGTGGTGAACTTCCTATGCCCTAGTGAATAGAGACAGAATGAGAGCACATTCCATTCCATCAGCAGGGCAATGCCCTCATATTCAAGTGTAAATGAATATAAAAATGTCCCTCCTGAGACAAGTACAGATGTTCTGGGATTATTTCCCTTCTATTAGTACAAATACTTTGAAGTTGACAGACTCTTGCTAGCTAGGGCTATCTACTCTGCAGTCTTCATCCTTTCAGAAACATCAGGCGCTGCTCTGCAGAGCAGTAAGGATGTCACTTAAATAAATAAACGCATTCCCTAGAAACATCACCATGTTTCGATTTCTAAACCTAAACAAAATGATATACATTTAAATATGGCATGGATTTCTAATCTACAGGTTTCTACTCTTCGCAGATTGAACCATTACAGTTTTTCTTTTGTCTATATAAACACAGATCTTGAAGTAATAAAAATGAAGTATGTTCACTTTAAAAGAGACTGGACTTTTAAAGAAAATGCCCAAATATTCAGCTCTCTTCTATTCTTTTAAATATATCTTCAGTGGAAGCAGTGGATTGATTTAATTTGACTCAGAAATGTACTCGATTAACTGGAAAAAGAAAACATTACATCTGGGAAGGTTACACCGTACTCATTGTAGGCACTGTGCATTTTTGTGTGTTTGTGTGTGTATATATTTGTTCATTTATACTTAATGAACACCTGTGGAGAGACATCATGAGTAAGTCAATATTTACTCTCCCACGTACTTTTAAGAACATTTGGCAGGTTATTTGTTAAATGGGTAGGAGAAAAAGAGATGGGAGATCATGCCCAAAGCTTTTTAGCATGGCCTGACATTTTTGTAGATAAAGCATTGAACAGATGGCTTGGGACTTCACAAAATTCTAGTTTTAAAGTTGTTCACTCTTGGATAACCCTTACAAACTCTGGTTACTTTAAACCAAACTTGTTCTTCAACATACAGAGTAAATCCAGTTCCCAGTATGCTTTTGTCATTAACAAAAACTCTGAGGGTGGTTTCACAGGGATTTTTATGCATTGTTCTATGTTCTTTGTTTGATTTATAAACTGCTGAGGGGAAATGGGGTTGTAAACCTAATCCAGGTTTATGATATAAAAGGGCAGCACATTTTAGAAACACCTTGTGGTCTTACAAATAGAGTTAACTTTAAGCAATTTATTTAGCTAAATAACTGACTCAACTATGTATTAAATTGCTGCCAGTTGGAAATAATGGAGCTTGGCAGTTTTACTGTCAAATATAGTGGGTATAGGAAAATATGTGGAGACTGGAGACTTGCAAAAGACTCAGCTGCTGTAGCATTTAGTGATGGAAAAATCAAGTAATTCACCTTGACTGTACTCAAAGGGAAAAATTTGAAAAGCAAGCTCCCACTATTAAACAGTTAATTATAGTGTGTTTATGTGTACAGGGCTTGATTGTTAATTGCTTAAACTAAACTGTCCTATAAAGAGAAGTGCTCGCCTGGATTCCTATGTGCTTTGAGACAGATCTCAGTGGTCAGCTGGTTTGTTTCACAGGGTGCAAATTTATCGACATGAATTTGTAGTCTGAATTTTAGAAAAGAGGTTTTATTGACTGCGTTGAGCCTAAAATAAACTATGTGGAAAATCCACAACTTTAATGGTAAAATTAAAAATATTACATGCTCTGTCTAACCATGACTTTTGAAGAAGCATTTCTTCACCTCTTTATTCCTATCAGTGGGAAAAGGAAAAAAAAGAAAAGAAAAAGAGGAAAAGAGATGAAATATAACAAATTCTGGATTACATGATTTTCTGGGTTCAGAGGATTTGCGATTAGTTATGGAAAATAAGATCCCTGGGGAAAGATCAAGAAACATGGAATTGTTTGGTGCCAGAGCAAGGAAAGTGGAAGACTAATATGAATGAACTTCAATCTTATGAAAGCCATATATGAAACAAACAATCAGCCATTCTATTTGAATATGGACAAGCTTAGTAGGCAAAAGTTGCAATAAAAACAGTTTGGGATGGAAACAGTATGAATCATTGTGTCTGTTCTTAAAGGTTTATTTTTTTTAAATTAGACACTAGGATTATAAAATGACATAGTGTCATTCCATATAGAAAATAGACTCCTATTTCAAATTTTGCATTACAAATTCTTATGAACTTCGGTTACCAAACCTTTGGATTTGATCAGCAGAGGCTTCAGGAAGGGGCTTCCCAGGCAGCTCAGCAATAAAGAAGTGAAGTGAAGTGAAATGAAGTTGCTCAGTTGTGTCCAACTCTTTGCAACCCCATGGACTGTAGCCTACCAGGCTCCTCCATCCATGGGATTTTCCAGGCAAGAGTACTGGAGTGGGTTGCCATTTCCTTCTCCACAGCAGTAAAGAATCTCCCCAATATTGCAGGAGATGCAGGTTTGATACCAGAGTTGGGAAGATCCCCTGAAGAAGGAAACAGCAACCTACTCCGGCATTTTTGCCTGGAGAATCCCATGGACAGGGGATCCTGTGGGCTACAGTCCATGGGGTCTCAAGAGTCATCAGATATGACTTAGCAACTAACAACAGGCTGCAGGAAAACTATTAACTACAGCATGTAGTTAAATTAGAGGCTTATAAATATCCAGAATAAAAAAGAAATAATGTTGAAAAGTAACTCAGTGTCAGGTGTGGTCATTCTGTTCTTTAAATCTAGTTAAAATTGGTTCAAGGTCCCTTCCCTATATCCCTTAGAAGGTCCACACCCTCCAAGATTTCTGAAAATTTCCCAAGGCCAGGAGCCCTATGGCTTCAAATTCCTTTGAACTTGGAACTCTGAGTCTCACTTGAGTCTCAAATTCCAATTTAAAAAGTAATAAGAATAAACCCAGTGTTATAAGGCATTGTGTGTATAACGAACTTTCACATCAAACCAAATTTCTCTTCTTATATGAGTCACTACATAGGTACACTAGTGTTCTCAGACATTAACTGCTGTTAAGTGAGTGAACCTCAACTATATTGCGTAAAGATGGTTTACAGAAAAGTATAGCTAGTCTTTTTAATAAATCCTGGAAAAACTATAGCCAGTAAATTCCAAAAGCAAGTTACCTAAAGCAAGTTTCATCATGCCTTTCTCCACCGCAGGCTTTCTGTAGTTACAGAGAAGAGGGCATCTGATAGAATTCAGGAGAGTAATTAACTGAAGGACAGCATGCAGTTTTGAAGTAAGTTGTGTCTGGTTCAAATCAGGAGTAGAGAACAGAGCTTTTTGTTTTTTCCCTCTGTGAACTTCAGGCTCCAAGGTGTAAAAACTGTTCACAAAGGGAGTATGATGGATAAAGCTAAGAGATAAGTATGATCTTAAAGTAATATAATACTGCAAAATACTGCAAAAATAATTTTTTGCAATAATGAAAGTAAACAAAGGCAACATTTCTTGTTTATAATAGTCCCTGTTTATTTTGTTTTATCAAACTTGGTGATTTTCCCCATTATTCTTACTAGCTTTCTTTGAGTTAAAGTATGGCTCTATAAAAAGGAATGAAATCATCTGTTCAGTAACTTTCTGCTCCCAGCTACAGCTCTCATAATCTTACTAGTTACCATTCTTCTCATCTGTTTTCATATTCCTTAGCTTGCATGTCAGTCCCAAATACCTCAACCCATCAGTTAAATTATTTCTATTTTTACAACAGCTCACAAAAGGTTTTACAGCTGAAAGTCTCCCTCTAATCCAGCTTCTCTTGCTGCATGTACTATTTCTTTATTGACCTTAGCTTTGGAGAGCTTTAAAATTTATATATATATATATATATATATATAAAAGCAAGAGTTGCATGCTTTCTAATCATATGTTTTCTCCTGCTAATCATTCAGTTACCTGATTAGAAACAGATGCAACCTATTTGAAATGTGAACTTAAGAGTGAACTGCTCTTAATGGTTGCATATTTTTGAGATATTCTATGTCTATGTTGTGAAATGCCCTAGCATGACTTCCAATAGTAAGCATTTAGATGATATTTTATAGCTACAAGCCTTTTTCCTACCAAATCACCCATTTCAACCAATATAAACTGATAAACAAAACAAGCAACAATGAACATTTAACCAGCACTGGAAGCCCCAACATTTATAAGTAATCAGCAAACAAGAGTACTAGAACTGTGATAATGCAAATTTTAAACAGACAAATATCCTGCATTCAAAGAGCTCATGATATATTGAGAGAAGTAAATACATAAACAACCATTTATTATCCAATGCAAATATAATAATTACTTCAAATAAACTACAGGCAAAGTCTTAGGTAAAAAGAGAGGAGAGAAAAAAAAATACTTCTAAGGAGTAATGATCTATATCGATAGCACAATGCCAACCAAAGGGACTTGAGCCATGTAAAAACTATGTTTGTAGAATACCAAATATAAATATACTAAAATATTTGCTTAATCAGACTGCCAGCTGAACTGAAATTTTCATAAAAGAAATAAAAGAGTAGAGTGAATCTCTTCAAACTATAACTGAATCTATGAGGGCTTTTTGATTAAGACTTTATTTTTTAGAGAAGTTTTAGGTTTATAGTAAAATTAAAGGAAAAGTACAGGGATTTCACATCTACCCCCTGCCCCCACACATGCATAGCCACCACCGCTATCGACATCCTCCACAAACATGGCACATTTGTTATGATTGATGAACAACTGATTGACACATCATAATCATCCAAAGTCTACAGCTTACATTACAGTTGATTTTTTTTAAATTTTTATAAAAATAAAATCAGGGCAATCAATATATTCTCAAAATCAAATCAGATCTAAACCGGTATTTACTACATCTGGTTCATATCTGTAGTTGTCAATAAAACCCCAGTTAGGTCATCTGAACAGCAAATTTTTAGTCTTAGTAAGTTAAGACTTTTACAACAACTATTTGACCATTTGGAGAGTTTTTGTTTACAATAAAGGCAAAATACAGGGAGAAAGTTCCTAAGCTTAAATTCCCTGGTTCAGCCAAATGGTGTGGCCAAATGGTTTGTTCAGACAAGTCAGGGTGGATACAGAAGTATCTGGGGGAATATTTTTGCTGAGGACTAGTTAGTAATAATAATAACCAGATGCATCAAAATTCACTGCTTCCTAGTTAATAAATGCTTGTCAAGTGACTGGTGAGTTTATGCCAATATACGCTATTTGTATACATGGTCCTTTCACTAATCATGAGAAGCAGACAACTAAACGGCCCTTTTTACATTGCTTTGATCCACCACCAATTCTATTTAGTCATCTCTGCTCTGAAAACCTAGTTCCTCTATAACTCTGAGGGCACACGATGGCTTGTTTTGGCACTGGCTGCGTGGAGCTAAAATTCTGGGCTACAGAAACAGAAAGATTTAAGAGCCTCTCACCTCACAAACTTGAGTTTCAGGTTGGGGCAGTGACAACCTGTCAGAATCTCGTTTGTGGCACCCAAGCAAACCAAGCACATGGACAGCGGAAATGGCTAGAAAAATCCTCAAACCCTGGTTCTCTTGGTCATTAATTCCATTGATTATTTTGGTGTTTAAATACTGAGACAGGCCCTGGTGCCAGCCCAAAATACAACTAGTCAACTCACATTTCCCTTGGCCTTTTAGAAAATGCAGATGTGCCCAAATCTTAAAAAATAGCTGGGTTTTTTTTTTATTTTTTTTTTATTAAAAAAAGGAAAAAAAGAAAAGAAAAAGAAGCAGGGAGGGAAAGTGTTCCAAACAAACGAAATGTTGATCTGCCTTTTATTAATTTCATTTTTTATCTTCTTGTGTACAGACGTTTGACAGCTGTGACATTCATGGGCAATGCATTTGAAAAAGAAGACATAAATATTCAGAGACATATTAGAATGCTGTTCAATGTAAGCACCTGTCTACTTAGTGTTGACAGAAAATCATTTACTTTGCTTTATGCATGTTCCCTCCAGAGACCACAGAGGTCCTATTTTATTTAAAGAGCTGGTCCCAATATCAGTGCTTGCTCTTGAAACTGAAGTATATATAGCTAATTATATTTATTGAGGAAACAATTTTGTTTTATATTTTCAATAATACTTAAAAATTTTGCCAATCTTGACCTCAGAAACAATTTCCCCAAGGATTCAGTTAACAAAAGACTTTATACAAGGCCTAATATCAGCATCCTGACATTACACTGTTTCCATTATCACCTAGGGAAGTTTTTCAAGTATAACTTTCATGGAGGAGAAATATACAAGATGAAACTGCAAGATCTCTGCGGATGTTATGAAAAACATAACAGTCAAAATCCATGCTGGTATTTGTATAAATGCATTTATTATTTATTATACTTTGATTTATATACTCAAAACAATATTAGTATTGCATAAAGTAATACATTATTAAAAGACACATGAATCATGACTTTTCAATTATATATCAAATTTGGCAAATCTTTGTTCTTTCTCTACTCTGGCCAAATTAAAAAAAAAGTAATCTTGGAACTTAACTGAACCAGGTGACCAAACACAGAGAAAAGAAAGAAAGAATAAAGAGCAAGCAACCTTTGTCAGGATGCTAAGGTTGCTGTGGGGACCTCATGAGGTGGTTCTGATTCGAATTCATGAAACCTTCTGACTTGTTCCCAAGTGATTAAAATAGGTATGCTTAAGTTAAATTAATTATTCACCCCAAATTTAATTTCCCTTCCTGTTCTTGGTAAAATGCCTGTCTTGAAGGTGTATGGTTTGCAATGGGTTAACATTGGACTGTAGAGAAGCCTCCTTTAGCTGAATCTCAGGTCAGAATTACAAATGTACCATATTGTCAGAGATATAATGAAACACAGACTGAAGTGAACAAAGCCTAATTTTTTGGCTATGACATTTCTCTCCATTTTAGTTTTACCTGAGTGTGTAATAATGTTAGCTTGGCCTGACGAGGAGGGGGCGGGGCGGGGGGGAGGTGGTGTGAGCAGTGAGGCTTTGGGGAAAGGCAGAACAGGCAAAGACCTCAGAGTTCAAGACTTCCAAAACCTTACAATGCTGCCACCTACAGGCCAAAACTTTGAAGGCGGATTCTAGCAATACTGTTTTCTGACCCTTAACGATGAGAAACATGCAAAATGGTGATAGAGGACCACAGCCCCACACTCAAAATCCCACAAAGAGTTAAATTGCCAGGTGATATGAAAGCATAGACCCTCTGGCTCAGCTAGCTCAGTGCCGTTACATAATTTAATTAGGATCATCACGCGGCAACCGAGGCTGTCTAGAGGAATTATGAGCCACAAGTTCAGATCACATGTGAGTCCTTTTGCTCAATTAAAGCGAAGCAATTTTTAAGGTTTTTTTCCTCTTTGCAGTATATGCAAAGAGCACTGAAGCATGGCCTGCATATTTTTCACATTAAAATTATTACATAAAGCCTGTAGCATTTGAAATACTTATGGAAATCAAAATGTTACACTCTGACCTTGGGCATTTAAACTTCCTCATTTTTAAAGCTATTGTTGCCATGCTCTCCTTTGTTCTAAGAAAATTACTGTGGTTAGTTATAAAAGCTGAATGAATAATTACTGTGGGAAGAAAAGAAGTATGTAATAATGCTGAAATGATTCTTGAGCCTATGTTACTACTAAAGAGTTTTAATTCGGTTTTGAAGTCCCAGCATTGTGACTAAAGGCATTATCTTACTTCTCCCTACCCTGCTGCTCCTACAACAAAAGTCACCCTTTTCTTGCTCTGTTGGCTATCCAGTCTGCTTCCCTGTATATCAAGAAAAACTCTGCTAAGAATTTGATGAGGGAAGAAAGCTTCTGGAGGAGTCTACTTTTATAATGTAAGCACATGCAGCATGAAGCTTACTAGGTTAATGTTTATTATTAAGCTTTTTTTCTGAAGTTTTTAACTTCCTTCAGGTTTTTTGCTTCCTTTCTCGCTGCTTGTATCAAGCAGACAAAAAAGATGGCAGTACTTCCTCGTTTTAGTTATGCTTTAAACTTCTACAATCAGATGTTGTTGTTCAGTTGCTAAGTCATATCTGGCTCTTTGCAACCCTGTGGACTGCAGCTTGCCAGGCTCCTCTGTCCTCCACTATCTCCTGGAGTTTGCTCAAATATAATTAGATACAAAATTATAATTTTAGTAATTTAAAATTATGGCTCGTCATCATACTTGTTATTTGTGCTTATGAAAATGACTATTTTCAAATCAAGCTACTTTAAATTTACCAAACTAATGGAGATTTAAAGTTAATTTTTAAATGTCTATTTTGGGGAATAAGTATTATCTTAATAAAAGATCATCCTAATAAAAATAAAATGGGAGGATGCAAAGAAATGTCAGTGCTGGGCAGAAGCTTACATTCAGTTGAGAATCTCAGCAACTTTGAATTGCTTTATTTTTTGTTTGCTTTGTTTTAAAAATCCCCAGTATTTCCAGATGTATTGCTTAAGACAATTGAAATTAGAGCAAACAATAAAACTTGCAGTGAGTACTGTGGGAAACTATTCACTAACTCATAGATCAAAGAAAATAGGCAAAACTCATTTTTCAGTAGTACAGCCTACTTGTTATTTGCAATAGGAAAAAACACTTCTAGGTTTGAAGGGCACATACAGTGTATCCAAGTCAACATATTGTTTATTAGTTTCTTAGATGAGAGGGTGTGCAAAATGCAAAAATGAGGCAATACTTATTTTCACAAAATCTAAAAAGGTTAATCCTTTCTTCTTTTGCAACCAGATATTTGCAGGATTAACAACCACTTTAAACACTAGTTGGATTTAGCTATAATAAGAATATAAATATAATAAGACATTCCTAAGGGGAATACAATTTTTAAAAAATTTCCATATTTGCTACAATAAATGTTATGCCTAGAAATTTTATAGCTAACAGAAACACAGAAAATACTATACCCAGAGCTAGAAAACTGTTCCAGTACAAAGCAAGTCTGATATATTACCTCCCAAATACACAGCATATCCCTGGTAAAGTTGTAAATTATGGTTGCAAATGAGGCCACAAACAAAATTTTGCTCAAGGCATGAATCATAAATTCAAACAATAATCATCTCCTACGTGAAGCCCAACTACTTTGTTTACTTCTTAGACACTGTTTCCTAAACATGAAGATGAAAGTAGGTCAAGGAAATTTAGCATCTTATTCTCATGAAGCATGATCTGATATTGGGTGCACTGTCTTATTTACAATTGCACAAACCTTTTAAATATTAAAAATGTGTGTTTTCACAATGCTGGGCCCTTAAGCATATTGAGAATTTACCTCATGATCACACAATATCATCAAAACTATAGATGTTTACTAAGGAAAACTAAGCACTTCAAATAGTAACTTGCCAGCTGGAAGTCAGATGCATTTTTCATATTGAAAATAAAAATATATTTAGCTAATGTTCAGTGGTATTTTTAATCTACTTATTAGATATAGTTGTTTCCTATCACTAGAACATATCTGAGGAGTCAAAGATTTTTCTGATTTTTACATTTTAGAATTTCTAAAAGCATACCACTAAACTCTTTTTAAGTATGAATCTTAAGAAGTCTGTCCTTTAATTCAATGTATTCAAATCATAGAATCATTAAGCACCAGTTCTGAGAATTACCTTGAAAGAACATGCAATTGTAAAATATTGTTTGGAAAGCAGATTTTTAATATTAACCCAACAATTTCTATCTATGGATAATAAGAATGAATAGCAGCTTGTTCATGAATAGATGCTTGTTCATCTCCAAGGGATCTGGATGCCACAAACTTCCTATTCTTTCAGCAATGAATATCAATCACTATAACAATCATCATATTAAGTGCCTACAGTATACTTAAAACTGTGCTAGGTGCTTTATACAAATTATCTCATTTAATTTTCACAATAACTCTTTAAAGTAGTGAGGATATTTATATCTGTCTTACAGATGATGGAAGTGAGGCTTTGAAAGAAAAATAAAACACTTTTCCATGTTACCATGAGCTAAGCACTGGGTATTCAAAGACAGATGGAAGGCAGCCTATTTCTCAAAGAAACCAGTACTTTCCTAAAGAAACTATTAAAACTTCCTATCAGGGGGGTCAAATAAATAAAATAAAATTAGATTTATTTTAAGTCTATTCAGCTGAAATGACGATTCTTGAGTAGTCATATGAACTAATAAACTGGCACAATGATCTATGTGATGCAATATTTCAGAAAGTATTTATTAACTGACTATTAAATGACAGGAGACGCAAGAAAGGAATGTTCAACCCTGAGTCGGGAAGATCCCCTAGAGTATGAAATGGCAACCCACTCCAATACTCTTGCCTGGAAAATCCCATGGACAGAGGAGCCTGGCGGGCTACAGTCCATGGGGTCACAGAGAGTCAGACACGACGGAGCACAACACACAAGTGTACCACGAGGCAGTGTGAATTCATTGATGAGCAAAATGGAGGCATCCCTGTTTCTGCCTTCAAGGT
Organism: Cervus elaphus; assembly: GCF_910594005.1. Classification (NCBI taxonomy): domain Eukaryota; kingdom Metazoa; phylum Chordata; class Mammalia; order Artiodactyla; family Cervidae; genus Cervus; species Cervus elaphus. The sequence continues at coordinate 69,280,295 of NC_057826.1, forward strand.
TTTTATAGTAGTGGAAAATCAAACAGAATATCTTTAAGAGAAACCTAAGTGTAAGTGCACCAGGAACAGATGAGTGGTGAGTCCAAGGTTCCAACATGAAACATCTTTGTTTTCACATCCACCCATCCCAAGTCTTCTCCATCTCAGTTATAGCACCTCCACTCAGCTGTCCAAGCTAAAAAGATAGGAGTTATACTCAATTCCTCTTGGCCCTCACACCCGGCATTCACTCAGTCAACTAGTCCTGTTAGCTGGAACACATTATTCTGAATCTATCTACTCCTTTTCCATTCACCATCCTAGCCCAATTATAATCACCTCTTGGCTGGACTACTGCTATAGATTCCTAACTGGGGTGCCTACTTCTACATGGCTTCCTTCAATTTTATTCTCCTCACAGCAGCCAGATCCATCTCTTAAAAATGTAAAACAGTTCACATACCTAGCCTACATTAAACCCTCCAATAGCTATCCTCTGTCTGTATATCCATATGATGTGTTCCAATTTATCTCTCAGATTTCCAACCAGGCTCCTCTGTCCTTGGGAATTCTCCAGGCAAGAATACTGGAGTGGGTTGCCATGCCTTCCTCCAGGGGATCTTCCCAACCCAGGGATCGAACCCAGGTCTCCTGGATTGCAGGGAGATTCTTTACCATCTGAGCCACTAGGGAAGCCGAAGAATAGTAGAGTGGGTAGCCTATCTCTTCTCCAAGGGAACTTCCCGACCCAGGAATTGAATGGGTCTCATGCAATACAGGCAGATTCTTTACCAGCTGAGCTACACGGGAAGCCCCTCTACTTAAATGCCACCTTCTAAATGAGGCCTTCTGCCATGACTTAACCCAAGATGGTGCCTTCTTATTCTAACAGATCATATTTATTCTTTTTAACTTTCTGTTCATGGTATATATTCATCTCCTGGAACATATGATTTTTGAAGAAGAATCTTGTCTATCTTAGAAACTGTCTCTCCATCACTTAGAACAATACCTAGCAGATAGCAGACACTTAATCTGAAAGAGTTGAGAGTAGAGGTCAAATCACCCATGGACTTTTTGGACACAGTAAAGAGTCAAGGTTTTTATTCCAGATTCAAAGGGGAACTTTTGGGGAATTCTAAGCAGAGGGACTAGAGAAGGAAATGGCAACCACTTCAGTATTCTCATCTGGAAATTCCCATGGACAAAGGAGCCTGGTGGGCTAGAGTTCACGGGGTTGCGAAGAGTTGGAAGCAACTTAGCATGCATGCACACAAGCGGGGGGACAAAAATAACGCCAGCTATTCTTTATGCTTCCCTTGTAGCTCAGTTGGTAAAGAATCTGCCTGCAGTGAAGGAGACCCGGGTTCGATCCCTGGGTTGGGAAGATCCCCTGGAGAAGGAAATGGCAACCCACTCCAGTATCCTTGCCTGGAAAATCTCATGGACAGAGGAGCCTGGTGGGCTACAATCCATGGGGTTGCAAAGGGTTGGGCACGACTGAGCAACTAACACACATTCTTTATGAAGAACATACTGAAGACAAGCATGAGAAGAAGCAAGAAAATTCAAGAGAAGTCAATTCAGAAGTCCAAGAGAAAGATGGTTTTGGCTTGGACTAGGATGGCAGTATAGAAAAAAGAGGAGAGATGAAATTTGTGATATAATTTCACTTGATGATGGAGGAAGGAGTGTAAGAGATTAAGAATGAATGACTCATATACTTTTATACTGTATGGCCTGAGGTGGCAGGAAGGGGGTAGTTAAAGGAGGATAGACCTGGAGGTAGGACAATGAATTTGAATTGGATGTATTTAACCACTTTGAGCCAGACTATATTTTCTTGGGACATATGAGGGTTTGCCTCAGGCCTGGTATTTCTCCTCAGACGGGAAATGTAAGTAAAGGTCAATCTATTAACAGAAACAAATATTTCTTCAGCAACCATCCTGCCTTGATTGGGTCAAGCATCATAAGATGCAAATAACAGCCCATGAAGGATGATGAATATTTAGCTTGTCATTTTTTAATACCAGTTTTTCAAAGAGGCCAAAAATAATTTTGCCAAAGAATTTCCAGCCCTAAATATAATATATGGAAGAACTCACAGATTAGTAAGGCTTTCACTGCACTTAGTTGAAAGATAATGCTGTCATAGGTTTTCACTCTTCCATTCCACCTCATAACCCCTCTAGTCAATCTTTAGCAGCATGGGGGTGCAGCACAGAGAGCAATAGAGATGGTCTGATGCCATTAGCAATGTGTTAGTCACTGTTAGTGAGGCCTGAGAATGTGAACCATGGCAGGAGAGCTGAAGGAGGAAGCCAATGTGAGAGTCCAAGAGCGACAGTGTTGTGGAAGGAGTAGTGGCTAAAGGATAAATAAAACTGAATAAAGGAGCATAACAAGAGAATGAAAATACCTTGCATATCTCTTCATTCTAAAATGAAATGAAATGTTGCTTTTCAGAAGGTTTCCTAATCAAGTTGAAGGTTGATATTCTAGTAGTTGTCAAATTATTAAGAAATTAAAAATCTCTTTCATTGATATTTTATCTTTATGACCCAGCTAGTCACTACATTCATCTTCATTCTTCTAGTAATGCTGTTTATGAAACAAGAATGTATTGGGCTCTAATATAATTCCTAATTTGTCAACAAGCTAGAAAACATAGACTTTGAATGCATGGTAAAGACTAAGAATACAACCAAAAGTAGGTAAATGACAATAAGGACATTACCTTGGATATAATTGTTCTTACCATCCTTGCAGGAAAAAAAAAAAAAAAAACTGAATGATAATATCTAAGAAAAAAAGAGAACTACAGTCAATATTCTACTTGACATAGATTATGAGAATTGAATGATTTATATTTCTAATTATGATTTTAATGTTATAAGAAGGGAGGGGAGAGGGCATCAAAAGTAATATGATTGTTATGAACATAATTGAATTTCAATAGTAACCTTAATTCATAACTAAATAAAATATGGGCAAAGGAAAAGCATGCACTAGTCTAAGATCAACAAAATAAACTAGAAATCTCCTTTACAACATCACTAAATTGTTAATTAAGAAATTTGTGCCAGGGATGTCCACCTCTGCTCACCCCAGATGCAGATGGTTTGAAGTACCTGAGTCCAGATATAAAGTACAGACACAAAAGTGTCTCTCCCTCCATTCTACTGGGCCCAGGGTCATGTTAGGAATTCTGTCTCCTGGGTCACAAATAATCACATTCCTCAGAGAGTCCAAACACCAAATAAGCATACATTCAGTCCCCAAATGGTACTGATTCCCTTCCTGTAACGACTGCACAATATGCTGCTACCATGAGTCCCCTTTGGCCTCTATTTTGGGGCAAGCTCTGACTCTTTTCTACATGGCTGCTGGGTGCTTGAGAGTTTAGCTTCACAGCAGCTCTTCTCCTAAGCAATTGGCCACAGCACCTTTTGACCACAGGCTGCCTAGTGGATAACTTTCAGGGATGAGGGACACATGCCCCAAAGTTCCTGCCCCCTTGCCGTTGTTTTTTGAGTTTCCTCTTTTTGTTTGCATTTCCTCTATCTTTTGTTCTTCATCCCACTTGTTTTCTTCCCCATAGGATTTAATATCCCATCAGAAAGAGACTCTCAGCAAGGACATCAGCATTCAGCCACATGTAATTTATTTACCTTCTTTGAAGCAGAAGGTGCCAAATGCTCAATGCACACCTCGTTGTACAAAAGAGAGAGGAAATGATTTTACTCCTTTTGTTGTCTTAGGCATTCTTAGAGTGGCTTGTAAATAGAAAATGTCGAATAGTAAACATACACTATTTTTAGTGTATGTGTTTTCATACCTGGTTGTAAACACTCACATTTAAACAATTCTTTCCATCAAGTGACTTCCTAAATCTTAAGATCCTACCTTCTTTCTCTTTTGTAAAATGGACCAAGACTATTCCCTATATGACAGTGATGCTTTGAAGCATCAGAAGATCCTCAAAAATCTATCTCACCATCCTATAATAAAGTGCTATTTTAACCCAAAACCAAAGAAAATAAAAAAATAGGCTTTACTAATACTAACCTGACTCAGTTTGTATATGGGAAAATTAGTAAATAGAGCAGAGTATTCTAGAATACATAGTTACTGTCCTTAAATTCTTTCAAGAAAAAAAGACAAAATTTCCAAAATTTTAATCCCTCCAAAAAATAAAATGAAGTGGTTCTTTTTCTCCCACTTCAGGTAAATATATGCTTATATACATTGAAACCATTTAGGCATATGATAAAACTGAAAATGGCGATGCATGCATATGTGCTAAGTTGCTTCAGTTGTGCCCAACTCTTTGCCACCTCATGGACTGTAAACCACCAGGCTCCTCTGTCCATGGAATTTTCCAGGCAAGAACACTGGAATGGGTTGCCATCCCCTCCTCCAGGGGATCTTCCTCACCCAGGGATCGAACCCACATCTCTTTATGTCTACTCTGTTGGCAGGCGGGTTCTTTACAACGAGCGCCACCTGGGAAGCCTGAAAATGGCAATACACCTTCATAATTGAATATGAGCCAGCTCGGTTGATAAGCCCATCAGATCCTCCTAGTAGAAGTGATGTCATGCACCTTTTAGAATATATTTGTAAAGATATTGCCATAACCTGTTAGTGTTAAGGCAGGATATTTTGAACTTTACTATAATTTAGACCCCATTCATATTAAATGTAGCACTACATTGGTTTTAAAAATTTGTGCTAATTCACACTTCAAAACTGAATGAGCACTCATTTTATGAACTTTAGTCTGGGTAAATATTTTATAGACTGGGTTATAAACCCTAAATATGGAGAGTAGTGATGAAAAGTACAAGCCTCCCCAAAATGATAATAATACATTCAATAAATCTTTTCTTTCTAGTTTTACCAAACTACATATGAAAAATGTAAGCATATAAATTCATACCATGTGTAAACACATATTGTGAAATGAAATCCAGCAGGAAATGAGCATCAGAAGCTGTAGCCTGAACTGTGCAGGTAAGGTGAGAGTTTTGAGTGCTATTTCTCTGCTTCCCATAATTTCATTAATGCATGTCATCTAACTCTGCTAATGTTGATACTCCATTTTCTTAGCAGTCTATGAAACAGTCCTGTGAACTGCATTAGTACTATTCCTGTAATATAAATGAGACACTGAGGGGAAAAAAATAGCCACACAGATAGTCAAAGTTGATAAGGAGAGATTCCATGCTCTCTCTGTTTGACGGCTCTGCACATTAGAGGTCAACAAGCCATGAGATTCACAGCCACAAAGGAGCCCAAAACTATCAAACTGCCCAAAATATTGGCTTCTGGATTCAAGAGGAAATACTAACATAGACAAAATATGATTCTAGCAACCTCAGATTATTTTTAAATCCATGAATAACAAGTTTATGTGGTCTTCCTCCTCTTTGTCACTATGTTCTACTACACCGTGTTGAAGGACTATGCCCACATTATGAACTGGCTGGCAAGGCTATATACGCATTTACATTAAAGGTACATGTGATTTACATACAATTATGAAGACAACATTTTGTATTCTTGGACCACTTTCAGGATAATAGTCTCATATACCAGATCAATGATAAAAACAATAAGACAATCACCAACTAAATGAGTACTAATTGATCGACCAAGAAGAGAGAAACACAGTGCTTACCTGCTGGTCAGTCCCCTAGAGAAAGAAGTAAAAGAGATGGTGTAGACCACTAAAAACTTTTGCTAAAGGCTTAGAGGAATACCATTTACTTCAGGAGAATTAAAGAAGTAGAAAATCATTCTTCTTATTTTGGAGAAGTATAAAATCCCATTGAGAGGAAAAACACATACTACTGGGGACAGAAGAGACTTGAAACACTTAAAAGCAATAAAATCAAGAATGGAAAAAAAGTAAACAGGAAGTTCTCATAATGCAACGCTAAAATTGAAAGAGAAGGGCTTTGGAGTCAGAGAACCAAGGCTCCATCATTCAGTGGTTAAATGACCTCAGCCAAGTTCTCAAATTCACCTACCCTCACTTTCTTCACAGTGAAATAAGGACAATACTAGCAGTTGTTACCACAAGAGTGTGTTGTGTTCAATAAGTTAGTCATTATAAACCAAAATGAAGTCAAGTGGAAACTTCACCAGGAAAGCCTTGAGTCTAAGGTGTCAAGTCTCAATTCTAATAGTTTATCTTGAAGACTTTTCCTTATATGCAGTGTACTGTCAGAGAACCCAGGAAATTCAAAGACTTCAAGACACTTTAAAATAAAACTGAGTAAATAAAAACTAATTTATAAAGCTGAAGAAATTAAAGTATATGGCAATTAGTTTCTTACCCAGTTTTTTAAAATGTTTCTAAGTGTATAGAAGTATTTTAACCAAGAATCTATTCTAACTCATGATAACCCACAGTAACAATAGGAATTTTATCTATAAAAGTAGCTCCAAGGCAAGCCTGACAGCCTATCTTGTACTGCGAAAATCAGCAATGATTACTGAAAATGCTTTCCCCAATGTTGAGATGTTACCAAGTACTCGAAAGATTTTGCACTTAACGAAAATCACGTATTTTTTCCATATCCTCCTCCAGCTTAACTGATCTCCATGCCTCATAACAGCCTGAATACTGGAGACCCGGCTCATAGAAGGCCTCACATCTGCTGGTTCTGTGGAGTCTCAGGGTTTTCTGCAGTAGCAACATTTACATGTTCATTACAGTAACTTCCCAACCAGATAACGTCACTTCATATGTTGTAGACCCTCTGAGTCTTCCAAATGCTTGGCATCGGATCCACATGAACCTGTTTTTATCAGACAGTTTTCTTTCACTGTCCTTGCACTAAACTGCTTGCTAGGCCAAAGATTCCCCTTACCTTGCCTTATGACCCATTTCTTCAAGATTTTCCTTTGGCAGCAAGATTTCCAAGGGAGTCTAAGTATTGAATCCCTGGATGCTTTTAGTTGCACCTGTTTTATTCTTTATGGAGTCATTAGAATTTGGCTGAGACGACTGAACAGCGGGTAAGCATTGAGTTTCTAAAAGAGCAGCTCAGCATGACACTTTTCTTCCAAAGTGCAATGGAGTGCAACTAAAACAGAAAACTTAGCCACAACCAGCCACCTTAGTGTTTTATAATTTGGTGCTCTCACACTATCTGTTCCTAGAATTTCTCCCTCAGGTCTTGAGGCTTCAGGCAAACTCTGAATAATGAATGGGAGGAGCTGGGGTGGGGGAGCTGGAGACAAAGTGTCAAGAACCCTATACCAGGAAATGAAAATGAAAAGACCCTGTGCAGTCTATATTGGATACAGATGTACACAAAACAGAAACTCTGTCCTGTAAAGTTGCCATGAATGCACCAGCTACATATGGTCTCATAGTAGGATGGAGAACAGTGATAGGATAATCTAATAAGCATTCTTTTGCTATTAGAAACAGAGCCATGAACTGTTCTGTGGGCCTGGATCTACCTGATCGCTCAGCAGTTAATGATACTCGGAGTGGGCAGAGGCCTGGTTAGGAGCTGGAACCACATCCCTCCTATTTGCCTGTTTTCTTCCCGTGTCCACAGCCACTGGTCAGGCCCTCATTAATTCTCAGCTGGATTCTTAAAAATCATTTTCAAATAGATTTCTCCCCTTCCAAACTAGCTCTCCCACTACCATAGGATTGATTTTTTATAAAATATAGCTTTGATCACTCCACTCATCAAAAGCCTTCAATGGCTCTCCACTGTAAGTCCAATGAAGTCCAAAGGTCTCAGCTTAGCATTTAAGACCTTTTACAATGTGGTCTTTTTCTCCTTGTCTTTCCTCTCTGCTGTCTCTGGTCTGGCCTCTGGGCAAATTCCATGAAGTCAGCAATCCTCTAGACTCCCCAGAGTAAGCAAGTGTGAAACAGCCAGGGTGTCAGGGCATTCTGGGAGTTTCCTCAGACTCAGGGATTGAAGGGGTACAGGAGTATCCTTAGTTGAAGAAAGTTTGGTGATAGCCAACAAACTGCAGCAATGGAGCCTTGGTAAAGTCAGAAAGGGCCCTCCAACCTGCAGACAGTGTAGATGTCACATGTTTCCTACATGGCATTTAACCAGATAGTTCTCTCTGGAAGACATTCTCAAAAGCATAGAACTAAGCCCATGTGAGGTGATGTTGGTATATGAGGACACGGTGGTGACAGCAATTATGCCCAGCTTTCTTTTTCTCCCTCCCTGGTGGACCAGCCTGAGGACTAAGTATGTAAGCCATCACCTTCTCCTCCCTGACTTGGAGAATATTATTTTCTTTTTCACAAATAGTTCTAGGTTACATAAGAAAACACTTGTTATTTAAAATATCATCACCCCCTTCTGAGTGGCATTCTGTATGTCTGTGTAACTTAAAAGTGCAGGAAAGAACAACACTGAAATATGAAGAGGTGAAGATCTGAGTAAGTTAGGTGGGCACTGAGAATATGGATGACCGCTATGGCACATTACCAACACCTTCTCCCTGAGATGAGGAATAAGACAACTATGTTTGCAATTTCTACTTCAATCAAACACTATATTGTAGGTCCTGGAGAGTGCAAAAAGGCAAAAATAAAGAAACAAAGAGTCTATAAGATGAGAGCTCATCATTCACAGATGACTTGACTGTGGTTGAATAATCTACAAAAGTTTTCAGAGTTAACAAATTTAGCAAAGTTACTGGATACAAGAGCAATGTACAAAAATTAATTATATATCAGTAAAAACAATTAGAAACAAAATTTTAAAAATACAACTTACAATAGCATCAAAACCAATGAATACCTAGGAATAAATCTAACAAAAGGTTGTGCAGGTCCTTTAATAGAAACTATAAAACATTGCTAAGACCTGAATAATGGAGGAATAAGTAATGGTTATAGACTGGAAGACTCGATGTTCTAAAGAGCTTAATTCTCCTCAAATTGATCTGCAGAGTGAATCAAAATCCAACCAAGTGAGGTGGTTATTTTTGTTTTATTTTGTTGTTATTCTGTAATACATGGTATGCATATGTGTAGAAATCAACAAGCAAATTCCAAAATGTATATGGACCTGCAGGGTGTCAAATACGGTCAAGACAATCTTGAAGATGAAGAACTAAACTGAAGGATTTATCCAACTAGATGTGTAATTTTATTTGGCACAACAGTAATCAAAAGGACCAATGGAACAAAGGAGACCAGACACAGATCCATGTATATACAGACACACCTGCTTTATGAGAAAGGTCGCACAACAGTGTGCTAAGGAAAAAGGTGGTCTTTGGAGTCAGTGATCTACATGGAAAAAAGAACTCATCTTGACCTGCACACCTAATATCACACACTAAAATTAATTCCAGTTAGACTATAGGTCTAAATGTGAAAGAAAAACCAATTAAGCTTTAGGAAGCTAGGAAATATTTTCATTTGCTTGGAGTAAAGTAAAATTTTCCTTAAACAAGACGCAAAAAACCCTATCATAAAATAAATGACTAATGACTTGAAAGACATTAAAATTAGAAATTTCTTTTCATCAGAAACACCAATGAGAGAGAAAAGGCAAGTCACAGAGTGGCAGAAAATATTCAAACTACAAATGATGAACAAAGGACTCATTTCTAGAATGATAAACAACTCTCATAAGCCAATTTATAAAAGACAGAAAAAATCAGGAAAAGATTTGAGTCAGGGCCTCACAAGAGGCTATGCAAATAGAAAATTATCATATGAAAATGATGTTCATTCTTATTAGTAATCAGGGAACTGCAAAGTAAAACCACAATTTACTATCCACCTAAAATTGATAAAATTAGAAAGCCTTACAATACCAAATGCTGACAACGTTGTGGAACAATTGGAACTCATATACACTGCTATTGGGAATGTAAATAGTACAATTGTGTTGAGAAACCCTTTAGCCTCATCTGTTAAAGTTTAACAAATACTAAATTTAAGATCCATCACTTCCACCCAAAAAGAATTGCATGCATATATGCACCACAATTATGTACACGTAACTCCTCAAAAAGTTCAACATAGAATTACCATATGACTTAACAATTCTACTCTAAAAGAAATGAAAACATACATTCACACAGAAACATGTTTGAAAATGTACATAGCTGCTGCTGCTGCTGCTGCTACTAAGTCGCTTCAGTCATGTCCGACTCTGTATATAGCAGCGTCATACAAAAGATGAAAATAGTCAAAATGTTGAAACAGCCCAAATGCCCATAGATGAGTGCAAGAAAAAAATAGAGTTATATCTATGCTATGGTATATTAATCAACCATAAAAATGAATGAAGTGCTGATAAATGCTACAACTTGGATGAAACTTCATCATGTTTGGTGAAGGAAGCCAGAGACAAAGGTCACACTTTGTATGATTCCTTTTATACAATATATAGGCAAATCCACAAAGACAGAAAATAAATTGTTAGTTACCAGGGAATGGGGGAGGGAAAATAGGTAGTGACTGCTAAATTAGTACAGGGCAGTGGGGCTTGTTTGTTTTTGGTGCAATGAAAAAGTTCTGAAAGTTGAGAGAGACAGAGTTGTCTAACACTGTGAATACACTGGATGCCACTAACTGTACACTATAAATGATTGTGTTATGTGAATTTCACCTTAATTTCTAAAAAACATTAAGAATGACCCTTTTCTGCTCTGATTTTAATCTTCTCTGGAAACTATCCCTATTCTATGCAGGCAATTCTCACCTTACGTGTACTGGCATGAATTTCAGTTACCACTGTGAAGTTCAATTGTACCAGTCCTGGAATAAAAAGGCTCAGATTTCAGTTATGATAGTATACTCACTGCATGAAGTACAAACTTCACACCTAGCTCTTCAGTCCACATTTCACTATGTAAATAGTAGCCAAGCATCTTAATCAGTGACCCATCCCATGACTTCTTTCAAAGTCTCCCAGTGATTGGCCACTGCATACCTGATATTCAGTTCCAGCACAGACAGGAAAGCTTATAATCGTGTTGCGTCCCAGTGATAAATTCATATGCCATTTTATAAAAATGGGTAATTGAAAGAGAGAATCGGTCAACAAATATAAAAATACTAACAAAGAAATGAAAAGTAGTAACTTCAAAAGTGAAATTCTGATCCATCATAAACAAATTATAGAAGAAATAGCTGACCATGGGATTTTTGACAGAGAAACCATTTGAGAGACTAAGGATACACAGCCAAAGGAATTTAGTGAAGGTGAACTTATCAACATAAATGATGAAAGTGGTTTTGACAAAAAGGATGATGATGTCCCAGAGGAAGTGATGCTGGCAAACAACTTCAACATTAAAGAAACTCTCAAGTATTTTGTGACTTTGAAAGCATGAAGAATAAAATGTTGGAAATTAATTGAAACTTATAAAGGAGTATGACAATATGTCAGTGCACAGAAAAAGTGTTCAGTCCCTATCATAAATTATAGGCAAGAAAATAGCAGGTACTATTAAAAACCACTTTTGATAGGTATTTTTTTTACAAAAACAATAATGTCTTTTAATTTCAGTGTTTCTAATGTCTTTGATTACAGTGTATTAAATAGTTTCAATGTTTAATTTCCATATATATTTATAGTTGAAAACAACAATTTTTACTCTTCTGACAATAATTTTTAAAAAGTCACTGGACAGTTGTAATTTTCCCACTGATTATTAAGTTCACTTTGCATGGTTTCAAGTTGCACATTCATTTTTATGAACCTATACTACTATTAAAAACTAAAACAGCCTGTACCCTGTTCTTTATATTCCATTTCCCAGTCAAATATTCACAATTACCACCAGTTTAAAATAATTCTATATCTCCTAGCAGTATCTCTGCCACATGATATTGGCTTAAGAAATTTTGCTTCTACCACTCTCTCCCTACCCAGTGACTTTGATTGATATTCCCTTACCCTATAATTTCTTCCTCTTACAAATTTAAATTCACCTTCCTTCATGAAGACATTTTCTGGTTTCCTGCTCCTCAAATTAAGGTGATCCCTCCCTCCTTTGAAGTTTCTGCCTAGTTTAACAAAAAATACTTCCTTAAAATTTGCAACAAGCACCTCTTAATATACCTTTGTTGTAAAGTCATATATGTCTGGGCTTTGGTTTGGGTGTTCTTTTTGTCTATGTTTGCAAATAGAGAATTGTGTGGTTAAAATGGCATGTAGTTGAACGTGTACCTATAAAATGAAAGCAAAATGGACAAAGGAAGGGAAAACTAGAACTTGTCTTCCTCTTCTTTTACTTTTAATAAATATAAAAATTACAAAGCAAACTTTTCCTGGAAAAGAGTTAACATATGATTATGGCTTTTTATTTGAGCATTTATAGAATATTGGATACCCCTAACACATTTATGTTATAACAAAGTCTGTGTGAGTTTATTCCTCAAGGGTGCGGGGAAAGACAACGTTGTGCACTGTAAGTATTTCCACAGGCACTCCAGGCAGCCTCACAATTACTGTGTTCAATTGCACTTTTATACATTGTCCTTGAATAAATAGTTACTTGGCTCTGAAATTTCTTCAACTGACAACTCTTTGTTGAAGACCTCACAAGACTTTTAATAAAGACAACTAAAAAGCAATTGATTTTCCCCCTGGTTGGAGTTATGTACTCAAAAGAGTGGTAAACAATACCCACCATGTTCTCCCTTAAGAATGCATCCTTTGATTTATACTTTGAAAAAAAAATACATATAAGTCAATATTTGTGTTCTTTGTATAATAACCACATGCAGAGTTTTCTGGGACGGTAATACAATATAGCTACTGTTGTTGAAGATTGGGACAAATGGTTTTTTCTTCACTCTCATTCTATGTGATTTATTTGAAGTTAGTTCTAGTTGATACATGCTTGGATCAATTTCGGCCCATATCACACACAACATGCTACATTACACTGCCTGGCCCTCTACATCCACTGCCACCCCATCCATGAAAGTAGACACGTCAGCAGCCATATTTTTTATAATCCAAACCCCTTGGCCATGGTTGATTGGCCCAAGAATGTGCACCTGCCCCAATCTCAACCTAACAGACACCCTTCTATCATAAATTGAATTTAGAACTGAAAAGAAGCCATTTTAGAAGTGTCTGGATCTGTGAGATGTATACTAAGAAACGTGAGCCAGAGATTTGACTTGTCATGCAGAAGAAATCAGCCTTCAGGAAGAAAAGGAACAAGTTTTCTAGTCCTTAATTTCAACTCCTTCCTAATCCCCAAATCCTTCCCACTACTGGATTCCATGATACATCCTTATATCTTTGTAATGTATTCTTCTTGCAAACTTAAGCTTACCAGAATGTCTTTATGCTACCTGCTTCTAGAGTTCATAACAGAAACAAAGAATATTCTAATATGGTTCTGTACAGAAACTTTATCTCTGAAACAGGAATGATGATGACATTATTATTATAAATCTCAGTAGCAGACAAGCAGAACAATGAATGCCATTTTAAAATTGGAATCAACTACTAATTATTTTTACATACAAAATTTTCAAGCTTTTCTCAAGAAGACTTTCTTACCTATCCTAAGTTTGCTGTGTAGGTCTAAATTGCTAATTTGCTATACTAAAATTGATCTGCTACTCCACAAAGCATATCAACCTTTTAAGCCTGCAAGTAACTCTCCACCTGAGTGGGGTATGTGGTCTGAAACAGTGTAGTACATCTTTTATATGAGACACTCTCCTAAATGAATATCAATTTCAACATCTTAACAGAGTTTGTGTTGGTTTCCCTGGTGCCACAAGGTCTTTGCCAGGGAAAGTGTCTCTAATCTGACTATTGACCATAATGGTGCTTGTTTGTTTCCTGACTAATATTATTTACCTTTATAAATGTTTAGTTATTGATTTTTTAACTTAATATTTTCTAAAATGCACTTCATATTCTCTCCCAGAAGACTTTTTCTTGTTCCTCATTCAATTTCTCATGGGTCTTTAATCCTGTTCTCATCACAAAACGGTACATAAGAAAAGAATATCTAAACTTGCTATAAATTGGGAGAGTTGGATAAATGGATCCTAAGTATAAATCTAGGAGAAAGACAATATTGTAAGTTTAGCAGACAATTCAGACCATTATTTTTCCTCCAGCCCATTCTTAATTCACTAAAAATAATATGATTATACAATCAAGGCCCAAAATAAAGAGACATTTCTCCTTTACTAGATACACGAGCAATGGAATTTATTTCCAATATTTGTACATATCTCTGAAAAAGTTCTCGATGGTAATGTTCTCTAATGATTTAAAAGGTATCTAATCTCCAATTGTTTATTGGTCCCAACAATATAGTTCAGACTAATATTTTAAGCAATTAGCTAATTGTTTGTATAATACCTGGAAAATAGTTGGCAAAGCTATTAATTTACAATTATACTGTCAAGGTTAATAGTTGCTTTCTTTTAATTATGATGTGCCCTTCTTTTCCTACTGTACATTAAAATATATTTGATTTTTATAAATATGTTTAAATAAAATATTTCACAGCTAGGATATGGGTCCAGATAGTCTTTCCAGGAAAACAGGATATTATTTAAATAAACAAAAAAGAGTATAATATATACATATACATATAAAGAGTATATATATATATAAACAATCAACTACATCATACTGATTATCAATTATTAATGTAATCATACTTTTAGTTTGTCTCAAATACTGACTTCAATGGCATACTAAAAATTTTGAGTCAGGAAAAGTTTAAGGAAAAAGAGTGGGTATTTTATGGAACTCTAACCAAGGAATAGTTTGACAGAAATAAGGATAGTTGTTGAATGTCAATTATACACTATCAACTTATAAATACTTATATTTTTAGTTGCTTTGGAACACAGTTTGGAAGGCCCTGAAAAAGTCAAACATGCAATTACCATATAACTCAGCAATTACACTTTTAAGTGTATCCTCAGTAGAACTGAAGATAAATTTTCAAACAAAAACCTGTACAGAAATATTCATAGCGGCATTATTCAACATAGCCAAAATGTGGAAACAGCATAAATGTTCTTCAGCTGATGAATGTATAAACAAAACGTGGTTTATTCATAAAATGGAATATTATTTAGTCATATAAAAAAGGAAATAATCAATAAACAGATTCAAATTTTATCCAGAGAAGCAAAAGACTGAATAGCCAACACAATGTTAAAGCAGAACAAAGTTGGTAGACTGACAACTGTTTATCTTCAAGACTTACTCTAAAGCTACAGTAATCAAGACATTGTGGTACTGTGAAAGAATAGAGAAATAGATCAGTGGAACAGAATGGAGAGCCCAAAAATAGGTCCCCAAAAGACTGTCAATTTTTTTTTGACAAAGGAGCAAAAGCAATACAATGGAGCAAAGACTGTCATTTCAACAAACGATGCTGAAACTAATGAACATCCACCATGTAAAAAAAAAAAGAAAAAAAAAGAAAAAAAAAAAAGAAAAAAAAAAAAAAAAAGAAGACAAAATGAATCTAGACACAGATATTATACCCTTAACAAAAATTAACTCAAAATGGATGGCAGACTAAGTGTAAATGTAAATTGATAAAACTCCTAGAAGATGAAATAGAAGAAAAACTAGATGATCTTGGGTATGGCAATGCATTTTTAAATACAACACCAATGAGGCAATCCATGAAATAAATCATGGATCAGCTGGACTTTATTAAAATTAAAATTTTTCTATGAATGACAATATCAAGAGAATTGGAAAATAAACCACAAACGGGGAGGAAAATAGCTGCAAAAGACACATGTGATAAAGTACTATTATCCAAAATACACAAGGAACTTTTAAAACTCAAAAATAAGAAAACAAAAATCCAATTGAAAGGCCAAAGACCTTAACAGATAACTCTCCAAAACAAAATACACAGATAGAAATAAGCATACAAAAAGATGTTTCACATAGTATGTCATTTGGAAAATGCAAACTAAAGCAATGGCATTCCACTACACACACACATATGGCAAAAATCTGAAACACTGATAATACCAAATGCTGGTAAAGATGTGCAGCAACAGCAACTCCCTTCCATTACTGGTGGGAATGCATAAGGGTATCCAGCCACTTTTGAAGATAGTTTGCCAGTTTCTTACAAAATTAAACATACTCTTGCCATATGATCCTACAATCATACTCCTTGGTATTTATTCAAGCTGTGTCCACACAAAAACCTGTACGCAAATGTTTATGGCAGCTTTATTAATTACTGTCAAAACTTGAAAGCAACTATGATGTACACATGAAAGTAAGAAGAAGAACTAAAGAGCCTCTTGATGAAAGTGAAAGAGGAGAGTGAAAAACTTGGCTTAAAGCTCAACATTCAGAAAACTAAGATCATGGTATTCGTTCCCATCACTTCATGGCAAATAGATGGGGAAACAGTGGCTGACTTTATTTTTCTGGGCTCCAAAATCACTGCAGATGGTGACTGCAGCCATGAAATTAAAAGACGCTTACTCCTTGGAAGGAAAGTTATGACCAACCTAGACAGCATATTAAAAAGCAAAGACATTACTTTGTCAACAAAGGTCCGTCTAGTCAAGGCTGTTTTTCCAGTGGTCATATATGGATGTGAGAGTTGGACTGTGAAGAAAGCTGAGCGCCAAAAAATGGATGCTTTTTGAACTGCAGTGTTGGAGAAGACTCTTGAGAGTCCCTTGGACTGCAAGGATATCCAACCAGTCCATCCTAAAGGAGATCAGTCCTGGGAGTTCATTGGAAGAACTGATGTTGAAGCTGCAACTCCAATACTTTGGCCACCTGATGCAAAGAGCTGACTCATTGGAAAAGACCCTGATGCTGGGAGGGATTGGGGGCAGGAGGAGAAGGGGACGACAGGGGATGAGATGGTTGCATGGCATCACCGGCTCAATGGACATGGGTTTGGGTGGACTTCAAGAGTTGGTGATGGACAGTGAGGCCTGGCATGCATGTGGTTCATGTCCAGCTCGCAAAGAGTTGGACACGACTGAGCGACTGAACTAAACTGAAGATGTACTTCAGCAGATGAATTTGGTACCTTCAGACAAAGAAATATTATCAGCACTAAACAGAAATGAGCTTGTAAGTCACGGAAAGACATGGAGGAAGCGTAAGTGTATATTACTGAGTGAAAGAGGCCAACCTGGGAAAGCTACTGTGAGATTTCACCTGTTGGACATTCTGGAAAAGGCAGAACCAGAGACAATGAAAAGATCCATGGTTCCCAGAAGTGTTAGTGGGGAGATCCATAGAGCACAGAGAATTGTTAGGTCAGTGAAATTATTCTATATGATAGTATAATGTTCAGTTCAGTTCAGTTCAGTTCAATCACTCAGTTGTGTCTGACTCTGCGACCCCATGGACTGCAGCATGCCAGGCCTCGCTGTCCATCACCAACTCCCAGAGTTTACTCAAACTCATGTCCATCGAGTCGATGATGCCATCCAACCATATCATCCTCTGCCATCCCCTTCTCCTCCTGCTTTCAGGGTCTTTTCCAATGAATCAGTTCTTCACATCAGGTGGCCAAAGTATTGGAGTTTCAGCTTCAGCACCAGTCCTTCCAATGAATATTTAGGACTGATTTCCTTTAGTATGGACTGGTTGGATCTCCTTGCAGTCCAAGGGACTCTCAAGAGTCTTCTCCAACACCACAGTTCAAAAGCATCAATTCTTTGGCACTCAGCTTTCTTCATAGTCCAACTCTCACATCCGTACATGACTACTGGATATAATGTTGGAAATGCATTATTAGATACTTGTTCAAACCCACGCCAAGAGTGAACCGTAATTTAAACTACGGACTTTGGGTGATTACAATGTGACCACATGGGTTCACTCTTGGTAAAAAATGTACCTTTCTAGGGTGTGCTGTTAAGAAGGGGGAGGCTATGCATGTGTGGGGGCAGAAGGTATATGGGAAATCTCTATAACTCCCTCTTAATATTGTTGTAAACCTAAAATTGTTCTAAAAATGAAGTCTTTAAAAAAATTTTTTAAATGAAACACTGATATGTGCTACAACGTGGATGGACCTTAATGTAGTATGCAACATGAAAGAAGCCTGACACAAAAGGCCACATATTATCTAATTCCATTTACATGAAATGTCCAGAACAGGCAATTCATACAGAAAGTAGATTAGTAGTTCCCAGGAACTGGAAAGAGGAAAGAGTGGGGATTGACTGTTAATGGGTATGGGGTTTCTTTTGGGGATGATAAACATGTTCTGGAGTTGGGTAGTGGTGATGGTTACATAACTTCTGAATATAATAAAACCCACTGAATTGCACACTTTTAAAGAATGAATTTTGTAGTATGTGAAGTATATTTCAACTTAAAAATTATATGAGAAAAAATATTTTTTACAGACAAAAATTTAAGAACATAATTGATGTATGTGATAATAGACCACTTGATTCTGGTCATCATATTTCATCCTAAGAATGGACTGAATGCAGATAATAATCTGTGTGTACAGAAGCATTCACTCAGAAATAATCGCTATGCAGAAACACCACCTCCTGGGTAAAGAGTGGGAGTCACACTGGAAAGGACTGGGAGGGATCTAGAGAAAGAGATGGTATAAACAGTAAACAGGCTCAGAAAAAAAGAATAGTACTGCACTTCAGAAGTATCTTCGGGACTTTGGATCCTAAGTCATGAGACGATGGCTAAAATAGAAATATGAATTTAGAACAGTCTGCAGAAAACCCATCTAAATTTGGATGTTAGCTTAGTGCTAACCACATGACCTTTATCTGACTCCTGTGTACCCTGTGTCAGTCCTAATGTCAGCCTTTTCCAGATGTTTTTCTTTGCCACAAAACATCCAAGAGGGAAAAGAAAATGAATTTTCAGGCAGTCATGCAAGTGAACACAGTTGGGGTTTTTCACAGAAGCTGATAGAACATTTCACCTTTTCGATGTAGTGTCTTGATAATACCAACCCTCATTTTGCTCCCACACTAGGCAGAGCCTTCTATTTTCACCAGTGCCTCAGAGAATGAGATCCCAATTCCCTGGTGTACAACTGTGATTTGTTGAAATTTATCTGTAGTCCCAGGCAATGTCAGTATACCAAAATGGATGCATTTAGTGTTAAGTACCTTACCAGCAATTTCCCTTTTGAGCATTGGAATGTGATAAAACATCAGAGCTTTACTCTTCGGAGTGAAATGTAATACTACATGGGCTGTAAGAAAATAGATTGGGGAGAACTTCTTGCAGCCATTTGTCCCAGTAATTGACCAATAGAGAACAATAAAGCAGTATTCCTCAATGCTAGTATCCTATTGGAAGCCTCTTGCCCTTCCTCTTACACATTTTATAAATTGAAATGCTAGTAGGACAAGCACACTTCTCCATTAAATGGATAAATTTGGCCCTTGGAACATGAGCAACAGCAGTGTAGCACCTACAAACAATGAGGAGATCCATTTCCATTGCTTCTCAGAACTTGTGGGCCTCTTTAGGGGTGAAAGTAATCTTTTCACATTCCATTTTGAGGTAGTAACCAGATTGGCTCAGAAACTGGCAACATCATCCGTCATATTCTGATAAGAAGCATCTCCAATTAACTATCTCTCCAAATAATTCCTAAACTTTATACAATTAAATAAGCTGATGGGAAAAAAATGAAAGCGTTCCACTGCAGAAAGAAGATTGTGGCAAACAGAAAAGTGAGGATTTCACCATAGAATGCTTCTTGCATGTTAAAAATGCATCATGCACATGTGCAATAATTAAGGGATCTTGCTTGCCTGAAAAGCATAATCTCCTAACACATCACTTTACATGAAAGATCATCCAACAACCTACTCATTTTTGGCTTAGATCTATAACAGCTCAGTTGGAACAATTTCACAGAAAAGAAAAACATTCTTTCCCCAGGTAACAGTCTAGTAGGTTTTCCCACCTCAATTCCTCTTTCTCTCTGCTATCTCTGGCCCCAGTGTGCAATTTTTTAAAAGCATTGCAAAATGTCAATAAACAAACAAAGGAGACCAGCAGCAAAACCCTGCTATCACAGAATCTTGTTGCATAAACTGAGAAACACGGACATGGAATGAAACCTTATTCCCTTTTTTCCCTCCTCTTTGTAAATGATTTGCTTCCCCCTCCCTCTTCATGTATAAATAAACAGAAAAGTGTCTGTATATTTGGTGCTTTTTCTCCTTTGGTCTTCATAATCAAGGGCTATTACAGCAATAGATCTTATCTGTGGAATGGCAGTCCCTCTGCACCTTCAGTTCAGATTTTTGTTTATGCTTGACTGCCATTGTGGCTGTTCCTGATAGTTTTAGGTCAGCCATGACAGACTATGGTGACACTAAATAAACAAGCTGGGAGTCTGGGACCAGCCAGGAAGGAGTGGTACTAGGGCTCACAGTTTGATTTTCCTTGATTAATCACCCTTTTTATTTAGAATAACTTATTGTATACAGTACCTGCTTGTCTGGCTAAGCAAATTACACCATCAACAGGCAAAGACTTAGAACTCCTCATAAACAAAGAAAAACAAGGAAGACAAGTACGGCTTACTCAACTGCAAAGCGAAGCTGCCGGCTTTAAGGAGCATGATCAGGGCTGTTTATTTATTTTCTTAAATAGTATATAGCTCTTTCTTCTGCTGCTTGTTATTCTGCTCTGACCTAAGTAACCTTGTCAAGTCACCTCCCAGGTTGCCCAGATGGCCACAACCAGCAGACTAATCATTCTGAATGATAAGAAAGGCATGATTCCTAGTCATCAGAGTCTCAGTATCCATCTTGGCTCCCTAGAAGCACTCTTCATCTGAGTGTGTGTGTTTGTGTTGCAGCTATTAGGTTTAGAAAAGAGACTGTTGAATGGGATCACACTGTTATCATTTCTGCTCTGCAACTCAGTTCTCAACTATCCTCAGTTTCTACTGTGTGTCAAGAGCTGTATAGCATTTTTGGTAAATAAGCATTATCAATTAATTTCCTCAAGTTGTGCTCATGAATTTAAGCAAAGACTGGTGACTTGTGTAGCTGACTATAACCATTTGAGAAGAAAACAATTTATTCTTCAAATTTGATGTTAGTTAAAAAGCACATCTATCAGGAATATTAAGAATCTTCAGTTCAAATTCAACATGTTAACAAATGTTCCTAGGAACTGTCTGCATTGCAATTCCAAAGGCAAAAATTAAAATGGAGTTTATAAAAGTATACAGATATTTAAATGAGAAAAGCAGTTACCAAATGCTATGTATAGAGAATTAATGGGTAAATATTAATACAGAAACTCACCAGCAACCAAAGAGGATTTTATTAAAATATAAAAATTCATATATCAAAATTGCAGGGTGTTTTTTTAATTAAGGATAATATTCCATGCCGGTGAAACTATGGTGGTTTGGGTTTTCTTATACTGTCCTGCTACCAGTAGAAAAACAATATAATCTTTCTGGAGCATTAGAATTCCCATGGCTACAACCATATTCTAAGAAAGTCCTCTTCAAACTTCAATGTGTTTAAGAATCTCTTGGGGATCTTTTTAAAAAAGCAGATTCTGATTGCATAAGTCAGGGTAAGGACTGAGATTCTTCAGTCTAGCATGCTTCAAGACAGTGGGATGCTTCAAGTCCAGGGACCATATTCTAACTTGCAAAGTATTAGAAGGTTTCTTAAGATTCCAACAACAGAGCCTCTACTAAGGAAGTAGGTGGGGAAGGCACACACTACCCATGTGATAATGGTGTAATTAGCCACTGAAAAAGAGAGATGACCCAAAGACAAGGCCATTGCTTTAAGCCTAGAAATGTCCTAAGAAGATGGTAAGTTCCATTTTAGATGTGTTCCTCTGATATAATCACATGTAAACATATAAAAGGCAGCAGGACATACAAGTTTGCAGCTTAATGAAAGTTTAGAGTAGAAACATCAGATTGAGCCATACGAAACTGCCAAAAACCAACCACTTTCAACCTATAAAAATGGCTGTGTCATATGTTTCAACCTAATAAATTTAAGGATCATTTTCATTAGTGTAACAAATGTATGGAGGTATGTGATACTGGCAAAGGTAAGCATGAAGACTGAGGTAGGAAATGAATTTTGGGGAATGTCTACATTTAGGAGATGAGCAGATAGAAAAAATGACAGAGACTATATTCATTTGCTGGGGCTGCTGTAACAAAGTAAACAGACTGGATTAAAACAGAAATGTATTTTCTCAGAGTTCTGGAAGCTGTAAGTATAAGATCAAAGTATCCGTAAGGAATGGTTTCTTTGGAGGCCTCTATCATTGGCTTATAGATGGCCATTTTCTCCTTGTATCTTCACATGGTCTTCCCTCTTCACAAGTCTGTGTCGTAATATTCTCTTTTTAAAAGAACACCAGTCATATTACATTAGTTCAGTTCAGTTCATTTCAGTCACTCAGTCATGTCTGACTCTTTGCGACCCCATGGACTGCAGCACCACAGGCCTTCCTGTCCATCACAACTCCCGGAGTTTACTCAAACTCATGTCCATTGAGTCAGTGATGTCATCCACAATCTAATCCTCTGTCATCCCCTTCTCCTCCCACCTTCAATTTTTCCCAGCATCAGCGTCTTTGCCAATGAGTCAGTTCTTCGCAGCAGGAGGCCAAATTATTGGAGTTTCAGCTTTAGCATCAGTCCTTCCAATGAATATTCAGGACTGATATCCTTTAGGAGGGACTGGTTGGATCTCCTTGCAGTCCAAGCGACTCTCAAGAGTCTTCTCCAATACCACAGTTCAAAAGCATCAATTCTTTGGTGCTCGGCTTTCTTTACAGTCCAACTCTCACATCCATACTTGACTACTGGAAACATCATAGCTTGACTACATGGACATTTGTCCATTTGAAAAGTAACGTCTCTGCTTTTTAATAAGCTTTCTAGGTTGGACATAGCTTTTCTTCCAAGGAGCAAGCATTTCTTAATTTCATGGCTGCAGTCACCATCTTCAGTTATTTTGGAGCCCCCAAAAATTGTCTGTGACTGTTTCCACTGTTTTGCCATCTATTTGCCATGAAGTGATGGGACTGGATGCCATGATCTTAGTTTTCTGAATGTTGAGTTTTAAGCCAACTTTTTCACTCTCCTCTTTCACTTTCATTAAGAAGCCCTTTAGTTCCTCTTTGCTTTCTGCCATAAGGGTGATGTCATATGCATATGCGAGGTTATTGATATTTCTCATGGCAATCTTGAATCCAGCTTGTGCTTCATCCAGCCCAGCATTTCTCATGATGGACTCTGCATATAAGTTAAGTAAGCAGGATGACAGTATACAGCCTTCACATACTCCTTTTCCTATTTGGAACCACTCTGTTGTTCCATGTCCAGTTCTAACTGTTGGTTCCTGATCTGCATAAAGGTTTCTCGAAAGGCAGGTCAGGTGGTCTGGAATTCCCATCTCATCAAGAGTTTTTTGTGGTCCACACAGTCAAAGGCTTTGGCATAGTCAATAAAGCAGAATTAGATGTTTTTCTGGAACTCTCTTGCATTTTTGATGATACAGTGGATGTTGCCAATTTGATCTCTGGTTCCCCTGCCTTTTCTAAATCCAGCTTCAACATCTGGAAGTTCACAGTTCACGTACTGTTGAAGCCTGGCTTGGCCAATATTGAGCATTATTTTACTAGCATGTGAGATGAATGCAATTGTGCGATAGTTTGAGCATTCTCTGGCATTGCCTTTCTTTGGGACTGGAATGAAAACTGGCCTTTTCCAGTCCTGTGGCCACTGCTGATTTTTCCAAATTTGCTAGCATACTGATGCAGCACTTACACAGCATCATCTTTTAAGATTTGAAATAGCTCAACTGGAATTCCATCACCTCCACTAGCTTTGTTTGTAGTGATGCTTCCCAAGCTCCACTTGACTTCACATTCCAGAATGTCTGGGTCTAGATGAGTGATCACACCATCATGATTATCTGGGTCATGAAGACTGTTTTGTATAGTTCTTCTGTGTAGTCTTGCCACCTCTTCTTAATATCTTCTGCTTCTGTTAGGTCCATACATTTTCTGTCCTTTATTGAGCCCACCTTTGCCTGAAATGTTCCCTTGGTATCTCTAATTTTCTTGAACAGATCTCTAGTCTTTCCCATTCTATTGTTTTCCTCTATTTCTTTGTGTTTCATCTCCTTGCTATTCTTTGGAACTCTGCGTTCAACTGGGAAGATCTTTTCTTTTCACCTTTGCCTTTTGCTTCTCTTCTATTAATAGTTATTTGTAAGGCCTCCTCAGACAACCATTTTGCCTTTTTGCATTTCTTTTCCTTGGGGATGGCCTTGATCCCTGCCTCCTGTACAATGTCACAAACCTCTGTCCATAGTTTTTCAGGCACTCTATCAGATCTAAGCCCTTTAATCTATTTGTCACTTCCACTGTATAACTGTAAGGGATTTGATTTTGGTCATACCTGAATGGTCTAGTGGTTTTCCCTACTTTCTTCAATTTTAGTCTGAATATGGCAATAAGGAGCTCATGGTCTGGGCCACAATCAGCTCCCAGTCTTGTTTTTGCTGACTGTATAGAACTTCTCCATCTTTGGCTGCAAAGAATATAATCAATCTGATTTCAGTATTGACCATCTGGTGAAGTCCATGTGTAGAATCTTCTCTTGTGTTGTTGGAAGAGGGTATTTGCTATGACCAGGGTGTTCTCTTGGCAAAACTTTTTTTTTTTTTTTTGCCCTGCTTCATTCTGTACCCCAAGGCCAAATCTGCCTGTTAGTCCAGGTATTTCTTGACTTCCTACTTTTGCATTCCAGTCCCCTATAATGAAAAGGATATCTTTTTTGGGTGTTAGTTCTAGAAGGTCTTCATAGAACGATTCAACTTCAACTTCTTCAGCAATACTGCTTGGAGCACACACTTGGATTACTGTGATATTGAATGATTTGCCTTGGAAACGAACAGAGATCATTTTGTCATTTTTAAGATGGCATCCAAGTACTGCATTTTGGACTCTTTTGTTGACTATGATGGCTACTCCATTTTTTATAAGGGATTCTTGCCCGCAGTAGTAGATATAATGGTCATCTGAGTTAAATTCACCCATTCCAGTCCATTTTAGTTCACTGATTCCTAAAATGTTGATGTTCACTCTTGCCATCTCCTGTTTGACCACTTCCAATTCGCCTTTATTCATGGACCTAACACTCCAGGTTCCTATGCAGTATTGCTCTTTACAGCATCAGACTTTACTTCTATCACTAGTCACATCCACAACTGGCTGTTGTTTTTGTTTTGGCTCCATCTGTTCATTCTTTCTGGAGTTATTTCTCCACTGATCTCCAGTAGCACATTGGGCACCTACCGACCTGGGGAGTTCATCTTTCAGTGTTGTATCTTTCTGCCTTTTCATACTTTTAATGGAGTTCCCAAGGCAAAAATACTGAAGTGGTTTGCCATTCCCTTCTCCAGTGGACCACGTTTTGTCAGAACTCTCCACCATGACCTGTCCATCTTGGGTGGCCCTACACAGTATGGCTCGTATGACATTAAGGCCAGTCCTAATAATCTCATTTTAATTCATTTACTTCTTTAAAGACCCTATCTCCAAATATAGTCACATTCTGAAATCCAGGGAATTCGAGCTTCAACATATTAATATGAGGGACATAGTTCAGCACATAACAGAGACTGACAAATAAATTTCAAAAAGACAGGAAGAATCTCAAAGAAACAGAATTTTAGCAGTGACTCCCAGAAATGAGAATGTAATGGGAGGAATGTGGATGAGTTATTTATAATTTGGAGGTCTTTCCTGACATTTGGAAAAGCAGTTTGAGTGATAAAATTGGAGGTGGAACTCAGAGTAGGAGTGGGAAGAAGTGAAGACATCACAAAAAGACTAAACAGACCCATTGGATCAAAGTAAATAAGCATAAATCCTTAGGTAGTCCTTGGTCTATCCTTTCTGTGGCCTAACAACTCCCTCTCTCTCCCACTGAGATACCTCTTTGCTTATCCAAAAGGAACCCAAGTGTCTTTTCCTAAAAAATAATGTGTAGTCCTCGGTCCTGGGACTATTCTCATTTCTATATTACCCTCTGACCACTGGTACCTTTAGCGGGAATCATCGACAAATCTTTCCACCTCCAGTAGATGGAACTTACCAAAGATAACTAGATGCAAATAGAGGAAAGAAAAAAGGTTTTGTTGTTGGGTTTTTTTTTTTGTTTTTTTTTTGACTCAAAATTAGTCTGGGACAAAGGGTCAGCAGCCAGGCACCCAAGCACCTTTGGTGTTTATGTGACATTATCTCCATAGCATGATATGGCAAGGTCATGATGCTGCCCACACCACTCTAGTAAATCTCCCTACTGGCAGGTATCAGAAAAAATAAAGTAAATTTACACTGAATAAATTATCTCAGTCATTCCAGTATAAAGCTTCCTTTTTGACATTTAATTTACTGATAATTCATTTTTAATGAAGATCCACTCAAGAACTCTTGTTTGGATATCTGCACTTGCAAATTTTGCCACCTTCTTCCTTTTCTTCTCAAAATGGTATCTGAGTGCATGTTGGGGAAGGGACTTTCTGTCAGTGATCTGAGGGAGTCCTCAGATCTGATGGTATTTATGGTACCTCTGCTATCATATTTCTTTTTTACCTACTGCTGGCACTCAGGTCTGAAGTCAGTAGCTAGTGTGCTTGATGTATGGCCTATTTCAACTTGACTGGGGTCTGACTCTTACACTGAATTGATATGGGCACCCTGCAATCAAGTCTTGCTTTGATTTACCTCACTAGAGCAGATACCTTCCCATCATAGACCCATTGGATCCCAGCTCTATCCCAATTAGAATAAAAGTTCAGCAAGGGCAAAGCTTTATCAATAGATCTTGTTCACTGCTATATTCATAGTGCTTGGAACAGTCTCTAATCCATAGTCAGCATTCAATAAATGTGTGGGAGAAGTGAATTTTCTAAGCTTGGCTCTTGCCATGTGAAAGGAAGTGAAGTGAAATTTGCTCAGTTGTGTCTGATTCTTTGCAACCCCATGGACTATACAGTCCACGGAATTCTCTAGGCCACAATACTGGAGTGGGTAGCCTATCCTTTCGCCAATGGATCTTCCCAGCCCAGGAATCGAACCAGGGTCTCCTGCATTGCAGGTGGCTTCTTTATCAACTGAGCTATCAGGGAAGCCCATGTTAAAGGAAGAAAGTCCTTTTTCAATTGCTCTTTCTTCTCCTCACCTAGTTTCTAGTTTATTTGTCAAAATCTTTATTTGAATATCAGCAACTGAATGTTAACTTAAAAAAAATTTGTATCACTTCTCTAAAGAAACTAAATTCTTCCTCCTTCCTCTCTTCCCACTTCTTACAGAAGGAGATAGTTCTCTCAATCTATAGAAAGAAGGCCATTCAAACACACACATGTATACACACATTTAGTGGCCCCAAAGTTGATAAACAAGGAAGATGCCTCCAAAAATTCTTAGGTTTCATGTCTTTCATGAAGAACCAAAAGGAAAATTCATAAAAGGCAATATCCACCAAAATTCAAATCCCCTTCTTGGGAAGCAATGTTTCTTCCCCATCCTATGTCCTCCTATGGGGAGTTCAAGGAGAGTAACTCCAATCTATTTTGCCCTGCTTTCATTTCACCAACAAAGATGAAAGCATGAAAGGCAAATGGAGTTACTTATCAGATTAATAAATGTGATATCACTCTGCCCCTCCCCTAGCTCCTGGGAGCAGGCCTGCCCACTTGTCATAGGTTACTGTTGCCTATTACTAGTGAGTAAAGCCCACTGGATTCTGGGATTCGGCTCTAGCCCATCTGAATGCACTCTAAGATATATTGCTTGAATTTTATCAGTAATAAAGGTGATCTTTCATTACTCTATTAGCTTACTGCTGATTTATTACTTGATTAGTTATGAATCTGGGCAAGGAAGAGAAGCATTATTTATTACCCTACCTCAGAAACCCCCAAATTAGAACATTCTCCCCAGCCTAGATCTATCAATAGACACTTAGTTATCAGATAATGAAAATCCAAAGAGTGCACAGTATGGATGAAATAAATGTCTAGGTTGAATCATTTAAGATGTTGCAGAGCGTAGGACATAACAGAACTCCAGCATTCTGATGCTAACCAGTTCCACCTCTTTGACTCCATCTGGACGAGGGCCACTTATTTTGTCCAGATTTGTGGAAACAAATTTTAATAACTTTGCTAATGAATTCCATTTCTTAAGATAAGCATTAAATTTTATTTTTTCATTGGCTTACAGTAATGCAATGGAAGAACTCTAAACTGAGAAATAGAGAAACTTAGTTTATATCCCAGCTGTAAGATAGACTAGATGTGCTGGATAGACTAGATGTGCACTAACATGTATTCTTTATGTTTTCTAGACAACCCATCCTTCTATCTCAAAAATAAGATGAGCATTCTTCATTAAGTAGACTTTTCTAAGCATGTCTGAATTAAAGACACTCCTAAACTCTATTTTTCTAATTTTAGTAAAATCGCCTTTAGCATTCTTTCGTAGATACTATATGTCAACCAGTTTTGAGTGGTAACTTCTTGATTGTGTTTTCAAGTGATGCTTTTTTAAAAAAGTGGATGTTGGCCAGAGTATCTGACACCAGGATAGTTTAATTAGTTACACATTTGCCTCCTATCCAGGTCCAATAAATATGCATTCATCAGCACAGCTGCATCTCAGCATGCACATTTAAATTAAAGAGGCTTCCTCAGAGACAGGGGCAATCTTGGCATCTCTTCACTTTGCCAGAAGCCACATCAAATACTGGTCTCCTTAGAATTTCTTCATAGGTATCTTCTTGTGACAATCATAAACATGTTGCCAGATTAGATTTTCACATTGTTGCCTAATAACCTACAGATTATTTTAAAATGAAATAATAGCACCTAGTTCTTTAATAAAATGGATTCTTATTAAATTTATTAAATTAAAATTTTCTCTGTCTCTTAAATGGAAGTGCATCAATGACACTTGATTTAAAAGACTTAGTACTTAGTCCCATGGTTTTCCTTTGATCTTCACTGTGACTTTTATAGAATAAAACATCATTAATTGAAAATTAAATTAAACCCCAAAGATCTACTTTCTGTATATTAGAATCTAAATGTAAGTTATCCTAGCTAATAGACATCAGATTAGCAGTCATTCAAAATTGGATGCTATTTATTGAATGTTAACATTTAAAATGATGTGGATATTATTTTCTTCCCAATCAGAAATCTCTAGCTAACAGGGAAAGGGGGCATTGTTATGTAAGTTCTGACCAGGGCTGTGTCAGTTTCTAAACATTCACCCACAACTTGCATGACATAGGCAATGACGAATGAGCCAACTTGCTGTTTGCTCTTCCCTGCAGAGAGGGCAGGTTTCCTTTTTATCTAGAGAGCCAGAAGGAAAAAGATGAGAGGGAGATGGATGGGCATTTAAGAGGCACCTGCAGGGGCACTGCATGTGTGACAGGCATCAGTGGCACCTGCCACCACATGGAACCAGGTCAGAAAATTTCAGATCTGCATCAAATCCCCTCAGACTAGTCCACAGGGTCAACCCAGAGCAGAAAAGATGTCACCTAGCCATAGAGTGCCGCTCACACTGAGACTTTATAGATGGGCACCACGTTACAACTGCCACCATCCCCAGGTTAAGTAGGGCACTCTACATATCTCAAAGACAGCTGTATGGTGGGGTGAAGTGGGATCGGGTAGGGGTGGATGAAAAGGGGGGAAGTGAAAAGAGGTGGTGGTGAAGAAGACCTCAGGTTTTCCTCCAACTGTTCACTTCCTTAAATAATGAGAAGGTGAATGGTTTCTGCAGTCCTAAAATATACCTATGCCTACCAGGTTCTTGAAGGTTAATTGCTGCTGCTGGGGGAGCTATCCTAATTTGTTCTGCCTTATAATGACCCTCCTGTAGGCAAACGCCAGAAGAGGCCTGCCTGCCGCTGTGCTGCACACGCTGGCGAGGATGACCCCTCCTAGGGAGATGGGGAATATGAGGTTGAATTACTAGAAAAGTTTATTAGTGATTGGCAGTGACTGATATTCAGGGGCGTATGTTGCTAGACAATTTCACATTTTCATCTATCTTACGGGTTTTTTTAGTGGAGTTTTCAATTACACATCAACTATTCCTTTCCTGTCACCTTGAAGTTCTTGTACTATCCACAACATGCTCCTGTAACACAATTCACACCTTTGAGAGACTGACAAGAAAAGTGGATGGTAAGAGGTACTCCCAAGCTCATGGCCACACTGTTTCCCACTCTCCTGATAACAAGTATGTTTAAATCCAGAAATTGAGATACATTGACACCTATTTGAAATAGAAAATTCTAGGAAATGGAATGACTATAATTTTTTGCAACAAACTAATTCCTATTGACTCAGTAATTAAACTGGCCCACATTAGGCCAATTTCCTAACCTGAAAAGTGTATATTAAAAATGTATGCAACCCTATTATTTTGGTAGAAAGATAGAAACTGTTACTATGCATTCAGGTTAGTTTAGCCACTCCTTTTTACTAGCAATATCAGAGGGATTCTTTTCTTTCCTTTAAAGCAATTCTCACATACATCACCCGTTCTCATCTTTTTAATCAACTGACAATGAGACACGCACTTATGCCCCCCTGGTCTTTTATCACAAACTATTTCTAGAAAAGATAGAGAAGTAGGTGGTGATCTCTGTGGTGAATAAAAGGACAGGAGACAAAGCCTCCTCCTGGGGGTCATTATTATAGCATTACTTCATTCCAGCAGTCCAGAGGGGCTGCCCTGACTGTCATTATAGCTCCATTTCTTTGGTTCTAGAAAAAATTTTCTATCTTCATGGGGTTCTTTTATTATATGGTAATGAAATTGGCAGGGGCTGCATACCTTATTTGCTCACTGTGTTAAGTGTGGTGCAAAAAGAAAAAGTAGCATGGCAATGGGTTTAGTGTGGAAAGACATGTGTTTGAGTCCCAGCTCTATCACCAGGAATTCGGATCAGGCACTTTGTTTCCTTATGCTTCAGTTTAGTCATCTGTATAGAATACAATTAATACTCTTTGTCCCACATATGTCCCTGGGTGGCTGTGAAGGTCAAAGGGAATAGTTCATATAGAAATGCCATGTAAACTATAAAGATTCTATCACTTTAATGTTATTATCAATTAATGTCAAATTCAAGATCAAGTAATAATAGCTCAGTTAAATCAAATGCAAAACCTAGAAAAATATTGAGACCGAGGTGAAAAGTGAAAGTGAACTGATGAATGCATATCATGGTGAGGGAAAAATTTATAGAGAAGGAGTGAGGCATCTAGGGTAATCAATACCTTTCCCAAGCACATGGATAGATTTCATTTCCCTGCCCAACTAAAGATAGCATTACCATGCTATTTGCTACACAATGCAATATGAGCAAAAGAAAAAAACATGTTCATCTGCAGATACTTTTACCTACTAAGTCCTTGAAAGGCTATAACACATAGAAATCCCTGGTAACCAATGTTAGATATGGAGAATAGAAAGAAATAGTTTTACTCTGTTAAGCCATTGAGATTTTAGGATAATTTGCTAGCCTATTCTTCTGGTATGGGTCAAAAGTAAATTTTGTGCATCTGCCTAGATTTGACTGTGTCTCTGCTATACTTTATCTCCTGCTCTTTGAGGGGGAAAGAACACTGATGATGGTTTTCCTGTGGATAATTTATATTTGCTAACAGTGATTCAGGATTGATCTAACCAGAAAGTTATTTTTGGTTTACTTCATTAAAATGTACAGGAGTGGATAGACAGTGGCTCAGTTTTTCATTTGCTCAACATTTGGTAGCTCATCCTGAGGCAAATGCTAAGAGATCTTCCCTGTGCATGGAGAACCACCTTTGAGGTTTGGCAAATAGCAAATGACTGGTAAGCAAATTCTGGAGGAATATTGAATGAAGTTGGTTTTCATGAAAAAAAGTAAAGTTTGAATAAATATTATAAAGGATGAAAAGGTAAAGTTTAGTAGCATGAAGAAGGAAGAAATTTTAGACAGACTAAAGAGTAAATTTATAGTCCCAAAAGAGCCTGTCCTGCTCCTGACCAGAGGTGGGAAAACCAACTACACTGGAGGATATTTGAAGCCAATTCCATCATATTTCATTGGAAGTCTCTGGTTTGTAATCAACAAAAACCTAATTCTAATTTAATCAACAAATCCAACTCTAAACAGAAGTTTATTGGAAGGATAATGAGCAATTGGGGCTTCCCAGGTGGCTCAGTTATAAAGAATCCACCTGTCAATGCAGGAGAGGCAGGAGATGTGAGTTTGATCTCTGGGTCAGGAAGATCCCCTGGAATAGAAAATAGCAACCCACTTCAGTATTCTTGCTTGGAAAATTTTATGGACAAAGGAGCCTGGCAGGCTATAGTCCATTGGGTTGGAAAGAGTTGGACAAGACTGAGCAACTGAGCACAATGAACAGAAGTTTATGATGAATGAATAGTTCACAGCATCATGAAGAAAGTTGAAGAGGCAGATTCAGCAAAGATGAGTTACAGCAGCACTGGGAGTGCAGGGAGCAAGGGCAAATGGGCAAGCTGCTTGGAACTGAATAAGCTCATGTTCAGACTTTTTGTCATTCTGCTCTGGCAAGTTCCAGGGAAATAGCTTGGATCATGGACTTTTGCCTAGAACAAAGAACGGCAGGGCAACTTTATTGACAGTTTCAGTAGATTTTGTATAGTAGAGCCAAACTGATGTAATGTTACCAGGAGAAATGAGAGCTGAGTATTAAAAAAAAAAAAAAAAAACCCACCAAAACCCAAAACAGAAATGTAATCCTATAGTCATATGATTGAGTTTAAATTTGGCTTAACAAATAACTAGAAGCTATAGTAGGTCGATTTCACCTTGAAATGGCATTCCCTAAATGCCATGAACTTCTAGTAGATGATCCTTACTTTGTGTACAGGACAAAAAAAGAAAAGACAATAAAACCAGTAGTCAGGTAACTGATTACTGGAATAGTATGCATTCATGTGACGTAGTCACTTCCTGTGAGGTGCTGATTTTCAGAAGAAGAAAGGGTGAATCTGAACCCTCTGAAAAAATTTCAGTGGGTATCTCTGGACTTGATTTGGGGATTGAAAGAGAGGAGAATTAAAGACAACTCATGCCATAGCAAGATGATCAAATCACGTAGAAAAGCTTAATACTGAGCAGATAGTGGTAATTAAAAATGATCCTCATTTAACAACTTGGAATGCAGCACACTGATTTCATGATCTCTGAAAGTGATTAATCTTTTCTCTACATGATAAATTGAATTGAATGTCTATGTTTGGACTCAGTGAATGCTGATGGGTCCAAGATCTCCCTTTAAATCCATTAAAAGAAAAAAAAATTCTTTGCCTCTCTTACTTCAATTCATCACTGTAAGAAATATTCTTCAGATTGTGGCAAGTTCTAAATGGATTGATTGCTTGTTTTAAATAGCTCTCTTATTTCCTTTAGGGAAGGAATAGTACATTTATGAAGGCTTGCTCTGAGGCATAATGCAAGCTCATGATTCAGACTCCTCCTATATTTTAAAGCAAGAATATGAAACAAGACATCTACAGTACCTGAGGAGAGTTAGAATTTTTCTCAGAAGCCAGGAGATTTTGTTCTTATATCTGCACTGTTTCTCTAAATGTGGGGTATACACATGCATATTCATAGAGTTTCAAATATAGGCAGAGAAAGGGCAATAATGTTGAGAAGTGTGAGAAAAGCAGCCCAAAGGGAACAGAACACATCCTTATAGGGAGAGAAGCTGTGACAGGAGGAGGGGAGACCTTAGGCTGACAGACAACCAAGTGGGAGGATAGAAGCTTTCAAAGGTTAATAACTTAATGAATTTTAAATTTCCAAAAAAGGTAGAAAGAGAAGATATATGTTCCTGTTTAAGAATTCTATGCTCAGAGTTAAGAATGTTATTTTACTTAAGCAATAGAACTTCTTAGAACATTACTTAGAACTTCTACAGAGGAAAGAGTTTGGAATTTAAGTTTTAAGCTTGAAATATCCCTTCCTCTAGGAATAATGAGCTCCTAGTTCAGATGACTTTGCCCATCTCCCCCAATCCCTACAGAGGGACTAAGTGAAGAATTGACTGTGAAGAGAGATCTTTATTGGGCCCTTTCAGATGAAAATCTTCAGAATTCAAGTATTTTGTAGTTTGAATGGACTAAAATGAGTCCCTGAGGCTTAAGACTCTAAAAGAAATCCTAACTCTTGGGGCCGGTTTGAAAGGCTTTTTATTTATAAGGTTCACATATAAAAAAATGGTGACCAGCTGTTCTTCCGGTCTAGTCCTTGCCAAGACCAGAAGAAGAAAGGATCTAAATCACAAAAAGAAGGATGTTGAAACGTAAGGAAAGACTTCCTGCTTTGATTTAGTGGGGAAAAAAATACATTATACTATAACCCAAAAAACACAGATTTAGGCAGAGCTTTGTCACTATCTAGCAGATTAGTGCCTAGCAGATTAGCAGAAAGAGGACAAGTTATATAAAGTGTATGAGTCCAGTTTTCTCTTCTTTAGAATACTAGTGTTGATCTAGATTCTCATTCATATCACTTCTACAGTTAGGGGCAAAGCTCTGTCTAGAATCCATGATTCTAAATGCCATTTACCTCCTTAACCCACCATCCATTTCTAACCTATGTGTTGGGGTCCTTTAATGGACCGGAACCTGGTGGTATGGAGTCGACGATAAGAAAGTAAAAGAGAGAGAGAGAGAGAGAGAGAGACCAAAAAAAAAAAAAAAAAAAGACCCGGGGACCTAAGCTCTGATGGAGCAAAGGTGCTTTAATGATTTTTCTATGAGTATATATAGGCTGTGGTACAAGAAACTTCTTTCGGGAATGATAGAGATCAAAAAACAGTACAGCAACTGTTACCAAGGGAACAAGGGGTAATGTTAGTCACAAGGTCAGGAGACAATCCATATCTCAAGAAAGGGGAATGAGACTAAGCTGTTTTGTCCTAAAGAGAATGTTTACTAAAGGAGACCCAAGCCTGCCTCACACAATGACCTCAGTCCCTGGGAGCAGCGTGCTGTTCCGCTTGAAGAGGGACAAAGGACTCATGAGAGACAGCACGTAGGAATCCTCCCATCAAACATTCCCTGTCACCTATGTAATAGAAAGGTACAAAGACTGGGAAGAAAAGAGGCCAGGATTTCCTTGGAAAGACTTGATTAGAGCTTTCCCACTTGATGGGATGAAGTAATTCCTTATGATCATGCCAAATTGAGAAAATTATTCAAGAAACCTTGAAGATCCTAAAACTGTCCTTCATCTGGTAGTTTAATAATGATTTGCTGCCTCTATTAACAGAGAATAAAGACTACAATAGATGTAACACTTTAATCAACAGCAGGTAAGGGTGCTTATTTCTCTTAAGTGGCATGTAGTAGCAGAGTTTGACTGCTTGAAAGAATCTCACCCAATAGATCTGATAGACTGAGAACCTCTGTGAATAGTGTATCACCAGAAGTAGGAGCCAGGAGTGGTCATGCAGGAGCTAAATCATCTGCACCAAGGAATGCTTGAGCAAGAGTTCCCTGCCAGGGATTTCAATCAAACCCACAAAATATTTCATGAAACAAAGAACCAGTACCTTGTCATGGGCTATACAGAGGACCTGAATTTATATTACAGAAGACCAGACACATTAGAACTTGATTTTTCTTTCTAATCATCCTTCTTCCTTAGGCTCAATTTTGAAGAAGCCAGAAATAGCATCTAAAAGTTAGAAAGTAAGTACAGTGAAGAAAGGAGAGGAATGAAAAAACAGAAAGAGGAACAAGGAAGGAAAGAAGAAAGGAAGGGGGAAGGGAGGGACAGAGCCAAAGAAACTGGCATTTTTCCTTTCCCCACTACAGATTTCTAAATATGGATCAAGCCTGAACTACAGTAGGGAAAAGAGAAATTATGGATTAGATGGGAGATTAAAAATTTGACTTTAGACTCAACTGGATTTAATATTTTAATAGTGGTATAGATGATTGTTCAGCAATGATTCATTCCTCTCTACCTCCTGGAGGAGCATGCATCCTACTTATTTAAATATGTTGGTTGGAAATGACTATCTGAACGTTCCAAGCCTAGACCTTTAGTTAGAAGCACGAGTGTTTTCTGTCACCCCTCTGGTAACTCCAGCCTCTCTCTCTTAAAAAAAAAAAAAAAAAAAAAAGTCCCAGAAAGTCTCTGGTCCTCCAGTTGAGGCCCTCAAATGAGGCAAATGAAATAGACCCATCACAGACAACATACAAAATTGCAGCCTGAAGTAAGCCACTCAGTCGACCCACTGGTCTGTGAGCATGAGAATCAATACTTATGGCCCTGAGTTTGAGAGTAATTGTTATTATGTGTTATTATTGTGGAAATAGCTGACTGAGTTCAATAGAAATACATTCAACTAGATTAAAAGTCAAAGAGAATAAAAAGACATTAAGTGAAAAGTTTCCTTCCCCATACAGTTACCCTAGCCAACAATTTCACCCTCCCATGGGCATATATTTTCATTAGTTCCTTGGTGATCTTCCAAGTAGTATTTAATACACATATAATTAAGTATAAATATGCATGTTTTCCCTTTATTATGTATTGGTAGGTTACTATATTCACTCTCTTGCTCCCCCCCCCCCACTTAATATTTTGTTTCAGTAATAAGGAACATTTTCATTCTCTTTGCCACCACATGGTCTCCATTATATTAATGTAAGGATTGTAGATTCTAACATGGTACCTGAAAAGTGACCAAGAGAAGTTAGAAGATCTGCTCAGTATGTTAACCAGGGGTAGTCATGGAGAACTGAGCGAGTGGGATTTACAGACTATGTCAAGAAGAGAAAAATTATTTTCTGCCTTGAATCCTAGGAACCCAGTCAATTTAGTAAGCCAGTTGTTAGGATTAAATAACTTAATATATGTAAATCACTTAGAAGAGTGTCTGGCACATAGTAACAGTTCAGTATATGTTTACTGTTATATCTATCAATCTGAGGTCTACAATCATTATATTGGAAAACTCTCTGAGGTCGCATCATTGGCCTCTCTGCCACTCACCCCAAATTTTTAACAGTTCTCACCCTTCTTTGCAACATTTAATGTAGTTGTCCCCTCCTTTCCTTCTCTCCAGCTTTGGCTGCCCTTGCCTCACACAATAGAGGGCTTTCTCCCTCCATCTCTTGGAGAACACCCATGCAGTATCCTCATCCCTTCCCCTCACTGTCTGTGTTTCACACATCTCTGTCCTCTTAGGATCTGCATCAAGTACATTTGGAAGTCAGACAGACAGGTTCAGTCTGAGCTATGTGTTCATTCTTATGTGATCTTGGACCTCACTATGTATCATTTTTCTATTTTGTAAAATGGAGAGAATTATACATATATCACAAGACTTTTGTGAAGTTTAAGTGAGATGCAAATAACATAGCTGGCACAGAGTAGCCTCTCAATAAATATTAACTCCCTTAACTTCAATGTTCTCTCCTGTCTTTTTAATTTTTTTTTAATTGATAATCATGTCTTTTCCTTTTCTGTGATTTCACCTGTGATAGACAGGGAGGCCTGGAGTGCTGCAAAAAGTCAGGGTCGCAAAAAGTTGGACATGACTGAGTGACTGAACTAAACTAAAGCGACCCCAAATCTCTATAGATTACCTCATTTCTATTTTTAGGGCTTTTCCAGGTGACTCTAGTGGTAAAGAATCTGCCTGCCAATGCAGGAGACATAAGAGACACAGGTTTGACCCCTGGCTTGGGAAGATCCCTTGGAGGAGGAAATGGCAACCTACTCCATTCCAGTATTCTTGCCTAGAGAATCAGGTGGACAGAGGAGCCTGGTGGGCTATGGTCTGTAGGATCGCAAAGAGTCAGACATGACTGAAGCGACTTAGCACACACACATTTCTATTTTACAAATGAGAAACTGGAGTCTTGCTCTTTCCCAAATATCCAAGGAGCTATCAGATATCAGAAAAAGATGTCACTGGCCTCTCATTTACAACAGATACAAACTTTTCCTTGTTTGCTTATTCCAAATTATTCTCTCTGCTTGACCCTCTTATCTGTGAATGACAGTAGTCACCCATTCTTCAAACCATTTTTGATTTTGTCTTCTCCCTTCCTTGTACTTCTGTTCTTTTGCCAAGCTCACACATTCACATTATGTATCAGAAGTCATCAAAGCTAGAAGGAAGTTTGGTGATTACATAAGAAACATTCCATTGCACAGATGAGGAAAACAGAGGCCTTGAGAAGTTAGGGGAGGTCTAGATAAGAGGAGAGGTAGGACCAAGACCTGAATCCATTGAGGTGCAGGACAGTGTTCTTTCCATATCACTCCACTAATAGATGCCTTTTCCAACATTTCTGCTGCCCCACCATGGTTCGGGCCATCACTGTACCTGCTCCTTTACTGCAGCAGGCTTCTCCCTCTTTACTCTACCACAGTTTATCTACATACACCTTCTTGACTGATCTCATGACAGTACAGTCTCTGCCACTATATAGGAGTATGGCGTCTCTTCTGGTCCTCACAGTGTAGACCTAGGGTATTGTTTTCCATACTGGGTCACTTTGTAGTCACCTTCATAATTTCAGTCATATTCATATTTACATACATTCCCAGGTGGTGTAGTGGTAAACAATTTGCCTCCCAATGCAAGAGATGCAAGAGCCCCGGGTTTGATCTCTGGGTCAGGAATATTTCCTGGGATAGGAATTGTCAACTCACTCCAGTATTCTTGCCTGAAAATCCCATGGACAGAGGAATCTGGTGGGCTACAATCCATGGGGTTGCAAAGAGTCAGACACAACTGAGCAACTGAGCACACACACAACATTTACTTACTAGTTACCAACTCAGCCTTACGTAGACTCCCTTTTTCTTCCCTTCACCTCATCTTTATGCAATAATAATCTGTAAAATCATGACTTTGGTATACTAGTATGCTTTTTGAATGTAAGTACATATTACCATTAAAATTAAAGATGATTTCCTGTATATCACCTAAAACCATATCAAATGCCACATTTTGTGAGACATGAAACCAGCAAATGAGTGAAAATCTGAGGATAGTTGACCCAAAGAAGAATTTTCAAACAACTAGAACATTATAAAAATTAGGTAGTAAGCTTTCTGTCACTAAAGATACACAAGTCAATATTGGTTAATCACTTTTAAGGGATGTTGAGGGATCATATGCATTAAAAACTTAGAATAGATTAAACTTAAGGTTTTGTCCAACCCTGAGATTCCATGGTTTTAGGGCCTAAACTAGTACTTTTTAATTAGTTACTATTGAATTATTGTTTTGTAGTATAAATTTTAGCTCACTCATCCCCCATGAAAAAGTTGTAATTGTTTCTATTGCCTTTTCTAAATGAAGTATTTTGTAAAATGAGTAGATTATGCCTTCCTTTCAACTTTGTAAAGTTTCTAATGAATAAAACCTACTTACTTATTCAATTATATAATTTCTTTTCACTATATACTCCTCCAGATTTTCATAGCTTCTCTCCAAAAAGAAGACACTTCAACCTCAAATCTAAGGTCATTCCCTAGGTAGAAACTCCATGGAACCACTAGAAGGCATGAGTCTTTTAATTCTTTTGGAGTTAGGAACATTTTTGCATCATACTAGATCACAGAATTAAATCTGGACTGCTCTAATTCCTGATTTTCTCTTTTGCTTTTATTTCCTGTTTCTTTAAAAAATAACAGCTGCAATGTACCTCAAAAAGGTGAGAGGGTCTAGACTACTAATCTCTCTCTCTCTGAAGAAAAGAAAGAGAATTTATAGCTTTTAGCGGTTGTGAAAACCAGGAAATAATAGAGAAATCATGCATTCTGCAGGAATTCTCCTGAGTGTATTAAATTAAACTGACAGCGTTGATATCGCTATTCATGTTGAAATAATTAGCAATTCTAAGGCTATTAATGGTGTATTGTACCACTGTTTTAGAATTGGTAGGATGAATGCAAAAACCTTTTGGTGACTTTTGCTCCTACTAAAATTTAATTAGCCTTAGTTACTGACCTCATGTTTTATGTAACAGTACACTCCAAAATGATCTCATAAAGAATTGAAGTTTTAGAAGAAAGTCATTCTTGCTTTAAACACTAGTATCACATAAAAGTTCTCTGAGTGTTTTTTAACTACTTTTGCAAAGTATTCTTATAATTGCTAACATTACCTATGGGACTGACTGACTTTGAATTTAATTGAAGCAAAAATGCATCTCTTTGACAAGGTCACTTTTTAAAGTGGAGCTACAGTACTTTGCATTACAGTTCTGATTTTTTTTCTTTCTAAATTAACTATGATCTATAAAATTATCGATAAAGAGTGATACCTTGGCCATCAAATATTAATAATGATTACAAGAGGGAGAAACCACCTTTAATGCACATAAAATTTATAGATGGTAATGATCTCTACTAAATCTGGAAGACTGGGTCTCTACAGCTTAGGGTGGGCAATGCAGTGGGGTTCAGTGTAAAGATCTGAGCCAGAACAGCTATGCTTCATAAGAAATTGGAGGCTATGAAGTCTAAACTAACTGAGATGAAACAAAGGTTTAAAAAGAAAACAAACAGGAAATACCACAGATGGTGAGGTATTGTTGTTGTTTGAGGGTAGGTGGGAAGGAGTTAATTCCACCAGTGTCTCTATATTGCTTAACTGAAGTTTTACTAATGTTTTGTGATTGTTCACATTGTTCTGAAAGCACATTATGGAAATGACTATTTTATATGAATAGGTCATCTCTCTTTAACAATTTTGTACATACTGGACTTTTTGCTCCTTCAGAACGTTGCTACTAAACGTACCCTCCTTGTTCTGAGAAAAAGGTTAAGGATGTTCAAATCTTCCCCCTAAAGGAGATAAGTCCTGGGTGTTCATTGGAAGGACTGATGCTGAAGCTGAAACTCCAATACTTTGGCCACCTCATGCGAAGAGTTGACTCGTTGGAAAAGACCCTGATGCTGGGAGGGATTGGGGGCAGGAGGAGAAGGGGACAACAGAGGATGAGATGGCTGGATGGCATCACCGACTCGATGGGCATGAGTTTGAGTAAACTTCGGGAGTTTGTGATGGACAGGGAGGCCTGGCGTGCTGTGATTCATGGGGTCACAAAGAGTCAGACACGACTGAGCGACTGAACTGAACTGAACTGAATCTTCCCCCTGGTGGATCAGTTTGCTCAGAAGATTACACTAAACTTCCTTCTGAGGTAAAGCCAGAATCGTGTTGGTCAAATGAAGCATGAGAACACAATATGCTCAGGATGCTCAGGATGTGGCTCTTTGTCATGTAACCTTCAGTTCTTTAAGACCTCTTATTTCAGTACAATTTTATTATACGAGAAGCTACCAAGCGTATAGTAGTCAAGGGGCTCTCTTGGTTAATCATGTTTACATATATCACTTGAAGCAGGGTTGTTACTTCAGAAGGAATCACAAACTGTGAGCATTGCAGTGATAGCTTTATGGAATGAGAAGCAGCCTGGTGAGTTGGAAAGAGTATGAACCCCAGAGGTAAACAGAAACAAAACAAAACAATACTCCAGGTTCAAGGTTCAGCTACTTGTAAGATGTGAATATGGATAAATCACTAAATCCCTGGGAGCTTCAGTTTTCCCTGCCATAAAATGGAGTCAATATATATTGACTCCCAGTTTTCTTGTGAGAATCAAACAAGATATTAAAAATACCTGAATTTCCAAAGAGCTGTTATTAATAAAGATAACTCAGCTTTGCCAGATCAGAGCATGCTCTCATGTGGAGCTCCCTAAATAGGATGCATGAGCTTTTAGACATATTCCTCTTTTGGTACCATCCCATCTCCACACAGAAGAGTTGTATTAATCCTATACATTGTCAAGTAATTTGTTGTGTTCATGATTCACGTCATATTATGATCAGTCAACAAGTTTATATTGATTGCCTTCCCTGCATGGAGCTATATGTCAGGCCTTTTGGAGTTAAAAAATGTGATTTACAGAAGGAGTATAAATAAAAGACTGAATAGACACAATAAAGTGAAGCAGGGGTGTGAAAAACATGTGAGGTGAAATGAAGCTATCTTGGTATTCATAGATGACTGATCTTGGTATTCATAGATGACTGAACTGTGTCAATAAAGGAGACTTTATTGAAGAGGAACTTTTATAAAAGTTCTGGTCCTGGAATAGAAGAGTACAAGAGAGAATGGTATCTTCTGGGAGAAAGAATGGTGTGGACAGCAAGGACCTAGCTCATAGCCCCCTGGAGTTGCCTGTTTGATCTTGCATTCATATATTCTTCCCTTGCTTCTCCTCCTGACATTTGTCTTGACTGCTAAAGAAATTACATACATATCTGCCTTCTGGAAACATAAATCCTAAAATAAAATTAAAGCAAAAAGTGAGCTCCATTAGGAAGCTTTTAAATATTCCACATGTGCCCTTTCAGTAAAAGAGGGCATCTTGGAAAAGATGATTTTCTTTTATACAGCAAGCTTGAATGGATACATGTATACATTCCTAGCTTTTTCAAAGACATAATACAGTACTAGAGGTAAAAAAAAAATGTGAATTTTGTGTACAATGAGACTCGGTGACCTTGGGCAAGTCACTCCCCTCCTCTGAATCTCAATTTTTTATTTCAAAATAAAAATACTTTGTGCTAGTCAGAATTTTTACAGCAGAGTATACTGAATTCTTCATAAGAGAAAAAATGCTATAAAGATTATTTGTTTCTGTTAATACTCTCTTAAAAACAAAATCTAAAATACCTGTAAAAAAAAAAAAAACTTATCAGCCTTCTTTGAGCACAACACTTTCTAATAGTTACTCTTACATCAACTGGAACTGAGCCATGAGAAAGTCTATGATAGATGAGAAAAGCTTAAGATGAAACTTGGCCCTTGTTGAAGGGAATTCTATGACTCAGAGACATGCAAAGAGGTATCCAACCAAAGAAGAAAGGATTATTCTATCTCATAGTGGATGACTGCTTTTCTGCTTTTATTGAAAATTTTCTAAATCCTCTACTAATTACCACTAAATGTGTACATAAATTAGCCACTCAACCAGAATAGTTAAAATTCCCTTCCAATTATATTTCTGGGCTTTAGCCTCTCAAACTAATCAAGGAAACAAAGAATTCCATTTAAAAAAAAAAAAACCCTAACTTCTTTGAGATCTTTCCCATAAATATGAAGAAAGATGTTTTCTTTAATGACAATATGATGTGATACAATATAAATAAAAAAAAATGTGGGAGATAAATCTGATCCAGAGACCTACTTTAGAAAACATAACAAGTGAGTAGAAAAAATCATGAAGCCTCGATATCTTCAAAAATTCTCCATGGGTATTCAAAAATAAGAACTTACCTGTCATTAATGAAGAGAATGTAAGAAATGCTATATTTTATTTTCTTACATGAATTTTAGAAGAAGACTTGAAAATGGATTCTTTGAGTCAACAGCAGCATAGTCAAATCCCATCCTCTAAATCCCATCCCCAAACCAGGTCAGGAAAAACTCTTGAAAGTGGCTTATTTTACATCATAGCCCCAGGTTAAGCCAAAATAATCCAGGAGGAGGAAAGCAACAATCATAACAACAAAAAAATTCCCACAGTGAGATACACACCCCAGATGCCCAGACTTTCCATGGGATCTTAATGAGGGTCAGAGGTCAGTGCTAAGAAGCCTGGTGAAACAGTGAGAACCAAGATCCTGTTTCCATTTTAATGCTCTTGTGTTTATGTTATGGGCTCTGCAGGGGAAAGACCAAGACAATTCCACTTCCAGGGAGGCCAGAGAAAAATGCATTGGATATAGTAGTTTGACAGAAAAATGGGGGTGTTCCATGGGGCCAAAGGTAGCCTCAGTTCAGAAAAACACAGAACTGCCAAAAAGTATACTGTTAGCTGAAAATTCTCCCCAACACTGGCCTAAAATTAAAGTACATTATGAAAATAAAGACCATTGTTTTCAATCTGCCCCTTCACCTCTCCACCCACACACCTCCAGAGAAGGCTGCTTGTGTTTAAATTTAGCAGAGATGTTAGTTATATAATAGGCATGAACCAGCTCAACAGCCCAGTCTCCCAGTTTGTCACGCCTGACCTTCCTATCACACTCTGATGAACTTCATTCTAGTGCAGCTGCTTATTGTGTTTATCTTAAAAACTCAGATTATAGTTTATCATCAATTTAAAGTTACCTGCTTTCTTGGCCACTTATATCAATCAAAACTTGTTTTTCTCTCTACAGCACAATTTTCCCCTATGGATAAAATGCTAGACACTCTCCCACCAACACTTAAACTTCCATCCCTTTCTCAGCTCCTGAACCTTTGATAACCTTTGAAACTAGATACAAATCAACATTTCATGGAGTTCCTGAGCTTACCACTTTGGGATAACTTTAGCTTCTGGTTTCCAGGACAGGCCTAGCTGGAAATCCTGAAACAACATGAGTACGTTCATCCTAAAAGGAAGTCCATTGG
This sequence comes from Cervus elaphus, assembly GCF_910594005.1. NCBI lineage: Eukaryota > Metazoa > Chordata > Mammalia > Artiodactyla > Cervidae > Cervus > Cervus elaphus. The sequence continues at coordinate 69,324,816 of NC_057826.1, forward strand.
GGATCGGAAATGCCAGTCTTTTCTATTCTGACCTCACCAAATGTCTAGTTTGTCCTGACTGAGATTAAGGAGGAACACGTTTCTCAGACCATTCTGTGGTTAAACAGATGAGAGAAAATGATATGACAGGCTCATCTAACACAGGGCCTGTGGTTCTGAAGGTCTAGAACTGAAAATAAAATAAACCACAGTCCTTGATGGTTAACAATCATGAAGTTTATTGAGTCCCTACTCTGCACCATGTCCTGGGATGCACATTTTTTTTTTTTTCCTTTGTGCCGAATCCAGCGGATGGGCATGCAGAGGCCTTCCATGCTTCATTTCAGACCAGAGTTCCTGGTGCTGGATGTGTACTTTTACATGGATTATCTCCTTGAATCCACCCAAAGGTCCTATCATGGTAGCTATTTTTTTTTATTCTCCCCATTTTATGTATGAGAAAATTGAGGCTTGGGAAAGTTAATCTTAAAGTTAAAATGGGGTAGAGCTAGGTTTGAAACCCAATCTTGTTCGAGAGGCATCAGCCTGTCCTCCTCACTAGGGACACATTCTGTCAGTATATGGCTGTGTGCCAGAATATCCTGATGAATCCTGTACTGTATCCCCACCATCAATACCGATTCCCAGCAAGATTCTATTCTCTAAATCAGGTTGGGTTGCAAACATATGCACATTAGAAAAGAAAGCCTACCCAAGTGATACAAACCAGAGTTGGAACCACTGACTACTATAGATAATAATGTAGGTTATAATAGATTTTGTCAACTGTAAAGCACTCTATGAATGCTTTTAGAATCAATAGGCTCCTTGTGGGCAGAAAATTCATCTTACAGATCTTTGTATTATTTTTTCCACAGCACTCATTGAACAAATATCTACTAAGTGTCTACTATATTCCAGTAATATCAAGGGTCTTTCATAAATGTCAGACAAGTTCTCTGGGCTTATAGAGCTTAAGCCCAACTCTGTGACATCCTGTGAACCAAGCAGGGCCACAGTGGGAATTCAGCATGCAACTGCTCAATTCTTAAAGTATTTATTATATGTATTTCTTAGATTTAGCATTTTAATTGTAGTTTGAGGCAGATATAATCTCTAAGAAACACTTTTTTGGTTAACTACTACAGTAAAAGACCATACAGCCTGCATCAACAGTCTGCTAATATCATCACCCCCAACCTGCTTTCTCTTAAATACTAAGCCTCTGCTTCTGTGTGGTTTGGAGTGCAAACATGATGCTACCTGCCCATGAAGATGCTTTTTATTTTCTTTTCTAGTACTGGTGTGTGTGTGTGTGCGCATCTGTGTGTGCAGTTGTGTCAGACTCTTTGTGACCCACGGACTGTAGTCCTCCAGGCTCCTCTGTCCATGGAATTCTCCAGGCAAGAATACTGGAGTGGGTGGCCATTTTCTCCTCCAGGGTATCTTCCTGACCCAGGGATCAAACCCAGGTATCCTGCACTGCAGGCAGATTTTTTCCTGTCTGAACCACTAGGGAAGCCCTAGGACTAGTACTGATCCTATATTCTCAATTCATCTGCTTTGGGGCCCATTGAAATCCACTGTAGAGTGGTGGTTCAGGTTGCGTACATTCTTAAGTTCTCAAATTTTAGTTAGGTTTCCTTCCACCTTCTTCTTAGCCACAAGTCAAGCATCTTTGTTATCATAACCAAAAAAGCAAAGAAACAAGATTTATTATTTCGGATCTTAAAGAATCCCAAAGGCATGGGTTATGCACTTAGAATTTTTTTTAAAAAACAAATTTTTAAGAAATTTGTTGTCTTGGTTTCTATGCCTAGCAGACAGGAAGTGTCTCAGTAGCAGTCATAAATTAATGAATTTTGGCATGTAAACTGTTGATCTAAAGAAAAAATTATACCTGTGAACTAACATATACCAAAGTATATAGCAGATGATTTAAATACATTCTTATTTCATGAGATAAATATCCCTTCTTTAGTGCTCAGCTCTCCACTGTCAACTCATTTTCATACCATCCCAGATTTATTTCTTCTTAAAGTAATGACTACAAAAATAAATATCTAATAAATCTCTCCTTAAAATGAAAAAGAAAAAAACTTTCCAACCTCTTTTTCAAGTTGCTTCCCTTTTAAAATATACTGAATTTCAGGAAATTGTCATAATTTTGTTTTACACTAACATAAAAAATAGGCATGTATAATATTTAACAGTAATAATGCAAAAGTAACATATATGATAGTAAACATTTACTGAAAATCCAAGTCCTTCTTTGAGTGCCTAAAACAGGAAATACCCAAAATAGGTGATTGGAATCCAATCTAGAAACTTCTGTTTAATTGGAATCGTGGCCATGAGCTTGGGAAAAGAGATCAGGGCAAAAACTTGACTTCTCTCTGAAGCACTTTTATAAGAGTGAAAACATGAGATACACTTACACAGAGGTTACTCTACTCTTAGGACTTGCACAGGCAGTCTAACAAGGGGAATGCATTGTTATTAAAAAGGAATGCAGGGGAATGGAGGGCAGAATCATCTAGATGGTGACCCTAACCTCAAGACCCTAAGCTCACCTCTCAAGGGGCAAACTGGAAACAGTGTGAGTCTCAACACAGTCTGGGTCATCTCTCTGGACCAGAGAACTCGAAATTGGGCCTGAGAACTTTTTCACTTTTGTTTTGCAGTCGGACTTTATAAACCAAGATATTTTTATTCCCTTCTGAACAATTTCCCTTTCCAAACACCATTTGTCAATCAAGTTGGGCATACAGCACATACTCAAAGGTCTGTGAAAGAAAACTTTCCTATGTAGGCTTGAGTAGCACCCAATCCAATAACCAGTAACTATTTTTTGAGTCTCTTCTGCTTATTAAACACTGGAAATTCAATAGAAAATAATCAGGGGGAAGAAGGAGAGTATCAAGAGACCCAAGATGAGGCTGGGAACTGTGTCATAAATAATGGAGTAACATTTGCTCAACCAACCAGTTCTATAAATTGCAATCATACCAAAGTTTTTTGGTCCTGGATTCAATATATATGAAAGTTAAAATCTAACAAAATAAGTAACAAAATCTACAAATTATTTTATTTCTTTTGAATTTCCATTTATTTTATATTTTTTTGTTTTGTGTGTATAAGAGAGGACCAGAGTGCATAGCATCTAGAGGAAGTAGCCATGGAAATCAAATTTTCATTACAGTTTTCCATGACCTTACTATAGCCAGATGTCTTAGAGTGTTACAACCCACAGATGGGCATTTTACTGTGAGATAAGTTTGTAAAGAATAAACTTTCGGGTATGGGACAAACTCTTTAAAAACAATAGTTCCACCCTAAGGAAATATATGTTTTGAATAAGTTAAATGCCTTCTGTTTTCTGCAGCATAAGGAGATTATACACCTCAGACAGTTCAGATAATATCTTAGTGTTTGGGTCAGTATCTCCTTAATTGTCAAAATAATTCAAATGATCTACTGAAAGCATCTCTTTTTTGATTCAAACTAAACATAATGGATTTTTCATTTTTTAAAGGCATTGTAATAAAGGGAAAACAAAAAAATTTCTCCTTTCTAAGAAACACATTTTTCTATACCTCTACCCCTCTTAGCCCATTAAAAAGCCACCAGGTCTTTCAAAAAAAATGTATACATATATACATATATATATATACACATAAAAATGTATGCATATACACAAATGTGTGTGTGTATTGACTCTGAGGTCCCATGACAGCTGACAAAATATAAACAGGGAAAATATGATTTGATCCCTTTGGAGTGTGTTTAATACCAAATGTTCCTATTATGTTTAATTAATTGCTTTCTAAGGTGGTCTTAACACTTGAAAATATATGCTTTATAATAAAGTCCTTCCCTGAGGATGCAAAATTATTTTTTTCACAAGTATATACAAAGATTCATCTTATTATATTAAATTGGGTCAAATTGTAGCACTGCAGACAGTGTGTGTGTTTTTCAAAGAGGTTAAGGAAAATGGGCTCCTGAAAGTCTCTCAGAAAGATAGCACAGTGGGAGGGAAACAAAACGCCCTTCTGTTTTCCATTAAAGTTATGTTCTGCACCAAGTTTGATTGCTAAACATCTGGCAGTCTTTTCTCTGATAACATAGTTCAATAGAGTGGACAATGCTAAGCCTTTGAAGCTTTCCCTGTAACTCTTAAGAGGTAGGTGAACAAGAGAAAGAGATAAGAACTCTAGATTTTTCCCTTCCACCAAAACTGGCAAAAAAAATAGTTTATAGTCTCCTCTTACTTTCTTTATTCTTTTAGGTCTTGTTTTTCCATTTGCATTTCCCTTGAGAAACACAAGGTAAATCAGTAAATGTCTTACCTATCGCCACAGCCAAAAACAAAGCCTTCTGCCTTTTCCCTCACTGTTGGAAAGGAAGTAAGATCTGACTGAAATATTCATGATCATTTCTTTAAATGCTTTGGGTAAATTTGTAGTGAGAAAAAAAAGGAGAAATATCCCGAGTGATAAGATCTGAAAGATTTTCCTATATCCTTTGGCTCTGATAATATTATGCATCATTTTGCATGATTTGTTTCCTGAAGACTCTTCATTTATTCATCCTATCATCTTCAACGTTAACAACAAGAATTTATTTAAATTAGGAATCTGCATTTTGAGGGTGGGAAGAAAAAAAACATAAAAATCACCTCGTCTAGTTTTACATTTTAAGAGGAAACTGTGTCTCAAAGAAACAAAATGACTTGCTCAGTGGTACACAATTATATAAGAATAACTAAGGTGATTTACAGTATGCATATAGAAAAATAATTTTTTTACAAATAAGGCTGTGGATATTTATGAAACTAAAGGAGGGAGAAACAGAAGCCTGTGATGTAAGAAGTCCTATATAGATAACTAGAGATGTGTTGCTTATAAATTTGCCTTTGAGACTCCTAGCAACCAGTGAAACAAACAAAAAAATTACCTGTTACATGTTCACTGTCCATAGATTTTAAAACACCAGTTTTTACCCAGATTCTCATTAAAAAGACCCTGCATCACAGTGTGACTCACTCCTAGAATAAATGCATGCCTACAATAGTAAGTTCCATGGAGATCACGTCCCTCAAAAAAATCTTTAATGGCATAATGCTGAAAATTCAATAAGCTCACTTCTGTTGGAGACTAAAATGATTCCATTTACGTGTTTTGCTTTGAGGTCTGGCTTTATCTGGGAGAAAATCTGCATGAAGGATAGAAGGATGAAAGATCTTTCAATACATTTATTGACAGCACTTACTCTTTGTCACACTGAATTCTAGGTGCTGTGGGTGTATGAACCAGTAACACCCTCAGCAATCCTGTGAGATGTGAGATGTGTATTATGTCTTCCCATTTTACATATGGGTAAAACAGTGCATGACTTGACCAAGTGCATGCAACTAGTAGAGCAAGAGACCCAAGCTCCGGCTCCAGAGCCTGGGCTGTAAGCCACTTTGTGCTAAGGACTAGCACCAGTCCTGCTTAATTCCCTAACTGGTCATCTGTCTCTCCTATGTGTTCTAACATTCAATAGCTCTCAATCTTAAGGTCTACTGGTAAGTAAATATTGCTACTAAAATTATCTTTTTGGAGAGGATAGTGCTGTTTTTCCAATCTGTACAACAAAAGTAGCAGAAAGTTGATACTTTTAAGCCCTGAATCCACACTGAGGAGAAACTATTGCTTAATTTGATTTTTACCAAAACTAACCAACCCTTAGAAATGCTGAAAAGGACAGTGTTCCCCTGATTTCTGTAGGAAAATAGAGCAAGAAATGCAAGTCAAATTTCAGGGCTCCCAGTGAAATAATTCACCATAGAAAAGGCTCCTGACACCACAGGGAAAAGGCACTTCTGCTAACACTTCTAAATGTCCCTTAACTATGCTCTCCTACTTACTTTGTAATGATTGCATGTTTTCCCTTTGGGCCTACTAAAGTATTTAATTGCAATTACACTCATTTACATAGCAGATGAGGCTAATTGCTGGTATTAGTTACCAAATGTATGCTTGTATTGTAAGGGTGAAAAAAAAAATGCCCTACAGAAAAGAAAACGACTGTGCCTCTAATTAAGGAGTTATGAAGTCAGAATGAGCTGGCTCCAAGATGTAAATATGAAATTGAGGGCTTTCAAAACTCTATAATGGTTTTTTACGACTCCATCTCACTTCCTTGATTACACACAACGTTTAGGGACTAAGGATAAATACAGTGCAACGTTCATAGTGCTGACCTGATTGCTGGGCAAGTGCTCTCAAAAGTAGATTGAAATAAATGCAGTTGTCTTGCAAACCCATGATAAGTGGTGGCTTATGAGTACCTTGTCTTTATTTACTTGGCTATTCAATTGCTAATTCTGGCTCCACTTATTGCAAGAGCAGCTTTGGCATCAAACACACACAAATTCATATCTGAAGCTTGTTGCGCATGCTCAATATAGAATAAACAAGGAAATAATGAAATATAGTACAAATTTTTTAGGGGAAGGCCAAATGTTAGAGAGCTCTAGATTGCTCTGTTTAATTTTAATCAGATTGCTCTGATTAATTTCTGTGTAGTTACATAATGTCTGAAAATGGAACTTAGTGACCTACCTTGAGGATGCTTACAATCTCACTGAAGAGTCAGAATCTATAACTGTGAAACGATACCCATATATGTATTTTCCCATCCATTTAATGCCAGAAAGTCGCTCAGTTGTGTCCGACTCTTTGGGACCCCAAATGAGAGGGTAGCCTTTCCCTCCTCCAGGGGATCTTCCCAACCCAGGGATCATACCCAGGTCTCCCGCATTGCAGGCAGATTCTTTACCAGCTGAGCCACAAGGGAAGCCCAAAGGAGGCAAGAATACACAGAAGAACTATATAAAAAAGCTCTTCATGATCCAGATAATCATGATGCTATGATCACTAACCTAGAGCCAGAAATCCTGGAATGCAAATTCAAGTGGGCCTTAGGAAGCATCACTACGAACAAAGCTAGTGGAGGTGATGGAATTCCAGTTGAGCTATTTCAAATCCTAAAAGATGATGCTATTAAAGTGCAGCACTCAGTATGCCAGCAAATTTGGAAAACTCACCGGTGGCCACAGGACTGGAAAGGTCAGTTTTCATTCCAATCCCAAAGAAAGGCAGTGCCAAAGAATGTTCAAATTACCACACAATTGCGCTCATCTCACAAGCTAGGAAAGTAATGCTCAAAATTCTCTAAGTGAGGCTTCAACAGTATGTGAACCATGAGCTTCCAGATGTTCAAGCTGGATTTAGAAAAGGCAGAGGAACCAAAGATCAAATTGCCAACATCTGCTGGATCATCGAAAAAGCAAGAGAGTTCCAGAAAAACATCTACTGCTTTATTGACTATGCCAAAACCTTTGACTGTGTGGATCACAACAAACTGAAGAAAATTCTTAAAGAGACAGGAATATCAGACCACCTTACCTGCCTCCTGAGAAATCCATATGCAAGTCAAGAAGCAACAGTTAGAACCACACATGGAACAGACTGGTTCCAAATTGGGAAAGGAGTACATCAAGGCTGTATATTGTCACCCTTCTTATTTAACTTATTTGCAGAGTACATTATGAGAAATATCGGGCTGGAAGAAGCACAAATTGGAATCAAGATTGTTGGGAGAAATATCAATAACCTCAGATATGCAGATGACACCACCCTTATGGCAGAAAGCAAAGAGGAACTAAAGAGCCTCTTGATAAAAGTGAAAGAGGAAAGAGAAAAAGTTGGCTTAAAACTCAACATTCAAAAAACTGAAATCATGGCATCTGATCCCATCACTTCATGGCAAATAGATGGGGAAACAATGGAAACAGTGACAGACTTTATTTTCTTGGGCTCCAGAATCACTGCAGATGGTGATTGCAGCCATGAAATTAAAAGACGCTTACTCCTTGGAAGGAAAGTTATGACCAACCTAGGCAGCATATTAAAAAGCAGAGACATGACTTTGCCAATAAAGATCTGTCTAATCAAAGCTATGGTTTATCTAGTAGTCATGTATGGATATGAGATTTGGACTAGAAAGAAAGCTGAGCACCAAAGAATTGATGCTTTCAAACTGTGGTGCTGGAGAAGACTCTTGAGAGTCCCTTGGACTGCAAGGAGATCAAACCAGTCAATCCTAAAGGAAATCAGTCCTAAATATGCATTGGAAGGACTGATGCTGAAGCTGAAATTCCAATACTTTGGCCACCTACTGCAAAGAACTGACTGACTGGGAAAGACTCTGATGCTGGGAATGATTGAAGGCAGAAGGAGAAAGGGATGACAGAGGATGAGATGGTTGGATGGCATCACGGACTTGATGAACATGAGTTTGAGCAAGCTCCAGGAGTTGGTGATGGACAGGGAATCCTGGTGTGCTGCAGTCCATGGAGTCGCAAAGAGTCAGACACGACTGAGTGACTGAACTGAACTGAGCTAATGCCAGAATGATTTAAGGCAGAATGGTAGCCAACAATAAAGGATGACAGTACTCAGTACTAACTATAAACCAGAAAAGGCAAGCTGTCAGAAAGGACAGAGGACTTTGGAGAATGTGTCCTAAGAAAATGTTTTCTTTTAATAAAGTTTGCAATGAACAAACAGGTAACAACTCTTATAGCCACAGCGTTCCATTGCTGGATGAACACACTCATTTATTTAAGTTTCTGTTTTTACAATGATTTTCACCAGTAACACTTTTTCTTTTTTCTTAAAGTTTCTCATTCCTTTCCTCCTCTTAGTTCTGGCTTCCCACCATCACCTCCCACATCACCTGTAAAATTATTTTTCTAGAGAAGGGAGAGAAAGAAAAATATGAAGGAAAGAAGCAAGGGAAGAAATAAAGAGAATGAGACATAAGAAGGACAGGAAGAAGGAAAAAAAGGAGAAGGAAAAAATTTTTCTGGTCTTAAAATATACTTGTTCTGGTCATTTTCTCTTTACTGAAATGCTCAGCTATAATAATATTACCCTGTACTGTGTTCAGTTACTTATGCGGGTCACTTCATGAGTCTGGCTGTCAGCCAAGCTTCTGCCTCTCCCTTTTCTCTTTGTTTAAAAAAAAAGAAAGAATTGAGGGAGGAAAAAAAGGAAGAGAAAGAGAAAGGATAAAGTAAAATCCTCCACCAAAAACTGCATTCCATGGATACCATGGCCTTACCCTTCTTAGTAAGCATTCTTTTAATATATAAGCCCTTGATAAACCAGTCCCAGGTGGCATAATGACAGGGTCAGCTGAGTGTTATATTTTAAACTTGTGTGAAAAACCCATTTTGAGTTGCATCTCATCTCTGGGGCACTCAGGCAGTGCAATCACTAGGCTCTGGTGCCAAATGTAAACAGGACATCCTTTCAGATATCCAGCTCCAGCTGGTGAGAACACACACCCACTAGTTCTTGCCCTGTTCGGGAAACCGACCCCAGTCCTTTCATAGCGAGATGCTGAAGCAGGGAAACCTACTCTTGCCTGTGGGATGTAAACAGAATCCTTCAAAACATCTTTTTCTCGCTATTGTTTGATGTGTTCCTCCCCATCTATTAATTCTTCTTACACCACAGCAACACCTGCAGGCTAAAACTGTCACAAATGACCCATGGTTGTGATTTGTCACAAAGTTTTTCATTCACTGATGGGGGAGAGTTTATATCTGAGAGCTGGAATCAGAGAATGTTAGGTCTAGAAGGAATCTGAAAGCTCATCCAGTCTTTTGATCTTTCCAGTTTATGAAAGGGTACAGCCTTTAAGTAGCCCAATCTCTAAGTGAATCACTGCCTTCAGTGCTCTTGGAAGCAGGTGGGTCATAAAGAAACAAAAACATGAATCCTACTCTAAAGAAGGTATAAATGTCTACTCTTAGCATGTCTCTGTATAACACAACATTTAAGATACTATATTAGCAACAGCTCAACAAGAATTATAGAATTTTAGAGGTTAAAAGCATCTGTGAGAAATGATGAGTCAGAAAATGTTTTAAATCAGAGGTGAAGTTCTCATAGCACTTTCCATCTCCATGCTGGCAAAGGAGAGGAAATATTCTCAGTCAGAAGTTTAAGAATGGTCAACAATAATCCTGGTTGATGAAGTTACTTTATCTCTACTGCCATTTTATTTTTTTTATCTTACATCTTCCTTTCACTTTTCCCTACCCTGTTGCATCAACTCACTGACACCCATTTCAATTTCATAGTTTATGCTATCACTCTTATGTACCTACCCAACTCAGTTGACTTACCCCTCTTTGGAAATTACTCAAAGAAGCAAGTGCTCATTTGAATAGTCTTCATTAGTTCAGTTCTCCACTCACCCCACCCAACTCTACCACAAAAAGGTGATTAGATCAAGGTTGGATGGCTGATCCAAGTTGGGTCAATCCATTTCCCAGAATTCGGAAATATCGATAGATTATCAGAAAGTTCATTTAGGTTTAACATGTGATTGGAAGTGTGACAAATTCTTGTGAGAGCTATGTACTTGCATGTGTAACTGAGGCAGAAAGACAACTGGAGCTGGCTTTCATAGGTACTACTTCAATCCTTTTCCAAGAACTGGCTGCACGCTTGCCTCCAGGTGCCTGGTGATGTCCCTATATTCCTATGATAAATTCATAAGTAGTTTGAGTTGTTTTCTGCTACTTGTAACCAAAAAGTCTTAATTAAAGTCTTGGACTTGAATATTTTCCCAGTAGTTCTATGTGGGGGAAAAAAAAAAAGTCTCCTTTCCTGACCATCTGTCTAATTCTACAACCAATCTATCCCCAAGCATTAAGACTAAGTCCAAACTTGTTTAATTTTTTTTTTTTCCACCCTCTAGATCTGTCAAAGGAATAGCACGGGCAGGTTCAAAGATGATTTAAGAACAGTTACCTAAAATCAGATTCCTCCTAGCAGCTTTTAAAAATAGTAATTAAATTGAAAGAAGTACCCACTGGGGTCTCCATTACAGCCTAAATCCTAGTATATTGACTTATCAGATCAGTCCCACTTTAACTAAGACTTGAAGTAATATTGTTACTTCATGTTTTTACATGCTAATATTTATATGATTTAATATGGTAGTTTGCTTTTCTAAAAAAATTAGTAACAAAAACTATGCTTATATAATTGCATAGGACAGTTATTTAAAATAAAATATTTATAAAAAGAAATATGGTTTTATAATAAGAATTCCAGTAAATCTGAGCAAAGAAAGATCTGATTATGTTTAAAGTTGGTTTCACTAATTTCATGCACAGGTCTGAAGAGAAGAAAATATCTATGAGAAAATTGAATATTTTCATTTGACCATCAATGTCCAAAGCCTATTGTCAGGCAAATACATCAGGAATAACAATAGAGACATGGACCCTTGCAACTGGACTGATGTTTTCTGAATAATCACTAATTTCACGCTTCTTCAAAAATGTCACAAAGACAACAAAGCATCACCGCCCCCCCCCCATCTTATTTCCTACCAATTCTCCACCAATCCCTTATCATCACCATAGAAGAACTTGGGATCAGGTCTAAGCTTTATTGTGAAGCATAGCTCTGTTTTAGTATCTTCTCCCAAGACAGGCTCTCAGAATCCTCATACCACCTCTGATGACCAGGAATCCTCCTTGTGGCTTAGCCCACTTCTACCCAAGCACATTTTTCCCAGACAAAGCCCAATGTGCTTGGCTTCACTGTCCTCCACCATCATCATGTATCTTTCCATGTCCTTTGACCTTAGGGTCCTGATGTTTGCTGATAAAATGTAAGTATTTAATGATGTTGATTAATTAATTTATTACCTTGTCCAGTTAACTGGGTTTGCATTTTAAGAAGCTTTCTGTTTATACTTCAGAAGGTCAGAGATATGTCCTAACCCTTTCTACACATCCCATAACATCTAACATGGTGCAGATCTTGGTAATAGGTGCCATGTATAAACTTGAATTCCTAAAAAGAATGAAACCAGATGAGTCATTCTAGGTTTTTCCCAATGTCTTTCCATCCATCTCCCCGTCCTTTCCCATATAACCATATATTCAGGTCAGAAGAGATTATATTAGTTAAACTAATATAATTTAATATAGCCAAACTAATATAATATATAATTTTACTTAGGTAAAAACCGCTAAGTAAATTTAGAATTTATTAACTTATTTCTGTATTATGGCCCCATCGAAGTCATTTGGTCACATTTTATCTCAATTTCCTCTTTAGTGAAATGGGATTACTATTGATCTATTACTCCTAGAGTTTTGGTAACATTCTTTTGGTAAAAACACTTTGGAAGTCTTCCAAGAAAACTGTCAGAAAAAACTAAATATAGGCTGTTAATTTTTTTTTTAATGTATTAGGGAACTATTGTGCACAAAGCAGTGTCAGCTCTTATGGAAGACACAAATATAGCTAATATTTTCTGCCTTTTTAATGTCTAGAGTCTAACATGGAATTTTATAATCTAGGTTATTTTACTACTAATAAAATCACAATATATACATTTCTGCAACTGTTGTGCAAAAGAGACAAGCATCCTTTTTACTTTTATTTCAGAACTTTTCGCCTAAGTAAATGAGGAAAAATCATGGCAAACCTTACAAATTCCTAAAAGGTATAGCCCAAAGAACTTAGGCAAGTATCTAAACAATTTTCTATGTTTGATCAGACAGTTGAGCAGAAATTGACCTTATGTCTTTATCACCATTCTTTGAATGCCATTCATCTCTGTGGACTCTAGGAATTTACTGTAGAGTGCCTTGCTAACAGTGTTCACCTTGTTAATGTTAACTATGAACTTCAGGCCCTTCTGGAGGTACTCAAGGGACAATGTAACACAGAACTTAAAGCCCAGAAGACAGCTAAAGAGAAATGAAAAGAACAGTTAAGCCAGGGAAAGCCAGAAAATTTTGAGTGGCTATAAATAGAGTTCCCCCCAACACACACACCTGAGCCCAAAGAAGTCATACAGGGTCAGATATGCGACTGCACACTGACCCTGTCACACAGCTCAATGGCTAGTGAATTTATATCTCAAGAACTATCATCCCTGGAAAGCAGATCCATCAGAAAAAAATGATACTGTGCTGTAGGGACATGCTGAAATTTTAACACTGAGTCTCCTTCTCTCAACATTACTTCATGGAAAATCCCAGGAATTATAAGGTCAAATATGCCTAGGGATGTTCTGAACATTCATCAAAGATGCTCTTATCTCTAGGATTAAGGCAGGTCATTGTTTTTCTTCCTAGTTCCTGTTCATATGGAGGAAATGCATTTCTGAAAAGAAGTCATTGAATCTTCACTCCAAAAATAAGCAAGGAAATTTAAGAGTGAATCAAACTCTCCCATTCTGGACTTGGAGGCTGATCTGCCAGCTTCTTACTCAACGTTCCAAGGGGGGAAAAATAATAAATTTCTAATAAAGCATATAAAAGCATCTCTCACATCAAAAGATTCCTATCTTTGTAAATCATAGTTTTTGAGTCAGAACATGGACCTAGCATTAAAAGCAATTGTCCAAGTAGGTGTGTACAGGAAATGGGAGGGTGACAAACAGGGGACAGTGAAAAGGCATTTTTAACTGACTCTGAGAAAGTTTACGGAAAAACTTTCCAAATATTTTATGGAATGACAAAAGAAGTCAACTATTCGAAATTTAGGTTAAGAACCCTTTTAATAGAGGAAAATGACAGAAGTGTTAAAGCATAAACTTTTCCAACTTTAGGCTTAGGGAAGCTAATATTCTGTGTGTGGATGTGTGTTAACATATGTGTGTATGTGTGTTAACAGCAAGGAGATCCAACCAGTCCATACAAAAGGAAATCAGTCCTGAATATTCATTGGAAGGGCTGATGCTGAAGCTGAAACTCCAATACTTTGGCCACCTGATGCGAAGACCTGACTCATTTGAAAAGACCCTGGTGCTAGGAATGATTGAAGGTGGGAGGAGAAGGGGACGACAGAGGATGAGATGGTTGGATGGCATCACCAACTCAATGGACTTGAGTTTGAGTAAACTCCGGGAGTTGGTGATGGACAGGGAAGCCTGGCGTGTTGCAGTTCATGGGGTCGCAAAGAGTTGGATACAACTGAGCAACTGAACTGAACTGAACTGATGTGTGTTAACTGGGAAGTGCTAAAAATAATTCAAGTCTTAGACAATCACCTTTTTTCTTTCTTATTCGAAAATTTCCACCTATATTAATTATGAGTCTAGTTAAATGTGTCTCTTATTTGAGTACGACTCTACTGCAGAAATTAGGATCCACTAAAAAAGAGAAAAAAACACTTTTTCTACCTTCCTCTTTATATACATTTTCAATAATAATACTTCCTTACCACTACTTCCTACACTTTTCCCTGTGTCCACTTTATGAATTCAGCACACCAAGTCATAATACTGGGTTCTGAATATCAAATAAGTTTTTTTCTAATATTTATCTCCTTGGCTGCTCCAGGTCTTTGTGGCAAACGCAAACTCTTAATCGTGGCATGTGTAACCTAGTTCCCTGACCAGGGATCAAAGCTGGGCCCCTTGCACTGGAAAGACAGAGTCAACAACAGGACCATGAGACTAAGAAGTGAAGTCGCTTAGTCGGGTACTGCTCTTTGTGACCCCATTGTCTGCAGCCCACCAGGCTCCTCCGTCCATGGCATTTTCCAGGCATGAGGACTGGAGTGGATTGCCATTTCCTTCTCCAGGGGATCTTCCCAACCCGGGAATCGAACCCAGGTCTCCCACATTGCAGGCAGACGTTTTATCCTCTGAGCCACCAGGGACCATGAGAGTAGTCCCTCAAATGAGTTTTGACACTTGCTTGTAAGAAAGTAAATGTGATTTATTTAAAAATTAATTTACTCCAAGAAATACAACTAAGAACTTGGAGTAGAAAGGTGGATCTTGGCCATCACTGTATCTCTGCAAACTACTCTTTTTGCATATTTGTCTTTGACCATATCTGGTGAAAATTTTTCAGTTTCAGAGAAGCCGGGAATTTAACAAAAAAGTTAATATTCTCCCCATGTATCTGCTCCTTATCCTTTTGTATCATCTTGTATTGAAACAGCCAGGTTGTCAAGGGCTTTGACTTTTCCAAGATGAGCACTGGAAATATATAAATACATAGATGTCTTTTAATATAGACTTTTTCTAACCAAATTTAGTTGCAGAAGGATATAAAAGACAAACGTGTTGACAAATGACAAGATGTTACTCACTGTAAAAATATTATTTCATGCACATAATTTCCTGTTATGGTGCATATACTGAATGCAACTTTCTTCAAAATGAACTGCATATTAAGAGAAATCTTGCCTTCTGATCTGCCCTCACTTGATTGTGAATGCTCTGGAAGTAGCTGTTTAAAAAAGCTTGCCCTGGACCTAATAATCACAAATAGATGTGAATTTCCCCCATGAGATGCCACAAATTTAAAAAATGGATTTTATTTGGATCAAAAGTGGTTTTGGCCAGAAATTGATAAAAATATTTCAGATAAAGTATGTGAAGGATGTGGCTCTGGAGACACATTTAGAGTGTTACTGCTGACCTCTGCTGAAATGAGTGCTCTTCAATAATGATGTACCGGTAGTCATGTGGCTATTTTAATTTATTACCTATATTTCAGTTAAGTGAAAGTCTTTAAAGATAAATCTGGCATCAAAAATATTATTCATGTTTGTGTGGACCTTACAAACAAACCTCGCTAGTGTTTATGTATAATTGGTTCTAATATATTAACCACCTGAAGAATATATATTGTAGTTCCAATATCTGCTAGCAATAAGATCATGTAGTCCAATTTATTATATAGTTGAGCTGGATTATCTTTTAGTACAGATATCAAATGTTAAAAATGATGTATCAGGAATTTATATATTCTTATTTTCCATCACACCTGGCACATTTAAATCTAGGTTAATATCATATCACATCATCAATATCGGAGCCAACAACTGGAGTAAGTTACCTATAAAAAGAGAAAGTCTGAATGCACTTTTTATCAAGCAACTATTGGACATAGAACTAATTTGTTTTTTTTAAAAAAAGAAAAACATGTCATAGAGGGTATCAGACCTCAGCTAGGGTTATGAACCTAGATGTCTTATTCTACTCCATCAAACTGTTGAACCAAAATAGCTCTAGCCAAAGGCTATTCAGTATTCTCAGTGTTAATTACAGTTGTCCTGGTGTTTTATGTTATGTCTGGAAAGAGCATGACAAACAAGCCCATTCTGGATTAGACAAGGCACATGGTAGACACAACACTGAACTCCAGGTCTGTATTTGGGCTTCAGCATGGCAAATCCTAACTGTGTTTGGCAGAAATGCACGTCTAATGGTTCTCCCAAGACTAATCCAAACACAGGCAAATGGCTGGATTTGGTAAAGTTTTCAGCGTAACGCATTTTATATAATAAATAGGTCCACTGTTTTATCCAAATTTTTATTTGAAGTCGGTTTTCAGCTCTAAATTTTTCCTACTGTCTTCTCTAGCCTACATATCTTACAGAGCCACCACACACAAGTCAAATATTTTTCCATTAGATCTTTAGGGTGGGGATTCTATTGAGGTCAATGTTTCAGAGCTTGGTACAGGATGTCCCTTCAGCTTTCAGAATCCTGGCTCAGTGAAATCACTGATAAGCTGAGCTTTTGCTATTTCCCACAGAACTGAAGAAAAAAAAAAAAGTATAGCTGAAGTGACTTGGGAGAAATGGGTAAAATGTATTTTCCCAGCACTGCAAGCTCCCTCTGCCCCCCTACAGCACACTCCCACACACCATCTCTGTCTCTTTATTTTTTTTTTCTTCCTCTTTGGCTTATGCTGTTCTTTTTTGGTCTCTGGCCCTAGTTATGACAGCTGATTGACATAGCTGGCAGTTCCCTTGGTGTCTGGTTAGGCAGAATTCCCCCTGCAAAACTAGGATGCAAAACAAAGAACAGACAACAGTGTAGAAAGGAAGACCGAACAAAACAAAACCAAGAGAGAAGCAATGTTGTTTGCTGAAAATATTTTTAAATTTTTCAAAAAGAGAGCGCAAACCTTTAAAAGATTGTTTTAATCTTCTGTGTTCATTTTTCTTCCCTCTTCTCTTTCTAGCCTTCCCTTCCCCCACCCCATACACACCACTTTTGGCTTCCATTTCTCCATCTGCCTTCTTCCTTGTAATTTTTTCCTGAGTCATAAACATTTTATCAGTAGGAGCTCTCTAGATTTTACCTTCCTCAGAGCCAAGCATTTGTATTATATTATTTATTTTATTTATTTCCACCTGGAGGGTAGAATCATGACTGCATCAAGTGAAATTGTGAGCAATTATTACTCTGTTTCCTTTTCCTAAGAACTTTCTTTCATTCTTCTACAGGAAACTAGACGTCTTGCTGCCCCGGGTACTACCACTAAGCAGGGTACAACAGGGTCCCCAGCAAAAGCCGCTCTTCACTAAAATCTTATGTGGTAGAGAGTCCTCTCTATTTTCTCTCTATTGGGTGGATCATTTGCCTGAGAAGTTTCTCTCAGGTCTCTGTCACATTTCAAAAGATCACATAAAATTCTATTCATTGAAGTGTTGGTAACTAAATATATCATCTCATTGATACTATATTCTTTTTAATATTATTAAGGTAAAGAAATAAATATAAGATGGAAATGCAGGCCTCAGCAACATACCTTTTGAGTTAAATTTTTTATTTTATAATGCAACCAGCTATACTATTTAGTACAGAGATTTGTCCTATGTATCAGGCAGGGTCCTAGAAGCTCCTTAATCCTCTTTTTTTTAATAGTAACTTTGTATGAAATTTGAGCTCAATACTTCTTTGTTGCTCATATTTATGCAATTAGTTTTCCTGAACTTTTAGAAGGAGGCTTAGCTTACATAGCTTTTTTTTAACCTTCACAGACCATTCTTTTATGTGATTTTTGTGTATGGTTAAAAACTACATATATATATGGTGTATCTGTAAAGGACTTGCATATAAAATATATAAAGATCTCTTAAAAGTGAAAACTCTGAAAACAAGCAATCCAATTAAAACTGAAAAAAAGATTGAACAGATTTTTCACTTCACCAAGCAAATACATAGACAGCAAATTCCATGTGTAGAGAGAGAAGATGCCAAGATGTTCAATATTATTAGTTATCAGAGACATACAGAATTGAAACCATGAGATACTACTACACACCTACTAGAAGTACTAAAATTAAAAACACCGATCATGGCAAATATTGGTGAAGATGTGGATGAACTAGAACTCTTCGTACACTGCTAATAGGAATGCACAACATTACAACCTCTTTGGAAAACTGTTTGGCACTTTCTGAAAAACTTAAGCACCTACCCTGTGATCTAGGCATTCTACCTCTTGGTATTTACACAAGAGACATAAAAGCATATGTCCATGCAAAGACTTATATGCAAAAGTTCATAGCAGCTTTATTTATGACAGTTCCAAACTGGAAACAATCTAAATAGTCAACAACAGGTGAGTAGATAAACATCTTGTGACGTATCTACACAATAGAAGAGTGCATTGCAAGTGAATTCTTTACACTGAGCCACCCGGGAAGCCTCAATAAAATACTACTGAGTGTTAAATAAGAATGAACCAATGGTATACACATGCAACAACATGATGAATCCAAGTTTAAAAAAAGCAGAGAAAAAATAAACTTTATAATGCAATTTATATAGAACTATAGGAAAATGCAAACTTACCTGCAGTGACAGAAAGCAGATCAGTGATTGCCTGGAGGGGTGCTGAGTTAGGCAAAAGGGAGAGATCACAAAGGAGCACTAGAGAATTTTCAGGGTTGATGGATATGTTCACTAAGTTGAGTGAGGCGATGCTATCACATGTCACAACTTGTCTAATTGCACACATTAAATATGTACAATTTATTGTATGCCAATTATACAATAAAAATAAATCTAGTGGCTTGTCTTCTGAGACAAGTTTTCTGCTACCTATACTTAACTGACTTTCTCTTTCCTTTTTCTGTTAAATTCTGAGTCTACTTCCAGGAGTTTTTGCTCACTGTGGGACCTTCTCCTGGAAGGGCACCCAGCATCACTTTTGAGATAGTGTAGGAGCCAGGCAAGGATCATGGACCCTTGAAATTTTTAGTTCAGAGAGAGCAAAATCTCTTCCAGTTTTAGCTGCTGCTCTTAAATTGACCCACCATGTTGCAAGGAGCATTTTTTTTTTTCCCTTTAAGGCTCTATTCTTCCTATTCCATTGCTTCTCTCCACTTTTTCTCTCACTCACATCAATATCATGAAGCTTTCACAGCTGTATGTGGTTTGTCCCTATTCATTTGTCTTTGGAGGTTCATGAGTATACCTTATCACCTAGTTTTTTTCTTAAGGGTTATCTATGGGATTTTTGTTTTGCTATTTTTTCTGCTTGTTTTATACAGATTTTACACAGGAAATTCCCCAAACTACACTGCTAACTACTGTCTCCATCTTCTTAAAATCCCTAGCTGATATTCTTTCAAATTTTTGAGATTCTTTTTTTCAGGAATATTTTTCTTGCTCCGTTGACAAGAATCAAACATTGTGCTTTGGTAAGGCATCACATACTGAAATTGATCATTTATTCAAGTAGTATTTGTTGAGTGCCTACCACTTGCCACCTACTGTTCCAAGCTTTGGAGATCCTGTGATGAATGAGGTAGATAAGGTGCCTGCCCACATGGGGCTTAAATTCAAAAGTGGAGACAAGCTAACAAATAGAATAAGTGAAACACATTGATACAGTTTGACTGTTTGTGTCCCCCCAAATTTATATGTTGAATTCCTAATCCCCAAGATTGCAGTATTTGGAGGTGAAGCCTTTGGGAAGTGATTATAAGGGCTGAGGGCTCTTATAAAAGAGGCCCCAGAGAACTCTCTTGCCTCTTCTACCATGGAAGATACAGCAAGGAGATGCTATCCACGAACTAGGAAACAGGTCTTCACCAAATCTGCTGGCACCATGATCTTGGACTTTCTACCCTCCAGAACTATGAGAAAGAAATGTTTTTTGTTTGGAAGCCATCCGGGTTATAATTTTTGTTGTTGTTGCTCTTGTTACAGGAGCCTAAATAGACTAACACATATATTGTTTCAGTTTTTAAATTACCAGCATAAGTTGTAAGTGAAGCCTTCATAATAGATGATGTGACTTAGGAAGAATATTTAGAATTAGAAGAAACATAACTGTCGATCATATTAAAATCTTAGGTACAGAACTGGAAAAGAAACCATGAAACAGACTGAGAAAGAAAAATCAGAGACATGGAAGTAGGACAGGGGAAATCAGGGTTACAAAATAAAATGGAGAAGAGTTGATAAAAACAGAAAGATGCAAAATAAGATTTCATGGACCTTGTCATGAAGAAAGGAAAGAGGGCAATAGTAGAAAGAAAATAAAAAAGATGCAACTCTCAACAGTTTATCTTGTTAGAGAGAAAATTGGTAGTTTTGCTTACAATAAGAAAGCAAAGGAATGGAGAAAGTATTAAAAAAATAAAAGAAAAGAAACAGTCATTTTTGTACCACTAGAATCTCTGTATAGAGCACATACACAAATTTCCCAGCAAGTTTTGATGGAATTAGAATCAGGCACTCTTCTAAGCATTGAGTATGTAGAAATGTAATCTCATCCTCTCCTGCCACACGAAATACCATCTAGTGAAAGGGTAACAAATGACTAAATTTATAACTTACATTAAATATATTAAATTGGCTACATCAGCACTGTATATCAGATTGTAAACTAGCTGGTTGAATTTTATTCCTTCAAGGACCCTTAGCAGATATCTACTCCCTTTTTCACATGATAAAACTAAATTATAAAAACTTTAAGTAGCTTGTCTAAGGCTACTATAGCTCATTAATAGAAGATACCCAATTAGGATAGAATGTCAAGATTCCCAGGAATCTTTTTACTTGAATAGCACAATACCTTACTAAAAGCATACATATTCATGTTACTTTAAAATATTCTATGCATGTTTTAAATACTTAAAATCCAAATAGTCAACTCCTGGCTTTCCAGGTGGTGTAGTGGTAAAGAATCCACCTGCCAATGCAGAAGGTGCAAGAGATGTGGGTTCAATCGCTGAGGTGGGAAGATCCTCTGGAGGAGGAAATGGCAACCCATTCCAGTATTCTTGCCTGGAAAACTCCATGTACAGAGGAGCCTGGTGGGCTACAGTCCCAGCCAGAAGAGCAAACAGATAAATCTGAAACCATCCTGCTACCAACATCTAGAAATAATGGAAAAACACAACAAAATTTTTGATACGTCTTGTTTGAAAGGAAAAAAAAGGAAAGTCCCAGGTGGTAGAAACCAGGGAACTGAAAGCCCTAATTGTAAGAACAGCTGACTCTGCAGCTGCCCTGGGGTAGGGTCCTGTAGTTTGGCAACAGCCCGGGGCTTAGGACTGCTAAACACAGGAGGCCAAACCTTGGGACTTTAAGATGCAAGATATTAAAACTGAAACTGAGCATAAAGTCAGAACTTTGAAAGCCACACCCTCAAAGTGAAGGATAACAGAAAGAAAATAGACACTACCCAAGGGAGATTACAAAGAAGCTTGTTCAAGGAAAAGAAAACGATAAAAAGAAAAACCATGTGCACATTTAGAGACTGAATTTATATCAACTGCGTAGGTTAGGATTCCCCTAAAAATGAGAAATTAATAAAAATATTAACTTTTCTCTAGGGACACAAAGCATAAGTAAAAGTAACACCACTCTGGAGGGATACTTCTTAAATCTGGAAGGCAGAGGATTAATACACACACACACATACTCAGTACCACCGAAAATGAGCTCACAGCTAAAACTGACACAACACACATAAGCAAAAGTCAGTAACGAAACCAATGGGAGAATTAACTGCCTGTAGCAAATGTTGATTTCCCCGCCAGAATGCTTTCGGCTTTGGACTTTATCACGTCATGTTTGTTTGTCAACTCCCAACTGCAGGTACTGTATGTCTGCCTGAGGGCTGTCTCTAAAGCAGGAGCAAAAGCCACTCTATCCTTGCACATAGCAAGCTATATGTTCCAAGGAGTTAACACCCCCAGAGCAGCCCTCAACCAATGACGAATATGCAAATATCCCAGCACCCTTGCTCCTGGGCAAGAGAGGGTGGTGTGATAACTCTGAGAAGTGTTCTGTTCTAGCTGTTTCCCACATATTTCCCTCACCTCTCAAATAAACCACTTGCACTTGAATCTTCTCAAAGCTGACTTCTGGAGAAACAGAACAGCAATTTGAACAAGAGTGTAAAACAAATACATTTAAAAGTTTTAAAGACATGAAAGAAGGATTAGAAACTATAAACCATGAACTAAATCTATGGACAAAAGAAGAGGCATATTTAGAAAGAAATAAATAGCAATTACAGAATAAAAATTGCCATCATTGAAACTACAGTGAATGAGTTAACCAGAAGGTTAGGCATAAACATGAGGTAATTAGAAAATAAAAGTATAAGTCTTGGGAGACAACAAGTATACAGCACAGAGAGGGAAAAAAAAAATAGATGAAAAATGTTAAAAATAGATAAAAGCTTAGCAGATAGACCAAGAATTACCGATAAAGCTCAATTCCAGAAAAATAAATGACCCAATTCAAAAATGGGCCAAAGAACTAAACAGACATTTCTCCAAAGAAGACATACAGATGGCTAACAAACACATGAAAAGATGCTCAACATCACTCATTATCAGAGAAATGCAAATCAAAACCACAATGAGGTACCATTACACGCCAGTCAGGATGGCTGCTATCCAAAAGTCTACAAGCAATAAATGCTGGAGAGGGTGTGGAGAAAAGGGAACCCTCTTACACTGTTGGTGGGAATGCAAGCTAGTACAGCCGCTATGGAGAACAGTGTGGAGATTTCTTAAAAAAACTGGAAATAGAACCGCCATATGAGCCAGCAATCCCACTCCTGGGCATACACACCGAGGAAACCAGATCTGAAAGAGACACGTGCACCCCAATGTTCATCGCAGCACTGTTTATAATAGCCAGGACATGGAAGCAACCTAGATGCCCATCAGCAGATGAATGGATAAGGAAGCTGTGGTACATATACACCATGGAATATTACTCAGCTGTTAAAAAGAATTCATTTGAACCAGTCCTAATGAGATGGATGAAACTGGAGCCCCTTATACAGAGTGAAGTCAGCCAGAAAGATAAAGAACATTACAGCATACTAACATATATATATGTTCTTTTTTGACTATTAATATTTTGAAATTGAATTGTTTATTACTGAATTGGTTACTTTCAGCATTTGGCAATTATAAGCAAAGCTGCTACACACGGAAGCCCTAGGAGATCCAACCAGTCCATCCTAAAGGAGATCAATCCTGGGTGTTCATTGGAAGGACTGATGTTGAAGCTGAAACTCCAAAACTTTGGCCACCTGATGCGAAAAGCTGACTCACTGGAAAAGACCCTGATGCTGGGAAAGATTGAGGGCAGGAGGAGAAGGGGACGACAGAGGATGAGATGGTTGGATGGCATCACCGACTCAATGGACATGGGTTTGGGTGGACTCCAGGAGTTTGTGATGGACAGGGAGGCCTGGTGAGCTGCGGTTCATGGGGTCACAAAGAGTTAGACACAACTGAGCGACTGAACTGAACTGAATATACCTCTAATAGATAACAAAATAAATGGAATAAAAACAGTATTCAAAGATGGAATAGCTTAAATTTTTCTAAAAGAAAGTCAAGGATACCCAGATTGGTGAAGCACAAGTCCTGAGCAGGATATACAAAAGAAGTAACGATCACTTATTTAGATGGAAGAACTAAAGTTGAAGTTGTACTAAAATACTAGGAAATAAAAACATGTTAGATAGAGATGGTAATAGAAGTTAAAATGTTCTAATGATTTTGCATTTTTTGAAAGGAATATAGATATATTGATCATCTTTGGAGTTTCTCAAGTCAAACATGCACATTAAAAATATCAGGACAACTATCATTGAGAAATTGAAATTGAAAATGTTTCTAACAAACTAATAGAGGGGGAAAACAGGGTAGAAAATTTTGTTAATTTAATATAAAACAAGGAAGAATAAACAATGAATAATAACAAAAATATCAACAGAAATCACAAAAAATGCTATGTATACACACACATACAGACATCAGTGATCACAATGAAAGCAAATAGATTAAAGAGATTCTCAGATTGGATTTATTAAATCTAGTTACAGGATATTTTAAAGAAATGCAAAAATATTGTAGAGGTAAGACAGAAAACTAATGGTAAAATTGCATATTAAAAAGAATATTATAGTAATTTAAAAACTGATGAGACAGTGGAAAACTTTAAAAAGTATACTGTTTGTATCAATTAGCTATTGCTCTATAACAAACCACCTCAATTAGCTATTGCTCTATAACAAACCACCTCAATTAGCTATTGCTCCACAACAAACCACCTTTTTAAGTCATTCACTGATTCAAAAACATAAGTATTTATCATTGCTCACAAGTCCCAAATCAGGTGGGAACCTGTGCTGATATGGACCAGGTTCAAATGCCCTTGACTGGACTCACTCATGCATCTCAAGTCAGCTAGGGAGTTGGCCAGAGGTTGTTGGTCTAGGATGGCTTCACTGCATGTTAGCTCATGGATAAGGCAAGCAAGGAGATGGATCATATCATGCATCATCCAGCATAGCTTGAATAATTGCAGGATTCCAAGAAAGAAAAGAAGCACCAAAGGCTTCTCAAGGCCCAGACCTAGAAGTGGCACTCTGTCATTTCTGCTTCATTTTGTTGGCCAGGGCAAGTCACAGACCAACTTGGGGTAATAAAATAGACTCCACCTTTTCATGAGAGGAGCTACAAAACCATGGCAAAGAGCATGAATATGTATAGAGGTCATTAATTGGAATTATCAATATAATCGAACTAGCAAACTCAGCAAGTAAAAATAAAAATAAAGCCAATAATACTACACTAGAATAGAAAATATATGTTAAGGTTAAAAGCAATAAACAGAATCAGTATATCTTATAAAAAATGAGCATGCCACAGAAAGCTATAAAAATATTAAATCTATACCTACCTAATGAAAGTAACTCTAAAAAATCTGACTAAATTACATTAAAAATTTACAAATTCAAAATTACAATGAGTGGTATTAAGGGACCACACAAATTGATCAAAAAGACTGAAAATGAATAAGCATATAGAAGATGTGAATAGCAAATAACCACATTTAATCTAATTAACATATATAGAATTCAGCATCTGAACACATTCTTTTTAAGCTTATATCAGGAACATTTACAAAAGTGACCACATATTTGGCCCAAAACAAAGTACCAATGAATACCAAAAAATTATACCATATCTACGCTATTGTATCTATGACCACAAAACTCAAAAGGAGAAAAATTAGAAATTTATGTTAAAAAGATAGCTACTTTCTAGTATTAAAACATTATCCCGCCACCAAAACAAACAACAGAAAACAGTAAAAATCTCAAGTTTGGAAATTTAAAACCATACATATATAATGAATCAAAATTAAAGTCATAACAGTCATTAGCAAAATTTAAACCTGAAGAACAATGAATATATTACACATTAATATTGAAGGGTAGAGCTGAAACAGTACTTAGCAGAAATTGTATGGTCTATGGAATACCAACTAGCAACAAAAAATCATGAGATAAATTTAGTAACTAATGTTAATTCAACATTAATGTGCTATATAACTTAATTTAATCTCAGAACAAACAACCCATTGAGTTGACTACTATCATTATATTTTACAAATGAGGAAATTGGATCCCAGAACTTTGCTAATTTGCTTAAAGTTACACAATAAGCAACACAGACAGGATTCATATCAGAGCTCATGTACTTAGTTGATATGTAACTATGTATGTATGTAATACAACGAAACTATCTCTAAGAGGCATCTTTTAGGTAAATCAGCAAGATTTCAAGTAATTCCCATACATAGACCCATTTATGTAACATCAAATTCTAAGATTAGGTATGTGATGTGCTCAGTCGTGTCCAACTCTTTGCAGCCCCATAGACTGTAGCCCACCAGTCTCCTCTGTCCATGGGCTTTTCCAGACAAGAATACAGAAGTGGAGTGGCATTTCCTACTCCAGAGGATCTTCCCAACTCAGGGATCAAAACCATATCTCTTGCATCTCCTGCATTGGTAGGCGGATTCTGTACCACTAATGCCACCTGGGAAGCCCGTTAAGACCAGTTAAGTATGTGTGTGTGCTCAGTCGCTTCACTTGTGTCTCTTTGAGACCCTATGGACTGTAGGCTGCCAGGCTCCTCTGTCTATGGGATACTCTAGGCAAGAATACTGGAGTGGGTTGTCATGGCCTCCCCCAGGTGATCTTCCTAACCCAGGGATCGAACCTGAGTCTTCTGGGTCTCCTGCATTGCAGGCAGATTCTTTACTCACTGAGTCACCTGGGAAGCCTGAGACTAGGTATTTGTAGTTGTTCAATTGCTAAACTGTGTCTGACTCTGCAATCCCGTGGACTGCAGCACACCAGGCTTCCCTATCTTTTGCTGCTTCACTATCTCCCAGAGTTTGCTCATGTCCATTGAGTTGGGGATGCTATTTAACCATCTCATCCTCTGCCACTCCCTTCTTCTGTAGCCTTCAATCTTTCCCAGCATCAGGGTCTTTTCCAATGAATCAGCTCTTCACAACCGATGGCCAAAGTATTACAGGTTCAGCTTTAGCATCAGTTATTCCCATGAGTATTCAGGGTTGATTTCCTTTAGGACTGACTGGTTTGATATCCTTGCAATCCAAGGGACTCTCAAGAGTCTTCTGCAGCACCACAATTCAAAAGCATAAATTCTTCGATGCTGTCTTTTTTCATGGTCCAACTCTCACTTCCACACAAGACTACTGGAAAAATCATACCTTTAACTATATGGACCTTTGTCACAAAGTAATGTCTTTGCTTTTTAATACGCTGTCTAGGTTGGTCATACCTTTCCTTCCAAGGAGCAAGAGTCTTTTCATTTCATGGTGGCAGTCACCATCCACAGTGATTTTGGAGCCCAAGAAAAGAAAATCTGTCTCTGCTTCCACTTTTTCCCCTTCTATTTGCCATGAAGTGATGGGACCAGATGCCGTTATATTAGTTTTTTGAATGTTGAGTTTTCAGCCAACTTTTCCACTCTTTTCTTTCACCCTCATCAAGAGGCTCTTCAGTTCCTCTTCACTTTCTGCCATTAGAATGGTATCATCTGCATATCTGAGGTTGTTGCTATTTCTCCTGGCAATCTTGATTCCAGCTTGTGATTCATCCCTCCTAGCATTTTGCATGCTGTACTCTGCAAAGAAGTTAAATAAACTGGGTGACAATACACAGGTTTGTTGTACTCCTTTCCCAGTTTGAAACCAGTCCATTTTTCCATGTTCAGTTCTAACTGTTGCTTCTTGACCTGCATAGTTTCTCAGAAAACAGGTAAGGTGATCTGGTACTCCTATCTCTTTAAGAATTTTCCATAGTTTGTTGTGATCCGAACAGTCAAAGGCTTTAGCATAGTCAATGAAGCAGAAGTAGATGTTTCTCTGGAATTCCCTTGCTTTCTCTATGATCCAGCAAATGTTGGCAATTTGATCTCTGGCTCCTTTGTCTTTTCTAAACCCAGCTTGTACATTTGGAAGTTCTTAGTTCATGTACTGTTCAAGACTAGTTTGAAGAATTTTGAGCATACTTTGCTAGCATGTGAAATGAATGAAATTGTATCATAGTTGAACACTTCTTCAGCATGCCCTTCTTTGGGATTGGAATGAAACATGACCTTTTCCAGTACTGTGGCCAGCGCTGAGTTTTCCAAGTTTGCTGACATATTTAGTGCAGCACTTTCACAGTAACATCTTTTAGGATTTTTAAATGGCTCAGCTGAAATTCCATCACTTCCATTAGCTTTGTTCATTGTAATGTTTCCTAAGGCTCACCTGACTTCACAGTCCAGGATGTCTGGCTCTAGATGAGTGACCACACCACTATAATTATTCCAGGCCATTAAGACTTTTTTGAATAGCTCTTCTTTATATCCTTGTCATCTCTTATTAATCTCTTTGGCTTCTGTTAGGTCCTTACTATATCTGCCCTTTATTGTGCCCATCCTTGCATGAAATATTTCCTTGATATCTCCAACTTTCTTGAAGAGATCTCTAGCCCTACTGTTTTATCTTTCTTTGTTAAGATGGCCTTATCTCCATTTTGAGTTTATTTTTGTATATAGTGTTAGAAAGTGTTCTACTTTCATTCTTTTACAAGTGGTTGACCAGTTTTCCCAGCACCACTTGTTAAAGAGGTTGTTTTTTTCCATTGTATATTCTTGCCTCCTTTGTCAAAGATAAGGTGTCCGTAGGTACGTGGATTTATCTCAGGGCTTTCTATTTTGTTCCATTGATCTATATTTCTGTCTTTGTGCCAGCACCATATACAAAAATAAACTCAAAATGGATTAAAGATCTAAATGTAAGACCAGAAACTATAAAACTCCTAGAGGAGAACATAGGCAAAACACTCTCCGACATAAATCACAGCAAGATCCTCTATGACTCACCTCCCAGAATATTGGAAATAAAAGCAAAAATAAACAAATGGGACCTAATGAAACTTAAAAGCTTTTGCACAACAAAGGAAACCATAAGCAAGGTGAAAAGACAGCCTTCAGAATGGGAGAAAATAATAGCAAATGAAGAAACAGACAAAGGATTAATCTCAAAAATATACAAGCAACTCCTGCAGCTCAATTCCAGAAAAATAAATGACCCAATCAAAAAACAGGCCAAAGATCTAAACAGACATTTCTCCAAAGAAGACATACAGATAGATGGCTGACAAACACATGAAAAGATGCTCAACATCACTCATTATCAGAGAAATGCAAATCAAAACCACAATGAGGTACCGTTACATGCCAGTTAGAATGGCTGCTATTCAGAAGTCTACAAGCAATAAATGCTGGAGAGGGTGTGGAGAAAAGGGAACCCTCTTACACTGTTGGTGGGAATGCAAATTAGTACAGCCACTATGGAGAACAGTGTGGAGATTCCTTAAAAAAACTGGAAATAGAACCGCCATATGAGCCAGCAATCCCACTCCTGGGCATACACACCGAGGAAACCAGATCTGAAAGAGACACGTGCACCCCAATGTTCATCGCAGCACTGTTTATAATAGCCAGGACATGGAAGCAACCTAGATGCCCATCAGCAGATGAATGGATAAGGAAGCTGTGGTATATATACACTATGGAATATTACTCAGCCGTTAAAAAGAATTCATTTGAATCAGTTCTAATGAGATGGATGAAACTGGAGCCCATTATACAGAGTGAAGTAAGCCAGAAAGATAAAGACCAATACAGTATACTAATGCATATATATGGAATTTAAAAAGATGGTAACAATAACCCTATATGTAAAACAGAAAAAGAGACACAGATGTACAGAACAGACTTTTAGACTCTGTGGGAGAAGGTGATGGTGGGATGTTTTGAGAGAACAGCATTGAAACAAGTATACTATCAAGAGTGAAACAGATCACCAGCCCAGGTTGGATGCATGAGACAAGTGCTCAGGGCTGGTGCACTGGGAAGATCCAGAGGGATGGGATGGAGAGGGAGGCAGGAGGGGGGATCGTGATGGGGAACACATGTAAATCCATGGCTGATTCATGTCAGTGTATGGCAAAAACCACTACAATATTATAAAGTAATTAGCGTCCGACTAATAAACATAAATGGAAAAAAAAAAAAAGAAGGCCTATCTCTCCTTGCTATTCTCTGAAACTCTGCATTCAGCTGGGTACATCTTTCCCTTTCTCCCTTGCCTTTTGCCTTTCTTTGCTCAGCTATTTGTAAAGCCTCCTCAGATGACCAATTTGCTTTCTTGCATTTCTTTTTCTTTGGGATGGTTGGTCACTACCTCATGTACAATGTTACAAACCTCCATCCATAGATCTTCAAGCACTCTATCAGATTTAATCCTCTGGATCTATTTGTCACCCCCATTATGTAATCATTAGGGATTTGATTTAGGTTAAAACTAAATCGCCTAGTGTTTTTCCCTAGTTTCTTCAATTTAAACCTGAATTTTTCAATAAAGAGCTGATGAGCTGAGCCACATTCCACTCCAGGTCTTGTTTCTGCTAACTGTTTAGAGCTTCTCCATCTTCAACTGCAAAGAATATAATCAATCTGATTTTGATATTGACCATCTGATGATGTCCATGTATAGAGTAGTCCCTTGTGTTATTGGAAAAGGGTGTTTGTTATGACCGGTGTTTTCTCTTAGCAAAACTCTGTTAGCCTTTGCCCTGCTTCATATTGTATTCCAAGACCAAACTTGCCTGTTACTCCAGGTAGCTCTTGACTTCGTATTTCTGTATTCCAATTCCCCATGATGAAAAGGACATCTCTTTTTGGTGTTAGTTCTGGAAGATCTTGTAGATCTTTATAGAACCAGTCAACTTTAGCTTCACCAATAGTGGTTGGAATGTAGACTTGGAATATTGTGATGTTGAATGGTTTACCATGAAAACAAGATCATTCTGTCATTTTTGAGATTGCACCCAAGTACTGCCTTTTGGGCTCTTTCATTGACTATGAGGAACTACTCAATTTCTTCTAAGGGATTCTTGCCCACAGTAGTAGATATAATGGTCATCTGAATTAAATTCGCCCATTTTGGTTCATTTTATTACTAGTTCGCTGATTCCTAAAATGTCGATGTTCACTCCTGCCATCTCCTGCTTGACCATGTCCAATTTACCTTGATTCATGGACTTAACATTCCTATGCAATATTGTTCTTTGCAGCATCAGACTTTACTTCCACTGCTAGACACATCCTCAGCTGAGCATCGTTTCTACTTCCCATGTGACACAGTGGTAAATAATCCACCTGCTAATGCAAGAAGATGCAAGAGACATGGGTTTGATCCCTAGACCAAGAATATCCCCTGGAATAGAAAATGGGAAGCCACGTCAGTATTCTTGTCTGGAAAATTTCATGGACAGAAGACTAGGTATAGACTTCTGTAAATATTTTATTTGTTAAATATGAAGAATGGAAGTGAGGAGAACACAAGGTAATAGGAGATATTCAAGTTTTGGAATATGTTACTCACTGTTTGAATATTTTACTCATGTATTACTTGTATACATAATTCACAGTGGAAGGGGAACTGGTAAATTCAAAAGTGATGTTGGAAAATAATTCTAGAGCAAAAATTTCAAAATATAAATGCACAAAAACCTATGTTGATCCTTGAACATCACATGTTTGTACTGCACATGTTCTCTGACAGGTATATTTTTTTCAGTGAATACCTGTTACAGTACTATACTGTCCACATCTGGTTGAATCTGCTGATGTGGAGATGTATATATAGAGGGCCGACTGTAGAGTTATATTTATATTTTCAGTGCCCCTAGCTAGCCCCCACATTGTATGAGGGTCAGTTTTATATGCATGTAAGAACAAATAAGTGGTTCAAACTAGAAATTTGCAGAAACAGTGGTAGGGGTGTGTGTGTGTGTTCTGCATACATACAGTTGCAATTTGCCCTTTGGAGTGAGTATTATGACTCCATGTTTAGATTATTCTTATCCTGAGATAACCTTCAAAGATTAACACAAAAGCTGTATACCAATCACTATTCTAGATTCTGGGATATAACAATGAATAATATCCTGGTAGTTGCCCTAAAGAAACTTAAGAGTTTAGTGGAACTTGATGGATCTCTGTGCCCTGTATTTAATATTAGATGCCAGGATGTCAGTGACTAAAACATAGGATTTCTAGAGAAAGGGGAAATCAGAACTGATTTTAAAATGCAAAAAATTAGTAGGTATCAGAAGATCCAAAACAGAATTAGCAAAGATAAAAAGGGACATAAACAAAGGAGGGGAAGGGTGATTAGAGACGTTTTATTTTGCTTCCCTAAAATCACCTATATGTATCACTTTTTAGTCTATGAAAATATCACTTTTCTACTGCCACCACATATTCACATCACCTTCTTATAGTATCTGCCCTGTCCTTGCTTATATCCCAAGAAACAGCTGCAACACAAACATTCCAAAGGCTATGATGAATTTCCCTCCATTGGAACAGTTTTCAAAACTAGAAGCATTTCAACTTGCTCTGAACTTGTTATTATCATGCCTTCTTGCTGCTTTTGGATTTAATCTTTCCAATTTAGCTGACAGTTACAGAGCTGGCAGGCAAATTCTCTAAGCAGTTATGCCTGGGGGTGGGGGGGGTCCATAAAACAGTAATGCTCTTGCAGACCATCGGAGCACTGAATTGACTGCATAGTTTTTGAGGAAAAGGTCAAAAACAGCTGAGCATGTCAAATTAGACTGAAATCCAAAGTACTTAACCCACTGAGGTACAGAAGAATAACATGTGGATCCCAAAGGGAAAAAAAAATGTTGTCTTCATTATTGTATTTCAAAAATCCTGTAGAATCTGTTTGGGCAAATAATGGTACTAGAAAAAATAATCTGAAAGATTACAGATGGCAAATATTACAGATAGCAAATATTTGACAGGTAAAATTAGAGACTTTAACCAAAGCGCTTTTCAGAGTATTCTGTACTTAGAAAGGATTTCCACTTTCATTTTCTCAACATACTTTTAGAATAGCAAATAGAAATACTTTATGATAGGAAAACAAAGACTCAAAATGACTTAACCAGGATCACATATTACGACTCAATGCCTCTGTCTTTAGCAAAAACAGAACAATAAATCTGTTCCTTTTGATCCTCTTTGTTTTGATGATTACCACATGCAAATTTAATTCCATCCTTTGGAGTCTCCCCACCTTACCCAGGTTTG
The DNA here is from genome assembly GCF_910594005.1 of Cervus elaphus. Classification (NCBI taxonomy): domain Eukaryota; kingdom Metazoa; phylum Chordata; class Mammalia; order Artiodactyla; family Cervidae; genus Cervus; species Cervus elaphus. Next base: position 69,357,677 of record NC_057826.1, read on the forward strand.
ACTGCCGAGTTTACAAATAAGGAGATCCGCGTGAGGCTGGGCCTCTTCTTTTTTTTTTTTTCCCATTTATTTTTATTAGTTGGAGGCTAATTACTTTACAATATTATAGTGGTTTTTGTCATACATTGACAAGAATCAGCCATGGATTTACATGTATTCCCCGTCCCGATCCACTCCCCCCCACCTCCCGCTCCACCCGATTGAAACATGTATATTATCTAGGGTGAAACAGATCACCAGCCCAGGCTGGATGCATGAGACAAGTGCTCGGGCCTGGTGCACTGGGAAGACCCAGAGGAATCGGGTAAGCCTCTTATTGAATGGATTCCCAAAGTATGAGGCAAAGAAAACTGGTTATCTATAGTGGATATTTTTACATTCCCTGAAAAATACTGATTTCTGTAAGAGAGGCACATGTGGCTAGAGCCAAAATAACATACTGACTGATTAATAGATGTTACAATGATGATATTCTTTTGAAAACTTTTTTTTTTTAGCTCATGATAAGAGAAAAATATATGCTGATTGGATAAGAGAGAATAAGTACCAATGCATTGACTTAAATCTTTGACCATAAATCATGTTCTTTAGGCCATTCAGTCCAGTTCAGTCGCTCAGTTGTGTCCGACTCTTTGCGACCCCATGAATCACAGCACGCCAGGCCTCCCTGTCCATCACCAACTCCCGGAGTCTACCCAAACCCATGTCCATCAAGCTGGTGATGCCATCCAGCCATCTCATCCTCTGTCATCCCCTTCTCCTCCTGCCCCCAGTCCTTCCCAGCATTAGGGTCTTTTCCAATGAGTCAACTCTTCGCATGAGGTGGCCAAAGTATTGGAGTTTCAGCTTCAGCATCAGTCCTTCCAATGAATACCCAGGACTGATCTCCTTTAGGATGGACTGGTTGGATCTCCTTGCAGTCTAAGGGACTCTCAAGAGTCTTCTCCAACACCACAGTTCAAAACAATTAGGCCATTAGTTAGTTGTGAATATCTGATCACCTCAAAACTCTCTTCTACTGCCTAGGGAAGATGAGACTACTAAATATTTATAAGTGACAATTGTGTATACAAACTATGCTATTTTCTGGTATCAGGGAATGCAAATGAGATTGAGCAATATATATATATTGCTCAATGTACCCCAATGTTCATTGCAGCACTATTTGCAATAGCTAGGACATGGAAGCAACCTAAATATATATACACACACACACACACACACACACACACACACACACACACACACACCCCATATATATGTATACATTTATATTTGTTTGTTTTTCCCAGGAAAGTATATTCTGGGACCCTTGGCACTTTCTATTGCTATTTCTATATTAAGCTAATCTTGAGATACAGTACTGTGAGACAATGAAAAATAAAAAAGAGCAAGAAGAATGCAAAATGGTTAAGGAGGGCCTGGATCATCAGTCTAGGTGTGGGGGAGAAAAAGGAGAAAGAAATCACAGTGTTATAATCTAACTGGGGGGATTATAATCTAACACCAACACACACAAACTGACTTATCTGGTGTGATGGATTATCAGCAAATATAAGTAAATATGCATGACAGTTCCATTAACCAGCACCATTGGGCAATTATCAGGGGCTGAAATTAATTTTTTCAGTCATATGTGTTTAACTTGGGATGGGGAATGACAAAGCACCACAAACATATATTTTTATCATTTAAAAAGTTTCCAAAATGTGCTTTTGGACCTTTATTGTTCTAGAAGTAAAATATAGTTATAGTAACCATGGGTATTGGATTTCTGGGACAGTTCCCTTTTCAAATACTTGGCATCCCTGCTTCCATTAATCTTTCATTCACAATTTTGTAAAGATTTGAGACTATCAAGCTGATTATCACCAACCTCACATAGATATGCAGATTAAAAATTATAAACAGATTGTCATAATGCATATAATGCATAGACATACTCGAACTTTATTTTATGGACAATATATTTATTTTAATAGCATATTTTTTCTTTAAAAATAAATTATATATAAAGATTATAGTTTGTCTAAGATCCTAGTTAATTTATCTAATGAAAAGCTCATAAATATAAAGAAAACATTCATAAAGACCTAATCAGAGTCAATGCATTTAATCTGGACATTGGACTCTAGTTATGACTATGAAAATATAAATTGGCATTTTTGACACTTACAATATTAATTATAACATCATGTCAGACAATGTAGATTAGTCCATTAAAAACGTTTCCCCCCCCAAAGTTTGTTTCTTGCCTTCCTCTACTCTAAATACTGGAAAGTCGAATATTCCATTTTCTTGCCTCTCTTTTAACTAAGTTGGCCATGTGACAGTTCTCCACCATGGGAGTTAGGTAGAATTCAGTTGAAAATGTAGAATTCTATTCAAAAGAACAGACAGACAAAACATCACAAAGCACTATTTTCTCCTTTTTCCTGTTTGAAATACAAACAAGATGCCTGGAGGTTCAATAGTCATCTATCAATGAATCAAGAGGGTAAGAAAAAGGCTATGTGTGTGTCTCTTTCAGTTCTGGTTTCCTTGGAGTATATGCCCAGCAGTGGGATTGCTGGGTCATATGGCAATTTATTCCCAGTTTTTTAAGGAATCTCTACACTGTTCTCCATAGTGGCTGTACCAGTTTGCATTCCCACCAACAGTGTAAGATAGTTCTCTTTTATCCATACCCTCTCCGCATTTATTATTTGTAGACCTTTTGCTAATGGCCATAACTGAGAGACACATGTACCTCAGTGTTCATTGCAGCACTATTTGCAATAGCTAGGACATGGAAGCAACCTAAATGTCCATCAGTAGATGAATGGATAAGGAAATGTGGTATACATACACAATGTAATATTCAGTTCAGTTCAGCTCAGTTCAGTCACTCAGTCGTGCCCGACTCTTTGCAACCCCATGGATCGCAGCACGCCAGGCCTCCCTGTCCATCACCAGCTCCCGGAATCTACTCAAACTCATGTCCATTGAGTCAGTAATGCCATCCAGCCATCTCATCCTCTGTTGTCCCCTTCTCCTCCTGCCCCCAATCCCTCCCAGCATCAGGGTCTTTTCGAATGAGTCAGCACTTCGCATCAGGTGGCCAAAGTACTGGAGTTTCAGCTTCAGCATCAGTCCTTCCAATGAACACCCAGGACTGATCTCCTTTAGGATGGACTGGTTGGATCTCCTTGCAGTCCAAGGGACTCTCAAGAGTCTTCTCCAATACCACAGTTCAAAAGCATCAATTTTTTGGTGCTCAGCTTTCTTCACAGTCCAACTCTCACATCCATACATGACCACTGGAAAAACCATAGCCTTGACTAGATGGACCTTTGTTGACAAAGTAATGTCTCTGCTTTTTAATATGCTGTCTAGGTTGGTCACAACTTTCCTTCCAAGGAGTAAGTGTCTTTTAATTTCATAGCTGCAGTCACCATCTGCAGTGATTTTGGAGCCCCAAAAAATAAAGTCTGACACTGTTTCCACTGTCTCCCCATCTATTTCCCCTGAAGTGATGGGACCAGATGCCATGATCTTAGTTTTCTGAATGTTGATTTTTAAGCCAACTTTTTCACTCGCCTCTTTCACTTTCATCAAGAGGCTTTTTAGTCTTCTTCACTTTCTGCCATAAAGGTGGTATCATCTGCACATCTGAGGTTATTGATATTTCTCCCGGCAATCTTGATTCCAGCTTGTGTTTCTTCCAGTCCAGCATTTCTCATGATGTACTCTGCATGTAAGTTAAATAAGCAGGGTGACAATATACAGCCTTGACGTACTCCTTTTCCTCTTGGACCCAGTCTGTTGTTCCATGACTGGTTCTAACTGTTGCTTCCTGACCTGCATACAGGTTTCTTAAGAGGCAGGTCAGGTGGTCTGGTATTCCCATCTCTTTCAGAATTTTCCACAGTTTATTGTGATCCACACAGTCAAAGGCTTTGGCATAGTCAATAAAGCAGAAATAGATGTTTTTCTGGAACTCTCTGGCTTTTTCAGTGATTCAGCGGATGTTGGCAATTTGATCTCTGGTTCCTCTGCCTTTTCTAAAACCAGCTTGAACATCTGGAAGTTCACGGTTCATGTATTAATGTAATATTACTCAGATATAAAAAGGAACACATTTGAGTCAGTTCTAATGAGGTGGATGAACCTAGAGCCTATTGTACAGAGTGAAGTAAGTCAGAAAAAAAAGACAAATAGTGTATATTAATGCATATATATATGGAATTTAGAAAGATGATAGTGATGATCCTATATGCAGGATAGCAAAGGAGACACAGATGTAAAGAACAGACTTTTAGACTCAGTGGGAGGTGAGGGTGGGATGATTTGAGAGAATAGCATTGAAACATATACTTTACCATATGTAAAACAGATGACCAGTGCAAGTTCAATGCATGAAGCAGGGCACCCAAAGCTGGTGCTCTTAGACAACTCAGAGGGATGGGGTGGGGGATTTCAGGATGAGGGCAACACATGTATACCTATGGCTGATTCATGTTGATATATGGCAAAAACCATCACAATATTGTAAAGTAGTTATCCTCCAGTTAAAATAAATAAATTAATTAAAAAAAAGAAAAAGATGGAAAAAAAAAAAAAGAGAGAGAGAAATGGACCCTGGTAGTATAAAGCTGCTACATCATGGTAATACAAAGCTGCTTCATCATTGGTGGAAGCAATCTTTTTTGACTTTTGTTATATGCAAAACAAAAACAAAACATCAGAACCATTTTTTGAGCTATCATTTATTCTGTTTCTTAAAGCTGACCACACTCGTAACTAGTAAAAAATATATATATATATTTTTGGAATATAACTGCTTTTCAATGTTGTGTTAGTCTCTGCAGTACAACAAAGCGCATTAGATATATGTATATACATATCCTCTCTCTCTTGGATCTCACTCCCCCTGCCCATCCCAATTCATTCAATAGCCAAGACATGGCAACAACCTAGATGTCCAATGACAGATGAATGGATAGAGAAGATGTTGTAGATACATACAATGGAATATCATTCAGCCATAAAAAGGAAAATGTCTTCTATTTTTATAAACTTTCCTCTCTTATATTATGTTATTAACTCTAAGCACAAACCTGTGAAATGGGTTAAGTAGTAATAGTCATAGACGTGGTAACAATAATAACAATAATGTGCTGTGCTGTGCTTAGTCGCTCAGTAGTGTCTGACTCTTTGTCACCCCATGGACTGTAGCCAGGTTCCTCTATCCATAGAGATTCTCAAGGCAAGAATACTGGAGTGGTTTCCAGTAACAGAGTAACAGTAGTAATAATAGCAGCTTATACTTACAGGATTTACCATGGGCTGCCAGTACATAGATTTATAAGTTAGTACAGTTTTATAAGGAATTATCTAATGAGAACCCTTGTCTTTTTGAAGCACCCTCAAGATTCTTTTAAACTATTAGTTTCAAAAAACATTTCACAAATCATATACACATCAAATTCAAAGTGCAAATAATTCTTAGCCATTTTTTAAATGTTCTTCCCAAGAAACATTAGTAAGAGGCAGTTAGCCATATTCCAATTCTATGTAGTATTTGAAACACAGGACATTCTTCCTACCACCTGCCCACTGAGCTGAATTGGGTGTTGCTCCTCTGCTCGCAGAACAATTTTTGGACATCTCTGTCATATCTCTTGCCACATTTTATTAAACTTATCTTTCTGTCTGTTTCCCCGACAAGATTTTCTTATGCACTTTTGTGTTAAAGGCACCTAGCATACTTCACATAATACTGTAAGTATTCAATAAATGTTTTTCTATTAAACAGAGAAATGTTTTTAAATTGTCTTCAACTTTTTTCTATAATAATTTTGTTCTTTCCTTATAGCTATTTCACTGGGTAATATTGCTCTTTATTTTTCTCTCTAGTAAATTTTTTTCTACTAAACATCTGAAAAGGGCTTACAGCAACTTGACTTTGTGTTTGTGGGGACTGTTTCACCCTAAGATATTAGCCTATTTTGTTTAACTTATAAAGATTATGAGCCTCTGATGTTCCTTCCCCTCACTGAAGAAAACAGCCCCAAAATGGTAAATATGATGTTGAGTCAAATTACATATTTCACTTAAACAATAGGCAATCTAAACACAATAGTAAGTATTATCTGTTTATAAAACACAGTTTAAGTCCAGATTGTATGTCTAAAAAGTGGAAAATATTTCCTCATTAGCTAAAACTTATCTATATCAGTTAATTTTTCCATTATCAAAAAATAGCAGCTTTTTGAAGGTTAAACTATATAAGCATGTATCAGTCAGTTTAGTCGCTCAGTTGTGTCTGATTCTTTGTGACCCCACAGACTGCAAATGCCAGTCCTCCCTATCCATCACAACTCCTGGAGTTTACGCAAACTCGTGTCCATTGAGTCGGTGATGCCATTCAACCATCTCATCCTCTGTCATCTCCTTCTCCTTCCGCCTTCAATCTTTTCCAGCATCAGGGTCTTTTCAAATGAGTCAGTTCTTCGCATCAGGTGGCCAAAGTATTGGAGTTTCAGCTTCAGCAGCAGTCCTTCCAATGAATATTCAGTACTGACTTCCTTTAGGATAGACTGGTTGGATCTCCTTGCAGTCCAAGGGACTCTCAAGAGTCTTCTCCAACACCACAGTTCAAAAGCATCAATTTTTCAGCGCTCAGCTTTCTTTACAATCAAACTCTCACATCCATACATGGCCACTGGAAAAACCACAGCTTTCACTAGATGGACCTTTATTGGCAAAGTAATGTCTCTGCTTCTTAATATGCTATCTAAGTTGGTGATAACTTTTCTTCTATGGAGCAAGCATCTTTTAATTTCATGCCTGCAGTCACCATCTGCAGTAATTTTGGAGCCCCCCAAAATAACCTCTGTCACTGTTTCCACTGTTTCCCCATATATTTGCCATGAAGTGATGGGTCAAGATGCCATGATCTTAGTTTTCTGAATGTTGATTTTTAAGCCAACTTTTTCACTTTCCTCTTTCACTTTCATCAAGAGGCTCTTTAGTTCTTCACTTTTCTGCCATAAGGGTGGTATCATCTGCATATCTGAGGTTATTGATATTTCTCCCAGCAATCTTGATTCCAGCTTGTGCCTCATCCAGCCCAGCATTTCTCATGATGTACTCTGCATATAAGTTAAATAAACAGGGTGACAATATATAGCCTTGACATACTCCTTTCCCTATTTGGAACCAGTCCATTGTTCCATGTCCGATTCTAACTATTGGTTCCTGACCTGCATACAGATTTCTCAAGAGGTAGGTCAGAGGGTCTGGTATTCCCATCTCTTTCAGAATTTTCCACAGTTTATTGTGATCCACACAGTCAAAGGCTTTGGCACAGTCAATAAAGCAGAAGTAGATGTTTTTCTGGAACTCTCTAGCTTTTCCGATGATCCATCGGATGTTGGCAATTTGATCTCTGATTCTTCTGCCTTTTCTAAATCCAGCTTGAACATCTGGAATTCTTGGTTTACATACTGTTGAAGTCTGACTTGGAGAATTTTGAGCATTACTTTACTAGCGTGTGAGATGAGTGCAACTGGACAGTAGTTTGAGCATTCTTTGACATTGCCTTTCTTTGGGATTGGAATGAAAACTGACGTTTTCCAGTCCTGTGGCCACTGCTGAGTTTTCCAAATTTGCTGGCATACTGATGCAGCACTTTCACACACCATCTTTTAGGATTTGAAATAGCTCAACTGGAATTCCATCACCTCCACTAGCTTTCTTCGTAGTGATGCTTCCTAAGGCCCACTTGACTTCACTTTCCAGGATGTCTGGCTCTAGGTTAGTGATCACACCATCATGATTATCTGGGTCTTGAAGATCTTTTTTTTTATGGTTCTTCTGTATATTCTTGCCACCTCGTCTTAATATTTTCTTCTTCTGTTAGGTCCATACCTTTTCTGTCCTTTATTGAGCCCATCTTTACATGAAATGTTCCCTTGGTATCTCTAAATACCCTTGTTATTTCTTGAAGAGATCACTAGTCTTTCCCATTCTATTGTTTTCCTCTATTTCTTTGCATTGATTACTGAGGAAGGCTTTCTTAGCTCTCTCCTTGCTATTCTTTGGAACTCTGCATTCAAATGGGTATATCTTTCCTCTTCTCCTTTGCCTTTCACTTCTCTTCTTTTCACAGTTATTTGTAGGGTCTCGTCAGACAACCGTTTTGCCTTTTTGCATTTCTTTTTCTTGAGGATGGTCTTGAATCATGCCTCCTGTACAATGTCATGAACCTCTGTCCATAGTTCATCAGGCACTCTCTAGCAGATCTAATCCCTTGAATCTATTTGTCACTTCCACTGTATAATCGTAAGGGATTTAATTTAGGTCATACCTGAATGGTCTAGTGGTTTCCCCTACTTGCTTCAATTTAAGTTTGAATTTGACAATAAGGAGTTCATGATTGGAGCCACAGTCAGCTCCCGGTCTTGTTTTTGCTGACTCTATAGAGCTTCTCCATCTTTGGCTGCAAAGAATATAATCAATCTGATTTTGGTATTGACCATCTGGTGATGGCCATGTGTAGAGTCATCTCTTGTGTTGTTGGAAGAGGGTGCTTACTATGACCAGTGTGTTCTCTTGGCAAAACTCGACCAGCCTTTGCCCTGCTTCATTTTATACTCCAAGGCCAAATTTGCTTGTTAGTCCAGGTATTTCTTGACTTCCTACTTTTGCATTCCTTTCTCCTATAATGAAAAGGATATTTTTTGGGGGGGTGTTAGTTCTAGAAGGTTTGTAGGTGTTCATAGAATCGTTCAGCTTCTTCAGCATTACTGGTCAGGGCATAGACTTAGATTACTGTGATATTGAATGGCTTGCCTTGGAAATGAACAAAGATCATTCTGTCGTTTTTGAGATTGCATCCAAGTACTACATTTCAGACTCTTTTGTTGACTATGATGGCTACTCCACTTCTTCTAAGGGATTCTTGCCTTAGAAGCATGTATAAGCATGGATAAGCAGCATGCAGAAGCATGTAGAAGCATGTATACATATATACATAAGCATACATGTATATGTATACAAGTATGTATGTGCTCACTCAGTTGTGTCTGACTCTTCAAGACCCCATGGATGGTAGCTCACCAGGCTCCTGTGTCCATGATATTTTCCAGGCAAGAATCTTGAGTGGGGTGTGATTTCCTATACACACATGCAAATTTGTATAGTTATGTGTGCGTGTGTGTGTGTGTGTGTGTGTGTGTACAGCAGACCTCCCTTATCATAATTTCAATTTCTACAGTTTCAATTACCCACAGTCAATCAAGGTCTAAAAATATTAAATGGAAAATTACAGAAATAATTCATGTTTTAAGTTGCATACTGTTCTGAGTAGTGTGAAAAAAAGTCACCCTGCTCTACTCTGTCCATCCAGCTCAAAATCCCCAGCAATTGATTGGCCACTCATGACATCCAACCATCAACACCATCATGGCTTGAAGATTCAGGATCATCTGAAGCATTTGATCCCCATCTACAGATAATTCTCATACGACACGCATCAGAAGGTTGATAGTAGCTGGCACTACCTCACAATGCCTATGCCATTCATCTTACTTCTCTCGCCAGGTAGGCATTTTATCACCTCATATCATTACATGAAGGGTGAGTACAGTACAATAAGATATTTTGAGTGAGAAAGACCACATTCACATATCTTCTATTACAGTATACTGTTATAATTTTTTCTATTTTATTATTATTGTTGTTAATCTCTTAACTGCCTAATTTATGAGCTAGACTTTATCATAGGTATCCCCAGTTTTAGGCATCTATTCAGGGTCTTGGAAGGTGTAGGTATGCCACACAGATAAAGGGGTACTACTTTATAGCACACACACACACATATACATACAATTCTATGAAAATGTTTGGCTTACTACATGTGTTCCAGAATTGATAAAACTGGTAAATTTCAATCTCTTTCAAGACACTTTAAAAATAGTGACAAGGTCAATGAAACCCTAAAGTTGAAGAAGAAATTCAAATGCTTAGTCTCTGGATTCTTTAAGTGAATAATTTGCATTCACAAGATCTGCTGAACTTGGCCTTTGTATTTACTATCCTATTAAATATTTTAAGTTGAAAAATCAACAAAATTATTTAAAATTTAGGGAATAAGTGTGTATCTTTGATAACTGTGGTCTTGGAAATAATCTCATTATTCTAGCTATCAATACGTAGGGTTTTAAGCAAAGGGTTATATAAATGTTATTGGTCTATGTCTTGTTTAGACCATTATCAGTTTGCAATTATATACTTTTTAAAATGCATTGTGTCATTAGATCAATAAGTATAAAAGGAACTAAGGAAGAAAAATGGTTATTGCTATAATTATGTCATAGGTCTGAAACACTACCTATGAACAGATTTTTGGATAAAAAATTCAGAGTTATAAAATTATGGTTACCTGTGGTTAAATTGCACATATTTGGGATTATATCATATAAGGTAACAAAACTGTAAGCATCATCTTTCCTTTCTTCCTTCTGAGCAAGCAAGATCCCCAAAGTAGCTTTGAGGATACTTTATTTATGGGCCTGCTAGTTCAGGAGCCACACACCAATTCATCATGCTCCTGCTTTGCGCCATCTGTTATAAATAAATATCCCTGCCTGCAACTTTCTGTCGGGGCATGTGTTTACTGTTATGCAGATGAATGCAATATGGGAAGGCATTAAAGTTAAAAAAAGAGAAAAATTGCTTATGAAAATGTCTATCGAACGTATATATTCCTACTACTTGTGTAAAAAGGTTTGGATCACATGAAGGCCTGTAACCCAAGCAAGTTCTGACTCAGAGCTCCTCATTTAGCTTGCCTCTACCTGGGGAATAGGTGAAAACAAGCAGGACGTGGCCAGATTAACAAAGAAGTGCACAGCCAAAGCCTTCTTCCCCGAGTCCTTTTAGCTATTTCACACAACATATTGCTGTGACTTTGGGGAGGGAAGGACAGATAGGTAATGTGGGAACAGTGTGAGAGAGTTCTAAAGACAGGAGTCAACATCCAAGCCAGAGAGTGAAGAGAAGCCTCTGGGGGCCTGTGAGAAGCAGAGTGACATGGTCAGAGCACTCAGAAAGTGAAATATTTCTGAGACATGTGTAGAAAATGTTTAAAGTGAAAAGTGCTTGGGAGGTTGGGAATCAAGCTGAACAGAAAAAAATGATGACAGTGACTCCAAGAGTAAGAAACCCTAAACAACCTCTGAAACCAGTTACTGAATGCATACACATACATGAAACAGTAGGAGGCCCTTTTCCTCTAGAGCATCTTATGCCTCTTTACCCCTTTCTCAGAATTCCCACAGACCCAGGAATAGGAAGGATCCATCCCCAAGGAAAGAGCAGAGTATATCAACAACACACTACATTTCAGTATGTAAATAGAGTTATTTGTAATCCCATATGTTAATGAGAAGACATAAACCCCAGAAAAGTAACACATAGCAATACAGTGATGAGAAAATGTCTCAATGACATCTGAAAACATGAACCAGCCTTTTTCCCCAGATAGGAAGAATAAAATTAAGATAGGCAATCTATAGACATTTATTTGACTTTTGATTGCTTCAACTAAGTTTAGAGTATACACAAATAACTATATATAATATTTTTCATACCAGTAGTATCTAAAACATCACTGCTTTTGGTGGTGAAATGGAGAAATTTGGTACTTATCATGGGTAATTTTACCTTAAAAATTTACAGTCATGATTATTCTTCAAACTATAAATTTTTAAAAACTATATAACTTGGCTGTAAGTTTTTTAGAAGTACTTATAGCCCGGATAAAATGTTTTACTTGATAAATCTATATGAGAAAGGGTATCTACAAATTAATAGAAGAGAATAAATTATTTCCTAACTTCAAGATAAACTAAAACCCTCATCCCCAGGGTGTAGTTAAAGACTTGATACATTTTTCTGAAGAATATTTTTGAATGTCTCTTCTATTGGCATTTTAATATTCTACAATATTTTCTGTTAGTCATTTTATTATTTCCTTTAAAAATTTAATTCAATTCTCTTTGATGTGTTTCTCAGAAGATTCGTTTTTCCTATTATTTATTTTTAGAACAAGATTTCTCCTTGAAAATAGGCCTTGATCCTTTCCTTTCTTATTGAACTTAAATGTTTTTGCTGGGAAATGAGTGAGTTTGCAGTTGAATTTAAATTAAGAAACAGAATACCTTTCAGTAAATGCAAATATTATCATTCTACCCAATTTTACTCATGGTATTTTCCAATTTTAAAAATTTCCAGAATGCTAATTTTAAAACTGCTTATTATAGAAAATAGGTTGTTGGTAAGAAAGCTTCTACAATTCTTCATTTTATATCAAATTGCTTGACTTGAGGTTTCAATAATTACTAAAAGTGATAAACCCCAATTAATTGTAGGATAAATTAATAAATGCCCAATTATACATTTAAATCATGATCTTAATAGATTTAGAGGTCAGGAATGTGGACGTTACCAGTATATTTCTCCAACTGGATAAGTTAGAAATTAAGAAACAATTTTCCCATCTGGAATCTTTAAACTGGCAGAGTAAATTGTACGTTTAATTCTCATGCTTATTTAAGCTATTGCACCAGCAGTTACTGGAAATGAGCTTTGCATTAAACAAAATCTAAACTTGAGTAAGCAGGAGCAACTATGGCTAAACATGAGAAGGTTGTCAAGTTCAGTGCAAATTTCACCTCTTAGTATTTTCTACTTTGCCAATCAAGCTGTTTCTTATTTCCTATGTACCTGAACTGTTTGCTGAATAAGAGATGGCAAATAATGGAACTGATAGTAACTTTCCAGTGAGTAAGAACAGTCCCTTCTATCTGAGAGGAAGAATGTGAGGTCTGCAAAAGCCAAGTGATCTAAAGCACCCAAGGGGAAAAACGCCCAAAGTGACTCCAGCACCTTGGGTCTCCTCCCCAAACAAGCCCTGTGTTGCTATCAGGTTTGATAAGCAGGCTTCCCTCACCCATGAGACTATAACATGATAATGTCATTCAATAACCCTCACACCCTTTCCTGCTATTTGTCCAGCACAGGAAACTGAGGATTTTCTTGTCGTGTGGACACAGCGGAAATATCTAGCCAGCAAATACTGACCCTTGCATGCAAACAGACCCATATCCTCTTTCCGCCTGACAACTTCCTTCCTGCATACTAAGAACAATCTACCCTTCATTTTTTTTTTTTTTCCGGACTTTATACTGACTACTCTGAAAGCCCTTGGGAAGAAGACCCATGTAAACTTCCACTCTACAGCTGGATTCTCAGACAAATAGGCTGCCATAGTTGAAGGCACTAAAGATGCCCTCCAAATATGGTGATACTGTATTGGGAATGGTTTCTATGTACTGTTTGTGTTTTGATAATTACTTGAAGAATTTGGCCTGTATGGACAACTCCACTAGATGTTTCAGACTCAAATCTAAAATATTTAAAATTATATTAAAGGCCAAAAATTTCTCTTCTCTGGTTATACTGAAGAACTGAACCTGATAGCATTTTATGTTCTTCAAATCCAGGAATTTAAGACATAGCCCATTTAAACCTAGAGAGGCAGAGAATATTATAGTTGCACATCCAGCTTAGCAGCTAAATCCATGTTGCTCGCTCAAGCACCTTAGGATTATTAGAGATAATTCAAAATCACTAGAGATAACTCAAAATCACTATTCTTCCAGCTGGACTTTCCTCATGGCTTAGAGGGTAAAGAAATACCCTGCAATGCAGGAGACCTGGGTTTGATCCCTGAGTCAGGAAGATTCCCTAGAGAAGGGAATGGCTACACACTCCAATATTCTTGCCTGGAGAATCTCATGGACAAAGGAATCTGGTGGACTACAGTCTACGGGGTCACAAAGAGTCAGATGTGACTGGGCAACTAATGATGAGCATGATTCTTTGAGCTAGGCAATAAGACTGGTGAGGTAGGTTATTCTGCTGTTTCATCACACCTCACACCTCAAGCAAGCACACTGTGGTTTTTCAAATTCCTTTCAGAAATTCTGAAAATTTAAGCCTGACAAAAACCTTATTTGTATACATTTACTTAGCAGAATAACTTCTTGATATTAAAGAGACAAAGAGCTCAAGCTCTAACCTAACCCAAACCTGAAAAAAAAGTCACTGGCGAGTTCGGTGGTTTATAATGGGCAAAGTTAAAATACTCATTTAATAATGTTGTCAACAATTTTGTTTGGTTTAAAATAGTTTACTTCCTGGATAAGCCTATTCCCAGGATATGCCTGTGCAGCTAAACCTCAGGAATGTGTAATAGGGAGGAGGAGAAGGCTATACATTGAAAGCAATGCTGCCAAGCACAAAGTCTGTTATCACCAGCTGCCTTTCTCCTCATATGTCCTCAAGTGCTCTCTGAAACTTCTACATATGAAATAATGCCTAACAATGATAGAAAATAATAAACACAGATATTTCTTTATGACAGTTGTTGAATCAGTAAAGAGTATTCATGGCCAAATGATTACCTTTTATCAACTTATCCAACCAATGAGTTTCTACATCTTTAATCCACACAGTTTATTTAACACTTTATTTTAAAACATGATAGTAAAGGACATTAAAAAGTACTTTGAGAGTTGTCACTAGCATTCATGTGAAGGAATGACTAAAACTACCTTTCAGTCTCCAATCAATAACTCATTTGAGTATATATTTCATCACCATAATGGAACAGAATAAACATAAAAATAATATTGAAAGGACTCCAAACACTAATTAAGTGCTTCTTTTTTTGTGAGGAAATGCCTAAGCATTTTTCATGAATTATCTTATTTAAATCTCACCATAATCCTAAAAGGTAAATATTATTATTTCATAATATTGTATTAATAGCTGGCACTAGTCACTTACTACATGAATATCACAATTTTTAGAAACTAATTAAATTAATCCTAACAAGAACCCTAAGATGGAAGTTTTATCCCAACTTTTAGAGATGAAAGAACTATGGCACAAAAAGAAACAGTATCTTTCAAAAGTCATAGAACTAGTAAGTGGTAGGGCTACCCTTAGAAATCAATTGAAAGTTTAGAGCCTAAGACCTTGAGTGAGTCACTGAGTCACAGGTTCCTCATCTCTAACTCGGGTCTAAAAATAATTGCCCCTCCTCATCACAGGGCTGTTACAGGGACCAAATGAGAAAAGGCGTGTGAATAACTAATATGGAATTTCCCTTACCCTTAAAGCACACAATTTCACATCACTAGGGCTAAACAACAGGGTGTATGTCAATGAGACATAAAAGCCACATTTCTTCTCTGTGGCTTTTTGTTTCTTCACTTCCTTTAATAATTTCTGACATTTTCATAAGCTTGTTCAAAAGAAAGAAACCCATGCCATTTTGAGGGCAAAGAGCAATTTACTTTATAATTGATCAGGTAAAATGTCAAGAAAATGAAGAAATAGAGGGTATTGGTGTTGGCTGCAGCTATGAAAACAACCCAGCACAACTTGGATGAAAGTTCTTGAAAAGTGCTATAGGTCAGAATTTTATGCATCTGTAATTATTTGCTCAAAGGCGCTTTTGCATCAGATCTAATATGTATCCCTGGAATCAAAGAGGCACTGATGGACCCATTTTAGTTGAGTGCTTCTGAGGGAGACCTTATCTCAGAGGAAAGGCACAAAGCAGGAGGGACACTCATTATTTTTATCATGAGATCTCAATCTTAGGGAGGCCCCTGCTCACACCTGCACATCCACACCAGGTCATAGTCCCACAGAAGCAGCTCATGGGAATAATGAGCTGCCCAGTAGTGAAGGTTGGCATGAATAAATTAACACATACATTTCCGAGTGATCCCTTGGCTTGGTTTAAAAAGATTTCATAGCTGGAAAAGAATGAATTTTTAATTATTTCCTATATTATCTATTTCTGCTCTCTTTTCCATAAGGATGCCTGGATGATGATAATAGTTAATGTTTATATGTGTAAGACACTGTGCCAAGCAATCCATGTTCTCTCTCTTAATCTTGACCACATCCTTTCTGTCAGAGTATACAGATATTGTTAAAATACCCACCTTAAGCACAAAGAATTTGAGGAATAGAGAGATTAAGGGTATACAACAGTAAGTGAGAGAGCTATGATACAATCCTTAAAATTTTATTTTAGACCTTGTGCTCCATTCATTAAGGGATTGCTTCTGAAAAAAAAAAAAATAAGAAGAAGAAAACAGTTTTAGACCACAAATCAATAGATAGTTGTGCTATGCTAGGTAAAAAGTGGTAAACAAGGCAGGCATGTCTTGCCTCTGTCAACATGTAGTTTACTATTTAGCAGAGGAAATAGATCCTAAACAAATATTTTAAGTGGGCTGAATCTTATTAAGTACATGTGCTAACAGGGCTTTCCTGATGGCTCAGTGGTAAAGAATCTGTCTGCCAATGTAGGAGACCCGGGTTTGATCCATGGATCAGGAAGATTCCCCTGGAGAAGGAAATGGCAACCCACTCTAGTATTCTTGCCTGGGAAATCCCATGGATCGAGGAGCCTGGTAGGCTACAGTCCATGGGGTTATAAAAGTCAGACCTGATTTAGCGACTAACCAACAACAGTACCTGCTAATAGAGTATTTCTTAAAGACTTTTAACATAACCCAGGGAATACCTGAGGTAGCAGTGTCTAGGTGAGAAGAGGAAGGATGAGCAAGTATCAAGTAGATAAAAGGCAGAGGAAGAGTCTTCCAGGGAGAGGCAGTGATGTGTGTGTGTGAAGATAAATCATTTCAACACAAACTAACTCCATGCATAGTTACTTGCATACTATTCATATACAAAGGATGATGTGATTGCTCTGAATTATACAAAGATGAGCAAGGTGATGTAACTTTTTCAGTAGCTTACAATTCAGTGAAAGAGACAAAGCCATATATAAAATACACAGAAAACAGTAGGTGACATAAGAAGATACAAAGAAGACGGCCAAGGGCAGGCAAAGGAAGATATTAACATTGACATGGAGGGGAACTCATAACTGGTCTTATAAGGACAAGTATAATTATCAAAATATAGCGAATTCTCTTCTCTTAAATGGGGAACAAATAGGAGAGAAGGACTTAGTCCAGCAGGTAAAAGTTCTGCAACAACCATCCTGCAAAAATGTGAATGAGATCCCAAACTAAGAGAATCAGAAGTAGCTAATGAAAAATGAGGCATGGAGATGACAGCAGAGACAGCAATAGGAAATGAAGTAGGAGGGCTGTGCTGAGTAAATTTCTGGCACGGTTTCCCATTGGTTTTTACCTCCCTGGGAAAGTGTAGGGTTGGGAGGGCAGACTGACTTTAAAAGGCAGAGACAAGACTGATCAGACATCTACACCCTATGCAGCAATGTGAAAAGAACAAAGAGGTTAAAAAGAAAGTGAGAAAAGACATTGTCATACTTCAGAGAAAAACAGCCAAAAATGTAGTCCAGAGACTTTTTTGTAGTTGGAACCACAAAGCCCCTGAAATGTAAAAACTAGCCATTGAATAAGTTTTAAGAGAATCTTAAAGTCCACGACATACACACATGAACTGCATAGAAGCAGAAAAATTTCAGATGGAAAATCTGAATGCAGTAAAGAGAAGGAAAAAGCTAGAGAACTGACCTGTGGCTAATAAACAATTGTAAACTCCCTAGTACAATACACTGTAATAAATAATAAGAAGCAGAAATACACCTGTACAATATGCCTACAATAAATAAATAACAAATAACAAGTATCTGTAGAATTATTTATAGTGCCCAAAGCGTGTATTTTGACATATATTATTTCAACTAATCTTGTAAACCACCTTGTGAGATAAGTGTAAATCATGTCAAAAATGGAATGCCAGTAGATACTTATCTATTGAGAGATAGATTCCAAATAACTATATCCTGTCCTATACTAATCTCTCCACAAGCTCCCTGAATTTAAAAAAAAATAAAATTGCTCAAGGAGATAAAGAGTAATTTATTACTGTCTTACTAAATGGGGCTTTGACCCAACACTGACATGGATTCCAGCCTTCTTGCATGGGCCATGTGGAAGACTTCTTTTGCCCTAGCAATGTAGACTTAAGTAAAGCAAAGTTGAAAAAAATTCTAAAGACCAATGCAGCTTCTTACCACCATGGCCCAAAGCCTTACTGTCAGATCTGACCATTCCAATGGAAGAAAAGACCAATCTGGAATGCATGTGCCAATTGGCCAGAGTAGAAATTCAAATCAAGAGAGTGGCCACCCTAGATCTCAGTCCTCTAAGTCACTCTCACTTCATCCTCCAAGTGACAACCCAAGAGATGGCCTGTTCCCTCTCAAGGTACCTCATCCAAACTTGTGGGGCAGGGATGAGGATATCTAAAAGGGTCACACTCAAGTGTAAGCCAGTCTTTAACATGGCACAGCTCTTAGCACTGTGTCACAAAATGAACCCAAGCAATTCACAGCAGCAATCCTCCAGTGAAGAAACCCTCAGGTTCTTTCTCCTACAAAGCAGTATGAGTGTCCTCACTTTAAGTTGTCAGTGGCTTAACTAAGAACATGCAATAATAAAAAATGAAATCAGAAACAGAAGCCAGATTTTCTATTTCAAGTTCCATGCCCTTAGTTAAAATAAAAACTTTGTTGTATTAATCAAATCTTCCTGATATAATTTGTATATTCACAAATATACCTTGGTTTCCTAAACCCCAACTTCAAAACTCATCTTGGGGAGTAAAAATGCCTGAAGTAAGCCATTTTTACATACTAAATGAAACAGTGATTTTGTTGTCTTGCTAACATTTTCTTTGAAACATTCCCATTAGTGTTCAAGAAGGGACTTGAGACTGAGGACTATGACCCTGATTCATACTGCTCTATTTGCTAAATGTGAGAAGAACACAAAGCAGTTACAGACCTGGAGCCATACGTATCTGGTTATCTTGAAGCAGGGCTATTGTGTTCCTCAACATCTTTGCAAACACAGGGGAAAGCCCCAGAAGTTGGAAATCTTATTCTAAGAATCAAGGTTCTGTGTTAAGGGAGTACTATGACCTGCCAACAAGTTGATGGGTATATTTTGGAAGCCATTTTTACATAATATTTTCCCTCAGGAGAGCTCATTTGGTTTTAATAAAAGTCCTCAATAAAAACGGATGACCTAGTGCATCATTTCTCTTGCTTCTAATTTAAGAATCTGGTACATAAAAGCATAGAGAGTGTGAAGGAAATGGATCATGACCTTATGACATTTGGCATGATTTCTGAGGCAGGTGTCAGATAGGTTCATAAGCAACTATCTTGCCAAATCTTATCAAAACCTAAAAGACAAAAAGAGAAGAAAAAAATACACACTTTACAATTGACATCAAAAAGGAAGTCATTTTATTTTTAGTACATTTGCTTTGGAAGGAGAGCCAACTAATTGGAAAGAGTCCATAATTTAACC
The DNA here is from genome assembly GCF_910594005.1 of Cervus elaphus. Lineage (NCBI taxonomy): Eukaryota > Metazoa > Chordata > Mammalia > Artiodactyla > Cervidae > Cervus > Cervus elaphus. The sequence goes on from NC_057826.1 coordinate 69,377,125, forward strand.
AACATCAGATCTCCATATAACATCCCCCACTGAAACTTAATAAATGTTAGTTTCCAGATTCACTGACTTAACAGTTTTCTCTAGTTAGTGATCAGCAAGCACCTTTTATTACTTTAAATGAAAACAAAATGAAGACCTGAAATCTCATGATCAAGAATTGATTTCTGGCAGACAAGCAAAATTGTTTGGTCTATTTTTATGGTTGATATAATTGTATTCAAACCCCATAAACAATGTACATCTACTTCAATACTTTTCAGCCCATCTTTGGTCATAAACTTTAATTAAAACAAAACATCCCTTAGGTAAATCAAAGGAAGTGCCATTGAAATAATATAAACACCTGAGGAAACCTTGGGCTGTTTCCATGCTCAAGTCTGATTAGATGGAAAAGCACCAAGCACTTGTGTCAGTAGACCAACCAATAGACTGTGTGATTATAAGCACTTTCTCTAGTATTAAAGATCTTTGACATAGCTTCTGGGGAAAGTGGTGCCAAATTTCTCTATTCCAAGAGAAGGTTTTCCACTTGGAGTCTGTGGTATATCTAAAGGCTATCTTTCACAAGCAAAGTGTCCTCTATTTAGTTGTCAGAAGGCCTGTCTATCGCAGGACTCAGGCTGTCTGTCCCATTTGGCTGATGTCAGAAACTCATGCTAGAGTTGTGGCAGAGAAAACATGTTTTCCATTACGCCTGCACCAAAGTGTTGATTAAGGTGGCACATGTCAGACCTGGGAGTAGCCAGCACTCAAAAACAGTATAGACCTTTTGCAGATGCTGAAATTGTTTCCAGAAAATTCAGCATCTCAGCTTATCTTTTTTCTCTTTGTTTAAGAGAGAAAAGAACACAGGGCATTTTGCCCTTATTTTTAAACCAGCACTTTAATCATGTCTGATTTTTTTTGGTTTGTTTTTACCGTATTCAGACATTTCCTTTATGTTTGTAGTCAAAGAAACTTTTGATAATTGCCAAGTAGATTCTACAAGAAACAAGGACTTCAATTTTTACTTGATATCTGGTGCTCTCCTTAAAGGTACTCTCTTCAAGAAAATGATTCTTAACATTTTTAGAATTCTGAGCCCTTTCAAAATCTATCAAAACCATGCACTCTTTCTCAGAAAACAATTGCACAAGATCACAAACCTATGTGGAACACCTAGAGTTCCAAGGGCTTCAGGTTAAGGACTATGGTCTAAGTGAAGCCAGAAGTCATCATATAGCTGGCAGACTGAGCTTTACTAGTAGACAGGAAAAGAATACCTTCACAAAACCTAGATACTAATGAGCCTATATAATTTAAGCAGCAGTTAGCAGTTGGTAGATTCTTCTCGTCCTGGAAAGTAGTAAAAAGCAGAGGCTATCTCAAAGGCCAGCAAACCCTTATGTGTAAGTATCCTTAGAAGGCCAACTCCTTACAGAATATAATGGTTTCCAATGACAAATAGGTAAACTATTGATATTGGGTGGGCCAAAAAGTTTGTTTGGGCTTTTGTGTAACATCTTATAGAAAAACCCAAATGAATTTTTTTTTGCCCATGCCACACGCTGTTTCAGAAACAGAATCACAGACATAGAGAAGAGATTGGTGGTTGCCAAACATGGGATGGGTGGGAGAGGGATAGCTTGGGAATTTGGGATTAGCTAATGCAAATTGGCACATATAGAATGGATAAACAAGTTCCTACTGTATAGCTCAGGTAACTATATTCAATATCCTGTGATAAACCATAATGGAAAAAATATATAAAAGAATGTATATATATGTAAAACTGACTTACTTTGCTATACAACAGTAATTAACACAATATTGTAAATCAACTACACTTCCATTTAAAAAACTATGTTGCTTCTCCTTAAGGAAATACACAAAGTCTCAGAGTGATAACTATACAACAGTAATTAACACAATATTGTAAATCAACTACACTTCCATTTAAAAAACTATGTTGCTTCTCCTTAAGGAAATACACAAAGTCTCAGAGTGATAAACAAACTGCAGGACACTCAGTTAAATTTGAATTCTAGATAAATGAGAAATAATTTTTGGTATAAGTATGTCCCAAACATTGCATGGGGCATGTTTATACCAAAAATCATTCATTATGTATCTGAAATTAAATTTAACTGGGTACCCTGTGTGTTAGCTGACAATACTTTAAGAACTCAAAATTTTACAGTAAGATCACTGGCTACTCCCAACAGTGAGATCTGAGTTTCTAATATTTTATAAATAATAAGTAATCAGAATTACTACTAGATTTCACAATGTCACATCAGCAAACCCTTGGGCTATTAGTAGTTAAAGCAAGCCAAAGTGATAAGATTGATATTCACCATTCTGATTTTTGCCCCTAACTATCTGACTCTAGTTCATTAATCCATTTGTTCTTCTTTCACTCACCCCTAAATTTGAGTACTTGACAATCTTTGGCCTGCAATCCTGTCTATTCTTTATCCTTTCAAACTTTCTTTGCATTTTCATTTGCCCTACCACGTCAATATTTGTACTGATGACTCCACAATCCACACTGCTATTTATTCTAACCCCAGACTTATTTTTCCATTTGCCTCCAGAGTCTTATGTCAGAAATGGACTTGTTAAACCCTGCTACCAAATAGCAAAGCATCATTTGTCCTCTTATTTCTTTTTTCCTTATTTCACATTCCTAGAATTAATTGACTAAATCCTGTATATCTATAGTTAAATATTTTGCTATTCACTACCTCCACTACCTCCTTTCATTTCCCTTTTCCTATACTTGAGTTCAGAGCCTAATCATTTCTTTCCTATATTATTGCATTAGCCTTGAATTCATTTCCCCACATCCGGTCTTTAGCCACTGCCACCACTGTTGAGTGTCTACCATGGATATATAAAAACAGTAAGACTAATATTTTCCCTCAATAAAAATACATTCCAGTAGAGCAGGTAAAAACATGCACAGAGAGTTACAAAGGAATGTGATTGGTTCCTGGTCAGAGAAAAGCACAAAGTACAGCAGTTACAGAGGTATGTTAGTGGTGTGGGTGATGGTGGTAGAAAGAAATTCTGATGCTTGGATGTGATAATACCTGAAGTGTTTTAAATCAGATCAGCATTAGCCATTAATCAGGGGGACTGGAGTTCTAGGCAGAAAGAATACTATATACAAACAGATGACAATATAAAAAATATGATAATTTCAAGAAACTTTAGTAGTCCATCATGGCTGGGATGGGCTTCCCAGGTGGCTCGGTGGTAAAGAATCTGCCTGCCAATGCAGAAGATGCAGGAGACACAGGTTTGATCCCTGGGTTGGGAAAATCCCCTGGAGAAGGAAATGGAAACCCACTCCAGGATTTTTGCATGGAAAATTCCACGGACAGAGGAGTCTGGAGGGTTACAGTCCATAGGGTCACAAAGAGTCGGACATGACTGAGCAACTGAGCATGCACGCACGTGGCCGGGATATGTGATTCTAAGACAGAAGTGATGAGGTTGCACAAGTGAGGTGACCCACGTAAGCCAGTGTAGTAATTTAGATTCTACCATGAAAGCAATGGAGAGTCTTTGAAGCTTTTTGTGTAGAGTGATGACATGATCAGATTTGTATTTTGAAAAAGGGTGAGAAAGGATATGAAAAATACTTTTTAGGTGGCAGGGCCTGGAGCAGAAACATAGTGAGAGGCTATTGCAGAGATCTCAGTGGGAAGGATGAAGGCCTTTCCTAAGTCAATAGCAATAATGATACAAAGAAAATATTCAAGAGATATTTAGGAAGATTTTAGATTACTTGGTGATGGGTTATGTGTAGAAAATAAGAGAAAGCATTTCTTTGACTACATGAAGGCTTGCCTTTGTCTACAGTAGTGATATTAAGTACCCAAAATCTAAGGTAATACTTTACTATGAACCATTTCAACATAAAATATTTTGCATTTATTACTTGACATATGCTATTCTTTAAGCGTTGCTCTGTTGCAGGGGAGGGGCAGTTTTTCCCTTGGGGGAATATGATAAAGTCTGGAGACATTTTTGGTTGTCAGAAAAGGGGAGATAAGGAGAAGAATGCCACTAGACCAGGGCACTGGACCCACGCACAGGACAGTCCCTGACAACAAAGAATTATCTGGTTTCTATTCTTAGTGCCAAAATATCCACAGTGGCAAGGTTCAGCCACTCTGTCATACAATATCAAGTGGATCTCTTACCCCGAAATGTAAGGCTCTTCAAAATATTTCCCAACTTCCTTTCCAGACTAAATTCCTATTGCCCTCCAAGTGCTGTATAGATCAAGCAAAAACTATCTGTTCCTCATTTCCCAAATATATCTCTCACATTTCACCTTACCAATTTTGCCTTTACTATTATTCTTTCATCCAGGAACATTTTCTCACTACCTGTTGGGCTTCACCCCACAAGCCTACAAGTTCTGTGCTTGCTCAGCTTCAAGACCAAAGAAAGAGTCCAGAGTCAGCAACAGAGGCATCAGTGGTTTAATGGATGGGGGTGGGCTGGGGGAGCTAATGCATCTGAAGCAAGGTCCTAGAGCAACATCCCACTGTGTGCGTGCACAATGAGCAGGCACGGTGGTAGTCTTTGCTCCTGAGAAGGAGAGGAGATTGCCCTATAGGAGGAATTAACTTCAGGTTGGCTTATTATTTACCAGGGAAATCAGCAGAGGGGCATGCCCCTTACCACCCCTTTGATAAGCTACCACTACCTGGGGCCCTGGAACAAGTACATAGGAAGGTCAGTCCTATGCATAGGGGTTAGGTGAAACGGGCATTAGTCTCTAGCTGGGAATATACAGACAGCAAGAGAAGAGCCATCTTGAGTGACCTAACCATATGCCACCCCTCCCAATTCCCATTTGATTGTTGAAGTACTACTACTGTCTCCTCCATGAAGTCTTTTATAATTCGCCCTTCCAGATAACTTTCTCCCTCCTCTGCATCCATTTTGTGGCATTCATTACATTGTACCTGGCAAATGTACTACTAATTGATTGACTTTGTCTTATACTCCTCCTTGAAGAAAGACCCTAACAGGTCAAGCACAGTTCCTTCAACAAAGTAATATTCAATAACTATTTGTTAAGATTAAGCATGATTTTCTAAATCAGTTGTCTGAAATCATTAATGCCTAGGCTTCTGTTACATTCATGTGGACAATTCAGAACTGACAGGTTCTCAATTATAAATGCTAAATGATATGTACTGCCAGTAAACTATAACCAATACTTAGTTCTATAAATACTGTGCTTTCTTAGAAATTTGACACGCTTATCATCACAGTCCATGGAGTATCTTAGTTTTGTCCTTAAGTTCTCATTCCAGGCCAGGTTTTGGATTTGCTTGGTAGAATAGATGCTTAAGATTCCTTATACATCTTTACACACTGATTTACCTGTCTACCAGGTGTTCTACATTGCCCTCCAACTGCTCATTTTAAGCTATTTAATTCTGCAATGCATGTTTCATTGATGATATCCTTAGAAAATTTTTCTGCCTGGTAAAATAAAACCTGTTCCTTGTCAGCTTAATAGATCACTAAACTACTTCATAGAAACACTGGGAAAATGAATGGTACGGATGGCTAAGACTTTGCTTCTAGATTTTTATTGCACTGCCTTTTGACTTTTATAAGACCTACTTTAAGACAAGAATTGAATATTGCTTGGTTCTCTGAGGGCCATGCACTCATGACAGACATTTCCTTTGCCCATGCACTAACTCATTTCTACCACCTCTGAGAAAGTCTTTTTTCCCCCCAAACCCAGTAAGGTCAATGAAACTGAAAAGCACCTGTGGATCACCATGTTACTTATCGTACGCAGTGAGGGTAGGCTCAGTAGTTCTGGTTGTTGCTGCTGTTATGTTTGACTTTAGGATGTGTATAACAGCCTCAACAACAGAACGTGAACAGATCTTCAGCAGGCAAGTGATGTAGAAAGCAAACTACCTTCCAAGCTATGGAGAAATTCTCTCTCTTATACAGCTGGTAAAAAATAAATCTAGACAAAGTATACTTTTTCCAAAGCAGATATTTGCAAATCATCTGGACCAGGATGGCTTTGTACACCCAGAATGCACAAGGATACCCAAGGAGGCACAGAGAGGCACAAGGATGAAGGATAAGCTCCAATTCTCCTCTTCTGTCTTAGTCTATAACTGGTGTCAGTTAGTACTTCGGGAGACAGGTAGATAATATATGGTAATAATAAAAACAGAGATGAAGCCCTAAGAAGCCAATTTCTCCTGAGGAAATTAAAATTTGGAAAAAGAATGATTGTCATTTTTTAAATTTAGGTATAAGCAATATATAGCATTAGTTCCAGGTGTACAACATGATTTGCTACTTGTATATAGAGTAAAATGATCAACACAATATGTTAACAACCACATTTTTAATATTTTCTTAAAGTAGCTATTCTAGCTAGAATAATAAGCTATTTGCTTCAATCCTCCTTCCACTGGACTGACATGGGGTAAATGCATTTTTCTTATTTATGCCTGATCAAATGTGAACATATTTCACTACAATGTGAGACCCTGAAGACCATGGATCATATCTTATTATTCATCTTTGTCTTCACATCACCTGCCCAGAGCTTTGTATGTCCTAAGTGTACGGTAACCATCATTGAGTTCTTATATGTTCAGTTTTGTGGGATGGAGACAGGTGTGGTCTGCCACGACTCTACCATGCCCCTTTAAACTATCAGTTCTCTGGGTATATTGGTAAGTACTGAGACCAGTTTTCAGACGAAATTATCAGCTAAAATTTATCATACTGATATAAATATATTTGTCCATCATGAAATTTGAAAGAAAATAAAAAAACAATTATTATTAAGAAAGAAAAATTGAGGAAAATCATTAAAATTATAATAGTAAGTAACAATATATTTAACTGTTAAAATGATCAAAATAATAAAACAGTGGAATTTTTAAAATTATGTATTTTATCCAAGTGTTTAAATTGTCCAAATGCCTATTGTGATACATTGTTTCAATACAATAATAATAATAATGAAATGAAATCCTGTAAGCTATAAGTAAAGGACATTAAACTGCAACTTTCATTCTCAAATCAGTACCTCCAACAACATCCTGTCCAAAGTATTCAAATAACATTCAGAGTCTACTTAAGAGCAACTTCAGCCAGAATAAAATGAAGCACTTATTTTTCGATTATTTGTTAAATATTACAACTTTTATAACAAGGATTCTACATAGATAATTACAAAACACCTTCTACATCTTCCAAGACCTTCCACACACTGCTTTGATTATTATAATCTTGAGGTGAACAGGACAAACACCTTTCTTTCCAGTTTACAGATAACAAAACAGGAAAAAGATTTTAAATAATTTGCCTGCATACATCTGCTTTCAGTGAAGGGTAGAGAGAGCAATGACACTCATCAAATTCCAAGGCAGATTGTGCCTGCCTCCTATATTCATTTTGCATGCGAGTGTGATCAGTTGCGTCCAATTTTTTGAGACCCCTTGGACTATAATCTGCCAGGGTCCTCTGTCCATGGGACTTTTCAGGCAAGAACATTGGAGTGGGCTGCTATTTCCTCCTCCAGGGTATCTTACTGACCCAGGGATAGAACACGAGTCTCCTACATCTCCTGCATTTCAGGAGGATTCTTTACCTGTCAAGCCATTGGGGAAGCCCATATTTGTTTTACCAAAACATATATAGAAGAGTTCTAGCATATCATAGGCACTCAGTCATTGCAATCATTCACTTAGTCAAAAGAGATACTGAGTATTCCTAATGAATGAAGGAGTAAAAGTCATCTGACCCTAAAACCAGAGTTTTATCTTAAATGTATAGGTGGTAAATTCAGAATCTAAGTGGAGAATACTATGGTGTAGCACCCAGGTTCCCCTACAGGACTGAGGCTTTCTTTCTTCCAACTCACAGATCACAGGTACAGCCTCTCATAGAAATTTCTCTTGGCCAGTGGAAACTATTGTGCCCAAGTTTATGGTTCTCCCTGGAGTCCAATTGTTTTCACTGACTGGTCAATGCAAGATTTAAAAGCCTGGGCGCTTTCCTCAATTTGGGAAATCTTCAAAGGATCATTTTAGTGTCAATGCTCCCTGTGGGAACATTTTGAGGCTGTTACTGCAACTACAGTTTAGTTCAGTTTCTTCAGCTGCCCAATCCTGCTACCCTTTCTCTCTCATAGGTGTTGTTCCAGAGAAGGTGCCTCAATAAACCTCCTACATTCAAGTCTCCAAATCTCAGGTATGTTTCCCAGGATCCTGAACTGTGATGGTTAGCACAGGAGTCCTATGGGACATATTCTATAGTGGGATTTTCATTTCTGGATACATCCAGAGTCTCATTAAACTTTCAAGTGCCTCTTGGTTACTTTGGGTTCCTAGGAACAAGAGATTAGGAGATAGAGAAAAGAGTCTTCATCCTAACAGAGACGACTGACCTTCATAATCAGGAAGATGTGAGTCTATTTTCACATAAAAAGGAAAAGGAAGAATAAGTTTTGTGCCCTGGTGATCGACTGAGACATCTCTTGGCAATTCCAATGGCCAGTTTTAATGGCAAATGAACAAGTACCTCAGTCATGTTCTAAGAAGAGTATGGTGACCATAGGCTCATGAATGAGAGTTTAGTCACCCTTGCAGTAAGCCACCTGGATAAGCAGAGTTCTAAATCAAAGGTGAGGGGAAATTTGGAATGCATAGTAAAGGAAGGAGATGATAAATATCAGGGACAGCTTTGAGACCAGTTGTCCTGACTGGGGCTAGAGTTCCTCTTGACTTTCTCATGAAGGTTTACACAGGAAAATAAATCAACCAGAATGAAGTAGCTCTTCCCAGATGGGTTGACTTTTTATATGAAGCAAGCAGATTTTAGTGGCAGAGGGACTGGACTATATTGGATCTGTAGCATGCCCCCTATATTTCGCTGAGGACCAAGCCATTTATTTTCTCAACTGTAACCCTCTCCAAGAATTGCCTTTGGCCAAAGAGAGCTGCTTGACACAGGAGAGACCACATACAATGGCTGATCATTGCAAGGGTGCAAAAGTTCAATCCCCTTGCCTCCACTTGAGACATCTTTAAAACAATATTCTAGCTTCAGAGCTCCCTCTGAGTTGGCTGAAGCTATTGTTGCAACTGTATCACAGTTTGATTCATCCTTCTGTCCAGTCCCACTTTCCTTTGCTACTCAGTAAACTGCCTGCAACCAAATAGCCAAATCAACCTGTTTTCCAGGGGACTTCGCCTTTGACAATCAAAAATCCAACTGGATATAATTTCATCCTTTATGTTATTCATCCTTAAATGATCCAAAATTTGTTTTTTCCTTCCTCTGGGTCAAAATTTGTCTTCCAGGTGACAGAAACAAAAGCAGAAAAGCAAAATTATTGCTTCACTTTCCTCAAATGGTCTTTTGCTTCTTGGGTTGTGATCACCTTGATGTGCCGTGCTTTGTTGCTCAGTCCTACCCAACTCTTTGCAACCCCATAGACTGTAGCCTGCAAGGCTCCTCTGTCCATGAAATTCTCCAGGAGAGAGTACTGGAGTGGGTTGCCCTGCCCTCCTCCAGGGGATCTTCCCAACCCAGGGATCGAACCCAGGTCTCCTGCATTGCATGCAGATGCTTTACCGTCTGAGCCACCAGGGAAGACCAGGTTGTGATCACCTGACTTATCAGGAAACTGACTATAACAATATTGAGCTTTAATTTTATCTTATGCAGTGGCTTTTTTTTTAAACAGCAAATAGTTTATAAGGCTCATCTGCCTGCTGACTCAGAACCCATGTGGTAGCAGGTCTGATAGAATAGATTGTCATGATCTATTAAATCAATAATCCACGCACTAAAGAAAATTCACACTGTAAGTTCCACTTTACTCTCCAATATGCATCACTCACTACAGAGTTTGGGGGGGAAAGCCAGCTGCTGCAATGGTGCATAAAGAGGTAATTCCAGGTTTTTTTCCTTCTGTGATACTGGGCTCACTCAGTGAAGTTTAGTCCTAGGCATTCTAGTCAATCATATCAAAATTTAGCATCACAGAACCAGAGAGACATCAAAGTGAACAGGATCTCAAGAGATCATTTCATGCAGCCTGACTCAAAGCAAATTTGCTTAATTATTTCAAATACATTATTTTCTAAGGTATGCATACAGCTTTCAAAAAAGTTACAAAATGCAGGATCCCCAAATCCTTATTGATAACAAATTCTTATGCAGGTGATAATAGATTTTTTTCATTTCCTTTGTATTGGATAAGTAATGCATTTGGTCAACACGTGTATAATCACCTTTCCTATAGTTGGAGAAAAGACTGTTTAAACTTTTCTTTAATTAACTTAATCTTTTGTTATATCTTACTTAACAATCTTACTTCTAAGTTTAAATCTTTCTGTTAAACATACAGGAGCAGAGCTAAAAATGTGACTGAATAAAAATTAGTAGAGCTGTCAACAGAGCATTTAATCTTATGTTGTTATTCAGTCACTCAGCTGTGTCTGAATCTTTGTGACCCCATGGACTGCAGCACTCTAGGCATCCATGTCCTTCACTGTCTCCTAGAGTTTGCTCAGATTTGTGGTCACTGAGCCCGTGATGCTATCTAACCATCTCACCCTTTGCTGCCCTCTTCTCCTTTTGCCTTCAATCTTTCCCAGCATCAGAGTCTTTTCCTTGGGATCACTAAATAAATTTGATTAATTTGTGGCTGAAACAGTTGATTGACTCATGAAAATTTCCTTTCTAACCACACAGTAGCAAGAAAGTGAACAAAAACCAATGTGACAAAGACAATGGACCAAAACTACAGAAAAGGAGCTTGAATCTTCAGTAGCATCCTTGAGCAACTGATCAATAGTGTCAGCACCTATGACTGCCTGTCTCCTGACTTCCTATTATATGAGAACAATAAAGCTTGTTTCAGTCATTCCTCGGGTGTTCTGCTACTTGCAGCCCAGCACAATCATAATTGATACCATGAGCATTATAATGAGGTATTTTGAGGTACTTACTGTGAGACTTCTACCAGTGAGATATATCCAACATCAGTCTTCCCATCTTAGTGGAAGTATTCAGTCCATACACTATCTATTGGGCTTCCCTGATGGCACAGTGGTAATGAATCTGCCTGCCAATGAAGGAAACACAGGTTTGATCAGGAAGATCCCTTGGAGAAGGAAATGGCAACCCACTTCACTATTTTTGCCTGGGAAGTCCCATGGACAGAAGAGCCTGGCAGGCTACAGTCCATGGGGTTGCAAAAGAACTGGACATAACTTTGCAACTAAACAATAACAATTCTACCTATTATCCATTGACATCATTTTCATTAATGCAAAATATTTCTCAAACTTTGTAAGTTGCTTTCCTTCCCTTACTGCACCTTTCTTCTCAGTCCATGAGGGGACAGAAAATGATGAAAGCAATGTTGGCAAGAGAGAAAGCATAAGGTAAATTATAGTGTCTTTGGTTTTAATATTACACCATGCTGCTCATGAGTATTTTGAATGAAATTATATCATTCTGGCTTTGGTGTGTGGGTGGAGAGGGACGTGGGCAGGGAGAAGAATCCTTAGTCATCTCAGTATCCAGTTGCATCTGAATTATTTTTCTCTGTGGGTGTCCTTTTTCCATTCTTTGCAACATGAAAAGTAATGAGACAAGCATACTGAAACCTCACTCAAAATTATTTCTTTAAAGAAGAATGTCTGGCAAAGGCAGGTCATTTACCAACTAATAAGAATTCCTTTTCAATACTAAAGGTCTTTTCAGTAAATTTGGCCATCCATAGGTTGGTCCTGAAGCTTCAGTTTCACTGACAGCATCATTATGAGATTCCAGTTTTTATTTTTGTGGCCATAGGAAGCAGTCATTTGCAAAATTTTTATATGCAACAATATTATTAGTAGGTGCAGATATTAGACTTCTGGATGCCACCCATAAACACCATCAATTTCATTGGAGGATGTTATTTATTTCTTGTGTTTGAGGAACAAACTTATTTTATAGATGTGAAAATACAGGGTTAATGGAAAAACATCATGTAATGTTAATGTTTTCAGATATTTCACAGTTGTTTCTAAAATAAACACACAAAGAAAGGGAAATTGAGAGATAAAGAGAAGAATAGGGAATAATTATTCACACTGTAAATGCCAAATCGTTTTAGTTTTCTTAAAGTATTTTCATATTCCTGAGCTTATGCAAAGAAATAGAAGAAAACAATAGGATGGGAAAGACTACAATCTCTTCAAGAAAATTAGAGATACCAAGGGAAAATTTCATGCAAAAATGGGCACAAAAAAGGACAGAAATGGTATGGACCTAATAGAAGCAGAAGATATTAAGAAGAGGTGGCAAGAATACACAGAAGAACTATACAAAAAAGATCTAAATGGCCCAGATAATCACGAAGGTGTGATCAATCACTTAGAGCCAAACATCCTGAAATGTGAAATCAAGTGGGCCTTAGGAAGCCTCACTACAAACAAAGCTAGTGGAGGTGATAAAATTCCAGCTGAGCTAGTTCAAATTCTAAAGATGACGCTGTGAAAGTGCTACACTTAGTATGTCAGCAAATTTGGAAAACTCAGTAGTACCACAGGACTGGAAAAGGTCAGTTTTCATTCCAATCCCAAAGAAAGGCAATGCCAAAGAATGTTCAAACTACTGCACAATTGCACTCATCTCACACACTAGCAAAGTAATGCTCAAAATTCTCCAAGTGAGGCTTCAACAGTATGTGAATCAAGAACTTCCAGATGTTCAAGTTAGATTTAGAAAAGGCAGAAGAACCAGAGATCAAAATGCCAACATCCGTTGGATCATAGAAAAAGCAAGATAATTCCGGAAAAACATCTATTTCTTATTTATTTGCTACACTAAAGTCTTTGACTGTGTGGATCACAGCAAACTGTAGAAAATTCTTAAAGAGATGGTAATACCTGACTCCTGAGAAATCTGTATGCAGGTCAGGAGGCAACAGTTAGAACTGGACATGGAACAATGGACTGGTTCCAAATTGGGAAAGGAGCATGTTGCCGGGAGAAATATCAATAACCTCAGATATGCAGATGACACCACCCTTATGGCAGAAAGTGAAGAGGAACTAAAAAGCCTCTTGATGAAAGCGAAAGAGGAGAGTGAAAATCTATGGCTGATTCATATCAATGTATGACAAAACCCACTGAAATGTTGTGAAGTAATTAGCCTCCAACTAATTAAAAAAAAAAAAAGTTGGCTTAAAGCTCAACATTCAGAAAACTAAGATCATGGCATCCAGTCCCATCACTTCATGGGAAATAGATGGGGAAACACTGGAAACAGTGTCAGGCTTTATTTTTTTGGGCTCCAAAATCACTGCAGATAGTGACTGCAGCCATGAAATTAAAAGACACTTACTCCTTAGAAGGAAAGTTATAGCCAACCTAGATAGCATATTAAAAAGCAGAGACATTACCTTGCCAACAAAGGTCCGTCTGGTCAAGGCTATGGTTTTTCCACTGGTCATGTATGGATGTGAGAGTTGGACTGTGAAGAAAGCTGAGCGCTGAAAAATTGATGCTTTTGAACTGTGGTGTTGAAGACTCTTGAGAGTCCCTTGGACTGCAAGGAGATCCAACCAGTCCATCCTAAAGGAGATCAGTCCTGGATGTTCACTGGAAGGACTGATGCTGAAGCTGAAACTCCAGTACTTTGGCCACCTGATGCGAAGAGTTGACTCACTGGAAAAGACCCTGATGCTGGGAGGGATTGGGGGCAGGAGGAGAAGGGGAGAACAGAGGATGAGATGGCTGGATGGCATCACCAACTCAATGGACATGAGTTGGAGTAAACTCCGGGAATTGGTGATAGACAGGAAGGCCTGGTGTGCTGTGATTCATGGGGTCACAGAGTCGGACACGACGAGCGACTGAACTGAACTGAACTGACGTTAAGGCTGTATATTGTTACCCTGCTTGTTTCACTTATATGCAGAATACATCATGAGAAATGCTGGACTGGATAAAGTACAAGCTGGAATCAAGACTGCTGGGAGAAATATCAAAACCTCAGATATGCAGATGACACCATCCTTATGGCAGAAAGCAAAGAGGAACTAAAGAGCCTCTTGATTAAAGTGAAAGAGGAGAGTGAAAAAGTTGGCTTAAAACTCAACATTCAAAAAACTAAGATCATGGCATCCCATCACTTTATGGCAAATAGATGGGGAAACAATGGGAACAGTGACAGAGTTAATTTGCGGGGGGGGCGGGGGGGGCTCCAAAATCAGTCCAGATGGTGACTTCAGCCATGAAATTAAAAGACCATTGCTCCTTGGAAGAAAAGCTATGACCAACCTAGACAGCATATTAAAAAGCAGAGACATTTTTTTACCAACAAAGGTCCATCTAGTCAAAGCTATGGTTTTTCCTGCAGTCATGTATGGATGTGAGAGTTGGACTATAAAGAAAGCTGAGCACTGAAGAATTGATGTTTTTGAACTGTGACATAGGAGAAGACTCTTGAGAGTCCCTTGGACTGCAAGGAGATCCAACCAGTCCATCCTAAAGGAAAAGAGTCCTGAATAGTCGTTGGAAGAACTGATGCTGAAGCTGAAGCTCCAAATACTTTGGCCACCTGATATAAAGAATTGAATCATTGGAAAAGACCCTGATGTTGGGAAAGACTGAAGGCAGAAGGAGAAAGGGACAGCAGAGGATAAGATGGTTGGATGGCATCACCAACTTGATGGACATGAGTTTGAGCAAACTCTGGGAATTGCAATGGATAGGGAAGCCTGGAATGCTGCAGTCCATGGGGTCGCAAAGAATTAGATACAACTGAGCAACTGAACTGAACTGAACTGAGCTTATGAAAGTAGTGACCATGTCCACTGAGCTATAAATATTTTTTTTTTATTTTAAAGTCAAAGCAACTAGAGCTCAGTAAGAATTCTTAATCTGTGACAAGGCTTTATAAACTAAGAAGAAAAAAACTCCATTCCTTTAGGAAATGAGAGAACCTTGGGCTCAGGATAAAAGTGTACTGAATACAATTCAATGATCTAAAACATCCTATTCTCCCACACTGTTTTTAATCAAGAGGTTATTATAAAATCACATTACAGGCCATCATAGGAATGGGAGATAACATTTTGAAGTTTATCCATCATGCTTGTCATCAATCAATAGGAATGTGTAAGATCACACATGCTGCACACACAGAAGTCATCAATTATTCACCTGCCTTCTTCAGCTCTTAAATCGTCAATATAATTCTCTACTTTTAAAAGGAGCTTATTTTCTTTATTGAAAACTATAGAAGAACCCAGTTTACCTATGAGTCTTTTGTAAAAATATCATAATTAGTGAACAAAAGATGCCAAACTCTATCAAGATTTATTGGGGATTTGCTATAATCAGACTAACTTAAGCACAAGTTTGTACCTTGCCCAATTTTATCTAAAGACTACATAATGAAAAACTATTTGACAAGTTGATTAATAATACTGAGCTGTTAAAGTTCAGCTGAGTGAGCAATTAAACATTCCAAACAGCAATGAACCTTCAGAAGGTAATTTATGATAATTTTATGCACAAGAGCTCAGTGGCTTTTTAATTTGATAGAATGTTAGTAGCACGAATTTCTAACAAGGGAGTGTCAGGGTTCCATACATCATTGAGATTACTTAAACATTTCAAACGTGGCTGATGAATGAAGTTTCTTGAGATGCAGGGAGATACAGAAGGTGTTGGAAGGTTGAGATTATTCATCATATCAATTATTGAGAGTAGATGCACTGACATCACACTCCCTGATCATATTTTATGTCCACAGTAAAGATAAGT
Organism: Cervus elaphus; assembly: GCF_910594005.1. Taxonomy (NCBI): domain Eukaryota; kingdom Metazoa; phylum Chordata; class Mammalia; order Artiodactyla; family Cervidae; genus Cervus; species Cervus elaphus. The sequence goes on from NC_057826.1 coordinate 69,392,961, forward strand.
CAAGCTTGAAATAACAGACTTTCCCAACTACAATATCAGCAGGTAATTCAGCTCCCGTTACCTCCCTCCCCTCCTTCTTACACCTTCCTTCAGACTCATTGCCCCTCTCCTCGTCCTACCCAGATTTTAAATATCCAGACCCTTTATTGAAAAATCACAGATAAATAAGCAAGAATAAAGATAAGAAGAGAAGAAAGAAATAAAAAATAGAGAAGTAAGAATGAGTACAATTCTAGAATCCACATCATAGACTCACAAAATTAGAAAGCAGTGGTGGAATAATTTAGTTTAGCTCCCACTCTTTTCACCAGTATGCAAATACACACACATTAACATACCACACACTTTCAAGGCACACACACATGCACACATGTCAGATATGAAAATACCCTCTACCACATCCCAGCAATAACTGGCCAGCCTCTTCTTTATCACCTCCATATTTGAAATAACATGCTACATCTCTGGCAGGCTCTTTTCTTTTCAGATCATTAAAAAAACGGACATAGTGTGCTTTGGGCAGAAGAAAGCTTCTTTCTTTTTTTTTTTTTTCCATTTATTTTTATTAGTTGGAGGCTAATTACTTTACAATATTGTAGTGGGTTTTGTCATACATTGACATGAATCAGCCATGGATTTACATGTATTCCCCATCCCGATCCCCCCTCCCACCTCCCTCTCTACCCGATCCCTCTGGGTCTTCCCAGTGCACCAGGCCCGAGATGTCTCTTTTTCTGTTTTGCATATAGGGTTATCATTACCATCTTTCAAAATTCCATATATATGCGTTAGTATGCTGTATTGGTCTTTATCTTTCTGGCTTACTTTACTCTGTATAATGGGCTCCAGTTTCATCCATCTCATTAGAACTGATTCAAATGAATTCTTTTTACTGGCTGAGTAATATTCCATGGTGTATATGTACCACAGCTTCCTTCTTGATGCAATTTCTACCCTTGAGTCCTCAAATTTTAAAACCATAAGACACCTTGGAGATCTTTTAGTCCAGAGTCCTCACTTACTGCTCATGAAGCATTATGCAGCCTGTTGACATGATTATTCAATCCACACATTTTTTTTTTTCTTTTTTAAAAATTGAATGAATTACCCTCCTTGGAAAACTGAGCTATTTTATACAAAAATCTAGATTTCTATGCTGGAAAACTAGAAGCTTTTGAAACATATGTCCCTCCATTCCCAAATAGCAATATTTGTCTGGCGCTTGGTAGCAGCTGCCCTGTAAAAGAAACATGCTTTCTCCAGTTCCTCACAAGCCACACCACCACCAATAGGCTTATACCTGGGCAGATGTACTCATGTGTGATACCAGACTGGACTGTAGAAATTGGAATTTGTTACCCCTTACTTAAATTGACTCTTTTGCTTTATAGTCTAGGAAATGAAACCAATAGTAATAACATGACTTTAACCAAGATCACCAGTTAGTTAATGGCAGGACCAAAATCTTTTAACTCTTGATCCAGTGCTCATTTCATTACACTATAGTTTTAGCTTATCATCTTTCTCATCACTTCTATGTGTTATATTTTCATGTAAAAAGGGGGAAAGTACACTAATCATAATACAAGTAAGCCTTTTTAATTAATTTTTACTTAGATAAATAAGAATGAGATAAACTAGGCTAAATTTAACCCATAAGCAATAAGATATTTTTAATACAGGGATGTTTTATTGTCCACTCAGTTCTCTTCATCTTTGATACAGACTCCTACCCTAAAATCAAATTAGCACATTAATTAGAAATTACATCATTAAAGTAATCACAAATATGGACTGAATTTATACCTATTTTTGTTTTCTTCTGTATATGTTAGAGAGTTACACAGCAAACATCAAATGCTGACATGTTAGTTATGTTTCTCTGCTATAAACACAGAAATTGACTGCAAGATCATTGTGACTATTTCCTAATGCTTTTATTTCATCAAATGGGTTGGAAAACAAAACCAAACAAGTAAACACAAGCTCATCTAGCTATCATCTCTGCAGATGTCATTTCTTGGTAATGTGCTATTATAATTCATGTCAGGTAAACAGTCTTGCAGATGAAGTCAGAATCATTCAGGCAAGTTTCTTCATACCACCCTGTAAAGCTGTTTCCCCACACATAAGAAACTTCCACAAAGACTACTTGTTTACAGAGACCATGTGCCTCGTGATCCTCTTTTGTGTTTCTCCCTCCCTAGTAACAAGCATATGTTTTTAATGTTAACACTCCCTCATCTATAGAGACCATCTGCTTATTAAAAAGAGTGTTTTCCTCCTTTCTAAGCCAGCTTTTTTGCATGGTGAATCCTCTATGCCAGTTCCACAGACTCAGGGGAAAGAGAAAAGGCTATGGTTTCCAGTTCCAAATAAGATAATTTGGGGCCTTTGTAAAAGGAGTATAAGGTGCTCCTGTGGATTCAGAAAAAGAGAGCTGTCATACACCAGAGGACTGAAGCCTCCTTTTCTGCCCAGGCAGCCAGTGGATAAAGTTTGAGGGCACTATCTCTCTTCTATAACCACTACCTAACCTTATAGATTCATGTACTTTATTTTCCATCTTTGAATCTGTGCCCAATCTCAGGAATACAGATATTATGATAATAAGATCTATGATCTTATGATATTATGATATTTCAAATCTTATGATAATAAGATTTTTTCATGGAGATTTCCAGGAAAACAGTACAATTAAGTCTTGAAAGATGCATAGGAATTGATCACGTGGATAACTTACAGGCAGGGGGAAAAAGTCTACATGAAGGGGGTTATAGTTCAAGAGCATGTGATGTATGAAAGGCCAAATTGCTTGATACTTTTAAGTTTAAGGTATGAATAAAGAAGAAACAAAAAACAAATGAAAGGGAACTGGAAAGACAAAATAGAGAGTATGAAAAAGTTTATAGCTATTAAGGTTGATCTAGCTTGTGATTCCTGAAGTTGAATTTTGACACCTCTGGTTTGAAGAAGACAGATCTCAACTCAAATAAGAAAGGGAAAGAATAGTTGTTTCCATTGCCCTGATTTGGAGACTCAGAACGGAGAGTAATCTTGGCACAAACTCCTTATATAGGATGTGTGCCCACGAGCACAGGAGTCCTGAAAATCCTCAGCTGTCATCAACCTCATGGAGTCTTCTCCACCCAACTGCAGCTGCTGTCTGCAACCTTGCTCTGTATTGCCTGGTAGAGAATGGGTTAAGAATGAACACTGCATAATGTGGTACAGTAAACTTTCCCCCAGTAAATCAGTGTTCACTCATATTTGGGAGAACTTCATAGCTTAACTGGGAGCTAGAAATGATGAGTAGGCAGTGGTAAAGAGCACAGGAAGAAATGAGGAGGAAGTGTACCCGCTCCTGACTAAACCACCAACTCTTCACTTTGGAAGGAGAGAAGTGGCAGAAAATGGCAGGAAAGGTAAGCTGCTAGGATTAAGGACATTATGCCAGGAGGACAAAATGAAACCAGGAAAGGAACTGGAGAAGTATTGGTAGTCAACAGGCCCAGATGCTTAAGTGCCCAAACTGGTACATTTTCGAGTAAAAAGTGGTAGAATTAGTAATTGACTGTCCTGGGAACAGCAAAACACATGATCACACTCTTAAAAGACACCAGGATTTAAAAGGCTGCTTCCTAACTGATCTCTCTTCCCTGGTTTCTCTGCTTCCCCTCACTTGTCCCCCAGTTTTCTCCAGCTTAATAGTTGGTATCACCACCTACCAGGTGACTAAAGCCAGAAACCTGTTTTCATGTTTCTCTCTCCCCAGATGTTACTCTTTTGCTTAACAATCTGTATGCAGAAGAAGAAAATCTACACTCCTTATCACAACCTACACAGGTTTGCATGACTCGGCCCCTTGCCTGTCTCTTGAAACTCACCTTACATTATTTTGTCTTTTCTCTGTCTGGCCTTTTTTGTGTCTAGAATCAGCTAAACACTTTTCTGTCTTGTGGTCTTTTACTGCTGTTCCCTGTGCCTACTATTTCGTCTCCTAGTTCTTCATATGTATGGCTTTTCATCTTTCATCTATTTTATTATTATTACTTATTTTGGCTGTGCTGGGTCATTGTTGCTGCTCTGGCTTTCTCTAGTTGCAGCTAGCGGGAACTACTCTCTAGTTGCGATGCATAGGCTTCTCAATGCAGTGGCTTCTCTTCTTGAAGAGCATGGGCTCTAACGCATGCAGGCCTCACTAGTTGTGGCTTCTGGACTCTAGAGCTCAATAGCTGTGGCACACAGGCTTAGTTGCTCTGCGGCATGTGGGATCTTCCCAGATCAGGGATCGAACCCACACCTCCTGCATTGGCAGGCAGACTCTTCACCACTGAGGCACCAGGAAAGCCCTTCATCCTTCATCTTAACCCAGGAATCCTCTACAATAGGCCTTCCTTAACCCCTATCTGGAAAGGGATATCTTTCCCTATACAAACACACACACACACACACAAAACACTGATATACACAGAGAAGCTTGCGTTATTTTCTTTATTGTATTTACTATTGTCTTGAATTATCTTATTTGTCAAGTCAGCTCACTTACATAAAAACAGACATATAGACCAATGAAACAGAATCAAGAGCCCAGAAATAAACCCATGCTTATACAGTCAACTAATTTTTGACAAGGGAATCATGAATACTCATGGGGAAATGACAGTCTCTTCAATAAACAGTGCTTGGAAAACCAGATGACTACATGCCAAAGAATGAAACTGGACCCTTATGTTACACCATTCACAAAGATGAACTCAAAATCAACTGAAGATTGAAATGTAAGCCCCCAAACCACAAAATTCCTCTAATATAATATAGGAAAAAAAACTTTTTGACAATAATTTTTTTGAGATATGACATAAAAGCATAAACAGCAAAAGCAAAAGTCAACAAGTATGATTACCTCAAGCTAAAATGCTTCTGCACAGCAAAAAAAAAAAAAAAAAAACAATCAACAAATGAAAAGGCAACCTATGAAATGGGAGAAAATATTTGCAAGTGATATATCTAATAAGGAGTTAATAGACAACATTTCGGAGAAGGCAATGGCAACCCACTCCAGTACTCTTGCCTGGAAAATCTCATGGATGGAGGAGCCTGGTAGGCTGCAGTTCATGGAGTCGCAAAGAGTCGGACATGACTGAGCAACTTCACTTTCACTTTTCACTTTCATGCATTGGAGAAGGAAATGGCAACCCACTCCAGTGTTCTTGCCTGGAGAATCCAGGGACAGTGGAGCCTGGTGGACTGCCGTCTATGGGGTCGCACAGAGTCGGACACGACTGAAGCAACTTAGTAGTAGCAGCAGCAGCAGCCAACATTTACAAGGAACTTACACAACTTAATAGCAAAAAACAAATAATTTAGTTTAAAAATGGACAAAGGATCTGATTAGATATTTTTCAAAAGAAGACATGCAAACGACTAACAGATCTAAGAAAAGATATCTAACTTCAATTATCATCAGTGAAATACAAATCAAAACCACAGAGAGATGTCACTTCACACCTGCTGGAATGGCTTTGATCAAAAAGACGTAAGTTAAGTGAACGAGAGGATGTGGAGGAAAGCGAATTCTTGTGTACTGTTGATGGACATGTAAACCCATAAAGCCTCTGTGGAAAACAACATGGAGGTTCCTCAAAAACCTATAAATGAAACTGCCACATGATCCAGCATCCCCACTTCTGGGATATAGCCAAAGGAAATTAAATCACTATATGGAAGAAATATCTGCACCCTTATGTTCATTGCAGCATTATTCACAATAGACAAGACATGGAAACAATTGATGGATGAATGGATAAATAAGACGTGACATATATATATATAAGCGATGGAATATTATTCAGGTATAAGAGAGAAGGAAATTCTGTCATTTGTAACATGGATGAAACCTGAGCAAGTTCTGCTAAGTGAAACACGTCAGACAGAAAAAGACAAATACTATGATGTCACTTATGTGCAGAATCTAAAAAGCCACACTTACAGAAGAGATTGATAGTTGCCAGGTTCCTGGAGGTGATGGGGATGGGAGACTGTGGTCAAAGGGTACAAACTTCTAGTTATAAAATGAATAAGTTCTGGAGACCTAAATGTACAGCAAGATGACTATAGCTAACAATACTGTATTGTGTATTTGAAAGTTACTAAGAGAGTAGATCTTAAATATTCTCACCACACACACACACACACACACACATACACACACACGGTAACTATGTGGGGTAACGGATATTAACAAATCTTAATATAATGTGATATTTTTACAGTATAAATGTATATTAAATTATTTCATTGTACACTTTAAGCTGACACAATGTTGTATGTTGATTATATCTTAATAAAACTGGAAAAAACAGTCATAAGGAATTTTTTTTTAGGTTATCTCACTTTCATATTGCTTGTCTCTCCTACTGGTAAGTAGGAAATAGGACTGTTTTGTCCATGTTAGATTGCCAGTGATCTAGCCCAGGACCCAGTTTTTGGTAGATATATACTAACTCTTTGAGTGAATGTTAAATCACTGAATAATGTCTAAGGTACTTTTCCACCATTAAAACCTACCATCAAGACAAAGAGGAGGCAAGGGAAGAGAATGTGCCTCTGCACAACAAAAAATAAAACAAGAATAAGCAAACTGCCCAGGACAAAATCTTTAGCCTATCACCTGAGTATTCTAGTATTTCTAACTCCCTGCAGAAGAAAATACCTCCTAAAGGACTGGGAAACTGTAAGGGAACCATTAGCTGTCCCATTCTAACTCACAGAACTCCTCCCCTGCTATCTCTAGTGTTTCAGAGATAGCAGCTTCATATACTTTGAACATGGCTAAGAACCAAAACTGGGCCTGCTGGTGAATTTCTCATAGCTCCAGGCTAAACATCTTTAGTCATCTGACAATTAATATGCACGAAAGTAATTATTTGTTTTCTAGGAGTTAGACAAACAAGATTATTCTAAATTCTTATGTTATTAATACATGGTAATGAAAGTGAAATATTAATGACTTAGTCAAGTGTATTAAGAATTTGAAGTGCTGCGCAAACTGAAAACTTGCATCTTAGAGGGGAAAAAGTTCAAATGCACCAGATGGCTTGGTGACAGCCATCTTATTTAGTGCCATCTCAGCAGATATGTTTGAGAGCCTTCAGGAAAGGCCATCAACTATGTAAGGGAGGGTGCTATACTGATTGTCTGAGAGGGTCAGGCCCAAAGACATCAAAAGGACGGAGCTGAACTGCGTGTCTTTGTGTCTCAAATGTGCGCAGCCCTGAGAGAGATAGGGCATCTTGGGTTGTGAGTGAACCGTGGTGGCAAAGTCTGCTGGTTTGTCCCTCTCCGCACACCTAACTCTCATATCTGTGACTGGCCTTAGAGTAACAATCTCCATACATGTTAAAATGTGATGAAGTACAAAGAGCCCCAGACCAGGAGTCCTCAGAACTGAGCTTGGCCAGCCTGACTGCAGAGGAGCTGGTTGGCCTTGAGCAAGCAGATCACACCTTTGGGTAGAAAAATCCTTATTCCCAATCTGTAAATGCTGAAACATATCTTTCTTCCTCTCTGAGACTGCCAAAAAGATTTTAAAAGATAACACATTATAATAAATGAACACACTATATAAAATGCAGAGAGTGAAATTGTTTTCAGGGTGAATGCACTTTATCAATTCCATTACGTTTTGTGTCTGGTTTATTTATTCTTATGTAAGAGGAACATCATTCAATAATACTAGCTTCTTTTTTATAGCAAATATATACTCAAATATTGTCTTTCTCTTCTTTTCTTTTTTTTCTTTTTGATCTATCTATCAATCATATAGATGCCTGTTCCATAATTCAGTGTACTGAAAATTTATTCTGCCTAATAATTTCAATATTCATTAAGCATACTGAGGTAAAACGACAGGAGATATCTATATATAGATCTATCTATGGATATCCAGATAACTATATAGATATGTTTATCTTAAATAGATAACTTCTGTCACTTTACATCCTTAAAAGAAAACTAATTCATTAATACATTCACAATTCCACAATCTGATGTCATAGCTAAACATCTATTAGCCATAACACCCATCCTCCATCAAGGATCGCGAATGCTGGTTTGCCCGAGAGTGAATAGAATTGGCCCTGGTCACATAACAGAGAATAGAAGGCAAAAATGACTAGAAAAATAGTTTCTACTTTCTCAACAGGGAGAATGTGTCCCTTCCTCGTACTTTATTTATTATGATCCTACCAACACTATACACCCTTCCCAGAAGGCACAGTGGTAAAGAGCTTGCCTGCCAATGCAGGAGATGTGGGTTCGATCCCTGGGTCAGGAAGATCTGCTGGAGGAGGAAGTGGCAACCTGCTCCAGTATGCTTGCTTAGAAAATCCCCTGGACAGAGGAGTCATGCGGGCTACAGTCCATGGCATCACAAAGAGTAGGACATGACTGAGCAACTGGACATGACATACATAGGCATCCATACCCTCCAAAGAGTAGGAAGCAGAGAGAAAATTATGGACTTCCCTGGTGGGTCACATGGGAAAGAATCTGCCTGCAGTGCAAGAGACCCAGGTTCAATCCCTGGGTTGGGAAAATCCCCTAGAGAAGGGATTGGCAACCCACTCCAGTATCCTCGCCTGGAGAATTCTATGGACAGAGGAGCCTGGTGTGCTACAGTCCATAAGAGATGGACATGACTGAGAAACTAACATACCCGCACTACGGAGAAGATATCCTCTGAGACAAGAAGAATCAGCTAGATAGAAGACTGTCTAAGAGATAACTGAGAAGCTAAAACTCCCATGTCATTCTCCAATGGAAGGGAACTGGTAGCTTAGAGAGAAAAGATTAATGTGCTTAAAGGACTGACAAAATTTCATCATTAGCCCATACCTATCTCCTTCTACCAATGATTCACAAAAAACAGTTTACCACCAGACTAATTGTTTTTGTTCGGTCGCTCAGTCTTGTCCCACTCTTTGAGACCCTATACTGCAGCACACCAGGCTGCCCTGTCCATCACCATCTCCAGAGCTTGCTCAAACTCATGTCCATTGAGTTGGTGATGCCATCCAATCATCCCATCCTCTGTCGTCCCCTTCTCCTCCTGCCTCTAATCTTCCCCAGTATCAGGGTCTTCACAAATAAGTTGGTTCTTTGCATGAGGTGGCCAAAGTATTGGAGCTTCAGCTTCAGCAAGAGTCATTCCAATGAATATATTCAGGACTGATTTCCTTTAGGATTGACTGGTTGGATCTCCTTGCTGTCCAAGGGACTCTCAAGGTCTTCTCCAACATCACAGTTCAAAAAGCATCAGTTCTTTGGTGCTCAGCTTTCTTTATGTCCAACTCTCACATCCATACATGACTACTAGAAAAACCATAGCTTTGACTAGATGGACCTTTGTTGGCAAAGTAATGTCTCTGCTTCTTAATATGCTAACTAGATTGCTCATAACTTTTCTTCCAAGGAGCAAGCGTCTTTTAGTTTCATGGCTGCAATCACCATCTGCAGTGATTTTGGAGCCCAAGAAAATAAAGTCTGTCACTGCTTCCATTGTTTCCCCACCTATTTGCCATGAAGTGATGGGACCAGATGCCATGATCTTAGTTTCCTGAATGTTGAGTTTTAAGCCAGCTTTTTCACTCTCCTCTTTGACTTTCATCAAGAGGCTCTTCAGTTTCTCTTCACTTTCTGCCATAAGGGTGGTGTCATCTGCATATCTGAGGTTATTGATATTTCTCCCGGCAGTCTTGATTCCAGCTTGTGCCTCATCCAGCCCAGCATTTCTCATGATGTACTCTGCATATAAGTTAAATAAGCAGGATGACAATACACAGCTTTGATGTACTCCTTCCCCTATTTGGAACCACTCTGCTGTTCCATGTCCAGTTCTAACTTTTGCTTCATGATCTGCATACAGATTTCTCAAGAGGCAGGTCAGCAGGTCTGGCATTCCCATCTCTTTAAGAATTTTCTACAGTTTGTTGTGTTCCACACAGTCAAAGGCTTTGGCATAGTCAATAAAGCAGAAGTAGATATTTTTTTGGAACTCTCTTGCTTTTTCCTTGATCCAGTGGATCTTGGCAATTTGATCTCTGGCTCCTCTGCCTTTTCTAAATCCAGCTTGAACATCTGGAAGTTCACAGTTCATGTACTGTTGAAGCCTGGCTTGGGGAATTTTGAGCAATAGTTTGCTAGCATGTGAGATGAGTGAAATTGTGCGGTAGTTTGAGCATTCTTTGGGATTGGAATGAAAACTGACCTTTTCCAGTCCTGTGGCCACTGCTGAGTTTTCCAAATTTGCTGGCATACTGAGTGCAGCACTTTCACAGCATCATCTTTCAGGATGTGAAATAGCTCAACTGGAATTCCATCACCTCCTCTAGCTTTGTTTGTAATGATGCTTCCTAAGGCCCACTTGTCTTCGCATTTCAGGATGTCTGGCTCTAGGTGAGTGATCACATCATTGTGATTACCTGGGTCATGAAGATCTCTTTTTGTACAGTTCTTCTGTGTATTCTTGCCACCTCTTCTTAATATCTTCTGCTTCTGTTAAGTCCATAGCATTTCTGTACTTTATCAAACCCATCTTTGCATGAAATGTTCCCTTGGTAGCTCTAATTTTCTTGAAGAGATCTCTAGTCTTTCCCATTGTGTTATTTTCCTCTATTTCTTTGCATTGATCACTGAGGAAGGCTTTCTTAGCTCTCCTTGCTATTCTTTGGAACTCTGCATTCAAATGGGAATATCTTTCCTTTTCTCCTTTGCTTTTCGCTTCTATTATTTTCACAGCTATTTGTAAGGCCTCCTCAGACTCCTCCTATGGACGGAGTCAGGGTTAATATCATTCAAACATATTTAATGATCTGATCATCAAAATACACAAAATCATTATTCTAATAATCAGGATAGCATCGCCTGTGTTTCAGTAACAGATAAACCCCCAAATTTTGGTGACTTAATAATGTATTTCTCATTCATGCTACAATCGGATACAGGTTGTGCAGCTACTCTTTGCTGGTCTCTACAAGTGGAAACTCAGCACTAGTTTTCTTCCAGCTTAAAACTCTGCCATCTCAAGGTCTTTCAATTCCAGTTCCAGAGATTTAATGTGCCCCTTACTCTCTCCTGGGCTTCCCTGGTGGCTCAGATGGCAAGAATAAAGAATCTGCCTGCAATGTGGGAGACCTGGTTCAATCCCTGATTGGGCAGATCCCCTGAAGAAAGGAATGGCTACTCACTCCAGTATTCTTGCCTGGAGAAGTCCATGGACAGAGGAGCTGCCTGGTGGACTACAGTCCATGGGGTCACAAAAAGTCAGACACAACTGAGCAATTAATACTTTCACTTTGTTTCACTTTTACTCTCTCCTGCCCCCAACCAGAATGACAAATTACTTCTCATATTCTAGCAGTGAGAATCAGTCAAATATCCCACCCAAATGCATGGGAACTGGGAAATACTGAGGAGCAAATGAATTTTTGGTAAATACAAACATTCCCTGACAGTCTTCTAAGAAATAAATGAATAAGTCCTAGAATATCATATTACTTCATTTTCTCTCTCTTTTTTTAAACTGATCACTGCCACAATTCTACTTACCATCCATCCTCATCTATTTGACCTTCTTCACCCATTTCCACCCACCCACCAATCCCCTTCCCTATTGGTGACCATTAATCTGATCTCTGTATTTATTAGTTTGTTCTTCCTTTATTTTGCATGTTTGTTTATTTTGTGTTTTTACATTTCTGACTTATTTCAGGTAGCATAATACCCTCAAGGTCTCTTCATTTTGTCACAAATGGCAAGATTTCACTCTTTTTATGGCTAATATTCTATTGTGTGTGCATATATATATATATGCCATAATTTCTTTGTTCATTCATCCATTGATGGACACTTAAGTTGTTTTCATATATTGACTACTATAAATTTGCAATGAAAAAAGTGTGCATTTATCTTTTCAAATTGGTGTTTGTGCTTCTTCAGATAAGTACCTCAAAGTGTACTAGCTGGATGATATGATAGTTCTAGTCTATATTTTTTGAGGATACTCCATACAGTTTTCCATAAGTATCTGTACCAATTTACAGACCCACAGGGTATAAAAGTTCCCTTTTCTCCATCTCCTCTCCAACATTTGTTATTTCTTATCTTTTTTAATATAGTCATTTAATGGTGTGAGGTGATATCTGATTGTGGTTTCATTTACATTTTCTTAATAATTAGTGATGTTGAATATCTTTTCATGTGCCTGTTGGCCACTTGAACGTTTTCTTGCAAAAATGTCTATTCAGATCCTCTGCCCATTTTTCAATTTGGCCATTCATTTCTTTGATTTTGAGTTGTAAGTTTGTTGTTTATTTTGGATATTAACTCCTTTTTGATTATATCATTTGCAAATATCTACGCCATTCAGTAGTCTGCCTTTTTGCTTTGTTGACAGTTTCCTTTTTAGTATGATGTGATTCCATTCATTCATGCCTTTGTTTCCTTGACTGAGAAGGCATATCCAAAAAACTATTGTCAAGACTACTGTCAAAGAGCAAACTATCTATGTTTTCTTCTAGGAGTTCTGTAGTTTCAAGTCTTACAGTTAAGTTGAATCCATTTTGTGTTTATTTTTGTATATGATGTGAGACAGTAGTCCAGTTTGATCCTTTTGCATGAAATTGTTCAGTTTTCCCAATACCATCTATTGAAGAGGTTGTCTTTTCCTCATTGTATATTCTTGCCTCCTTATCATAGATTAATTGACCTTATGGGTTTATTTCTGAGCTGTCTGTTCTGCTCCATTTATCTATGTGTCTAATTACGTGCCAGTTCCACACTGTTTTGATTACTGCTGCTTTGTAGTATAGTCTGAAGTCAGGGGTGTGATAATTCCAGCTTTGTTCTTTTTCAAGATTGTTTTGGCTATTCAAGATGTTTTGTGTTTCATACAAATTTTAGAATTATTTCTCTTAGTTCTGTGAAATATGTCATTAGAATTTTCAAAGGGATTGTATTGACTTTGTAATTGCTTTGCACAGTTTGGAAATTTTAATAAGGCTAATTCTTCCAATCCATAGACATGGAGTATCTTTCCATTCATCTGTGTCCTCTTCAATGTCTTTCATCAGTGTATTATAATTTATAGTATACAGGTATTTCACCTCCATAGGTTTCCCTGGTAGCTCAGACCATAAAGAATCCACCTGCAATGCAGGAGACCCAGGTTTGATCCCTGGGCTGGGAAGATCTCCTGGAGTAGGAAATGGCCTACTGTATTCTTGCCTGGAAAATTCCATGGACAGAGGAGCCTGGTGGGTTACAGTGCATTGAGTCTCAAAGAATAGGACATGACTGAGTGACTAACACACATATTTTTTTTCACCTCCATGGTTAAGTTTATTCCAAGGTATTTTATTCTTTGCAGTGCAATTATAAATTGGACTATTTTCTTATTATCACTTTCTGATAGTTCATTATTAGTGTATAGAAATGCCAAAGATTTCTGTACATTTATTTTGTATCCTGTGACTTTACTGAATTTATTAATTAGTTCTAACAGTTTTTTGTGGAGTCTTTATGGTTCTATCTATATAGTATAATGTCGTCTACAAATAGTGACAGCTTTACTACTTCCTTTCCAATTTGGATTCCTTTTATTCTTTTTTCTTGCCTAATTGTGGTGGTCTAATCAAGGCTATGGTTTTTCTGGTGGTCATGTATGGATGTGAGAGTTGGACTATAAAGAAAGCTGAACGCTGAAGAATTGATGCTTTTGAACTGTGGTGTTGGAGAAGACTCTTGAGAGTCCCTTGGACTGCAAGGAGATCCAACCAGTTCATCCTAAAGGAGATCAGTCCTAGGTGTTCATTGGTAGGACTGCTGTTGAAGCGGAAACTCCAATACTTTGGCCACTTGATGCAAAGAGCTGACTCATTTGAAAAGACCCTGATGCTGGGAAAGATTGAGGGCAGGAGGAGAAGGGACGACAGAGGATGAGATGGTTGGATGGCATCACTGATTCAATGGACACGAGTTTGGGTGGACTCTGGGAGTTGGTGATGGACAGGGAGGCCTGGCGTGCTGCAGTTCATGGGGTTGCAAAGAGTCAGACATGACTGAGCGACTGAACTGAACTGAATTGTGGTGGTTAGGACTTCCAATACTGTGTTGAATGAAGGTGGGGAGAGCAGGCATTTTTGTCTTGTTCCTGATCTTACAGGAAAAGCTTTCAGCTTTTCACTGTTGAGTATGATGTTTGCTATGGATTTGTCATATATAGTCTTTACTATGTTGAGGCAGAAGGAAATGGCAACACACTCCAGTATTCTTGCCTGGAGAATTCCATGGACAGAGGACCCTAGTGGGCTACAGTTCATGGCGTCACAGAGTTGGACACAACTGAATGACTAACACACAAATTCCTCCTATACCCATTTTGTTGAGAGTTTTCTTTTTTATCATAAATGGATGGTGAACTTTATAAAATTATTTTTCTGCATCTATTGAGATGATCATGTGATTTTTTTGTCCTTCATTTTGCTAATGTTACATACAATATTGATTGATTTCAGATGCTGAACCATTCTTGAATCACTGGAGTAAATTTCACTTGATCATGGTATATGATCTTTTCAGTGTATTCCTAGATTTTGGTTTGCTAATATTTTGTTGAAGATTTTTTCATCTATGTTCATCAAGGATATTGCCCTGTAATGTATTACTTCATATTTTACAATGTAGAATATTAATGTCCACATATAGGCTGATTCCTAACAGTGTGTGATACATAGCAGACACTCTATATGTTTTTGAGAAATAGAGCAAGGAATAAATGATAGTAGTGGAACTAATGATTTATACAAATATAAAAAAATGCATAAATGAAAAGTTACTTTAAAATACAAGAAACAAACACTATACCACTTTATATTGACCATAACTGATAAGTAAGTTACATAGATAATAGGTACTTAAGAGATGGAAGCAACCACCTTGAAACAACTAAGATTTGAACAGTGAAAAAGGTCATGCCTGACAGAGACTTTCGTGATCAAAGATATACAAGTAGATAAATGAGAAGACTATTTGAGAACACCCGAGGTCAAACAATCTGGTAGGATAAGAAAATCAATGTAGGAAAGTTACTGTCAGAGAAGTTTGTAGCAGAAGATCAGAAATTTAAGCTTAAATGACTATTTGCTACCTATAATATAAAAGTTTTGAACAAAGAGTATCAACCTAGAGATTACAAAGGTAATTTTGGCTCCTGATGCTGTCTCAGGTCTATTCTAGATGTAGATCTTAAGTCTTATAGATCTTAAGTGAAAGTCTTATCTCAAATCAGAAGGGTAAGCACAAAGCACAAATTCTTACACTAAACCACTGTAAAATAACTATCCCAACATTATGGCAATATCAAACTATATATATTAAAAGGTGTAGAACTTGAAATTAGTATAGCAAACTTTGGCCAATCTTGTGACCCGTGTGCATCTATGAATGACAGATAACTCAAAGGTATGAAATGAAGTTAGAATTGGTTTGGGTGCATTAGTCAAAAAGGATATTGTCTGATTATTTAGAAAAATAATTTATACATATTCATAGCATAAATGATTATATTGAAGACATTTCTTTTAGGAGGGATTCTTGTAGGTGTTTATGTGGTTTTCTTTGAAAGTTTGTTTTTTTTTTTAAAAAAAAGCCAAATTTACAAGAAAATTGGGCCATGGGAGTGGTTGTTTTAATTTACAAACATTTAGCAACTAACCTTTAAATATTTTTTCCTGGTATATTTAAATATGGTTCTATGTTTAAACAGTTCACTGAAAGACTGTGAAAGTAGCTTTCAAAGCACTTGGTTGCAAAGTTTATCCCTGGCAATACTGTTCAGTTTTATATGTAACTAACCCTAAAGCAAGTCAGTACTTTATTGGGAGTCTAGGGTTTTACTTCGGATACTTAACAACCAAGCTACATTTTATTGAGTGCCATGAAGCTACTTATTTTACCAAAGGAAAAAGGAAACACTAACTACTCTTTTCAATTAGAAGAATATGACAAAATTTATTTGAGTAACAAAGGAACCAATGACAGGACTGAATCCATTTCGCCAATAAATTCATAATCTAGACCAGTGGTTTTCAAACTATGGGATGTCATCCAATTGGTGAGCTATGATATCAGTTTAGTGGGTCATAGGTTTTTGTTTTTTTTCCTCATTGTTGAGAAAAGGAAAAGAATAGATTCAAACATAACTCAAGTATAAAGTCAGAAATTTATGAAAATCTTGTTTTAGTTATGTATAAGTTGGAATACAATATAAAGTTATTTGTTACTGTAGGTCAGGATCAAAATTTTAAAAATAACCGTAAAGAACATGCATAATTTTAAAGTCACGTCAAAATAAGAAAGTGGCTATTAGCACTCATTGTGATCATAGCATGAAATCACATTCACAAAAACTCATTTCTTCTTAAGGATACTAGGTAGATATTGAGAGCATCTTAGTATTTTCTATCCATTTTCACAGAAACACTTCTATTTTAACTGTAGTAGGTTTATTCGTTCTTGACAGAGAGGAAACAAAATTGGGATTAACTGGCTCTGCTTCATCTATTATCCTTCCGTTTGCTCCTAGCCAAAGATCAATGCCTCTCTAGTTTTTCTTGTTCTGAGCATAACTGAAACTAGATTTTGGTCATGGGTATTCTCACCTGACTCCACTCCCTCTGCCTTTAGTTTCCCTATCTCATTCTAATTTTTAAAAATCTGTAAGTTCATTCTAATTGATTTGTGCCAGACTCTATATTGATCATGAGTCATGTAATTTTTTTGGCTAATGATTGTTGGAAAGATTACTTCGTTTGAGATCTGTGCAGTAACAGTAAATATTTAGCTGTCTCCCCTTTTCCTCTCTGTCATTTACAATTTTATACCAGCAGTTTGTTTCACTTATTGCTAACCATCTATTTTAGGTTCCTTTGTGAAGCAGCCTTGAATACAACCTCCCCAACATTTTATTTTCCCTTGGCTATATCTTACCCTCACTGTTAGAACAAATCTCTTACTGCACCAGTATTGCTTTATTCTCCACTGACCTCTGGTCTAATTAATTTTTCAAATGTCCACTCCCTCTTAGTTCTTGAAGATGGTTTTTGGCCTTTTGGTAAATCCTTAATTTTCTCCTGCTTCACTTGACCTTTCTCCTTAGTATCCATGCATGAATCTTTATTCTTCAATTGAATTTGAGCACTAAAGCCCTGTAGCTATTCCCTGCATAACAGCCCCTTCAAATTTCAGTATAGACTAGACAGTTTTTCTCTTGACATTCTCTGCTGACCTCTTTGCTTCCAAAAATGGTGATCTAGCTTAAGTAGGCCTTTTGTGAAGATAGTTTTCTCTATTTCTTGAAACATTAGGTACTTTCTCTGAAATTATTTTACTTTTTACAAAGTAATGAGGAAAGGAGTCACTGTGTAGTAAACATGGGTTCACTCAATATAATAATAAATTGTAGGGTGATGTATTCTAATTTGATGAATTTTGGAATTACCATTTTCTCCTTCACATAAAACAAGTAATGCTAAAGATTTTGAAGGTCTCTTCTGCCTTTCCTTCCCTCATACAGCAGTGTATTGCTTCCTTTCCCATTGCTCACTGGGATATGCCACATAACACTGCAATGGCCATGTCTGCAAAGGGGTCAAAGATATTTCAGCACAGAATCGATCACTACCAGCTTAGCAAAAGCAACCCAAAGTAGATTTTTTAACTCTCACTTTTAACTCTTTTAAACCAAACTGTTTAACTCTCATTTTTGCCCCTCTTTCTGAATGAATTCTTTTTCCCCTTTGCCTGTGTGCCATTTCTTCAAACCCAGCATTCCCATGCACCTAAGATCACTCTGAATATGGCAGAAGATAAATCTGATTACCTAATTTGTATTAATATGTTACTAACTTAACAGAGTTGCCTCTCATAAGAGAACTTGCTTAAGGAAGGTAATATTTAATTCAAATATATTACTTTCATTGGGAAATTCAGGCCCCCTTAAATGTATTTCAGAAGAACTGGAAGCAAGGTAACTGGCAATTGCACCTATAGGTGACTGATTTTTGCATCTTCATATATAGGTTTAACCCAGAGCCCAGTTTGTAAAAGGCCTTGTTTCACTTTATTTCTACAGAGACATTCATCTTCTAAGGAGTTCGCATCACCTGTCAGGGAATGGCAGCCCATTTCCATTACTCATTACTTCTGCAAAACTAAAAGCAGAGTCCTGTTTCAATCACTGTATACCCTTAACTGTATGGAATGTAGATAATAATCAACTACAGAGAACTGACTAACATGGTTCTCAATCATCAACTCTGCCACATTTTGATTGCTCAATAAATTTAGAAAGATACACAAAAGTAGAAGGGGTATGAATTCCAGGTAGAATATAATAAAGATTTATAAGAGTTTTGCAAAAACCTTGCCCTATGCACATACTAAGAGCTGAATTTACATGTTCTTCAGCCTAAGAGAAAACGGCATCTGAAGAGCCTCAGAAAATAATAGTTTTCAATTCTGGTTGGACCCCAGGTGCTAGCTCTACCACACCACTATGTTTCTTTAATAGAAAGTTATAAGTTTCCAGAATTCACAGGAGTCAGGCTGGCTTCTATCCAGGACAAGAGTGTAGAGAAGAGGTAATCAATATGCCCTAGCCTATCTTACAAGGTTTATTTTAAAGATTACTTTGAGTTATGGTAAGGTCTTTGTGAAATAGATCATCCTTACAGAGTAAAGCAGGTCCATGGAAGTATCCTGGATGGGTCTTCAGGGAACCACAGCAAAATGTCAAAAAGCCCTCGAAATCTCTGTTTTATTTTATGAGGAGTGGAGGATCGATAGTAGTGATTGGTAGAGCCCAGTTGATGAAAAGGTCCATAACTTGGGAGGATGCTTCCAGCTGTGATTGGCAGAGGGACAAGGTTGCAGCTTAGAGGCAAGAATTAAAGTTGCATAAGCAGCATGAGCTAAATCCAAACACTGGTAATCTAGAAATAGCCTTGTCAGAAAAGCCATGCTAGAGAGAATTACATAAATCAATTTTGGTAGCAAGCAAAGCCTTGTTTAAAATTTTGACTTGCTATATACTAACAATTATGAGAGATTCTTCCATTTAAGAAAATTGGAGGTAAATGCTTTGGGATGCTACTGTATGATTGACATGGTTGAGTTCCAGGAGAGAATTGTGTTGTCTTTGTAATGAGGTTGGGTAAACCTCCATCTATTGCTCTACCATAGTAGTAGTTTTTATTATCACTCAAAATATTACTCATGAGTGAAATAAAAATCCTTATGAGTGTCTTTACAAATTAAAGTGCTTACATCTGTAAATAGTTGCAATCAGTTTACTTCAATATTAATTCATTTGCTCAGAATTAGTAGAGTCCTCTTTCTAAGTCAATCAGAGTTTGTGATAGATGAACGCAAATTCTGTGACAACTGGAAAATTTAAGTAACATAGCAATTATAATAGATCTGCTTTTGGTAATGATGAGAGTAGTTGGAAGCTATTGACAGTCCATTTGGCCCATGAATCTAATCAGATAAAACACATATAGAGGTAGTTTGGGGCTTCCCTTGTAGCTCAGTTGGTAAAGAATCTGCCTGCAATGCAGGAGACCTGGGTTCAATCCCTGGGTTGGGAAGATCCCCTGGAGAAGAGGATGGCAACCCACTCCAGTATTCCTGCCTGGAGAATCCCATGGACAGAGGAACCTGGCAGGCCACAGTCCATGGGGTTGCAAGAGTCGGACACAACTTAGTGACTAAACGACAATGAAAGGTAGTTTGATTAAAGTAACGCCTTATAAGCTTTGGATTCTGAGGGAAATTTCATGACTCTACTGTTTTTACTCACTACACCTCCTCTCTGCCTGCAGTGCTTATGCTTATAACTCAATTTATAAGCCATTCCCTTGATCTTGCAACTCGTTCTAAATATGGGACCAATTCATAGCCAGTCGGCCTTGAGTTCTTCTACATCTTCAATGTACCCACTTAATTCCATTGTAATCTGGCCTTTATGCCCAAATTCCATTGCAACTAAATTTCTCCAATGCTATTCATTGTTTCTTCCATGCCACACTCTTAAATTCTGTATGAAATTTAATGTTTTGATTACCTGCTTCTTTTTTAAAAATTGGTTTCATTTCACCTCTATGATTTCTCTTTCTCTGTTCCTCATTTAATAGTTTTAGAGGTCTCCCTTCCCTTCCCATCCCCCAGCTGTCATTCAAGTTTTTGTCTTTGACCCTATACTAACTGCCCTCTGCTTTCTCCCCTAGAGTTCTTGAGGCTTCAACCATCACTTTTGTCTTCCAAATATTACATGCCAGGTAATACTTCTGTTGTATCTCTGCTAATTAATCTTCAAAAACTATTTTGTTCATGTTGCTCTCAATTTTAAGAGCAACAAAGATGCCTGAATTCTGTGACCCAACCTCCACACTTGACCTCTTCCGTGAAGCATGTCATAGCCAATTCTATTTCAACAATCATGTTGCCTTAATGAAGCTTTTCAACCACTTTTCTATATCACACAATCTAGAGTGTACCTTCCACTGCCTTTTATTATCTGGTCTAACTAGATCATTAGTCTCAAAAGATATTATATTATATGATTCCATTCACACGACATTTTCAAAAAGGCAAAGCTATAGTGACAGTGGGCAGATCAGTGACTGCTAAGGAAGGCAGAGGATGTGACTATAAAGGGACACAGAGGGCTGTCGGTGATGATGAACTGTTCTGTTTCCTAAGAGTACTGGTTGTTACATAAATCTATCCATGTGTTAAAATTCATAGAACTTTATACCAAAAAATAAAAAAAAAGTCAATTTTACTGCATGATCATGTGAAAAATAAAACTTTAAAAAGACTTAGGGATATGAGTGACACTTCATCTCTTTTTCATTTTGAAAGCTTCAGAATAGAAAGGCTAAGAGTACAACTGGTCTGTGTAGATAAAGCTTACAAAAATCAGACTTATCTTCTGGGTTACGCATGCCCCCATGATGAGAGCATGGACACTTGTGGACTGGTCATAAATATAAAGAGGAAACAAAGTAAATTAAAGTTTTACAGCAAGTATCACTCAGCCATGTAGCAAAGAGGCAAAGGCTAAGCCTCCCAAAATACTTTCTTGTGGACTATAGCTCCGAGTGAATGTGACAGTAAAAACCTAAGGGCTAAGACATAGGCACCAAATATTAACTCTAAGGGTGATCAAACTTAGAAGGCATGTAGGTCTCAATTCTTTCTCTTAACCCTGGGTCAATAATAACTAGTGAAGAGTCAAATTTCATCCGGATTCCATAGCGTCTCTGTGTTTTCATTTCCTATCTTGATGGAAACAATTATATTTTTCTACAACCAAAGAACAAATATGACCTGTTTCACAATATATGCAGCTAGCCAGAATGTATTTTTGACAACATTACTAAGTCTCTGAGTTTTAATTTTTCTCTCAAAATTTGGGATGCAGTGATGGCGACAAGGGGGAATATATCATCTGTGACTCCCTTCTGATGCTACATTCATGGCTAGCTGCTTTGACTCTGGATGAGTCTTCAAAAATTCTCATTCTTTGGAAAGATTTTCCTAGTCTCATAATCTTCATCAGTCAAAAGTTACCACCTGAGGGACCATGCCTTCTTCTTTGCAAGCAGCTAAGACTTCCACACAGTTTGTTAAGCAGAACTCTTGTCTCAGGGCATGATCAGTATATCTTAAAGCTAGAGACAGTCTCCTTTGCTAAGGTTATCTACAACAATTTATTTTATTGTCACTTATAGCAGGAGACCTTCTAATTGAAATGTAAGCAGCACTCTTAAGTGCTTGGTACTCCCAATACTCCCAGTGATTTCTTCAGAGGCCTTGAAGCACTGCTACTTTAGGAAGACTGGATCAAGCACAGAGTTCATATAACATCTACTGCAATGGCCCCAGGCTCTCTGTGGGACATTTCAGATATTAAGTGATGGATATTTGCCTCTCCTGAAGCATCTCATCCAAGTGAGCTATTCAAGGTTCACATGCTTCCTTTCCAGGAATGAAAAAAGGACTTGAGCATAAACTCCTTTAATGGACAGTTGGTTGAATAGAGCAGAGCTCTGAAACTTGAAGAATACCTCATCCCAGTGCTTTGGGTTGGATCCCCATGATGTCAAAGAGTACAAAGAAGACCCAGTATATCATTACTACCTGTCCCACTACTTCAGGCACTATTGCAACATTCATATGGGTGCTATTTCCAAATCATTTTCTTAAAGAACTCTGTGTCAAGTGAGGATAGTTTACTTAACTACCTTCACGTATACCCTTGAAAGAGGATTATACTCTGTTATCACTGGCAGGCTATATAACCCTTTCACAGAATTGTTTTTGTAAACATAGACCAAAAAACACTAAGCCAACGAGCACAGACTGTTCTGGATTATTCTTAGAGCCCCACAACCCATAGTAAAATGGACCCCTAAGTGATCAGGTTAGCAACTCCCCATTCAGCTATTAAAGAATAAGCACAACAGTCATGGGAGAGAAAGTACAATAAATAGACAAAATTAGGGTAAATGTAATGCTTGTTGTTACTGTTCACTCACTAAGTTGTGTCAGACTCTTTGCAACCCCATGGACTGTAGCATGCTGGGCTTCCTTGTCCTTCACTGTCTTCTGGAGTGTAATGCTAAACATCACCCAAACAAGCTCTAACTAACAAGGGACGGCCCACACCCTTCCTCATACTTCATAGGGAAACTTCTGAATTATATTTCACACTGTCTTTCAGAATTCCCCAGCAAGGCTAAGCCCAGTTGTCCATATGGAAGACTCACTTATTAGTATACAGGTATCCCCACCACTCACCCCCAGTACCTCCAACCCACTTTTTAAAATTTTGCTTTACACCACTTCATTTTACAGAAGACCCACATTAGTACCTATTTTTGCTGACTGAAAGAAATATAAAAAGGAGTTTCACTTTTGCAAAAAAAGTAACAGTAGCGTTCAGCATTTTTGCCATGAACCCTTATAAAGGCAAGAGTGGCACCCCCAAGCTCCTTCCATGGGAACTATACTAAGCACCTCAGCATCAGCCCACCATAGCTTTGAACTGTTTCTGTGAGCAACTGTGCTCTATCTGGATTTATTTCATATATCCACTAGCAAGGGTATCTTAGGGTACTTTTGTCTTCACTTTACTCCATTTCAGCTTAGAAAGGTTTCATAGGAATGCTCTACTTTCTAATATCAGTGAAAACCTGTACTCTTTATTGACTTCAATTTCTTCTATCTCTCACTTCCTCACTCACAATGCTTCCTAAGGTAACTTTCCATAAAAACTCCTCATACCCAATTATTGTATTAAGATTTGCCTTTTTTTGTGGGAGAGTGGCTACAGGAAACCCAATTTAAGAACCCACTTTTCCTCATACACAAAATTTCTCTGATTTTTAATTAGGAGGCTTTCTGCTGATTGAATTTGATTTATCTTTACTCAAGAGAATATTCGTTGAATGCCTACTAGACAACCAGCAATTTCATATTACCATGGAATTCTTAGGTTAGAGAGAGAAGTAAGAACTACAAGTAAAAAATTGTACTAGAGTACATAAAATGAGAGTAATAAAAAAGTTAAAAATGTGAATGACAAAAGAGGGAGCTCAGATGACCCAATCTCTTTCATGTTTA
Source organism: Cervus elaphus (assembly GCF_910594005.1). Classification (NCBI taxonomy): domain Eukaryota; kingdom Metazoa; phylum Chordata; class Mammalia; order Artiodactyla; family Cervidae; genus Cervus; species Cervus elaphus. The sequence goes on from NC_057826.1 coordinate 69,416,712, forward strand.
GCTTTATCAGCACAGGCACACCTTCACCCCTTACACTGCTGCCCCTGCCCCTCTCTATGTAGATCCTTTGCTCTTTTCCTGTATAGTATTATTATAATATGATGATGTTTTATTAATTTTTGTACTTATTTTTTTCTCCCCCAGTAAAAGGTAAGCTGTCAGATCACCCATTTAATATTACCTGCCCATTGCTTTCTATGGAATCAATAAATGAATGGCATGTTTTGAATGGCTCTGATACTTTACCTAATACTTCTCTGACAAAAGACTCTTTGGTTTCTCCTCTCCTCATACAATCAGTGTATTCAAATACAAATCAAACTCATAGCACCTAATGTATCTCATGGTCTCCAGATGCACACAAACAAGTTTAACTTAAATTATGGTTACATATGCTTGGAGAGTGTAACAAGACCCATCTGGCAGGCTCCAATACTTCATTTAATCAAATTAATCACATCTTAACAGAGAATTTGACTGATTACTCTCCTGTTACATGTATAGCCCCAGACTTGAGGGCATAACTGACTTCAGCGCCAAGCTGGTCTTTCCACCAGGTAGGGTATTCCTGCCACATCACAGGTTAACCCAGGTGAGTACAAGAAAGAAGACTGGCATGCTTTTTTTCGATTAGCACAGGCTTTTGATTATTCCATTGAGCCCTCTGTCTCTGCAAGTCTACACACACCTTGGTGTGAACATAAATTCTTGTGTTTTGATGTTGAGTTCTTTAAAATTGATTATTAATTGGAGGATAACTGCTTTACAATATTGTGTTGGCTTCTGCCATACAGCAAGGTGAATCAGTCATAAGCATACATAGGTCCCCTCCCTCTTAAACGCCCCCTCCACCCTTTCCCACCCCTCTAGGTTGTCAGAGAGTACCAGACTGAGCTCCCTGTGTTATGCAGCAACTTCCATAGGGATCTATTTTATATATGATAAACTCTCTCAGTTTATCCCACCTTCTCCTTCCCCCACTGTGTCCAAAGTCTGTTCTCTATGTCTGGTCTCTCTTCTTGCCCTGCAAATAGGTTTACCACTATCATTTTTCTAGATTCCATATATATGTATTAATGTACAACATTTGTTTTTCTCTTTCTGACTTCACTCTGTATAATAGCCTCTAGGTTCATTCACCACACTAGAACTAACTCAGATGCATTTGCTTTATGGCTGAGTCCAATAAGTGATCAATGCAAAGAAATAGAGGAAAACAACAGAATGGGAAAGACTAGAGTTCTCTTCAAGAAAATTAGAGATACCAAGGGAACATTTCATGCAAAAATGGGAACAATAAAGGACAGAAACAGTATGGATTTAACAAAAGCAGAAGATATTAAGAAGGGGTAGCAAGAATACATAGAAGAACTATACGAAAAAGATCTTCATGACCCAGATAACCATGATGGTGTGATCACTTACCTACAGCCAGACATCCTGGAATATGAAATCAAGTGAGCCTTAGGAAACAACACTACAAAGCTAGTGGAAGTGATGGAATTCCAATTGAGCTATTTCAAATCCTAAAAGATGATGCTGTGAAAGTGCTGCATGCAATATGCCAGCAAATTTGAAAAAATCAGCAGTGGCCACAGGAATGGAAAAGATCAGTTTTCATTCCATTCCCAAAGAAAGACAGTCCCAAAGAATGCTAAAACTACCGCCCAATTGCACTCATCTCACAAGCTCGTAAAGTAATGCAGTGGTCACAGGACTGGAAAAGGTCAGTTTTCATTCCAATCCCAAAGAAAGGCAATGCCAAAGAATGTTCAAACTACTGCACAATTGCACTCATCTCAAACACCAGGAAAGCAATGCTCAAAAATCTTCAAACTAGGCTTCAACAGTACATGAAAGTGTGAACTTCCAGATGTTCAAGCTGGACTAAGAAAAGTCAGAGGAACGAAAGATCAAATTGCCAACATCTGTTGGATCATAGAAAGAGCAAGAGAATTTCAGAAAACCATCTACTTCTGCTTTATTGACTATGCCAAAGCCTTTGACTGTGTGGATCACAACACACTGTGGAAAATTCTTATAGATGGGAATACCAGACCACCTTACCAGCCTCCTGAGAAACTGTATGCAGGTCAAGAAGCAACAGTTAGAACTAGACGTGGAACAATGGACTGGTTCCAAATCAGGAAAGGAGTATGTCAAGGCTATATATTTTCACCCTGCTTATTTAACTTATATGCAGAGTACATAATGCAAAATGCTGGGCTGGATGAAGCACAAGCTGGAATCAAGATTGCCAGGAGAAATATCAATAACCTCAGATATGCAGATGACTTCACCCTTACGGTAGAAAGTGAAGAGGAACTAGAGACTCTTGATGAAAGTGAATGAGGAGAGTGAAAATGCTGACTTAAAACTCAATATACAAAAAACGTAGATCATGGCATCTGGTCCCATTACTTCAAGGTAAATAATGGGAAACAATGGAAACTGTGACAGACTTTATTTTTTGAGGCTCCAAAATCACTGCAGATGGTGACTGCAGCCATGAAATTAAAAGACGCTTGCTCCTTGGAAGAAAAGCTATGACCAACCTAGTTAGCATATTAAAAGGCAGAGACATTACTTTGGCAACGAAGGTCTGTCTAGTCAAATCTATGGTTTTCCCAGTAGTCACATATGGATGTGAGTGCTGGACCATAAAGAAAGCTGAGTGCCGAAGAATTGATGTTTTTGAACTGTGGCGTTGGAGAAGACTTTGGAAAGTCCCTTGAACTGCAAGATCAAACCAGTTGATCCTAAAGGAAATCAGTCCTGAATATATTCATTAGAGGGGCTGATGCTGAAGCTGAAGTTCCAATACTTTGCCCACCTGATGCAATAGCAAAGACCCTGATTCTGGGAAAGATTGAAGGCAGGAGGAGAAGGGGGTGACAGAGGATGAGATGGTTGGATGGCATCACTGACTTGATGGACATGTGTATGAGCAAGCCACAGGAGATGGTGATAGACAAGGAAGCCTGGCATGTAGCAGTCCATGGGGTAACAAAGAGTTGGACACTACTGAGTGACTGAACTGAACTGAAGTGAATATTCCATTGTATATACATACCACAGTTTCTTTATCCATTCATCTGTCAATGGACATCTAGGTTGCTTTCATGTCCTAGCTATTGAAATAGTGTGGCAACAAAGAAACATTGAGGTACACATGTCTTTTTCAGTTGTAGGGTTTGTGCCCAGTACTGGAATTTCTCAGTCATATGGTAGTTTTAATACTTCCCTTGTAGCTCAGCTGGTAAAAAATCCACCTGCAATGCAGGAGACCCCAGTTTGATTCTTGGGTCGGGAAGATACCCTTGAGAAAGGATAGGCTACCCACTCCAGTTTCTTGGGCTTCCCTGGTGGCTCAGACTGTAAAGAATCTGCCTCCAATGCAGGAGACTGGGTTCAATCCCTGGGTTGGGAAGATTCCCCTGGAGGAAGCATGGCAACCCACTCAAGTATTCTTGCCTGGAGAATCCCCATGGCAGAGGAGCCTGGGAGACTACAGTCCATAAGGTCGCAAAGAATCAGACGCCACTGAGTGACTAAGCACAGCACAGCACTTAGTTTTATTCCTAGTTTTAAAGGAATCTCCATAGTAGCTGTACCAATTTGCATTCCCAGTGACAGTGCAAGAGGGTTCACTTTTCTCCAGACCCTCTCCAGCATTTATTGTTTGTAGAATTTTTTGATGACGTTGGGTTTTGATGTTAGGCACCAATGAGAAAGCCATTAGACTGGGGTGGCTCTAATGTCATGGTGCCTGCTTAAGCAAACCAAAATCTGAGCCTGTAAATGTCTCAAGGTTATGAAAGCAAAACCCAAGGACAACCAATCATAAACAACCAACTATAATCAATCAAATAATTTCCTCCCTTAGGTTCCATACCTTCTCTCTATAAATCCCCAGCTCCTGTCAATGAAGTGTCCTAATCAATTACACTCTGTCACTGCCTGATTTCGATCAATTTTTGCTTAAGCTTAAATTTTTTTTGTATTCCTCACTTTATCTTTTAACATGAGTGAATGTGCTATGAGAACCCAAGTCTCCCATCTCTAAATTAAAGAATGGATGTATCCAACTGAGAGAAACAACTCCCCAGGATTTATCATGAAAGGAAAAACTCTTGAGCAGACAGATGGTATCTGTGACCACCTGATCAGAGCATAGGCCATTCCTCTAGTGCTGCAGGAATGGCTTCAGCACTTTATTGCAATACTCTTGGGTAACAGAATGAATCGAAGCTGATAGCCCTGCTGACAATTGGCTGTAGACACATCAAAAAATAATCAGAGCAGATAAAAGAAGACAGTTCTTCTCCCTACCCAGAACAGAGAGAGAAATGTGAAGGAACTCAAAACTTAAAAAATCAGCATAGTTAACCACTAGCTGTGATCAGCAATAGCGGTGATCATAACAGGAGGGAAAAAAGGATACCACACATCAGATTTAAATAACAGGAAAATTACTAGATAAAAAAGAAGACAGGTGGAAATCATCTTAATTTCAGCCTGAAAAGGGGCTTCCATGGTGGCTCAGATGGTAAAAAATCCACTCACAATGCAAGAGACCCACGTTTGATTCCTGGAATGGCAACTCACTCCAGTATTCTTGCCTGGAGAATTCCATGGTCAGAGGAGCCTGGCAGGCTACAGTCCACGAGGTTACAAAGAGTTGGACATGACTGAATGACTAACACTTTCACTTTCATTTTCAGCCTGAAAAGTTGGATTTTGAATCTTTCTGGAAGATTCTATCCTTTCCAACTTTCATAGTCTGTGGCCTAATTTTTCAACTAGTTCTATCAGTGCATTTTATTTTCAATTTCTAGCCCAGACTCCCAAATGTTTGCCTGTTTACCCATCCTTCTCACTTTCCAGATCCTCTTTCCTTTCAATTCTTTATTCCTCCCTGTCACCCATACTTGTTAAAAATTATTTGCATATAGCATTCATAATAACTTCATATCATATTATAGCAAAGTGACTTGCATGGGGGAGGTTTTCAATAAATATTCATTTTAGATGATTTTTTTCCAAACCTTTTTTATTATAGCTTCCTACCCCAGGGAGCCATGAAGTCTTCTTGTAGGTCACAAAATAATGAAGGATTTCAGTTTAGGAAGAAAAGAGAATCAGGACTTTTGTCACTGACTTTCATGAACTGGGCTTCCAACTTTTAAATGTGGTGCATAATTGACACTTTGATACTTTTAGGCTATGGTGTATTCTCACACTCTCATGGGGAAAAAATACTTGCTGACACAATCAGGAAACAGATGGTGACAAAGATCTTATACTTTGGTGCCAATCAATATGTTTTACTTGCCACTACTAAAATCTCATTTGAGGGACCCAGGAATTTAAAGGAATTCTTCTGGCTTTTTTTTTTCTTCCTTTTAAAAACTATTTTTAAGAATCTTCAGGGCTTAAAAGTTTTACTTCATTTTTTCTCTTCAGTTTTATTAAATCATTTCAAGTATTTTGGCTTGTAGCTACCAGAAAATAGTGAATTAAAGTATTTTTCTCTTTACCATCAGTGATAGAATAGTATCTTAACTCTTGCCCCTATCATCCTTGAGGACATCTACACTAACCTTGAAAAATTAATCTTCTGGAGAAGGATGAGTTCTATAATTGTACACTGATATAACAACAGAAATGTTTATCCCTATCCCTTCATACCTGCTCATTTACATAATAGTGACTGCTTGCCAAACAAGAAAACACAAGGAATATTTCTGGAAGGAGTAAATGATAACATTATGATTCAGAATACAAAAAATTAATCAGCTAAAACTCTTTGTTGGAGGATAAAGAGTTAGATAATCACCACCAACCAGGAACTTTTCCCCCAGACCAGAAGCCTCTGAAGGGCAATGTTTTATTCTACCTCAGAGTCTGCAGAGCCATATTTAACAAATATTTGCTGAGCTGAATCCACAGCAGTCCATGAATGGGCCAGACAGAGGTCCACCAAAAGAAGCACCCTTTGTTGACATATCTCTAGTGTATTTGATTTGCACTGGGACTTTTAGGGGTTGGGATGCCTAAGAAATATGTAGGTAAGTGAATGTTTATGTATCGCCTACCTAGGAAACTATGGGAGACAAATTTAATCAAATTTATTCTATTTCATTATGCTTTTCTCCCCGCTGATTAAATTGGCCACTAACAACTCTACAATAATTTGAAAATATTTGTTCAATATGGATTCCATGAAGGATACAGAGGAAGAAAACTACAGTATGTTGAACATGCACTTTAGGCCAGCCACACATAGGATATATAATTTAATCCTCAAAACAACTGTGCAAGGGAGCTGTTATTGTTATTGCTATTTTATGATGAGGAGACACACATTAAAAGATATTAATTAAGTAGCCTAACATCACATAGATCACAACACAGCTGGGGTAGAAAAATGCCTGTGTAGTTGCAATATCTGTTACACAGGAATGAATATTAATTTTATTTTAATTTCCTTTACACAAATTCTGTACTTACAGTAATATAAATAGGTCACTACTTCTAATTTCTCAGTTAATTCTTCCATAACTTACTCAGCAAGATTTCAGCTCTGACATCCTAATAGAGTTCTGATATGGGTTTGGCTTTCATCCTAATTAACAGTCCTTCTTAGAAATCCACAAAATGTCTAAATCGTGCTGATCTTACTCTTCTTCATCTGTCAGCCTTCATGAGAAACTACACAAACCCTCAAATGACCACAATCTGAGCAAACATGTTTTTTAATAGAAAAAAATGTATGGCATATACAATCACATAATTCTTGTGCTCAAAACTCTAATAAATCCCCATCTTGCACAAAGTTTTTGGCTTTCCAGTGGCCTGTTGGGCATTACATTACCTGGGTCACCTCCATTACCTCCTTTTTCCCCCAAGTTCATGTTCTCTGGCCACGCTGCCCTTCATGCCTTCCAGTCTTGTGCTCACATCAGAGCTTTTGCACTGGTTGTTCCCTCTGCCTGGTGCCTTCTCCCCCAGATTTGCAGACATTTTGCTCCCTTACATTATTCATGATTTTGTTCAAAAGTCATCCTCTCAATGATTTCTACTTAACCCCCTCTATTAAAAATTATAACCAAATAGTCAAGAGTTTTTAATCTTCTTTACTCAGCATGTGGGGGTAACATTTATCACTTTCTAATAAACAATATTTCAACTGTTTCTTAGGTTCATTATTTATTATCTATATCCCTCCACTAGAATATAAGCTCCACAAGGACAGGGGTTGCTTTGTGCATGGATGTACCCCAAGCACCCAGAAATAGTGTGTGTAACAGGTGCTCAATAAATGAATAAGTATGCATGTAAACACACACATTGGTGAACTCTCAAACACCTAAATCCCTCAGGGGTGTCACACAATATTAAGAATTATCTAATTTATGAATTTAGATTCAACCCACCCTATGTTATAGTTCTTTTACATCAGTAAATTCAACAAGAGTGTGTAGCAGTGAAATCATAGATCCAGCTGCACACATTCATGTACATTGAACATTTTCTTTTTAGCAGTAAAATGACTTAGTTGAATCAGAGACCTTGAAGTCCATGTATGGGGAGGGAAATACTCTCACGTAAACAGAAAAGTACATGCAGATCAAATGTATGAAGACTGATTAGACTTTGGTTTGTGTTTTCTTCTCTCTCTCTCCCTGGCTCTCTGTTCATCGTTTAGCTTCCTGCTGCCTCCTTAAGTCTGTGTTCTTTTCTAAGGTGTAGCCCTCTATTTCTCTCAGCTTAAGATGAAAACAGTCTTCCATCAAACATGGTGCTCAGGCTCAGACTTCCTTAAGCACTGCATCAGATTTATTGCTGGCTTCATCACTTATCAATAAAACCGGCTTACACACCTTGCTCTATCTCGACAGCCGTCTCTCCAGACATCAGGAACCAAGGTTTACATAGATTCTGCACTTTATCTGGGTCCTGTGATGTACAATATCGTGGCAACGAGGCCTTTTTTCTTTGTTCTGGGGAAACTTGAGCCATAATGTGCCAGCCTGGTGTTCATGCTAATTGTGATAAAGAGCAGCACACAGCTTTTTCTCTCGCTCTTCTTTCTCTTCTCCCTTTTTCCCCTCTCCTTTCTCTTTTAGAGAAACAGGTGTTGGCATGGATTAGAAAAAAATTACATCATCTTGAAGAGAAGAGGAGAAATGGAAAGGAGGGAAAAAATAGGGGGGAAAAAAGTGGCAACCAGACCCAAATACATTTGCACATATAAAGCTGTTCTAATGAGAGCCAAATTGATTTGACATTCAGTGGCAGTTTGAAGCCAAGAAAAGCAAAGCAGCCTACAAAAGGCCTAGCTCATTGTTTATGGAGTGTCATACTCTATCATCTGTGAGACCAATAACAGGGAATGGGAAGGCCTTTAAAGGCAGGGTGTGTGCTGGGAAGGGCTGCATGGATACCACCAATGTCAGATCTGATAGACTGATTGAACGTGGCTTCCTGAGCTGAGATGGTGTTTGTCAGATGAGGCGGATGTTTGCTGCAGGTTACACATTAGCCAGCAAATTTGTAAAGTATTAGCCTTCTTTGAAGATGTGTACAATGCTCAGAGAGGCACATTTTACATTAGTCTAGGGAGAAAAATTCTCATAAAAATATTAACCAATGAAGGAGAGTAATGAATTATATGTCATACAAATGGAACCATATGTATAATATTATAGGAGTATCATTATCATCATAAAAAAGTATGTTTCACTCATAGCAAGCAATGTACATTGCAGATATGCACATGTAAACAGTTGATAGAATTTTAAAAATCACACTAAAATAGAAAATTTTTCCATTAACTTTATTTTTCAAGAGAAAAGCTGTTTGGCCATTTCAATAATGTTAACTGGTAAGGGATTTACTATTCTGCAGCTCACTGTTAAGAATACCTAGAGAGGAATGAGGTGTTTATTAAATGTCAGCACATGACAAGGTGGATTAAATAAGTCTTTCCAGAAATGTGAGAAACACTAGAGTGCTGCAGTCTGTGTACAAAGAAGAGCCCCTCTTTCTCCCTCCCCTCCAGCCTCAAGCCTAGTTTAAGTATTACTTTGATATTAGATTCAGTAGAAGATTTGGATATTACTGTTTACTTTTAGACTTCACAAAGGAAAGTTGATTTTATTGCACGGTATTGCTGAGTGATATCAAATCTAAAATTTCAGCCTCTTTCATCTCAATTTTCTAAACACTTCTGAGGTCAAAAACAGAATTTGACCTTAAGTAATCTAGACTTCATTGTGTTTTTCTGATATAGATGTTATGGCACACAAAATACTATGTATATGTGACAAAGATTAAATATCAAAATGGTGTCACAGGGAGAATATTAAATATACAACATGAATAAATTCAGAGCTCCTATTAATTTAAGCATATATGTCTTTAATACAAACTCAAAAAGAGAAATGGAAAGTATTATTATTGATAGAAATAATAGTACAGATTAGAATACTGTTATTCACATTTATCTCATATGGCTATGAGTTCCTCACTTGATATTCCTTGGGACTTGATAGGCCTTGATGCTTCTTTGCCCCATATTGCTGAAGGTCAGGGGTGTGGGGGGATTCTAAGGAATAATGTGTAAAGAACCACTGGAACTGTGTACCATGCCCACCTCCCCCTAGTTACCTGCATTCAGATAGTGGGTTATAGGCTTTTCATAGAACCCTTATGGATCATAAACACCTCACTCTGAAGCAAAACAGAATCCCTTAACCTGTACTCTTTGCAGGATGCAAGAATGGAAGCTCAGGCAGTAGCCAGACTGGAAAACCATGTTTAACACACAGCTTCTCTTCCTCCCTGTCACCACTATGCCAGTGGGGTCACCATAAGGAATTCATTCTATAAACATTTATGCTGGGAATACATAGGCAAGTAAGATCCTATCTTTACTCTCATTGAGTTTACCATAATTTAGAGAATTCCAGACAAGGACAACTCTTACTTTCTTCAAATCTCAGGCCCTCACATCACCATCAGAGCTTATGCTATCTGGTGGCATACCGTATGCCTCACTGAACAGAAGGATAAACATTTCTTAATACAGATCTGATGAATCTAGAGTCTCAGAGAGTCTAAGTGGACAGACATAGAAGCCTTAAATTAAAACAGTAAACTTTATCTATGAAAAGGAAAGGAAATAGTGGTTCAAAATAAAATTATAAGTAATTGTATAGTGGTTGTTTCAAAATGCTTTCACATAGGTGGTTTACCGTGACAATGTCAAAGAATTTGGTCATTTGATGGGACAGTTAGAATTAGGATCTGGATTCTCTGGTGGCTCAAACAGTAAAGAACTTCCCTGCAATGCAGGAGACCAGGGTTTGATCCCTGGGTGGGGAAGATCCCCTGAAGAAGGGAATGGCTAACCAATCCAGTGTTCTTGCCTGGAAAATTCCATGGACAGAGGAACCAGGCAAGCTACAGTCCAATGGGGTCGCAAAGAGTCAGACACGAATGAACAACTAACACACAAACAGATGAATTATAGTTATACTCAGCTGTTACAGACTGAATATTTTTGTACCTCCCCAAAATCACTTGTTGAAACCCTATCCTCCCCCCTACTCCTTGATGGTGTTACAATGTGGTGCCTCTGGAAGTTAATTAGGATTAGATGAAGTCATGAAGGTGGAACCTTCATAAATGAGATTAGTGCCCTTACAGGAGTCACCAAAGAGTTTGCTTCCCCATCTCTATTCTCTGCTATGTGAGGATACAAGGAGAAGTCAGCAGTCTGCAGACCGGAAGAGGGTCCTCACCAGAACACACCCATGCTGTCATTCTGCTCTCAGACTTCCAGCCTCCCAAACTGTGAGAAATGAATTTCTGTTGTTTATAAGACATTCAGTCATCTAGGTTGCTTCCTTGTCCTGGCTATTATAGATAGTGCTGCAGTGAACACAGATGTCCATGCACACTATGTGTAAAATAGATAGCAGACAGTTGCTGTACAGTAGGGAGCTTGCCTTGGTGCTCTGTGATGGCCTGGAGGGCTGGGGTGGGAGTGTGTGGGAGGGAAGTTCAAGAAGGAGGGGATACATGTACACTTATAGCTGATTCATGTTTTACGGCAGAAACCAATATAACATTCAAAACAATTATCTTCCAATTAAAAATAAATTTAAAAAAAAAGAGCAGGGGAGGGATAAACAGGGAGATTGGGGTTGACAAATACACACTACTATATGTAAAATGGATAACTAATAAGGATCTACTGGATAACACATGGAACTCTACTCATTACTCTGTAATGACCTGTATGGGAAAAGAATCTAAAAAAAGAGTGGATATATGTATATATAAACTGATTCACCTTTCTGCACACCTGAAACTAGCATACATATAAATCAACTATGAAAGTGAAAGTGTTAGTTGCTCAGTCATGTCCAACTCTTTTGCAAGCCCGTGGACTGTAGCCCACCAGGCTCCCCTGTCCATGGAATTCTCTAGGCAAGAATACTAGAGTGGGTTGCCAGTTCCTTCTCCAGTGGATCTTTCTGAACCCAGGTCTTCTGCATTGCAGGCAGACTCTTTATCATGTTTTTTAAATTCAAAAAAATAAATACTGAGTCTATGGTAGTTTATTATAAAACAGCCTGAGTAGACTAAGACATCAAACTGAAAGAAAGATCTGGGGTAGACCCCACAGATTTCTCATTAAAAGGATTAATATCTTCAGGAATTTCTCTAGCTCTAGACAGGAGTTGTTCTTAATTAGATCTGGGGTTATACTTTGTATGAATATCTTAACAAAAAATGATTTGAACTCTTCTGTGCATAGGTATTAGATGACTTTATGAAACATTTTAAAGATAATTTGGGTAAAGCCGATCAGTCTACGTGTTCTATAAAGAACAATTAATCCAATGATACTTCTGAGTCATCATAAAAACTGACCCCTGCTGATTGTTTAAGCTAAAACAGCTGCCAAAATCATTATGTGCTCACTTGAAAATTAAGAACAACCTACCTGTGCTCCCTCTTACACTGCTGGTAGAAATGTAAATTGGTGCATGTAGTCAGTTTACAAATATGATGAACAGTATAGAGTTTCCTTAGAAAACTAAGAGGAGTGTTACCATTCCACTACTGGGCCTATATCCAGAAAAGACAAAAACTCTAATTTGAAAAGACACATACACCCCAATGTTCATAGCGGCACTATTTACAATAGCCAAGACATAGAAGCAACCTAAATGTCCATCAACAGATGAATGGAAGAAGATGCAGTATATATATATATATATATTCACACTGGAATATTACTCAGCCATATGAAACAATGAAGTGATGCCACTTGCAGCAACATGGGTGGACCTAGAGGTTATCATGCAAAGTGAAGTAAGTCAAAAGAAAACAAATATCACATGATATCATTCTTATGTGCAATCTTAAAAAATGATACAAATGAAATTATTTACAAAACCAAAACAGACCCACATACATAGCAAACAAATCTATGGTTACCAAAGGGGGAAGGGAGGAGGATAAATGGATAATTTGGGATTAACAGATACACACTACGATACATAAAATAGATCAACAACAAGGACCTACTGTATAGTACAGGAAAGTATATTCATGATCTTATAATAACCTATAATGGAAAAGAATCTGAAAAAGAATATACATATATATAAAAATAACTGAGTCACTTTGTTGTACACTTGAAACATTGAAAATAAACTGTACATCAATAAAACACACACACACACACACACACACACACACACAAAGTGCAACCTGCCTGTGTTCAAATAGCACCTTTGCCTCTTATTAGCTAGGCACACTAACACAATTGATAAGTCCTTTCATGCCTCAATATCTTCTATAAAATGGGGATACTAAGGAGGTACTGTAAAGATTAAACAATAAAAAACATTTGTAGAAGGCATTGGACATATATTAAACTAACAATGATCACAAGTTTTAATTAAGGAATATTCCAACAGCATATCTAAAGCAATTCAATAATTGTTTCACCAGATTTGTAGCAAATTGTTTCTTCTTCAGTTTTTGAGCCTCTATTTCTTTAATGTGGGTAGCAATGTTAGGGAAAAAACAAGAATGATGGCAGAAACTTTACTGATCAGTTCTGCTAATCCAATAATATTTATTTTTTAAAATGCTAGACTCCTTGTACTGATACTTATATCCTATTTGTCCTCTTACATGTATCTTTATGGTACACGAATATGTAGCTCTCCATGCTGGACAAATTAATAGTCCTTTCCGGAGTGAAATTTTATCAGCTGTTTGCGGGATTTCCCACTATGTATGATGTCACTGCCTCTCCTCACAGGCCATAGATGTTTTTCTGTGAAGTTGGCCACCTTATCCTTGGTTGAATTACTTTGAAACCCAATATTAAATAAACATATATATTGTTCTGTTTCAGAAATGAAAACTATACATAAAAATTCATGTTTCTTTTCTCAGTTTTGTTTAAAAACGGTTACTAGTTCAAAATACAACATTAATAGTAGCTACACTGACTTGGTGCCAAGGAGTGGGTATTACTACCATCTCTACGTCACAGACGAGAGTGAGGCACGTAGAACAGAAAGGAAGCATCATCCAGCTGTTACACTGCCAACTGAGGCTAGCTCCAACGTCTCATGCTCTCAACCCAGTTGCACAGCCTCCTGGGTGACTACACTGTCACTTCACAGGAATCAGAGCTCTCAGTGGCTAAACATAAATGGGCATCTCCTAGAGATAAAACATTGTCATTCCAGACTCCACAATTAGTGACTGTAATTTGTGGCATGTCCAGCTCCAAAAAATGCAAGTTTTACAGACAGAGATAAAACAGGATATTGGAACTATTTTTGTATATGTTTCGAGTTAACCTTCAGTAGTTGAACTTACATTTTTGGTTATAAAGCTTAGATGAGATGCCTCAGTAAACATACAACTAACAGTAAAATAGATAAAAATATCTACCTAAGACCAGTGACCTATCCTGAAATCTGACTTTCTACTTTTAAACATATTCATTTCTTACATGGTATTCTTTGCAGTCTACATATTATGTTTAACAAAGCATTATTGTCTAACTAAGCTAATAGGTAACATTACTAAGCATTTGGCAAAGTTAAACATTTTGCCATTATTTCTACTCCTGTCTCCTTACTTTGCACAGACTGCTGTGTTAAGAATTAGCATGTCAAATAATAGAAGACACCTGAGTTCTAAACTGATCCATGAGCTTGATGCTCTGGAAGAGATAATTTAATGTTGGATCTCAACTAGCCGAAGGCATTGTCTCTTCCCAATACAAAGGGATGCATTCCTTTTTGGCAGGCCAAAACAGGTCCATTATTTCTGTCTGTACCACAGTGAAATTTATCATATTTGGATCTTAGATATTTGAAACTTGGGTTGTCAGGCAAACAATCTTAGATCACAGCTTACAACATTAAAACAAACAAACAAAAAAACAACTGTGATTAAGCAAATTGTCACAAAATTCATCATAACTTATACATAGTTGAGAAACCTTAGAACATATTTACACTTGCTTTTTTTACAGTTCAAAAGAGTCCCTTTCTCCCATTTCCAGTTCCACAGCCAATTGAAAACAATAAATTAATGGATGAAGATAGCTATTTGCAGACACATTGACAATCCAAGAATATGTGTGTTCAGTTCAGTTCAGTTGCTCAGTTGTGTCTGACTCTTTGCAACCCCATGAACCGCAGCACGCCAGGCCTCCCTGTTCATCACCAACTCCCGCAGTCCACCCAAAACATGTCCATTGAGTCGGTGATGCCATCCAACCATCTCATCCTCTGTTGTCCCCTGCTCCTCCTGCCCTCAATCTTTCCCAGCATCAGGGTCTTTTCAAATGAGTCAGCTCTTGACATCAGGTGGCCAAAGTATTGGAGTTTCAGCTTCAACATCAGTCCTACCAATGAACACCCAGGATGGATCTCCTTTAGGATGGGCTGGTTGGATCTCCTTGCAGTCCAAGGGACTCTCAAGAGTCTTCTCCAACACCACAGTTCAAAAGCATCAATGTGTGTGTTAGTGGTCTGATAATAAGACAGAATGTAAAGAATTATAAGAAAAGACAATGTGGAACATATTCCCACCTGGGGCCATTTAATACTAGAGCAAGCAGCTACTTGAAATTCAAACTCCACAGTATTATGTGGATCATTAATATATTATAGAAAACTGTAATTGGATCCATAATGATTACCTTGTATAAATAGGATAGGATGTCACAAAAATTACGTTCAGTATATTCTTTAAAAGAAGGCAAAAGTTTCTAATATATTTAAAGAAATATTTCCATACAAAATGCTTCATAGTTTTGCTTAGCTTTAATATTTAAAGGATAAACACTAACATAACCAGAATACTCATTTGTAAAAATTCATGCATGCATTCCCCGAAGGCTCTAGACTGCTGTGGTATTATTAAGTATAATTGTTTTTGAAGAATAATACTGGTATATCTGAATTAGTTGGTGCCCTGAATAGTTCCCTCTCCACCCACAAATAAGGCCAAGGGCTTTGTAGAACCACAATTCCAATACAAATTCCAAAAAAATGTTTCTGAGTTCCATTTCCTACCTCCCTTCCAAATCCACTAGCTCTGCTTAATTTGTTCCCAACTCTGGCTTTAGCTTGGGATATAATTCAGATCTCCCATAGCTCCATGCCCTAGAGAAGCACTAAGAGAAATACAATGCGAAGTACAAATGAAATTCCCAACTTCCAGTAACTACATTTAAAAAGTAAAAAAAAATAGAGACAATTTACTTTGTAATACATTGTACTTAGCCCAATATACTGAAGACAACTGTCATTAAACAATTGAGATTTTTTAACATCTTTTGCAATACTCAGTTGGAAATAGTGTGTGTACTTTACACTTATATCTCATTTTGGACACTCCAAGTTCAGTGGCTACATGTGGCCACTGGCTACCATTGTGGACCATACTACTATACAGCACTTAGGTCATAATCATGCTCAACTCCCGGAACCCTGCCCCTGGATGGAGTTTCAGATTCCCTAATGGTCTCTGATGGCAGATCCTAAAGTATGCCACATTATTGGCTAGAGGATTCTTTGTATGCATTGGTAGGTACTTAATAATAATATTATTTTAAACAATCTTCCAAAAAAGATAAAATAAACAATCTTGCTTTTTAAAGTTTCATACCAAAGTATTTCTAAATATTTTTTTCCTTCCAGTTGGCACCCATATCAACTATGTAAACAGTTGATAAAGCAGGCACCAATATCCCCATTTGATAGATAAGGAAACTGAGACTCGGAGAAACTTAGGGATTTATTTAAGGTTGCCTAATGTGAAGTCAAGTGGGCCTTAGGAAGCATCACTATGAACAAAGCTAGTGGAGGTGATGGAATTCCAGTTGAGCTATTTCAAATCCTAAAAGATGATACTGTGAAAGTGCTGCACTCAATATGCCAGCAAATTTGGAAAAGTCAGCAGTGGCCACAGGACTGGAAAAAGTCAGTTTTCATTCCAATCCCAAAGAAAGACAATCTCAAAGAATGCTCAAACTACCACACAATTGCACTCATCTCACATGCCAGTAAAGTAATGCTCAAAATTCTCCAAGCCAGGCTTCAGCAATACGTGAACTGTGAACTTCCAGATGTTCAAGCTGGTTTTAGAAAAGGCAGAGGAACCAGAGATCAAATTCCCAATATCTGCTGAATCACTGAAAAAGCAGGAGAGTTCCAGAAAAACATCTAATTCTGCTTTATTGACTATGCCAAAGCCTTTGACTGTGTGGATCACAATAAACTGTGGAAAAATCTGAAAGAGATGAGAATACCAGACCACCTGACCTGCCTCTTGAGAAATCTGTATGCAGGCCAGGAAGAAACAGTTAGAACTGGACATGGAAGAACAGAATGGTTCCAAATAGGAAAAGCAGTACATCAAGACTGTATATTGTCACCCTGCTTATTTAACTTATATGCAGAGTACATCATGAGAAACGCTGGACTGGATGAAGCACAAGCTGGAATCAAGATTGCTGGGAGAAATATCAATAACCTCAGATATGCAGATGACACCACCCTTATGGCAGAGAGTGAAGAACTAAAGAGCCTCTTGATGAAAGTGAAACAGGAGTGAAAAAGTTGGCTTTAAGCTCAACATTCAGAAAACTAAGATCATGGCATCAGGTCCTATCACTTCATGGCAAATAGATGGGGAAACAGTGGAAACAGTGGCTGACTTTATTTTTTTGGGCTCCGAAATCACTGCAGTTGACGATTACAGCCATGAAATTAAAAGATGCTTACTCCTTGGAAGGAAAGCTATGACCAACCTAGATAGCATATTAAAAAGCAGAGACATTACTTTGTCCACAAAGGTCCATCTAGTCAAGACTATGGTTTCTCCAGTGGTCAGGTATAGATGTGAGAATTGGACTCTGAAGAAAGCTGAGCACCAAAGAATTGATGCTTTTGCCCTGTGGTGTTGGAGAAGACTCTTGAGAGTTCATTGGACTGCAAGGAGACCCAGCCAGTCCATCCTAAAGGAGATCAGTACTGGGAGTTCATTGGAAGGACTGACATTGAAGCTGAAACTCCAATACTTTGGCCACCTGATATGAAGAGCTGACTCACTGGAAAAGACCCTTATGCTGGGAAAGATTGAGGGCAGGACGAGAAGTGGACAACAGAGGATGAGATGGCTGGATGGCATCACCGACTCAATGGACATGAGTTTGGGTAGGCTCCGGGATTTGGTGATGGACAGGGAGGCCTGGCGTGCTGCGGTTCATAGGGTCGCAAGGAGTTGGACACGCCTGAGCGACTGAATTGAACTGAACTGAACTGAACAAAGATAACAATTCAAGGGGAACTTTGTGATTTCTAATATAGCTGCTTCTACAATTCCTTATTAGTTCTTAAAACAATTAGAGGATGAATCTATTTACTGATTCTTGGATCCAAATTCCCAAATAAAGCAGACATATGGTCAGCAGTAGCCAAATTCTCTCTCTTGAGCAATGAATGGTATCAAATATATATTGAAACATGCAAAGTCAACCCAGAGAAATCAAGGATAACAGAAGAAATTCTGTGTGAAATATGTGGGAAAGAGGTTTTCTCTTAACATATAAGTAGAACTAACACTTGGGCAATGATTAGATCACATTGAAAAAGCTCAAAGACACATAAAAAGGGAAATTCTTTGGGGGTTTGCTTATTGTTTATTTTTCAGAAATGAAGTGATCTAAAAAGAGAGGACAAGTTCATTCAGTTACAGCTTTCATATAATTACCACAAACTCTAATGCAAATTAGACTGTAGGTCTGCTCAATGTACATTTCTGTGCTTGCCAAATTATGTTTGGCAGTGTGGTCAAGCAAGAACAGATGCACACTGGGCCGAGTTTTCTTGAGCTGTTCAATAATTAGGAGGACCATGTATTATAATAAACCACATCCCCTTGGCTAAGATTTGGATGCAAATTGCACACTAATTCACTTCCAAGTTTTTTGGAAGCTCACCAAGAAAGATGAAAATCAGGGAAATATACTGTTTACTTCAGGAAATTTGTTTAAAACTAAATACGGCTCATTTATAAGAGGCGTTGGGGAACTCCATAAGAAATGTAACAATAGCTTTTTTTCAGGTTTCATTCAAAGGGTATAAGGAAATGTCAAGAGTCTCCTTTGAAGAGCTTTCCTGTGTTGCATGCCAATTCTAACCATCTTCTTATGAATGCACTGTAAGAGTTCTAAGTGGATGATAAACAGCAGCTTCTCATATTTGTAAAATATCACATTGCTAAAATGGAGGATGAAATAAGTTCAGTGAGTAAAACTTTGTCAATATTTTATGCAACTGACGGATAGGTAGCAAGTCACCCCTTAGGTTAGGAAGTGGTTGTATTAAAACTTTTTTCTGCAAAGCCTAAAGATACAGTCTAATAATAAAAGCCCTTGCATCACTTCAACTGTATTGCTTAGTAATCCACTGATAGCAAACCCTGTCTAGAATGGAATTTTTTTTTTCATTTATTTTTATTAGTTGGAGGCTAATTACCCCATGTCAATGAATATTTTTTTTAAAAAGCAAGACTTAAAAGACCAAAGTCTATGCCACATTCCCTGCATATTCTTTTTCAAACTGAAGGGAGAAGCCAGTGCCTTCCCAGCATTCATCCTGTTACATCCAATCGTGTTGTTAAGAAGAACTGCATGTGTGTTCCCAGTCTCTCTCCAAATTCCATTTTTTTGACTATTTACTTGAATTCAATATTAGCTCAGTCACTGACTATGTACGTCTATGTATGCCAACTGTGCCAACACACCTCCTTCCAGGCAGGATTAACTTGCCCAGCTGTGGGGAATGCAGTTAGCAGAGAGCCTGAAGTTGCCAGTTTTTTGTTTGTTTGTTTGTTTGTTTTGAGGATCTGCCTCAGTTACAGAGAGCCAGTTCACCTGAGGTCATGCCCACTGAGAGTTGTCTATATTTGATGACTGAGTAAAGCCATAGGGTACAACTCAGGATGACTCTGAAGAGAAATAGTCCCTCCAGAGTTCAAGTCTATTCAGTCCTTCACCTTCCTTTCATATTTGTCACTCCTCAGTAAACACCCTAAATTCCATCTCATCATCTGCTTCCAGAAAGCTTAGCCTACAGTCAAGCTCAAGCCAGTGCCCTTCTGCTCAACCTGGACCTATGACATGAATGCTACCTCTTGATCATGTCCTCCAACTGAACTGGTTACTCAAGCTTCTAATCTTGGCATCACCTTCAGGATTCACAGTAAATCACTCATTTCAGCAGAGTTCCCAATACTTTCTGATGTGATCCAATCAGTCACTTGATATAATTCTGACTAGTGTCTGCAGAAATGGTAATACAGACTCTAGTAGTGGACTCATAATGATAGTAATAATATTCTGTTTTTATTTTAAGGTAATTATAGAGTCACATGCACTTCTAAGAAATAATGCAGAGAGGTCCCAATACCCTTTAGCCAGTTTCTCTTAATGGTAACATCTTGCATAACTAGAGTACAATATTACAACCACTAAATTGAGATAGAGAAAAACCATTGACTTTATTCAGACTTCACTAGTTTTATATGCACACATTTATGTCTGTGTCTAGATGTATTTCTATACAATTTTATCACATATAGAGAGTGATGTGACCACCCCAACAGTGAAGATGCAGAACAGTGCTACTCTTTTTAACCACAGCAGTGTTTTTTCCAATGCTCCTCCATGACTCCTAGAAACCCCTTATCTGTTTCCCATCTCTATAATTTTATCATTTCAAGACCATTATATAAATTAAGTCATCCAGTATATAACCTTTTGAGAGTGACTTTTTCACTCAGTACAATTTCCTTGAAATCCATCCAAGGGATGTAACAATAGTTCTCTTTTGATGGCTGAGTACCATTCCATAGGACGCATGTACTACAATTTGTTTAAACACTGATCCACTGAAGGGCATTTGGGTTATTTCTATTTTCTGTTATGAAGATAAATCTACTTTGAGAATTCATGTATATGTGTTTGTGTGAATTAGATTTTCACATATCTTGGATAAATGCACAAGAGTGCATTCACTTGGTCATATGGTAAGCACATGTTAACTTTGCAAGAAATTGCCATACTCTTTACTAGAGTGGCTGTATCAATCTAAATTTGCACCAGGAATGTATGAATGAACAAGTTTCTCTACATCATTGCCAAGATTTGGTGTTATTATTATTTTTTATTATAGTCATTCTAAAAGGGAGATGTCACAAGATATCTCATTGTGGTTTTAATTTGCCCTTCCCTAATAGCTAATAATGGTGAACATCTTATCATGTGCTGATTTGTTCATTTGGTTATCCTTCTCAGTGAAATGTCTGCTTGTGTATTTTGCCCATTTTCTAATTTGGGATTATTTGCATTATTACAGTTGAGTTTTGATAGCTCTTTATAGATTCTAGATACAAGTGCTATGTCATATATGTGGTTTGCAGCAATTTCCTCCTAGTCTGAAGCTGGTCTTTTCATTCTTTTAACAGAGCAAAAGTTTTAAATCTTGATAAGGTCCAATTTATCAGTTTCTCTTCTTATGGATTGTGCTTTTGCTGTAAAATCTGAGAAATCATTTTTCATTATAACATTTTCATTTTTGAATGTTTAATAAGAATTTTATTTTTAGAAGTACATATATATACTTATATATATATATTTATACTTATATATATATATATATATATATATATATATATACTTCTAAAAGTAAAAACAAAATTCAAACTGTCCAGAAAGATATAAAATCAACAATGCATGTGTTTTTGTATAATAGTGAATATAATCACATATTTTATTACAGAATATTTGCAGATGATCTATTTCCTTCTAATTCATTGAGATTCATGCTTAGCTTATGAATAAATGTGAGCAGAGCTCACATTGCATTCAATATTTATTCATTCAACCAATATTTTGAACAGTTACTACATGCTGAGCGTAATGGGCATAACACTTTCATTCAAAATCCTTAATGATACAGTTTTACACTGATCTTAAACTAACAGTATTCTTTTATATTGCATTAAGTCCTCAGAAGATGTAAAGTTAGAAACTCTCAGTTTTGTTCCAAAGCAGTTCTTAATTTGTTAAAGATAAAGGAGCAGCATCTGTTTAGTGATGAAAAGGATCAGTAGTAGGTATCAAATGATGGCATAATTTACTACAAGGAGAATTGATATGCTATGTATTTAATAAGCTGTTCAAATGTAAAAATTATTGGCAGCACCAAGCAATTTAGTTAAGGCAAAGTTGAGAAGATATGATGGCTTCCAGCAAAGCCTTAATAATGTCAAGCAGACAATGGAATGAAACAAAATTGAGAACAGATGAACATAAAGTTATACACAATGGCAGGAAATATTTAATTATATAAAACTCACATATGGGTTCTCAATCAATTGTGTACATTGAAGAGCAAATAGACATCATTATAGTGGATCAACAAACAACCAAGCACTAAGTTCATCAAGATTTAATAGCATTAAGCATACTACTTAAAATAGGTTAAAATAATAGTATAAATAATATTTAATAAAATATATTTTTTAATCATCTCAAAGGAACGAACACAAAAAAGAGATTGCAGTCAGAGGAGTCTACTCAGACTGCTGAGTTTCAGACAAATAATTCAGAGTTGGAAGAGACCAAAAGTGGGTGTAATTTTGAAAGCAAATAATCAAAGAAGGAGGCTGCCACTAAGAGAAAGAAAGGCTGCCACTAAGAGAAGGAGAGCTCCAGAAAAATTTTTCTTGAGTAACTGGCTGGGCACTGATCTCCAAATGGTTGTGAGGCCAGGAATGGAATCACCAGAAAAGAAGAGGCAAATAAATCCTTGAAGGGCTAAATTGGCCCAGAAATAGATTCTATATAGTAGAAAACTTCCTAATAAATGAAGCATGGGGTAGACTCTTCGGAAGTATACTACTTGAATAATGGTAGTAAATTAACCTAGACTAAAGAATGTTTATGCAACAAACCTTGAAAGGAAACCCCAAAGGATAAAACTGATCCACGTAACTTTTTTATCCCAGAGTCAAGCTTCCAAATATTCAAAGTATTGCTGCTGCTGCTGCTGCTGCTGCTGCTAAGTCGCTTCAGTCGTGTCCAACTCTGTGCGACCCCATAGACAGTAGTCCACCAGGCTCCTCTGTCCCTGGGATTCTCCAGGCAAGAACACTGGAGTGGGTTGCCATTATTAGCCCCTCACAAAAAATGCACAAAACAACAACCTAAAATCCTTGCTAGCATCCAATAAAAATTTATCAAATATGCAAAGAAGCAATAAAATAGACTTAAAACCAAGAGAAAATTGTTAGAAACATGTAAAGAATCACAGAGAATGGAATTAATTTTAAAAAATAGAATGTTTAAAAAGGTAATATATATACTCCATTTGTTAAGGAAATATAGGAAAACATGAATATTTTGGAGAGAGAAATAGAAAATCAAAAAGAAGAAATAAATTTCTAGGGATGAGAAATAAAATATATGAAATAAAAGCTGCACCAAATGAGATTAAGAATAGAATAAGCTTCACAGAAGTCAGTGAACTTACAAACATAGCAATGTAAATTACACAAAATGAAACATATTGAGAAAAAAAAGTGAAATTAAAATAGAATACC
Source organism: Cervus elaphus (assembly GCF_910594005.1). Lineage (NCBI taxonomy): Eukaryota > Metazoa > Chordata > Mammalia > Artiodactyla > Cervidae > Cervus > Cervus elaphus. The sequence continues at coordinate 69,439,944 of NC_057826.1, forward strand.
AGTGGATTGTGGGAAAATAACAAGAAACCTAACATAAGGATAACTGACATCCCAAAATGGAGGGGGGAAGCCAGAAAAAATATTTGAAGTAATAATGGCTGAAAAAAATCTAAATTTGACAAAAATCATAAATCCACAAATCCAACAAGCTCACCAAAAGTCAAGCAGAAGAAAAAAAGAAAACTGCACAAAAGCATATCAAAATAAAATTTATGTAAACTTCAGGCATAGGAGGGTTGAGGGGAACAGTCACAAAAGTACCCAGATGGGAAAAAAGGCACATTGTGTACAAAAGGGAAAAGAATGCAGTAGACTTCTCATAAAATATGCAAGGCAAAACAGAAGATAATAAAATATCTTTAAACTACAAACAGACAAAAGGAAAGAAAAAAGAACTGTCAACCAAGAATTCTATAACCAGATAAATATATTTTAGAAACAAATACTTATTCAGGCTTACCAAAGCTGAAAGAATTTATCTCCAGTAGACTAAATTACAGAAAATACTAAATGAAGTTCTACAGGCAGAAGGAAAATAAACCTAGATGGAAATGTGGATCTATTCAAAGAAATGAAGTTCACAGGAAAGGTGACAAAATATAAAAGATTTTTTTTCTCTCCTTAAAGCAAAAGTAATAACCACATATTATGGGACTTGTAGATTTGGAAGTACAACTTGTTACAAACACAGCACAAAGGCTGGGAGGGACAAAATGAAAACACATGGTTACAAGTTTCTTCTATCATATGCCAAATGATATAACATTATTTGAAAATAGATTGTGATAAATTTAAAGTATGTAATGTAAACTCTACACTGACAATATAGCAAATGAAATAAAGATGTATAGCTAATATGCTAATAATGGAATAAAATAGAGTTATTTTAAAAAACTAATTTGACTAGAAAAAGTAACAGAGAAGAAAAGGAACAAAGAACAGAATGGACAAATAAAGCCTAAATAGGAAGTTGGCAGATTTATACATGACCGTACCAATACTCAAATATATACTATATAATACTATATAATACAATAGGTCAGTGATGTAAAATTTCATTATTTAACTGTTGTGATGGTTTCATGGGTACATATATAAGTCAAAAAATGATCTAATTATATATTTAAATATGTACAGTTTATTGTGATTCAATTATACCTCAATAAATTTGTAAAGTAGGTTATAGAAAAAGATAGAAAAAGAAAGATAATAATGCAGTTTAAAGTAGTCTCAAAAATATAAAATACTTAGAAATAAATTTCTAAATATTCCAAGTAAAGGCATACACTGTTAAATTACATGAAAAATAAACAGTACCAATTTTATACTGTATTAAGAAAGTTTACTTGATAAAGTTATAATATGTAAAAGTAAAAGGATAGCAAAAAATATATACATGAAAACATCAGTCTAAGAAAAAAGAAGTGATTATATTAATATTAGACAGAGTGGACTTCAGAACAATGAATATTGCCAGGGATAGAGAGGGAAATTCATGATGATGATGGAGTCAATTTTTCAAGAGGCCTTAATTATTCTGTTTTTGCACTTAATATCAGAGATTCAAAGTCGTGAAGCAAAATCTGACCAAATTAAATGCAGAATTAAACAAATCCATAATTTTAGTTAGAGATTTTAATACCCTCAATAACTGGTAAACATGAGAAAATATCAGTGTGGCTAGATAAGACCTGCACAACACTATCAACCAACTTAACCAAGTATATGTTTATGGAATACTCAAAGCAGTATTAAAATGCATAATTTTTCTTTCAGGAAGATCGACCATTTTGGTGTCTTCAAACAAGACTCAATAAACTAAAGAAACTGAAAAAACACAGTACATTCTCTGATCACACTGATTTAAATTAAAAATCAAATTTTTAAAATAATATCTTGGACATTGCTCAAATATTTTAAGTTAAATGACACATAACTAAGTAAATCCTAGGTCACAGAAGAAATCACAACACTAATTAGAAAATATTTGTAACTCTGAAAAATTATCATACAATATAACAAGATTTGTGAATCATTGCTAGAGGAAAGTTTATAGCATTAAATACTTATGTCAGGAAGAAAAGGGAAGACATCCAATCAATGATCTAAGCTTTCAGCTTAAGAAATTAGAAAAAAAAGAAAATTAAACTGAAGTAGAATTGATATCACAATGATCGGAGCAGGAGGCAATAAAATATAAACAGAAAACACACTAAAGAAAATCAAGGAAAACAAAAGCTGTTTCTTTGAAAAGAATAAAATTGATAAACCTTTAGTAATGCTAATCAAGAAAAAAAGAGAAGACACAATTTACCATTACCATGAGTGAAAGACATCACTATTGATTCTATAGTTTTTAAGAGACTAATGAAGTAATTTTATGAACAACTATATGTTAAATACTTTGATAACTGAAATAAAATGCACAATTTCCTTGAGTGACCTGAACTACAAACCCACTAAAGTAGAAATAGATAATCTGAATGTCCCTATATCTATCAGAAAAGTTGGATTATTACTTTAAAACATCCAACAAAGAAAACTTCAGACCCAGATGACTTCACTGGTGAATTCTACAAAATATTTTAAAAGAAAATAAATTAATTCTACACAGACTTTTCCCAAAAGTAAAAGAGGAAAGAATTCTTTCCAACTGAAACAATGAGACCATCCTACCTTGATACAAAAGCCAGAAAAAAAAAAAAAAAATATATATATATATATATATATATAGGAATGACCACTCTTACCACTTTGAAAGTGATAGTGAAAGTGGCTCAGTCATGTCTGACTCTGCGACCACAAGACTATACAGTCCATGGAATTCTCCAGGCCAGAATACTGGAATGGGTAGCTCTTCCCTGCTGCAGGCGATCTTCCCAACCCAGGGATCAAACCCAGGTCTCCCGCATTGCAGGCAGATTCTTTACCAGCTGAGCCACAAGGGAAGCCCAAAGGGGGCAAGAATACACAGCCCAAGAATACTAACGTGGGTAGTCTATCCCTTCCCCAATGGATCATTCTGACCCAGGAATCGAACCAGGGTCTCCTGCATTGCAGGCAGATTCTTTACCAGTTGAGCTACTAGGGAAGCCCACTTTAATTCAGTAATAAAGTGGAGATGCTGGCCAGGACAATCAAGAAAAAATAAATAAATAAAAGACATACAAATTTAAATAGAAGTAAGTTGTTATATTTGCTGACAGCACAATCATCTTTATTGAAAACCCTAAGGAATCTAACCCCAAAAAGCAATGAAATAAGTAAGTGAATATGGCAAAAGCATAGGATACAATGCAAATTAAGTTAAATTTCTACATACTAGCAAACTGAATTTAAAAATCAACTGCATTTCTATATATATAAAAAGACGCTTACTCCTTGGAAAGAAAGTTATGATCAAGCTAGACAGCATATTAAAAAGCAGAGATATTACTTTGTCCACAAAAGTCCATCTAGTCAAGGATATGGTTTTTCCAGTGGTCATGTATGGATGTGAGGGTTGGACTCTGAAGAAAGCTGAGTGCCGAAGAATTGATGCTTTTGAACTGCGGTGTTAAGAAGACTCTTGAGAGTCCCTTGGACTGCAAGGAGAGCCAACCTGTCCATCTTAAAGGAGATCAGTCCTGGGTGTTCATTGGTAGGACTGATGTTGAAGCTGAACTCCAATACTTTGGCCACCTGATGTGAAGAGCTGACTCATTCGAAAAAATCCTGATGCTGGGAAAGATTGAGGGCAGGAGGAAGGGGATGACAGAGGATAAGATGGTTGAATGGCATCACTGATTCAATGGACATGGGTTTGGGTGGACTCCGGGAGTTGGTGATGGACAGGGAGGCCTGGCTGCTGCGGTTCATGGGGTCGCAAAGAGTCGGACATGACTGAGCAACTGAACTGAACTGAACTGAACAATAAGAATCTGAAATCACAAAAATATTTCTTTAAAAATTGAACATTCACATGCCATTCAACCAAGCCAATCCACTTCTAGGTATTTACCCAAGAGAAAAAAAAAAAAAAAAAAGCATATGTCTACACAGGCTTATACACAAATTTTCATCACAAATATATTTGTAACCTCTGAACTGAAAACAACCCAATATTCAACAATGGGTGAAGAAAGAAACAAATCCTGATGTAGCTATACAATAGACTACTTCTCAGTAATAAAATGAAATGAATTATTCATACTTGCAACAACATATTAATCTTAATATCATTATGTTTCATGAAAGAAGCCAAAAGACACATTATTGGATGAGTCAATTTACATAAAATTCCAGAGCATTCAGACTAATCTATAATGACAGAAGGTAGGTTAATTAATGGTTGTCTGGGGCTATAGTTGGGGAAAAAAATCAACTACAAATGGCTTAAGGAAATTTTGAAAGGTGATGGAAATGCTTTTGTCTTGATTGTGATGCTAGTTTCATAAGTGTATAAATAAGTCAAAACTGATCAAGTTGTATACATTATATATGTCATGTTGTACTTCAGTTACACTTCAATAAATGGGTAGAAATAAATAACTAAAGAGATATAAAAATAAAGAAATAGATCAATTTAAAGTAGCCTTTAAAATGTGAGATACAGAAATGACAAATTTGAAATATATTTAAGACTTTTATACTGAAAACTACAGAACATTATTAAAAGATATTAAAGATGTCTTAGATATATACTATACAGCACAAAATGGATTGAAAGAATCAATATTATAAAATGTCAGTTTTCCCAAAATTAATCTATAGATTCCATGCAATTCCATTCAAAATCCAATAGACTTTCTTTTCAGAAATTGATAAATTAACTCTAAAAAGTATTTGCAAGTGTAAAGGACCAAGAATATTAAAAAAAAATGTTAAAAACAAAAAGTTGTGAGACTTACACTACCTGATTTTAAGATTTATACTAAAAGCTACAATAATCAAGATATTGGTATAAAAATTAATATATATATATATTAATAGAACAAAAGTCAAGAAATAGAACAATATATTGTAGTTTGTTGATATTTGATAAAGGCGACAAGGCAACTCAATGTAGAATATTGATTTCCAAAGTGCTAAGACAATATTCACAAGTTAAAAAAAAGACCACAACTCTGGACTTTTACTTCTCCATATAAATATTGATCCAAAATGAACCATAGACTCAAATTTAAAAGTGAAAATTATAAAACTTCTAGAAGAAAATTTTAGTCATCTTAGATCAAGCAGATACCTAAATGACTCAAAAATTATAGGCTATGAAAATTGGTAAATTATGTTTTGTTAAAATTAAAAATTTCTTCTTCAAAACACAGTGTTAAGAAATAAAAAGGCAAGCTCATATCTTACTGTAGAACTACAAATTTAGTATCTCCAAAGCTGGGGGACCCGAAAGTCATTTTGAACCATGACTAATGAAGAATTACTGCCTTAAAAAAAAAAAGAAAAGAAAAGCTTGAGAATTTTATTATACCATATTCATGGCCTCCACCATGAACCAAAGAAGAACCATATGGAGAAATGAAAGACATATATTTTATTTTCTCCATTTCCTCACCAACATGTGTAATTTATGCTTTTTTTTTTCTGATGACAGCTATTCTGACAGGTGTGATGTGATGTCTCATTGTGGTTTTGATTTGTATTTCCCTCATCAGCAATGTTGAGCATCTTTTCACGTATCTATTAGCCATCTGCACTTCCTCTTTGAAAAAATATCGATTCAGGTCTTCTTTCAGTTTTTAATTGGGTTGTTTGGTTTTTTTGATGTTAAGTTGTATGAGCTATTAATATATTTTGGATAAAAACCCTTTGCTGGTCATATAATTGGCAAATATCTTCTCCCATTCCATAGGCAGTGATTTTTGTTTTGTTGATGATTCTTTTTCTGTGCAAAAACTTTTAAGTTTAATCAGGTCCCATTTGTTTCTTTCTAGTTTTATTTCCTTTGCTTAAATGGACGGATCATATATATATATATATATTTGAATATATATATATATTCATATATTTGTTGTTGTTGTTCAATCACTTAGTCATGTTGGACTCTTTGTGACTCCAAGGACTGCAGCACACCAGGCTTTGCTGTCCTTCACCATCTCCCAGAACTTGTTCAAACTCATGTCCATTCAGTCAGTGATGCCATCCAACCATCTTGTCCTCTGTCATCCCCTTCTCCTGCTTTCAATCTTTCCAAGAATCAGGGTCTTTTCTAATGAGCTAGTTCTTTGCATCAGGTGGCCAAAGTATTGGAGCTTCAGCTTCAGCATCAGTCCAATGAATATTCAGGATTGACTTCCTTTAAGATTGACTGGTTTGATCTCCTTGCAGTCCAAGGGACTCTTAAGAGTCACCTCTGACACCTGAGTTCAAAAGCATCAGTTCTTCAGCACTCACCTTTATTTATGGTCCAACTCTCACATCCATACATGACTACTGGAAAAACCATAGCTTTGACTATACAGACCTTTGTTGGCAAAGTAATATCTCTGCTTTTTAATATGCTGTCTAGGTTTGTCATAGCTTTTCTTTCAAGGAGCAGACATGTTTTTATTTCATGGCTGCAGTCACCAAATGCAGTGATTTTGGAGCCCAAGATAAGAAAGTCTCTCACTATTTCCATTGTTTCCCCATCTATTTGCCATGAAGTGATGGGACCGGATGCCATGATCTTTGTTTTTAGAATGTTGAGTTTTAAGTCAATTTTTTCAGTCTCCTCTTTCACTTTCATCAAGAGGCTCTTTAGTTCCTCTTTGCTTTCTGCCATAAGGGTGATGTCATCTGCATGTCTGAGGTTATTGATATATATATATCATGTCAAAAAATGTTCCATGTTTACCTCTAAAACATTTGTGTTTTCTGATCTTACATTTAGGCCTTTAATTCACTTTGAGTTTATTTTTGCTTATGGAGTTAGAGAATGTTCTATTTTCATTCTTTTACATATAGCTGTACAGTTTCCCCAGAGCAACTTATTTCTCCGTTTTACTTTCTTACCTCCTTCATTGTAGACTCACTACAGTGTTGTAGACTCACTGACCATAAGTGTATGAGTTATTTCTGGGCTCTGTAATCTGTTCCATTGATCTATGGGTCAGTTTTTGTGCAGTACCATCATCTGGTCCCATCACCTCATGGGAAATAGATGGGGAAACGGTGGAAACAGTGTCAGACTTTAGGTTTTTAGGCTCCAAAATGACTGCAGATAGTGATTGCAGCCATGAAATTAAAAGACACTTCTTGGAAGGAAAGTTATGACCAACCTAGATAGCATATTAAAAAGCAGAGATATTACTTTGCCAACAAAGGTCCATTTAGTCAAGGATATGGTTTTTCCAGTGGTCATGTAGGGATGTGAGAGTTGGACCGTGAAGAAAGCTGAGCGTAGAAGAATTGATGCTTTTGAACTGTGGTGTTGGAGAAGACTCTTGAGAGTCCCTTGGACTGCAAGGAGATCCAACCAGTCCATCCTAAAGGAGATCAGTCCTGGGTGTTCACTGGAAGGACTGATGCTGAAGCTGAAACTCCAATACTTTGGCCACCTCATGTGAAGAGTTGACTCATTGGAAAAGACCCTGATGCTGGGAGGAATTGGGGGCAGGAGGAGAAGGGGACGACAGAGGATGAGATGGCTGGATGGCATCACCTACCTGATGGACATGAGTTTGGGTAAACCCTGGGAGTTGGTGATGGACAGGGAGACCTGGCGTGCTGCGATTCATTGGGTCGCAAAGAGTCGGACACGATTGAGCGACTGAACTGAACTGAACTGATATTAGTTGTGATTACTGAAGCTTTGAAATATAGTCTGAAGTCAGAGAGAATGATTCCTCCAGCTCTGTTCTTTCTAAGATTGTTTTGTCCATCAGTATCTTTTGTATTTCCATAAAAATGTTAGGATTACCTGTTCTAGTTCTATGAAAAATACCATTGGTATTTCGATAGGAATTGCACTAAATCTGTAGATTGCCTTGGGTGAAAGAAAATGAAAGTATTAGTCACTCAGCAGCGTCCAACTCTTTGCAACCAGGGACTGTAGCCTGCCAGGCTCTTCTGTCCATGGAATTCTCCAGGCAAGAATACTGGAGTGGGTAGCCATTCCTTTCTCCAGGGGTTCTTCCCAACCCAGGGCTGATCAAACCCGGATCTCCTGCATTGCAGGCAGTTTCTTTACTGTCTGAGCCACTGGGGAAGTCTGAAAAGTGAACGTATCAATAACAACATTAATTCTTCAAATCCAAGAACACCATATTTATTTTCACCCATTTGTGTTGTTTTCAAGTGCTTTCATCAATGTCTTGCTACTGCTACTGCTAAGTCACTTCAGTCGTGTCCGACTCTGTGCAACCCCATCCCTGGGATTCTCCAGGCAAGAACACTGGAGTGGGTTGCCATTTCCTTCTCCAATGCATAAAAGTGAAAAGTGAAAGTGAAGTCACTCAGTCATGTCCGACTCTTCGCAACCCCATGGATTGCAGCCTACCAGACTCCTCCGTCCACGGGATTTTCCAGGCAAGAGTACTGGAGTGGGGTGCCATTGCCTTCTCCGTCATCAATGTCTTATAGTTTTCCAAATACAGGTCTTTCACCACCTTAGACCCTCATACACTGTTGGTAGGAATATAAATTGCTGCAGCTACCAATCTGATAGAAAAACAGTTTGGAGATTTCTCAATAAACTGAAAACAGAGCTACCATGTTATTGTTGTTATTTAGTCACTATATTATGTCTGACTCTTTTGCAACCCCATGGACAACACCCTACCAAGCTCCTTTGTCCAAGGGATTTCCCAGGCAAGAATACTGGAGTGGGTTGCCATTTCCTTCTCTGGGAGATCTTCCTGACCCAGGGATCAAATCTGCATCTCCTGCATTGCAGGTGGATTCTTTATTACTGAACCACCTGGGAAGCCTAATATGACCCAGTAATTCCACTCCTGCATATATATCCAAAAAAAAGCAAAAATACTAATTTGAAAAGATACATGTAACATAATGTTCAAAGAAGCATTATTTACAATTTCCAAAATATAGACACAACCTAAGTGTTCATCAGTAAATGAATGGATAAAGATGTACTATATATGTTTATGTATACACATACATATATATATATATGTATATATATATATACGCATGTATGCTAAGTAGCTTTAGTCACATCTGACTCTTGGCAACCCTATTGACTGTATTCTGCCAGGATCCTCTGTCCATGGGGATTCTTCAGGCAAGAATACTCAAGTGGGTTGCCATGCCCTCCTTCAAGAGATCTTCCCAACCCAGGGATAAAACCTGCCTCTCTTATACCTTCTGCATTGGCAGGCAGGTTCCTTACCACTAGCGCCACCAGGAAAGCCCAATACACACACACACACACACACATACACACACACACACACACTATGGAACACCACTCAGCCATTAAATAGAACAAACATTTTCAGCAACATAGATGGACTTGGCGGGCATTAGGCTAAGTGAAATAAGTCAGTCAGAGAAAGACATATTGTATGATAACACTTTTATGTGAAATCTAAAAAATATAACAAACTAGTAAATTTAACAGAAAAGAAATAGACTCACAAGAACAAACTAGTCATTACCAGTGTGGAGAGGGAAGGAGGAGAAGCAACATAGGGGTAGGGAAATAAGAAGTAAAACTATTTTGTATAAAATAAACTATAAGGACATACTATACAGCACAAGGAATACAGACAATATTTTATAACTATAAGGAGTATAACCTTTAAAGAACTGTGAATCACTATGTTGTACATCTGAACCTTATATACATTGTACATCAAATAAACTTTTTAATTTTTAAAAGACATATTTTCTAAAGGAAATAAGGACATTAAACCTACAGAAGGAAAGATTAAGGGATCAATTAATATTGGCCTGCAAGTACATGAATGATCTCTATGCAGTGATCTGGACACAGATGCAGTAAATTGAAAGAATGGGAAAATAAGTGTGAAAATTTTAGGCTAAGAAAAGGAAACCTAATTTTTAACAGCCAGCTTCCAAATGAGGTTGTGAAATCTGAAATGCTCATTGTATAAATTAGCACTCAGTAGGTAAAATAAGCATAACCATAAGAAGATAATCTGGAGAATTTAAACTTTTCTTCAAGGGGACTAGACTCAAGGGGGCCACTGTGTGAAGCTCAAATAGTGACATCAAAGTCCTTTTGCCACGAAGTGCCCATTCTTAAATTGGGTACCCAGAAAATTTCTATGCAAACAATCTATATCTTTCCATCCTTATGCTAAGTTATACAATGCTAGTGTGATATTGAAAGACTACAATGCTATAGTTTCCTCTTTGTTGGTCTACTTATAAGCAAAGAATAGTGAGTAAGAAGGGAGATGAGGAAAAGTTGTTAAACTGGTTGAATTTGTGTGTATTAGAAACAAGATTCCTCCGGGCAATAAGAGTATATTTCATGTTTACCTGCTCTATCTAAATAATAATTTTCAGAGGGAGGGTAAAATCTAGTTAACAACCAACCCTAGAAACCAGTGAGATAGCATGAATGAAATAGCTGAGTGTTTGTGTTTATTATATATCCTGATTTCCCCCAGCTGAATGTTGAAAATCAGTATGTATGCATCTGAAGGACTGTCACAAAGCAGGCACTTTGAAAATAAATCTTTTGTTATTACAGAAGTAATGCATGCTCATTTTAGAAAATATAGTTAAACAAACACACATGCACAAAGAAAATAAAAATTGTCATAGTTTTACCACTCAGCAATCATTACAATTAATACCTGGGTATCAACCATCTCTGTGCTGACCCATCCGTAACACCAAAATGGAAGCAGGCAGTAAACATTGCTTGCAATCATGAGAAGTACATTCTTTTGGTAATAGATGGATGCCTTTGCTGTTCCAGCTCTTATGCAGGATGAGATTCAATAAGCCTTAATTAAACATGTGGTTCAATTATAGAATATAAGAGAAATATAGAAATATAAGAGTAGATTCCTAGCCCCAAAGAGTTCACTTACACCAAATATGTATGTTCAGAGTTTGGTAACCTGATTTATCTGATTACAACAAGCACAATTTAACGGTGTCTTTTTCCTCTTTGTCACCTTGTATTCTAAACATAGGGATACCATTTTTAATGGCAGTGTCTTACTTTTTATTTATCCCCAATTCTCTCCTTTCAAAACTACAATTTCCCACTTAGTTGCAAAAGGCACATTATCAGCAGAGATCAAAGGATCAAAAGTTACCATCCTTACAGAAACTCAAATCCATTTCTACTTTTTCATAAGTCTTTGTCCCTAAACTGTAGCAATAACTTTCTCATATTAAAAAAAAAAAATACTATACAAACAGAAACTATTATCGTTGCTCATTCTTGCTGTCCTTTTTCCACAACCACGGGAAGCCAAATTACTAATTCTTTATTGGATTTGTCATTGGAAATGTTGCCAACATGGAATTAGAATGAGAAAACAATTGAGTTTCCAAATCCTTGAATTAGCTCTAATAATTAAGGCATCTTGTGGAGGGCTTCAATGACAGGATAAACTCATCTGTCCCTAGTGCAGGACCCATATCAATTATCCTGGGCATGGGGAGGCTGGTACACAACAAAAGGAATCAAAATACAGAGGCTGACAGTCCAGACAAAGCCTGACTCTGGTCAAAGGCAGCCTCTCCAAGTGTTATCTTTAAGCCAAGTGGTTTTAAGAAAGTTTAAATACCAATAGGGGGTTAATTTGAGCCCAATTTGATTTTATTTCTGAATTAATGCTTTTAAAATCTGCTTTTATAATTTCTGCTTATCAAGGATTGCCCTTCTGGTATAAAAACTGAGCCAAGACTCAGTTATCAAATAGTATGAAGGGTTCTGTTAATTAGATAGTGTATCTGTGATGAGTTGTTGACACTGAGATGATGCGTGTTAAAAAATTTTAAAATATTCTGCGGGGCACTAACTTGGTGGCTCAAAGCATGTTTCTTCCATTTTTCAGACCCTGATTTGAGTCAAACTAGAAGTTCTTAGTAAAAATTAATGTGATAGTTGTAACACATTTCTTAAATGTAAAATCATTCATATCTCAAAATTATCCATATGAGAGGATAAATCTTCTGGCACTCTTTATTAAGCTGCTCTAGACCATCCTAATTCAGCCTCTTTCACATGCTGGTTGGTCTTTAACTGCTCAGTACAGACTGCCAGGAAATTCATCATTACTGTTATTAAACACAATTCTCAGGATTTGCTCTTTTCATAGTGTTTCTTTTAAAAGCTTTCTTGGTGATTTTTCCTCTGGCTTCTCTTTCTACCTCCAAATCAGGCAACTCAGGAGAAATCTCAAAACTGAAATATTTTTTTTCCCATGTAGGTAAATTGAAGCTCAAGCTGTTAAGGATTTTTTTTTTTCTTTCTGTCTGTCAATTTCCTTTTTCTGGTTATTGTCTGTGACAGCAGAGGCCATGAACAATCCACAGGGAATGGCATGGAGCCTTAAAACAAGCTGGAAACTTTGTATTTTCCAGAGGAAAAATACTGGATCCTAGTCTTTAACATCAGGAATGCTGTTAAGTAATGAACCAAGTAATGGTAAAAAGCACAAATCACTGTTATCTATGGAGTTTCATTTTAAGTTCCATTTTAAATACTGACTTTTATTTACAATTTTGTTTCTTTAAATTTTGCTATTTTCTTTCCTCACTAATTCTCTAAGACACATGGTATACTAGAACATCTGTGTCTCATGGAATCTGGAGTCCTAAATCTTCCTTGTCTTTAACGTAATTAATAGCAGAATGTATTCAATCATTGTGTACGTGGCTCAGAAAAAGAGATGGCTCTTCTAAGGTACTGAAGCTCTCTGCAAGCCACTAACTTCACAGGAATGCTGAGTTCACACTCCAGGATTACCAGTGACTCTGCGGCCTTGGGCAAGTTGACTCCCTCAGTTCAGTTCAGTCGCTGTCTGTCCGACTCTTTTCGGCTCCATGGACTACAGCACCCAGGCTTCCCTGTCTATCACCAACTCCTGGACCTTACTCAAACTCATGTCCATTGAGTTGGTGATGCCATCCAACCATCTCATCCTCTGTCATCCCCTTCTCCTCCTGCCTTCAATCTTTCCCAGCATCAGGGTCTTTTCCAATGAGTCAGTTCTTCACATCAGGTGGCCAAAGTATTGGAGTTTCAGCTTCAGCATCAGTCCTTCCAATGAATATTCAGGACTGATTTCCTTTAGAGTTGACTGGTTGGATCTCCTTGCTGTCCAAGGGAATCTCAAGAGTCTTCTCCAACACCACAGTTCAAGAGCATCAATTTTTCAGTGCTCAGCTTTCTTTATAGTCCAACTCTCACATCTCTACACAACTACTGGAAAAATCATAGCTTTAACTAGATGGACCTTTGTTGGCAAAGTAATGTCTCTGCTTTTTAATATGCTGACTAGCTTTTCTTTTGTCATACCTTTTCTTCCAAGGAGTAAGCATCTTTTAATTTCATGGCTACAGTCACCATCTGCACTGATTTTGAAGCCCCCAAAAATAAAGTCTCTCACTGTTTCCATTGTTTCCCCATCTATTTGCCATGAAGCGATGGGACCAGATGCCATAATCTTGGTTTTCTGAATGTTGAGTTTTAAGTCAGCTTTTTCACTATCCTCTTTCACTTTCATCAAGAGGCTCTTTAGTTCTTCTTTGCATTCTGCCATAAGGGTGGTGTCATCTGCATATCTGAGGTTATTGACATTTCTCCCAGCAATCTTGATTCCAGCCTGTGCTTCTTCCAGCCCAGCATTTTGCATGACATGATGTAATCTGCATATCGGAGAAGGCAATGGCAACCCACCCCAGTACTCTTGCCTGGCAAATCCCATGGATGGAGGAACCTGGTGGGCTGCAGTCCATGGGGTGGCTAAGAGTCGGACACGACTGAGCGACTTCACTTTCTTTTCACTTTCATGCATTGGAGAGGGAAATGGCAACCCACTCCAGTGTTCGTGCCTGGAGAATCCCAGGGACAGGGGAGCCTGGTGGGCTGCTGTCTATGGGGTCGCACAGATTCGGACACGACTGAAGCGACTTAGCAGTAGCAGCAGCAGCAGCAGCAATCTGCGTATAAGTTAAATAAGCAGGGTGAAAATATACAGCCTTGATGTGCTCCTTTCCCGAACTGGAACTAGTCTGTTGTTCCATGTCCAGTTCTAACTGTTGCTTCTTGACTTGCATACAGATTTCTCCTTACATACATACAACTGCATACAGTTGACTCCCTAGGCCTTGGTTTTTACATTTGTAAAATAAGGAGACTAGAATCTACAAATACCCCTTCCAATTCTAATATTCTATGATTCTTTCCATCAGAGGAGCTTACTATTGAGAAAGAATAAAAATGGAGCTCACATGAAAAAAAAAAAAACTTGGCAAGCAGCCTTATTTAGTACTCCAGAGGAGGTTTTAGACAAAATTATCAAAAAAGAAAGGAGAACACTGGACATCAAGTGTAAAAGGGAAGAACACTAGACAAGGAGGGGGGACTTGCTTCTAGTCACAATTGTACCGTTAACAACCAAGTAATGAAGAACAAATTATGAAATTGAAACTTTGGAGGCCAAAGTTTGGGCTCAAAATTGAAGAAGCTTGATTTTATTATCTCTAGTATCTTTCAGTACAAAAATTCTGTGATTCTATAAAAGGGCCCAAAAGTCATGGGGAAGAGTACCTGAAAATGTTCTAACAGTTACTGACACTGAATCCTTCTCTTTTGATCCTGGTTGAAGTACACTGTTCAAAAGCATGCTGATCTAGATTGTCAATTCAGAAGTCAAACATTAGCTTGGGGACCCTAAACAAAAGCTAAGGGTAACTCTCTGAAGCTATAACAATTTAGTTATCATAACGGTAATCTTCATGGGCTCGCAAAGAGTCGGACACGACTGAGCGACTGAACTGAACTGAACTGAATGGTAATCTTCGTGCTAACTCTAGGAGCTAAGGATTACAAGCAAAGCTGTTCTATGTACACTTCTTTTATTCCTCTTTTTTATTTCTTCCACCCACTTCTTTACCTAGAATATAGCTGAAGTAACAAGTAAAAACCAAGAAATGACTGAAAATGTAAGTCCTGGTGGTACATCTCAGGATATTTAGAACATGTGATGTGCTTGCTCTTTCTGCAAACCTTTCTGGACCCACTAAGGACTCTCCACTACACTGAGTCTGGCAAGGCAGCTATCATACCTGCAAGCTTGCAATACACATCCCAGCCTTCCAGCAGGAGGAACAATCATCATTAATATTTTTCAGGTTCTAGTCCAGTTTAGAAATCTGAAAGAATCAACTATCAAAGGGGAAAATGCCAAAATAAAAGTAGTATGAAGGATAATTTTCAGATTTTAATAATTTACTGAGTGAAAAATATATAAGATAATGAGATTTTTTTTTCCTCTTGAAACATAAAGTACTGGACATTGCCCAAGGTGAGACTATGAAGGCAGATGGTGTCGTCATACATTTCAGATAGTCAGTTCTGTTTTATTTTCTGATTGCCTCCTTGAAACCGAGCCCAATGCTTTCTCTTTTCCTTCAGGACATTGACCATTCCCCTTAGGGTCTGGAACCTCCTTTTCATAAGCCCTACTTAGGGTAAGTAGCATCTTCCAAGAGCCCATGCTTTGCACCACAGAAAAGAAGAAAGAGATTCTGGTCCCAGTTTCTAATGAGCTTAATATGCCACCTGAGCCAAATCCCTTTAACCAATTCTTACTCTCATGCCTAGGGAAAGAAAATATTTGAAGGAGTACATGGTCAACAGTTCAGATGCCACTGAAAAATCCAATAGATTTATTAACAAAGAGTTTACTGATGTTCTAAGTAAGAATGGTTTAATACTGAAATTATTATTATTAATATAAGGACCTCATCTCAGGGTTGACTCAGGCAATACAATATTTTGTTATGACTCCTAGTGAAGTGAAGTCGCTCAGTCATGTCTGACTCTTTATGACCCCATGGACTGTTGCCTACCAGGCTCCTCAGTCCATGGAATTTTCCAGGCAAGAGTACTGGAGTGGGTTGCCATTCCCTTCTCCAGGGGATCTTCCTGACCCAGGGAACGAACCCAGGTCTCCAGCATTGCAGGCAGACGCTTTACCATCTGAGCCACCAGGGAAGCCCTATGACTCCTAAATTCAGGTCAATAAGCATTTGTTGAGCATTAAGTGTGCCCAAATCAGTTTAATAAGTCCCCTGAGAGATTAAGATTAATAGTACACTTCTATCCTGAGGAAACTTGTAGTCTCAAAGGAAAGGTAAGAAATGAACATAAAAGTCTATGGGATAACTTCAAAAATACACAAATGGACACCAAAAACATGAAAAGATGCTCAATATCATTAGTCACTTGGGAAATACAAATCAGAACACTAAAGAAGGTAATGGTGTTTGATCTAGGAGTTAAGGACAGACTAGAGGAAGAATAGCAGTAGAAGCAGAAAGAACACTTTCAATGGGGCAAGAAAGATCAGGAAAATGTAGGTCATGTGCAGAAAGTAGCTGACAGCCCTGTTTAGCAGTTATAGGATAAGTAAAAGAGAGTAGTAAAAGAAAATATTGGGGCCAACGTAGCTTGGAAAATCAGGTGCTGCTCTTTCCTCCTACCAGGCACATTTCCTCTTGGCAAGGAGCTATGTGACAGGACATTCTCTGAAGAAGGTCTTAAACAAAGATCTTTGAAACAATTTTCATAGTAAATGTCTAAACTGGAACTTCTTTCTATGCTCTTCCTCCCCATGTTTCTCTTTTATCTTGTATAGACTTAGGATAGACAAATCATGAAAAGTTCTTGATGCAGTGAAGAAACAACAGTCTGTCTTCCCACGTGGTCCTTCGCTAGGTATACATTGACAAGCAGTGACAGCCTTCCTGTTGTACCTTTGTTAGTTAAAAACTCCAAACAGTCACAAGTTACCAGAGTGATTATTTTTCTTTTCGTGATGTCAGAATATAGAAAGACCAAGCTAATTTTAATTGGGAGCCATCTGCAGTCTTCCTACCTCATGGACAGATCCCATATGATACAAGGATGATCCTGAGGGCTGCCTCCTTTCCCCTCAGTTAAATCTACTATTCCTAATGGAATCCTGTCCACAGATTTGATCAGCATGCAATTTGATAGCATTACCCACAGAAGTGTGTGGCATAAGATGGTGGAGTAAAAGGACATGCTCTCAGCTTCTCCTGTGAGAACTACAAAACTACAACTTGCTGCTGAAAAACTGTCGACTGAAGAATGTTGGATCCCATCAAAAAAAGATACCCCATGTCCAAGGGCAAAGGAGAAGCCCCAGCAAGATGGTAGGAGGGGCAAAATTACGTTTAGAATCAAACTCCTTACCCACCAGAGATGCTCAGAGGGCTCAAACAAACCTTGTGCACACCAGGACCCAGACCTCACAGAGACTGAACCAGAACTGTGTTTGAGTGTCTCCTGAGAAGGTACAGGTCAGCAGTGGCCTGCCAAAGGGGCAGGGGCTCTGGGTGCAGCAGACCTGGGTATGGCATGAGCCCTCTTGGAGGAGGTCGCCATTAACCGCACCACAGAGCCACCAGGACTTACATAGGACAGGGGAAAGAGACTCTTGGAGAGCACAAACAGAACCTTGTGTGCACCAGGACCCAGGAGAAAGAAGCAGTGACCCCACAAGAGACTGACCCAGATTTGTCCATGAGTGTCTAGGAGTCTCTGGCAGAGGCGTGGGTCAATGATGGCCTGCTGCAGGGTTGGGGGCACTGAGTGGGGCAATGCTTGCATGGGACTTTGGAAGGAGATAGCTATTATCTTCATCACATCTACCATAGTTTGACCTCAGGTCAAACAACAGGGAGGTAACATAGCCCGACCACAACAGAAAATTGGATTAAAGATTTACTGAGCATGACTCCGCCCATCAGAACAAGACCCAGTTCCCCCCTCAGTCAGTCTCTCCTGTCAGGAAGCATCCATAAGCCTCTTATCCTTATCCAGCAGAGGGCAGACAGAATGAAAACCACAATCACAGAAAACTAACCAAACTGATCACTTGTCTAACTCAATGAAACTATAAGCCATGCCCTGTAGGCCAACCAAGATGGATGAGTCATGGTGGAGAGTTCAGACAAAACATTGTCACTGGAGAAGGGAATGGCAACCCACTTCAATATTCTTGCCTTGAGAACCACATGAACAGCATGAAAAGGCAAAAAGATAGGACACTGAAAGATGAACTGCCCAGGTCAGTAGGTGCCCAATATGCTACGGGAGATCAGAGGACAAATAACTCTAGAAAGAATGAAGAGACAGAGTCAAATCAAAAGCAATGGCCAGTTGTGGATGTGATTGGTGATGGAAGTAAAGTCCGATGCTGTAAAGAACAACATTGCATAGGAACCTGGAATGTTAGGTCCATGAGTCAAGGCAAATTAAAAGTGGTCCAACAGGAGAGGGAAAGAGTGAACATTGACATTTTAGGAACCAGTGAACTAAAATGGCCTGGAATGGGTGACTTTAACTAAGATGACCATTATATCTACTATCATGGACAAGAATCCCTTAGAAGAATTGGAATAGCCATCAGAGCAAACAAAAGAGTCTGAAATGCAGTACTTGGAAGAAATCTCAAAAATGAGAGAATGATCTCTGTCCGTTTCCAAGGCAAACCATTCAATATCACAGTAATCCAAGGCTATGCCCAAACTAGTAACACTGAAGAAGCTGAAGTTGAATGGTTCTATGAAGACCTACAAGACCTTCTAGAACTAACATCCAAAAAAGATATCCTTCTCATTATAGGGGACTGGAATGAAAAAGCAGGAAGTCAAGAAACACCTGGAATAACAGGCAAATTAGGCCATGGAATACAAAACGAAGCAGGTCAAAGGCTAACACAGTTTCACCAAGAGAATGCACTGGTCATAAAAATACCCTCTTCCAACAACACAAGAGAATACTCTACACATGGACATCACCAGATGGTCAATACCAAAATCAGATTGATTACATTATTTGCAGCCAAAGATGGAGAAGCTCTATACAGTCAGCAAAACAAGACCAGGACCTGACTGTAGCTCAGATCATGAACTCCTTATTGCCAAACTCAGACTTAAAGTGAAGAAAGTAAGGAAAACCACTAGACCATTCGGGTATGACCAAAATCAAATCCCTTATGATTATACAGTGGAAGTGACAAATAGATTCAAAGGATTAGATCTGATAGAGTGCCTGATGAACTATGGACATTGTACAGGAGACAGGGATCAAGACATTCCCAAGAAAAAGAAATGCAAAAAGGCAAAATGGTTGTCTGAGGAGGCCTTACAAATAGCTGTGAAAGAAGATAAGTGAAAGGCAAAGGAGAAAAGGAAAGATATTCCCATTTGAATGCAGAGTTCCAAAGAATAGCAAGGAGAGATAAGAAAGCTTTCCTCAGCAATCAATGCAAAGAAATGGAGAAAAACAATAGAATGGGAAAGACTAGAGATCTCGTCAAGAAAATTAGAGTTATCGAGGGAACATTGCATGCAAAGATGGGCTCAATAAAGGACAGAAATGGTATGGACCTAACAGAAGCAGAAGATATTCAGAAGAGGTGGCAAGAATACACAGAAGAACTATACAAAAATGATCTTCATGACCGAGATAACCATGATGGTGTGATCAGTCACTTACAGCCAGACATCTTGGTATGAGAAGTCAGGTGGGCCTTAAGAAACATCAGTACAAACAAAGCTAGTGGAGGTGATGGAATTCCAGTTGAGCTATTTCAAATCCTAAAAGATGACGCTGTGAAAGTGCTGTACTCAATATGCCAGCAAATTTGGAAAACTCAGCAGCAGCCACAGGACTGGAAAAGGTCAGTTTTCATTCTATCCCAAAGAAAGGCAATGCCAAAGACTGTTCAAACAACTGCATAATTGCACTCATCTCACACACTAACAAAGTAATGCTCAAAATTCTCCAAGCCAGGCTTCAACAGTACATGAACCGTGAACTTTCAGATGTTCAGACTGGATTTAGAAAAGGCAGAGGAACCAGAGATCAAATTGCCAATATCCGCTGGATCATTGAAAAAGCAAGAGAGTTCCAGAAAAACATCTATTTCTGCTTTACTGACTATGCCAAAGCCTTTGACTGTGTGGATCACAACACACTCTGGAATATTCTTAAAGAGATGGGAATACCAGGCCACCTGACCTGCCTCTTGAGAAATCTGTGTGCGGGTCAAGAAGCAACAGTTAGAACTGAACAAGGAACAACAGACTGGTTTCAAATCAGGAAAGGAGTACATCAAGGCTGTATGTTGTCACCCTACTTATTTAACATATATGCAGTGTACATCATGTGAAATGCCAGGCTGAATGAAGTACTAACTGGAATCAAGATTGCTGAGAGAAATATCAATAACCTCAGATATGCAGATGACATTACCCTCATGCCAGAAAGCAAAGAACTAAAGAGCCTCTTGATGAAAGTGAAAGAGGAGAATGAAGAAGCTGGCTGAAACTCAACACTCAGAAAACTAAGATCATGCCATCCGGTCCCATCATATCATGTCAAAGAGATGGGGAAACAATGAAAATAGAGACTTTCTTTTCTTGGGCTCCAAAATCAGTGCAGATGGTCACTGCAGCCATGAAATTAAAAGATGCTTGCTCCTTGGAAGAAAAGCTATGACCAACCTAGAAAGCTTATTAAAAAGCAGAGACATTACTTTACCAACAAAGGTCCATCTAGTCAAAGCTATGGTTCTTCCAGTAATCAATTTTGGATGTGAGAGTTGGACTATAAAGAAAGCTGAGCACTGAAGAATTGATGCTTTTGAACTGTGGTATTGGAGAAGACTCTTGAGAGTCCCTTGGACTGCAAGGAGATCAAACCAGTCCATCCTAAAGGAGATCAATCCTGGGTGTTCATTGGAAGGACTGATGCTGAAGCTGTAATTCCAATACTTTGGCCACCTCATGCGAAGAACTGACTCATTGGGAAAGATCCTGACTGGGAAAGATTGAAGGCGGGAGAAGGGGACGACAGAGGATGAGATGGTTGGATGGCATCACCGACTCTATGGACATGAGTTTGAGCAAGCTCCAGGAGCTGGTGATGGACAGGGAGGCCTGGCGTGCTGCAGTCCATGGGGTCGCAAAGAGTTGGACATGACTGAGTGACTGAACTGAACTGAAGCTATTTTAACTACCTACTTTATATATTAAATCACTGCAGATGAAAGAGATCTGTTAAGTCACTAAAACATTTTGGAGGGAATATAATATTTAAGAACTACAAGGTTTATAAGATGTATAGGATAGAAATTTAATTTCTGGTTATAAGACATTTTATTAGCATACATTTCACACATCAAGTTGAATGTTGCTGGAGAAAGTCTATGAACTTAAGCCCTCTTTCTACCTTAGAGGCCTTGTACAAATGTCTGCTATCTGGCCCTGTATATCCATTATCTTCATTATTATTAGAGTCATTATCACTATATTGCCAAGGAGAATCTACATGAGTCTAGACTGATTTGCACTTTCAGTTTATATAAACAGCATTATACCTCTGTGGCAGAAATATCCTAAGATGGTCCTCCAAGATTTTTGCCTCCTGGTATTCACCTCTTTGTGTAATCTCCTCCCCTAGATTATGGACAGGCCTTGGGACTTGCTTCTACCCTGTGGAATATAGCAAATGTGACGGAATATATGTGATTACATGTGTGTGACTGCATATTAGCATAGCACCCAACTTACTCAAGTCTCTCTGTCACAGACTTCTAGAAAGAAACTGATAGGAAATGAATCTACCAACAACCTCAGGAGCATGGAAATAGATTCTTCCCTACTCAAGCCTCTGGTGAGAACCCAACCTAATCCAACACCTTGGCTGTAGCCTCATGAGAACCTAAACCAAGGACCCTGGTGAGTCATGTTCAGACCCTCATCCCACAGAAACTGTGGGAGATAGTAAATTTGTGTTGCTTTAAACAATTTGTGATAATTTTTATCAGTCATAGAAAAATAATAAAACCTCTAAGAAGTACACTGTTCAAACGGATAAGGGGAAACACATTACGTAAACAGCAAGAACATGAATTAAATATACCTATGGGCTTTTCAACTCTCTCCACAGGGAAAAAGAAATAGCATGAAACTTGTTATTATATTACCAGTTAGAGAGGTTAGGCTTAGAAATGTCCATAAATTCTCAGTATTAAGGAGCCAAATAAAGAGTAGACATTCTGACATCCAACCAAGTAATTTAAGTAGCATTCAGTCAGTCAGTCCAGTCGCTCAGTCAAGGAAAGTCCATATGGCACTAATTTTCCTCAACTCAATAACAAATACTTCCTTCATCATTTTAGCCTAAGACTCTGGATTCTAGGCATATGTATACATTCCTCAGAAAAAAAGACATTTTAAACTATTGTCAATTATTTTCACATATTGAAAAAGAAATTTTGTATGAGTTGAGGAGCATAAAAACCCTGTTAGTCAGGTTAGCTCTATACTTTTAAGTCTCTGCTCCTAACCCAGCAAAGTTTTCTAAGACCCCATAAAAGCAACACCACCAAAGACACTCCAGGTTTTCAGACCTGTATATCGAACCATTCACTTCAACGACTAGTATATTTTCCTGTCCTCTGTCTTCTTTATTGTGTCTCAATGGTTGATGTCTCTGTTTTATCCTTCCTGTTGATGTTTTAATTATTTTCCAACTTCCCCACCACCAAGCACAGTGCCATTATTGCTCTTATTTTTCCTACTATTGATCCTGATATTTCAAGGGTGAATTTCTACAAAATATCCCCTAGGACATTAAGAAGTGAAGGAGATTATGAGCAGTGAAGCACTCTTCTAGCCAGCTTCTTACCTGGGCAAAGTCCACCCCACAAACAAGATCCAGATGTAGGCACTTGAGTAGAGAGAGAAACAGTGCTCAGGAAGAAGACCTTGAAAACAACTTCATCTACTGTGTAATTTTGCATAGTTTTGTGGGGCTGTTATTAAGTTATCTACACAAGCAGATATTTAGATTCAATTAAACTTGGTCCCATTCCTCTCCATTGTCCTGGACTCAACAGCGGTATTTGTGGGAAATAATGAGAATAGAAAATTATCTTCCTCCTAATCTCTTCCAACAGTTATTAAATGTAAAATAGTTATATGCAAGACACTTTGTAAAGTGCTATTGTGTGTGCTCAGTTGCTCAGTCATGTCTGACTCTTTGCACCCCCGTGGATGGTAGCATGCCAGGCTCCTCTATTCATGGGGTTTTCTAGGCAAGAATACTGGAGAGGTTTGCCATTTCCTTCTCCAGGGGATCTCCAGGACACAAGGATCAAACTTGCATCTCGAGTCTTCTACATTGGCAGGCAGATTCTTTACCACTAGTGCCACCTGGGAAGCCCTAAACTGCTATTAGTGACCCCAAAATTAATAAAGTATGTCCCTTCTGCTTAGTCACAAGAAGGGAGGACATCATTTATATAAGTATAATGCAAAGAAGAAAAATAATTCTATGATAGAGTCACAAAGAGATAGGAGGAAACAATTATATAAGATTGATGCAATCAGGAAGGTGCTTATAGAGAAAGGAGTTAAAGAAGTTGGCCAGTGATCCATTTCTTTCTTGATTACCCTAGGGATGTTTCTAGAAAAAGAAAGAAGACAATGACTGAATCTAATGTTCTTGCAAATATAATTACTGGAATTCTAGGGAAAAAGACTGATAATGTAGGATGTCCCTGGTTTAGGACTGTTTAGGATGAACAAGCCTATAATCTATGAATTTATGATGCATGGTTCCCTATAGAATGTGATATAAGCTGTACAGCTCCCTGGACCCTGGAGCATGAGGTGGAGGTGTTTCCTAACTTAAATGCTTTGAACTATGTGAGGTGACCTGCCGTCCTCATTAGAGGTGCTCATTAGAGACCTTGCCTATTATTCTGGGCTGGAGAGCACATCTACCAAAAAGGAGACAAGGGAAATCTTGTGGGATGTCCCAGGCTCCTCTCTGCTCTGCCTTTGACTTTTGAGTGCTTGCATTCTTAAAAATGGCTCAAAAGCTTGATAATGATTAAGGGCTATGATTTGTGTGAGTTTGGTCTGACATTCTGATCCTTGGTGTTAACTCAGTCTTCAAGGAAGAGGCAGAATCTGAAATGAGTTTAGAGAGATATTTAGGATTTTAGAAGGCAGAAATGAAGCAACTGATATACCAAGCAGAGGAAAAAAATCAGGTATTGTGAAAATAAAGCAGAATAACATAGGATCTATTCAGGTCACAATACACATCCTAGTTTGGCTAGAATATATTCTATATCCAAGGGAACAATCATGAATATAAAGCTTGAAAAATAAGTGGAGGTTTTTGAATTCTAGGTTGAGGACCTTATACTGAATTCTGTAGGAAAAGAGGACCCATTAAAGGTTTTTTTTTTTTTAAATAGATATTATCACAGTAGAGCTTCAGTAGATTTTTTCAGCAGACAAGTGCAGGTTGCTCTGGAATGTGAAGAAATTATCCGGATATAAGCATGAAATGGCTTAGTTCAAAACTTCTCAAATGAGGTCCATGAACTCAGTGGATCTTTAGGCACAATTTGAAGAACTTTTTGAGGATTTTGTTGTTGTTATTATTTGCTTATTTGTTTTATCATTTAAAATATTGTATATTCACGAATTTTTTTTGATTCATGCCATGAAATAGCCTTTTCTTTTTATATCGAAGTACAGTTTATTTACAGTGCTTTGCCAATCTATGCTATCCAGCAAAATGACTCAGTCTGATGCATATATACATTCTTTTCTAAACTATTCTTTTCCATTATGGTTTTTTTCCAGGAAATTGGATATAGTTTCCTTGTGCCGTACAGTTGGACCTTGTTGTTGTTTATCCATTCTAAATTTAATAGTTTGCACTATTAAACTGTACCAACCCCAGATTCCCAGTCCATCCGTCTTCCTCCCCTTCTCCCCCTTGGGAACAAGTCTGATTGCTCTATGTGTCTTGTTTCTGTTTTGTAGCTAGATTCATTTGTGTCATATTTTACATTCCATATATAAGTGATATCATATGGTATTTGTCTTTCTCATTCTGACTCACTTCATTTAGTATGATAATCTCTAGTTGCATCCCTGTTTCTGCAAATGGCGTTATTTGTTCTTTTTATGGCTAAATAGTATTCCATTGTATATATGTACCACATCTTCTTTATCCATTCATCTGTCAATGGACATTTAGGCTGTTTCCATGTTTTGACTATTTGACTGCTATGAACAAAGGAGTGCCTGTCTTTTTGAATTATAGTTTTGTCCAGGCACATGCCCATGAGCAGGATCATATCATAATTTTACTATTAGTTTTCTGAGGAACCTCCATACTGTTTTTTGTAGTGGCTGTATCAATTGACATACCAACAGTGTCAGAGGATTTTCTTTTCTCCACTAACAGTAATTTAAAAAGACAATTAGGTTCAGCTAGATGACCATATTATAATTAAATATACCACAAATTTCAGTGCTTATGCCTTCTTTCTGTTCATCATCGTGTTGGCACTAATTACAATTTAAATTGCTATGGACTAATAAGAAATAAAAAGTGGACTTCAAATGTAAATTTGTATTCATGACAAAGGAAAGGCAAATTTTTTTATACATTTGAATTTAAAAAAATGTTATGAGAGAACTGTTATCACAGAGTATCTAATAGTACATATTGAACTCCAAAGAATTTGGATAAACATTTTTCTTCACCTTTCTAGACAACTCTCTCTACCCCTCTCCCTTCTGTTCTGTGCCCATAACCTTCATCAAGGGGTTCCCTTGCTTTCTGGTTTCTGATTGGGTTCAGTAAATGGGAGTTAGTAGCAGGAGGCTGAAGAATGAGAAGAGTAAGGTCACGGTATTCATTTCATTTGGTTTTTAACTAGAGAATATTTGCTTGACAGTGTTGTTTGGTTTCTGCCATACAGCAACACGAATTGGTCATATGCCCAATATATATCAGTCATATGACTGATAAATGTATATGTATGTGTGTATATATATATGTATATATATGTACCCCCTCCCTCTTCAGTCTCCATCCAACTCCCCCATCCCATCCCTCTAGGCTGTCACAGAGCACCAGGCTGGCTTCCCTGTATTATATAGCAGCTTCCCACTAGCTATCTGTTTTTACACATGGTAGTGTACATGTTTTAATGCTACTTTCTCACTTTATCCCACCCTCTCCTTCTCCCACTATGTACACAAGTCCATTCTCCATATCTGTGCCTCCATTCCTTCCCTGCAAATAGGTTCATCAGTACCATCTTTCTAGTTTCCATATACATGCGTTAATATATATTTGTTTTGTTAATATATGTTTGTTTTTCTCTATCTGACTTCACTCTGTGTAACAGGCTCTAGGTTCATCTACCTCAGTTCAATTGATTCACGTTTGTTCCTTTTTATGACTGAGTAATATTCCATCATATATGTGTAACACAATTTTCAAGGCATTTATGTTGCTGGCTTCCTTCCTGCTGGATTCCTACAAACGCACTGTATCCCTCTAGCAAAGAGCACAGCTTCTCTACATTGTTCTGTAGCTGTAGCCACTCTCTCCAGGCTCTGATGACCACATCTTCATTTGCCTTTATAGTCTCACAGCATAATGGCTCTTCACTACTAAAATGTTCAACCCTCTTCAGTTTCTTCTGAGCCTGTCTACACCACTGTATATATTTCCTTTATTAAATTCTCTTCAACTATACCTAAAATAAATGCTTTTCATCTTCCACCAGGATCCAACTGATACAATGAATCTCAATGGTCATTACTCTGTTCATATTACAAACATCAATTTGAATTCATCGAAACAACATCATCTGTCATATTAAAATAAATATATTACTCTGAATTTTATTGGTTTTATAGTTTTACTTAATTTATAAATTTACTTTTGTTATAGTTGTGTCTAAGCTCTAATAATAAGCATATATCTAGTTTTATGTTTGTATGTTAAGTAAATTAATAAATAACAATGTCAATCAACATTAAGGAGGTCCTTGAAGTTTTTCTCCCTCAAAAGAAGGCCATATATCATTCAAATTTGAGATTCACTAGCCTAGCTTATTGCTTCTACCACAGCTTTCAAAACATCTCTAAAAAGCATCATAAAAGTTGTCAGAATGTGAAATGGCAAAGGTATATACAGATAGTGAATATATATATACAGAAAGTCAAGAACTGCATAAAGTCCATTATGACACCAGAAGCCATAGCTGAAAACAACTACACATTCTCTTACTGCCACAGGGCTCTGAGAAGGCCGACATGAATTGCTTTCCCATGAATTCAAATCTTTAAACTCCAGATTAGAGAAATGTATTTGAAGTTTTCTTAGTCAAGCTAGTAAATGCATGACTTGATACATCCTTCTACTACAAACATATAGTAACTTTGAAAAGGGAAGAAAGGCATTAAAAAAAATAAGCATCACTGTGAACCAAAATTCATGGAGATAAGCAAAGCTGAAGCTCCTGACTCACTGAGTATCAGGTCCACAAGAGATGGGGAGGAAGTACTTCAGCTTCAGAAGCATAAGGCACTCTAGAAGAACAAGAGTCAGCTTTACAGCTTGAGGCCAGAGGTTAGAGAACTTATGGTGATTCCTGCCTGGGACAAAAGAAGGCATCAGGTCTAAGGAATAGGGAATATAGACACCATCCTTCTAATAAGAACTGAAACTTGCCTGCTGGCATAATGCATTAATCTTCAATATCTCAAATATTATACTAAGGTATGAACTTTGAACCATCATTTTACAACCTACTTCTGGAATAAAGGCTAGGGAAGACAGTAAGTTGGCATGTGGTATATCAGTTAGGGCTAAGTTATGTTGTAGTAACAAATTAACCCAAAATATTACCAGACTTAGATGACACGGGAAAAGTTTTATCCTATGTTCACATCACAGTCCAAGCAGGTCAGGTGATTCTCCTCAAGAGTTGTCCTCCAACAGTGACATGGAAATCTGGGATGATAGAATCTAGCATATCTGCCAATTCAGTGTTCTTCATACCCATCAATAAGGTAGAAAATATGGCTATTCCACATATGCCCTTAACTATTTTTGGACTAGGAATGGTACATGTTACTTCCACTCACAGCCTATTTGTCAGAACTAGTAACACATCCCCAAAGTAAATATTAAAAATGCTGTAAAATGTAGGAGAGTACATGAATATTTGCTAAGATGGATCCAGATGGATGAGACCTCAAATTTCCTAGAAAAGAAAGGGAGTAAGCCAAGAGAGAACAAACAGCTTCTTTAAAATAACTTTGCAAAGCAGTGTTTCCAAACTTATGAAGAAATTTACCAATAAGAAAAAAAAATAAAGCACTCAGAACATGAAGTTGTTTCATAGGAAAGCAACTTCATAGAAAAGGTTGATGGACTTCAGAATAAATATAAATTGAACGCTTATAGAGATATGAGTTAATAACTTCTATTTAGAAATTACAAAAAAGAAAGAAATTATTTATATCAAAAATGACCAATTAGAAATATTAGAAATATAGCCATTAAAATAAAAAATGCAATGGTTGGATTAAACTGAAGTATATATAATTGAAGAGAGAATTAGTGACAGTAGGAAAAGGAGCAAAGAAACCACCCAGTCAGTATGTTAGAGACAATGAGCTTTCTTAAATAGGAAGAGCAATTTTGAGAATGTAAGACAAATTGAAAAACTCTCAAATTTATCTAACAAGTCTCAGACAAATAAACTAGACACTATGAAGGAGAAGCAATATTTGAGTAAATATTTGAAAGGAATTTTCCATAACTGAAGAAAAACATGAAATAGGGCATGTACCCAAAATAATAAGCCCACACCAAAAGCTATATTGAACTGTAAAATATCAAAAAATGTAAAAGCTATCTGAAAATCTACCAAGGAATGAAAATAGATTGATGTGTTACCTAAGGCAATAGAAATCAGAAAACAATGGAACAACACCTTCAAAATGTTGAGGAAAAAGACATCAATTTAGAATTTTATATCTGCTCAAACTGTTACTTCAGAATGAGGGCAAAGTAAACACATCATCAGACCTACAGAGACTTAGAGTTCATCACATAAACAGATCCTCACCATAAACATCAATAAGGCCTGCATTTCAGCATAAAGGAAAGAGAACCCACAGGAATACATGTGCCACAAAATGTGTGAGGACAAAAATCAATAAAATTACAGTAAAGAAAAGTAACTATTGGCCATAGAAAAGTAACAATAACTAGTAATTTATGTTTGAAAGGTAAAAGTAAACATTTTAAATACCATAACAAAAGGGAGAGAATGTCTAACAGTAATTAAAGAATGCTAAGACCCTTCTGTTGCTCAGGATTTCAGTGTTAGAAAATACTAGGAGTGCAAAAAGATTTAGGACTTAATATATTCATGCCCATCTCCAAGTAGGTAGCTATAATTGTCCTTGATAAAATAAGATGTTTTGTGTGCCTGGTATATTCCCTCAATCCTATTTAAGTGTTGAAAGACAATAGAGTCATATGTTTTCCAATATTAGAGTCTTTTAAAATGTTATATAACAATCAAGATGAGTGATTGTATTTTAACTATAGATAGAAAGTATGAATATTTTTGAGTTTGCAGAGAGGTGTTATATTTCTGACTTTTGATGGGGAAAAGTACATAGTATCTTTGCCCACTTCTCTCCATGTACCACAAGATTGCACACACACACAGATTTATAATGGAATTTAACCTATGTTGCTAGATTTCTGTAACTTAAAAACACACTCAAAAAAATTGCATAAGGTTCTCCAATTGCTTCAGAGTGGAATCTTACTTGAAATTTAACTTGCCATCCAGGGGTGATAAAAATAAAAAGAATCTGATAGGTTTCCCTAGTCTGAGTTAGCTTGCAAATGAAAAAAAAAATGTTTATGTGGTCAGGAAAAGTGGTAGATGCCATGCAATATTCACCATTTTGAGCCTTAGTTACCATAATTGGTTGAGTTTAATGATGGCTCATATTAAACTTTAAATATTTGGGTCTTTTTCTCTGGCTCAACTGGCTTTCGTAAAAAAGGAATGAAAACTTCAGGTTTTATGATTATATAATAGATATAAGCAGAATTTTATTGTAGAACAAGTTGTCAGTTTATAACAAGATCATTCTTTTATAGAGAAGTTCATTCAATGGAATAAGATTTGTTACATGTAAAGTAATTTGATATAGTGACTATTTTTACTCTTGTTTTCTATTATCTCTTAAGCCCAAATCATATGAAATGAATGGTCAGTTTCTTATGGCTCTTTGATCTGTGTCACAAAAAAATGCAAAAAGTAATAAATTATTGACTACATCAAAGGAATAGAGAATTCATGCAGTGACAATATAAAACATATGGGAAATGTGGTTCAAAGAAGACCATGACTTATGAAAGCTTGGAATTTCAGTACTGATATCTTGAAATAGGAAAAAAAATCTAATTTTAGCAGCTCTCTTTAGTAACATAGATTGGAACTAGATTTTCAAGAACCTATATAATTAATCATTGTTCTCAGAGACATAGATGTGGCTCCCAGTAGTTCTCACTATTAAATTCAACACCTTTTGAGAACCAAAATTCCTAACCATGTAGGAAGTGGGAAAATATCAGATTTCATTTACCATCAATCAACTCAAATCATTTTGACAAAATTGAGCTACTTTTAGCCTTCTGCCTGCTACTTCTACACTTCTGAGGCTCAGTAATAGAAGTATGAGTGAGACTACCAGTATTCATCCATAATCAGTTAGCTACTAAATTGTTACTTGTTACTACAAGGTACGGGGGTGAGGAATATAATGCAAGTGAGGCTGAAACTAGGAGAGAGACCTGAGTACCAGAGGTTCAGCAAAGTTGTAACCAGGTATTATCACACCCACAAGTTTGCAGGAAGGAAAAATCAGACATTCAAATATTGCACCAAGTTAAAAGTGAGTGAGTTGGATGAAACTGGAGCCCATTATACAGAGTGAAGTAAGCCAGAAAGATAAAGAACATTACAGTATACTAACACATATATATGGAATTTAGAAAGACGGTAATGATAACCCTATATGCAAAACAGAAAAAGAGATACAGATGTACAGAACAGACTTTTGGACTCTGTGGGAGAAGACGAGGGTGGGATGTTTCGAGAGAACAGCATCAAAACATGTATATTATCTAGGGTGAAACAGCCTAGGTTGGATGCATGAGACAAGTGCTCGGGCCTGGTGCACTGGGAAGACCCAGAAGGATCAGGTAGAGAGGGAGGTGGGAGGGGGGATCGGGATGGGGAATACATGTAAATCCATGGCTGATTCATGTCAATGTATGACAAAAACCACTACAATATTGTAAAGTAATTAGCCTCCAACTAATAAAAATAAATGAAGAAAAAAAAGAAAAAACAACATCAACAAAAAAAAAGTGAGTGAGTGAAAGTTGCTCAGCCGTGTCTGACTCTTTGCGACCCCTTGGACTGTGTGGAATTCTCCAGGCAAGAATACTTGGATGGGTAGACTTTCCCTTCTCCAGGGGATCTTCCCAACCCAGGGATTGAGCCCAGGTTTCCCACATATTCCATGTTCTTTATCTTTCTGATAAGATATAAAGAGATTGCAGGCTAGAAACAAGAAATATAATAGAAAATAAAATCTTTGGATATACATAACATTTATACATATAAAATTAAATAGAAAACAAAACAGTTTGCAGTTAAATGCTAGATAGTAATAACATATATGACTGAGCCTACATATTTTTTTTTAAAAGTCAAATGTTCATTCACTTGGTTCACTTGAAGTTTATGTTTAAATATGCTATTTGGCTATTGTTTCTTGGGAGGCAGTCATCAAGTATAGATCAGAATTAAAATCAACAGACCCTTTAGCTCTTCTCTTTCCAGAGTCTAATTTATCACAGCAGCTACTATAGATTCATCTAGCGTGAGATATTTTACATTTTACTGATTTTATTATATCCAATTATATGTCATTTTAAAGATAGTCTAGAAAACTGAACACTTGGTTTTAAATAAAGAATCAGCTTTCACTGCAAAATGTAACAACAATGGAGAGGCATGTTGATAATACTCAACAGTTTCACCTCTGAGACATGATTTTCTGTTGGTGCATGATCAAAAGCAAAACAAGCTTACTGATATTAATATAGCCCATTTTTTGAACTCTGCCTTAAGCTATTTCAACCTCAAGCTTCCCACTTTCAAAGATGTTGGGTCTTAAGGGACATGTTGTATTTTAAACTACTACGTCAAATTGATTAATTTAAAAATATATCTATGATGCACATCTCAAGTATAATCCGTAAGAAAAAAATGGACAGTTCTTGTTGGAATATAGATAAATAGCTCCACTAGAATAATATTTTGACTTAAATTCAAAAGCATCCCAAAGACTTAGGTTTCCATGACATTTTTCTAAATTTCAAAAGTTCACAAACAGGAACAATAAAAGACTCTCTCCTTCTTTCGTCAACTCTAAATAGTATTTTTATCTTTAGCTCTGAAAAACTGATTGATCTGAAATTGTACCATTGTCTTCTAATTCAAGAATAGATTCAAAATAGTAGCTTCCATATTATTTAGTGTTAGGTAATACCTCTGCATTTTACTGACAAGACAGAGAATTGTGCCCTCAGGCCCTTTAATTGCCCGTGAGTTAATAAGTACTCATAAGTAGATTTGAGAAGGAAGCACAGAATTCCTGCTGATTATCATGTGGCTGCTGGTGCTAACCCTGGTAAAACATAAAACAAGTAATTAGAAGTCCCATCATTCCGTTGGCTCCATCATTCCAGATCTCTTGACTCAAAATCTCCTTTATCTAAAATAGTGACAACTTTAACTCAGAAGTCACAAGTTTAACTGATCTTTTGTAGAAGAAGATTTATACAAGACAAATATTTGGAGAGAGAAAGGATTTTCAACAGATAGAACTCTATGGCAGTAACTCCAAAAATAAATTATCTATGTGACTGTGTTTGGATGCTTTAAGAATCCTTTCTGAAACATTTTGAATTATTGTCCTGATCTTTTTGAAAAACCATTTAATAATTCAGGGTCAAATATCAATGTCATTAACTATATTTACCAGTAATAGAGCATCTTGTTTATTCCCCTGATTTTATAAATTAACTACAAACTATCATTTAATGATAATTCCCTGTTTTTAAATGGTGCCAGAACTGGAATCTAAATAATCTTCTAAGTTCAAAGGAATGCCAGTAATTGTAGCCAGCATCATCTTCCCCACAAGGCCTGTAGAAAAGCACTCTTTCAACATAACCATAAAGATCACCTCCACCACCGTCATCACCAATGTAAGAGAAAGACTGGTTATGGGAAACGAGGCATGGCTTTTCTGGAGAGGGCAAGGGTTATAAATTTGAAAAATCAAGGCTATTGCTTTCCCGCAGAAGAATAAAGATGGCATACTTGTTGCCAAAATAGAGAAGGGAAGGTTCCAGGAGAATTACTCTCAATGCCTACCTAAACCTTATTTTAAAATTTCCAGGCTACTAGGCCAGCAGAATGTGTGATACTAAATATGGATAAAGGGCAAGAAGATGGCATGTAAGGGAGGTCAGTGAAACAGTTTGCATTCCACTGTTCAATGTGGACTATGATCCACGATTTCCTATGAAACACTGAGTAGGATGGCTGGCTTGAGCGGACTTGCTGGTACCAACCCATCCGCAGTAAGGCTACCTATTAACTAAGAGCATCCCAGCAGTAAAAGGCTATAGCAAATGTGGCTTGTGAAAAGGGTTGATCTAGGAGGAAAAGATTAAAGCCATTCCAGGAGACACAGAGGGGCATTCCCAGGACCCTTCATTAAACCAAAGGAGAATGATGGCCAATAGGCATTAGATGGAGATTAACTTGTTAAAAAGAAACATATACACAAAGAAGCCATGTCCATCAAAATAGAAGTACAGGGAAAAGGGAAAGGAAATGAGTCATGTCTTGGTCCTTTGGGGCTGCTGTAACAGAATACAATAGACTGGGTGGTTTAAACAACAAAAAATTATTTCTCATTGTTCTGAAGGATGGGAAACACAACTTCAAGTTTGTTGGGTTCTGGTGAGGCCCCTTTTCCTGATTTACAATTAGCTACCTTCTCACTGTATCCTTGTATGGAGCAGGTCTCCTCTTATAAGGGCACTAATCCCATTGTGAAGATTCAATCCTCATGACTTCATTTAAACCTAATTACCTTTCAAAGGCTCTACCTGCAAATACCATAACAGCGGGGTTTGGGTTTCAACATATGAATTCTGGTGAAGCACAGACATGCAATCCATAGCCAGTCATAAATCGACCTGAAGATGGAGGGAAACAGGAAAGTTTTGAATTGAATGTGAGATTGAACTTGCAAAACAGGACTGAGTTTTAAAAAACTAGAGAGACTGTCCTGATAACTTAAAAGATTGTTAAGTTATAGAATTGGAAGTACCTCAGCAAAAAAATAAAGAACTCAGCACAGTACAGAGTTATCAGAGAAATAAATCTAATTCACGTTTATCCCTAACAAGTTGAAGCTCCTCACAAAACTCGATACATATTTTAAATTTTATCATCTTAAAACAAATTTAAGAATAAATCTCTGAAAATCATACTAAATTAATATATTGATGCTATTTTATACATTTCTTTTTAGGGCTTATACATATAGTTAAATATTTTACATAGCTATATACAGAGTGTAATTTAAATTTTGAATTTTTTTTATTTCATATATCATATGCTAGCATAGTGTAATCATCCATTTTAAAAGACATTTGATTCCACTGAACTGTCATTTTATAATCTGTAACTATTGTGTCTTTTTCATCAGTTCAGTTCAGCTGCTCAGTTGTGTTCAACTCTTTGCAACCCCATGAATCGCAGCACGCCAGGCCTCCCTGTCCATTACCAACTCCCAGAGTCCACCCAAACCCGTGTCCATCAAGTCGGTGATGCCATCCAACCATCTCATCTTCTGTCGTCCCCTTCTCCTCCTGCCCTCAATCTTTCCCAGCATCAGGGTCTTTTCAAATGACTCAGCTTTCTGCATCAGGTGGCCAAAGTATTGGAGTTTCAGCTTCAGCATCAGTCCTTCCAATGAACACCCAGGATGGATCTCATTTAGGATGGACTGGTTGGATCTCCTTGCAGTCCAAGGGACTCTCAAGAGTCTTCTCCAACACCACAGTTCAAAAGCACCAATTTGCTTCTAATTTTAGCTATTATAGAAAACATAGCAATTACTCTTCATTCAGGTAGTTTTCAATATTTTATTGAATTATTTCTTAGGATCATTGGTCACAAAACTTCTCATGGCTTTTGATGTAAAAAAAATAATAATAAAATGTCCAAAGTTGTTTCTGAAGTTTTACACTGCAGCCAGCAATAAATATAAATATTTGCTTCTCCACAATCTCATTAGTATTATATAATTTTTTAAAATTTTACTTACTTTAATGATAAAATGGGCCTTTATTATTGTTTTAATCTGCATTTTCTTGATTCCTCCAAAAAAGGAGGTGAATATTTTCTCTGTTTCCTTGTTTTACTTTCTCCTGAATAAATTGCCTTGATAACTTTTGTCCATTTATTTATCTGGGATCTTGATGTCATTCTATGCATTTAAGAGAGCTTTCTGAAGGTTAAAAATATCAACTCTGTTCCACTTTAAAGCTGGTTAAACTTCTCTAGTACTAACCCTCCCATATGGCACAAATGTACATTTGAGCATGGTCACAAGCACCCCCTAACTCTAAAGAGAGTACCCTTGTATTTAATTATTTTTCCTTCTAAATTATTCAAGACTTCATGCCATTTGGGAGGAAAGATTGTCATTAAGTATATGATCCTGAATCAAGTAATTTACATTCTGTAAATTGGGGCTATTCCTGTGGCATTCCTGAGGGACAGGATTCTCTGAGACTGACAGGCTTATTCTGAACAGCCAGGGACAATGTGCTCCATATGTGGGCAAAGAAATTCTTCTCTAATGTTCCTTGTTCTTTGACAATTGTTGGAAAAGATCCATTTACATTTATTCTACACATCCTCATCCCCCACTTCCAACCTAGGGCAGAAAGTTTGGGGCTACTATGCAGTTCAGCAGAGAAGAAGACCCTACATAGCACAGAAGGGCCTGAGTGGGAGATAATAGAACAGAGATGAGAGGGTATCCTAGAGAAAATAACAGTAAAAACAGTGCCCCTTCAGATGTCTCTCGTCCACATACACCTAGAGCCCAGGTTCTGATTCTCTAAGGGCAAGGTCTTCTAGCAATGTGAGTAAAGAGAGGGTAGTGTGCATTTCTGTGAAACCTCAGAATGAGAGTTTCTGCTTGTATTACTGCAGTAAAGGTCCCTCAGAGCCCTTCTTGTAAAATCAAGGAAGTTGTTCTGGGATCTGTAGCTATACTCCTTGAGCCTGGCTCCCATGCAGAAACAACACTGCTTCAGTAAGAAGTCAATGAATATTTTCCATAAGCCTTCTCCTTTGCCAAGAGCATTAAGACTGAAGGCAAAAAAGGAAACTTATAGGAGCAAATGGGGTGGTGAGCAGTAAATACATGATAAGGCTATGTGGTTTGTAGGTGAAGACAAATTGTTTTGAAGACTATAAAGACTTTCTTGGTCCACATGCAACATCCATGAACACCTGCAACAATAGCTTCCATTATTTTAGTCATGAATCACTTATTCCCTCCCTCTTTCTAGTTTTCTTAAATTTACAAAGGATTAGCTTACATTATACCTTTCTGCCAAACATCTCCCTACATTATATTAATAAAAGTCTTGGTCTAATATAAAAGTAATGAATCCAAGGAAAGGGCCAGAACCTTAAATAAAAATTTGAGCATCTCCAACTCCTAACAAGTATTAAATTGTTTATACTTCTATAAGCAAAGAGTCATAGAATTACATGTGTCACATAAGTCATCTGCTAAAGGAATCAATTGTTCCACTGGCACATTATCAAGTATTAAAGATACATTATTATTACTCTTTTACCACTCTTGGTAAAGAAAAATAAAGTTCAATTCTTAGATAAGAAAGACAACTGCCTATAATAGGTGACTACATATCTAAGGTTAAGATTCCTGAATTCAAAAATATGTCTCTTGGCCACTTTTTCTGAAATTAGAGATAGATTTTAAGGCAATTATCCCATTAAACTTCAAATATCCCACCAACAGGACAACATAGAAAAACACTGCCAAACATTTACATTTGGGTGCAAATTTCTTTATAATATTCCTTCTCTAAGAGCTACTTAGAGAAAATGATTTTGAAAGGAGAAAAAAGGAAGAAGTTGACCCAGATAAGAGAAGGCTCTAAGTTCAGGGCAATAGAAAGATTATTTTCCGTCCCCTAGGCCATAAATGCAGGATGAAAATCCACCATGAAATCTTTACCTATTAAGCTATTTATGAAAACAACAAAAGGTCTGAATTAACTCAGTTAAGAAAATGTCCACTAAAACTGTTTCCCCATAGAACTGCTTTAGTTTGAATTTACTTATAGAAGGACAAATCAAGAGGAACACTGCTCAGATTTTATGTTATGACAGTTAATTTCTTCACTTTAGTCCTTGGGCAGATAGAGCCAGATACCTACCCAATATCTTTCCTCACTTCTGCGTTGTCTAATAAGACCCTGGCTTTTGGAAATGGAACAAACCATCTAGCTAAAATCATTTGCTAACCCAGACTGTGGATTTTTGAACTGTGGTGTTGGAGAAGACTCTTGAGAGTCGCTTGGACTGCAAGGAGATTAAACCAGTCAATCCTTAGGGAAATCAGTCCTGAATGTTCATTGAAAGGACTGATGCTGAAGCTGAAACTCCAATACTGTGGCCACCTGGTGCGAAGAACTGACTCATTAGAAAAGACCCTGTTGTTGGGAAAGATTGAAGGCAGGAGGAGAAGGGGATGACAGAGGATAAGACGGTTGGCTGGCATCACCGACTCGATAGACATGAGTTTGAGC
The DNA here is from genome assembly GCF_910594005.1 of Cervus elaphus. Lineage (NCBI taxonomy): Eukaryota > Metazoa > Chordata > Mammalia > Artiodactyla > Cervidae > Cervus > Cervus elaphus. The sequence goes on from NC_057826.1 coordinate 69,478,012, forward strand.
AAGCTCCAGGAGTTGGTGATGAACAGGGAAGCCTGGCATGCTGCAGTCCATGGGATCACAAAGAGTTGGACATGAATGAGCAACTGAACTGAATTGATCCCAGACTGCATGGTATCCTAATGATGTGGCGCCTCCTACTCTATGAAACGTAAGCAGACATCTGCTGCGATTGATGGGAAAGCAGTTGCTTCTGGGTGCTGTCACCATCCATTCCTAACTCCCTGTTCCCTCTGTCTTTCCTTTTTGCCTGATGAAATATTAGCATAAGACATGGCAGCAGGTATCTTTCTTGCAATCATAAGATGCCAAGCTTGAGAGCAAGAGCCCACAAATTATGTTTGGCAGAACAGACAGAAAGATGGAAAGAATTGAGGTTCCTAGTAGCATTATTGAGCTAACACGCCTACCTTGTTCTACCTACTCCCAAACTTCTTGCTACAGAAGACAAAACCAGGTCTGTTAGGGCCACTGTGGAAGTTTTCTGATATGTGTTGCCAAATACATCCCTGAAGACCCCTTTGACCCTGTTCTGACCACAGACAAAGATCAGAACAGATATTAGTACACCCTTTATTAAACTTGCTTAACGCCTTATCCTCTGGATTTCCAAGCATACATACATAGAGAAATAAACTCCACTGTGATAAACATACCACCTGTTCAAAGCTGTATTCTCTCTCTGACATGTCACCAAGCCATAGATTTCTTTCCCCTATTTAACAATATGCATTGAATGTCTCCTATGGTCTAGGTACACTAGCAGTACAATAGTGAGAAAAATACATAAAACTATTATTAGAGCATATATCTAGTTTCCATTTTTAAAAGTTTGCTAAAAAGTGCTCATGTATTAGAACAGCATTAATTGAATATTTCACTATTAAACTTGTTAGTCTAGTCTCATATAGGCTTAAGAATATAGTTTTTTTATTTTTAATTTATTTATTAATTGAAGGATAATTCCTTTACAGAATTGTTTCAGTCAGTTTAGTCGCTCAGTTGTGTCCGACTCTTTGTGACCCCATGGACTGCAGCACCCAGGCTTCCTTGTCTATCACCAACTCCCAGAGTCTACTCAGACTCATGTCCATCGAGTCGGTAATGCCATCCAACCATCTCATCTTCTGTCGTCCCCTTCTCCTCCCACCTTCAATCTTTCCCAGTATCAGGGTGTTTTCAAATGAGTCAGTTCTTCGCAGCAGGTGGCTAAAGTATTGGAGTTTCAGCTTCAGCATCAGCCCTTCCAATGTATATTCAGGACTGATTTCTGATAGGATGGACTGGTTGGATCTCCTTGAGTTGAAGGGAATCTCAAGAGTCTTCTCCAACAGTACAGTTCAAAAGCATAAGTTCTGTGCTTATCTTTCTTCAGAGTCCAACTCTCACATTCGTATGACTACCGGAAAAACCATAGCCTTGACTAGATGGACCTTTCTGGTAAAGTAATATCTCTGCTTTTTAATATGCTGTCTAGGTTGGCCATAGCTTTTCTTCCAAGGAGCAAGCGTCTTTTAATTTCATGGCTGCAGTCATCATCTGGACTGATTTTGGAGCCCCCCCAAAATAAAGTCTGTCACTGTTTCCATTGTTTCCCCATCTATTTGCCATGAAGTGATGGGACCAGATGCCATGATCTGTTTTCTGAATGTTTTGTTTTAGCCAAATTTTTCACTCTCCTCTTTCATTTTCATCAAGAGACTCTTTAGTTCCTCTTCACTTTCTGCCATAAGGGTGGTGTCACCTGCGTATCTGAGGTTATTGATATTTCTCCCGGCAATCTTGATTCCAGCTTCATCCAACCCAGCATTTCTTATGATGTACACTGCATATAAATTAAATAGCAGGGTGAAAATATATAGCCTTGACGTACTCTTTTCTCCATTTGGAACCAGTCTGTTGTTCCATGTCCAGTTCTGTTGCTTCTTGACCTGCATACAGATTTCTCAGGAAGCAGGTCAGGGGGTCTGGAATCCCATCTCTTTAACAATTTTCCAGAGTTTGTTGTGGTCCACACAGTCAAAGGCTTTGGCATAGTCAATAAAGCAGAAATAGATGTTTTTCTGGAACTCTCTTGCTTTTTCAATGATCTAATGGATGTTGGCAATTTGACCTGTGTTTCCTCTGCCTTTTCTAAAACCAGCTTGAACATCTGGAAGTTCACAGTTCACATGCTGTCGAAGCCTGGCTTGGAGAATTTTTAGCATTACTTTGCTAATGAGTGCAATTGTGCGTAGTTTGAGCAGTCTTTGGCATTGCCTTTTTTTGGGATTGGAATGAAAACTGACCTTTTCTAGTCCTGTGTCCACTTATGAGTTTTCCAGATTTGCTGGCATATTGAGTGCAGCACTTTCACAGGATCATCTTTTAGGATTTGAAATAGCTCAACTGGAATTCCATCACCTACACTTAACTTCACATTCCAGGATGTCTGGCTCTAGGTGAGTGATCACACCATTGTGGTCATCTGGGTCATGAAGATCTTTTTTGTATAGTTTTTTTGTGTATTCTTGCCACCTCTTCTGAATATCTTCTGCTTCTGTTAGGTCCTTACCTTTTCTGTCCTTTATTGTGCTCATCTTTGTATGAAATGTTCCCTTGGTATCTCTAATTTTCTTGACGAGATCTCTAGTCTTTCCCAATCTATTGTTTTCCGCTATTTCTTTGCATTGATCACTGAAGTTTTCTTATCTCTCCTCACTATTCTTTGGAACTCTTCATTCAAATGGGTATCTTTCCTTTTCTCCTTTGCTTTTCGCTTCTCTTCTTTTCTCAGCTATTTGTAAGGGCTTGTCATTCAGCCATTTTGTCCTTTTGCATTTCTTTTTCTTGGGGGATGGTCTTGATCCCTGCCTCCTGTACAATCTCACAAGCCTCTGTCCATAGTTCTTCAGGCACTCTGTCTATCAGATCTAATCCCTTGAATCTATTTGTCACTTCCACTGTATAATTGTAAGGGATTTGATTTACGTCATTACCTCCACCATAGTTTGGCCTTAGGTCAAGCAACAGAATTCACTGGTTTCTGCCAAACACCAACAAGAATCAGCCATAGGTATACATATACCCCCTCCCTCCCATCTCTCTCCCCATCCCACCCCTCTTAGGTTGTTACAGAGCTCCAGTTTGAGTTCCCTGAGTCATATGGCAAATTCCCATTGGCTATCTATTTTTAAAGTAGAAAGTGCTACTAACGCTATACTGAAATTTAAAAGTTGGGTATCCATGAAGGTGTGCTACAAATTAAAAACTTTAAAAAAAAAATCTTGTCTGGGCAAAGAACTTTAAACACCTAGGGTTTTATTTCTTCCCTTTCATTGGTCTTTTTCCCTTTCATTGATCTTAATTCTTGTATTAGTCTGAGTAACATAGTAGGGGTGAGTGGAAAACAATCTTTATTGTTGCTCAATAAAGTATGTTTGTGTGTTAGATACCCTGAGGAATGTTTGGAAAAGCAATTGACTTGCAAAAGATTTAACCAGCCAGGCTCCCCAACTAGATGACAGCTAAAATTATCTACTCCAAACTGCCAGTCACACACTTCTTGAGACCAGACATCAGACTTTTCTTAGGTGGGGTTTCAGAAATATCTGATGTTTAGGGAGCAGCATTCTTTGTGCATTTATATAGGGAGTGGTTTTTATTTTGCCATTTCCCCAGTGAACAGAGCATTCTTGGGCTGGTCCTGAGTGTTCCCCTGGCTCCATAATGCATGAGTCTCTTATGGATACAGCTGATTTGGGAAGAAGCACAATGTATAATAACCCAGTGTAAATTATAAGGAACTGGAGTGGAACCCAGGCATATTGTAAGTCATTCATGAATACAACTCAGAATGCTTAAGGCTGGATGCACTATATTTCCACCAGCCCAGCTCCCTGCTATGATTTAGATCTAATAGAATAAACATGTTGTTTGTCTTTCTATTGGCAATATGCTTATAATGAATTGTATGGCTTCCATGAGTGTAATAAGGATTGACTGAATTAATTTTCCTGTTTGGTGACACCAGCTTGTCCTATTCCAATGCAAAGTGTCAGTGATGTCAGACTGTGCTTGATCATAAAATATGAATATGTGTACTCAGGTTTGAATATAGACCATGAATTCTTTCTTATTAGATATTAAAAATGTGTGTGTATACACACACACATCCTTACATACAAATATATTGCTCATTCTTAGAATGGTCCATTCAAATCCAGTACATTAATGCAGTCTATATATCCCTTTAATATCAATAACATATATTGATTTCAAAGGAAATTAACTAAAGATAAACTATATATTCATTCTCTAAAACTTCTTGTCTGAAAGTCTAGAAGCAAAAATCTTACCCTGCATGACTTGACCAGGGAGCAACACCTGAATAGCCATGCCTGTCCTGGGTTTTGCTGTAGCATGAGTTCAAATATATTCTTTAGACTATAATGCTCTAGTTTTGGCAAAAATTATTTAAAAATTTTAATTTTTCAATTTCCCAATGATGTTATAAAAACATAATACTATGTTTAAAGGATTTTGCCATAAATCTAAACGCTGGAGAGATATTAAAGACCTATGTGCCACCTTTCCCCAGGTTCCACACACATACGCCTGAAGATCCACTCTGACTGGTGAGGCTACCTTTAAAAATTACAGAGTTATACTTCAACAACAACAAAAAAACTACATTAAGTCAATCAAAAAACTACAGATATAAAATGAGGATCAGGGGAAAATTTAAGAATAATTTTCAACATCAAGGCACAAAATAAAAGTTAAAGAAAATAAACACGTTTCTCTAGTCAATTTAACTTTAATAGATTCATTGATGAATGGTCTTTTTTTCAGGCTTTAAAAAAGAAAAATATTAAATTTTGCTTTATGACATTCAATATTGTGTCAAAATATACATGGCTGTATTTATTATCTTCCCTTCAAACACACACACACACACACACACATCAGAATAAACCTGAGGAAGACAGGTGCATGCATGAATGGTGTTCTGTTACACATTGTAACCACTTTAATATAGGTTCAGTTCAGTTCAGGGGCTCAGTTGCATCCAACTCTTTGTGACCCCATGGACTACAGCACACCAGGGCTCCCTGCCCATCACCAACTCCTGGAGTTTACTCAAACTCATGTCCATTGAGTTGGTCATGCTTTCCTTTAATATGGACTGGCTGGATCTCCTTGTAGTCCGAGGGACTCTCAGGAGTCTTCTCCAATACCACAGTTCAAAAGCATCAGTTCTTCGGCACTCAGCTTTCTTTATGGTCCAACTCTCACACCTATCTATACATGACCACTGGAAAAACCATAGCTTTGACTAGACGGACCATGGTTGTCAAAGTAATGTCTCTGCTTTTTAATATGCTGTCTAGGTTGGTCATAGCTTTTCTTCCAAGGAGTAAGTGTCTTTTACTTTCATGGCTGCAATCACCATCTGCAGTGATTTTGGAGCCAAAGAAAACAAACTCTCTCACTGTTTCCACTGTCTCCCCATCTATTTCCCATGGGGTGATGGGACCAGATGCCATGATCTTAGTTTTCTGAATGCTGAACTTTAAGCCAACTTTTTCACTCTTCTTTCACTTTCATCAAGAGGCTCTTTAGTTCTTCTTCGCTTTCTGCCATAAGGGTGGTGTCATCTGCATATATGAGGTTGTTCATATTTCTCCTGGCAATCTTGATTCCACCTTGTGCTTCATCCAGCAGGGCATTTTGCATGATTTACTCTGCATAGAAGTTAAATAAGCAGGGTGACAATATACAGCCTTGACCTACTCCTTTCCCTATTTGGAACCAGTCTGTTGTTCCATCTTCAGTTCTAATTGTTGCTTCCTGACCTGCATACAGGTTTCTCAAGTGGCAGGTCAGGCGGTCTGGTATTCCCAACTCTTTCAGAATTTTCCGGTTTGTTGTGGTCCACACAGTCAAGGCTTTCTTTGGCATAGTCAATAAAGCAGAATTAGATGTTTTTCTAGAACTCTCTTACTTTTTTGATGATCCAAAGGATGTTGGTAATTTGATCTCTGTTTCCTCTGTCTTTTCTAAATCCAGCTTGAATATCTGTAGTTCACGGTTCACGTACTGTTGAAGCCTGGCTTGGAGAATTTCGAGCAATACTTTACTAGCATGTGACATGAGTGCAATTGTGCAGTAGTTTCAGGATTCTTTGGCATTGCCTTTCTTCGGGAGTCAAATGAAAATTGACTGCTGAGTTTTCCATATTTGTTGGCATATCGAGTGCAGCACTATCACAGCATCATCTGTTAGAATTTGAAATAGCTCACCTGGAATTTCATCACCTCCACTAACTTTGTTCATAGTGATGCTTCCTAAGGCATACTTGACTTCACATTCCAGGATGTCTGGCTCTAAGTGAGTGATCACACCATCGTGGTTATCTGGGTCATGAAGATCTTTTTTGTATAGTTCTGTGTATTCTTGCCACCTCTTCTTAATATCTTCTGCTTCTGCTAGGTCCATACCATTTCTGTCCTTTATTGTGCCCATCGTGGCATGAAATGTTCCCTTCGTATTCCCATTCTACTGCTTTCCTGTATTTCTTTCCACTGATCACTGAGGAAGGCTTTCTTGTCTCTCCTTGCTATTCTTTGGAACTCTGCATTCAAATGGGTATATCTTTCCTTTTCTCCTTTGCCTTTTGCTTGTCTTCTTTTCACAGCTATTTGTAAGGTCTCCTCAGAAAACCATTTGCCTTTTTGCATTTCTTTTCTTTTGGGATGGTCTTGATCCCTGCCTCCTGTACAATGTCATGAACCTCTGTCCATAGTTCTTCAGGCACTCTATCAGATCTAATCCCTTGAATCTATTTGTCACTTCCACTGTATAGTCATCAGGGATTTGATTTAGGTCATACCTGAATGGTCTAGTGGTTTTCCTTACTTTCTTCACTTTAAGTCTGAGTTTGGCAATAAGGAGTTCATGGTCTGTGCCACAGACAGCTCCCGGTCTTGTTTTTACTGACTGCATAGAGCTTCTCCATCTTTGGCTGCAAAGAATATAATCAATCTGATTTTGGTATTGACCATCTGGTGACGTCCATGTGTCGTCTTCTCTTGTGTTGTTGGAAGAGGGTGTTTGCTATGACCAGTGCATTCTCTTGGCATATATACTTAACCATATATATATATTATGTATAACCTAATATAGCTTAGCCAGTCACAAAGGATGCATAAAAATGGGAGAGAGGTGAAACTCCTTTCTGTTTTTTCTAACAGATAAACAGAATCAGAGCATGAGCAATTAATAATTCTTAACTCAGAAGAAGAGGTCAAAGAGTGAGATGCTCTCCTGGGCAGTAAAATATCAACTCTTAATCGAAGACCATAAATGCCTTACCATGTTGGAGAGGATATTTGTTCTGTAGGGAGTGTATGTTATCATTGCTATTGTAGAGTCTATTTGTATTATTGCAACTATTCTTGTCACTTATTGACATGAGGTTTTTCAGCAAATTCCCTTACAAATATATGTTCAGATTAAATAACTGTCTAGGATTATGAGTGGGGCTTGAAATAGTTTGAGCAAACCAATCTTTCTAAATATATGTTTTTGACTCTGATAACAGGTTAATCTGGTGAGATCTCAGAGTTCCTAGGTTCTCTTTGTTTCTCTTTACTTAATGTGAATATGTCTGAATAACAGGTCTGATACAACTCACCATAACACTCAGAGTTGACATTTGCAAATAAAAATTACTTTTCAAGTTAGATTCAATGAAGAGATAAATGATAAGAATATGACAAATATTGCTGGTAAATTTTAGAAAATAGTAGCAAAAATAGTAGCTTTTTACATTTGCAAATCATTTAAAGAGTAACAACTTCATGATTAAGTTCTTAAGTCAGAAACTATCTCCAGTCCTTATAATAGTTTGTTTATTAATTTACAATAGAAATGTCTTTGAAAGTTAATCAGAGGTAGTCAAAACCAAGACTTTACAATGGATTTAAAATCTACCACTGTGCATGGACTTTAAACTTTTATAGAGTTATTTCCTTCAATTTTTCTACTATATCTGTTAAAATTTCATCCCATGAAAATCCTCTAAAACGTGACTGCATTATTCTGCTGGATGTGTGGCACATCAAGTAGCAGCTCCGATATTCAAACTGCTGTTGGTGTTTTATCTTCTTTGTATTGCTTACCCCAAACAGGCCTGATAGCCACTTGCCTGGAGCTAGGTCAGGGCAGAGAAGCCTTCTGAGCTGGCTGCAGAGGATGCTGCAAGCCCGGTTGCAACCTTTCTTCTTAGCAGTAAGTGGGCTTCCTCTGTGCCACTTCCACACTTTTAAATATTTCAGTCAGTAGGATCCCACAGGAGCACAAAAATGTCTGACTCTTGCTTATTCTTTCCTCTCACATCTTTTCCTCCTCAGAGCTAGGGATGGGAGGTTGAGGGGGTGGGGGTTAGATTTTCATACTGAGAAAGTCAAGTAAGGATTTTAAAACTTGGCATTTTTCAATGAACAGTCAGGTATTGTTTTCAGAAAGTTTCCTCTTAGCACTGTTCATGATAATGTCAATGCTAATAATAAAAATAAAAACTATTAATTGGTTGGTGCTACAGTCAGGAACTCCTAGACTTTCAAATTTAATTAACTTAAAAATTAATTAACAACAGAAAATACTGGGAAACTGATATAGAGAGAAATTTTTCATTTTCCTATGAAAGGTAATTTGAATAATTACTATCTTTTATCACCATTGTATTAAGAAAAGACAATCTGATACCAATATAGTAGAAAGAATCCCTGAATAAGATGTGTTTTCCTGTTAAATCAAATACATTTGACTAAATAAAATGCTTACTACTTTTTGTTTTTGTTTTTAATTTTGCCAGCCTAATAATACCATCACCCACTGACACCAACTGATACACAGCCAAGATATAAGCATATGCACAATGAGCAGAGTGTAGTTAAATTTTCCATTAGTCTTTTTGTATTATATATTGTATCAGTGCTTTAGGACCTAGAAAGAATGTAACTAGATGGTTGCTTCTCAGAAACAGAATTTCAATGATCTTCCAGGACTTAAGGCCCTCATCTTATAGGTAAAAAAACTGAGGAGCAGAAAGACCCAATTTCTAAACACCACACAACTTCCCTCAATGAAAGGTGTCAGCCTCCAGCTGTATATAGCAATATGGTCACCTTTCAAATTTATAGTCAACATTTGAGTTTTTAATAAGTATCAGACACATTTACATGTTACCTCAGTTATGCTTATAGTCCAGTTAATCTTTCCTTGAACTTAGTAATCCTGTTATACAGATAAGGAAAACTAAATCAATCATAAATGACCCAAAATCATACTGCTATGAAGTATCAGAGTTGCCATTTGCTGAGATATCCAAGCTAAATGTTTTTTATGCTTCACTGTATAATTAGAGAGTATTTATTGTGTGGATCTATGGGGCCAGTCCTCTGATTAGTACTATAGAATTTGCCAGCTTCTAAGTTGAGAATCTGAGGGCTGTCATGAGAAGAAAAAAGGGGTCCCTTGAGTTTCAGATGCCCTCTTCTATTTACTACGAGAAGAGAGAATGAAAAATCTATTTTAGTAAGAGTAATCCAATGTTCAACATTTAGAAAACTAAGATCATGGCATCTGGTCCCATCACTTCATGGCAAATAGATGGGGAAACAGTGGAAACAGTGGCTGACTTTATTTTGGGGGACTCCAAAATCACTGCAGATGGTGACTGCAGCCATGAAATTAAAAGACGCTTACTCCTTGGAAGGAAAGTTATGACCAACCTAGATAGCATATTAAAAAGCAGAGATGTTACTTTGCCAACAAAGTAACAAACATCTAGTCAAGGATATGGCTTTTCCAGTAATCATGTATGGATGTGAGAGTTGGACTGTAAAGAAAGCTGAGCGCCGAAGAATTGGTGCTTTTGAACTGTGGTGTTGGAGAAGACTCTTGAGAGTCCCTTGGACTGCAAGGAGATCCAACCAGTCCATCCTAAAGGAGATCAGTCCTGGGTGTTCACTGGAAGGACTGATGCTGAAGCTGAAACTCCAATACTTTGGCCACCTGATACGACCAGCCGACTCATTGGAAAAGTCCCTGATGCTGGGAAAGATTGAAGGCAGGAGGAGAAGGGGATGACAGAGGATGAGATGGTTTGATGACATCACCGACTCTATGGACATGAGTTTGAGTAAGCTCCAGGAGTTTGAGATCAACAGGGAAGACTGGCCTGCTGCAGTACACGAGGTTGCAAATAGTTGGACATGACTGAGTGACTGAACTGAACTGAACTCAACTTTGAATTAATTTTTGAATACACATTACAGTTCTGGCCTATTTCACCATTGTAAAGCTTTTTAACTCATTACACTCCACAATCCTTGTGTTTTGATATATATTGTTTAACAAACAGTTTAAGTAATATTTGGTTTCCTATTTTCTTACACATACACATCTGTTAAGCAAAGATTCTGGTCATGATGAAGTAACAAGGATATAACCTTACTGAACTGATATAATCCTAGCCAACAGTCAAGAAACTCATCTTTTAAAACAGTCTGTGTAGTCTTATCATTGTAGAGGGATAATTTTCTTTGACATATTAGAATACTGACTATAAAACACATGATTCTCCAATATTATCATCACATCCCTAATGGTCCAGCAATATCACCTTTAAAATCACTGGTAGAACACTCACTGTACACAGACTTGGTGTGAAGTTCTCAAAATATGAAACTAAATAATCCAAAGACTCTGCCTTGATATTCCCAGGGTCTACTTTCTAACATGGATACCCTTGGCTTTTGCATCCACAACACTTGCCTGGGTTGCTCACTTCCCCAACTTTTACTCTATTTCTTAACCAACTAGAGCTCCCCTCAGGACAGAGCACTTAACACTTTATAATTTTTTATCCTAAGCACTGTGCATTCAGGTACTTTTGGCATAGGAGATAGTATAGTAGCTGCTCCCAGGGAGAAACTAAACAAGCAGGTAGCAGAAAGTGAGGTTAAAATCACTCATTTGAAGTGGACACTTCTCTGGATTTGAATCCCAGCTCTTCTACTTTTGAGCTAACAGACTTAGGGCAAGTCTCTAACCTTTAGGCCTCCCTTTCCTTATCTGAAAAACAAAAATAGAGTAATTATCTCTTATTTTTTATAATGTATGCAAAGCATTTTTCACAATATTAGCACATAGGAAGTGCTTAAATTTTTATTTATTATTATTATTACTACTATTACTAAAGTGGAAGAGAAGAGAAATAGAAATATTAGGTTACTGAGACTTTTTAAAAAGGGATGTATTCCTATGGATCTTTAGCCAGAGAAGTATCAAATTTGAGGAAATCATCATTTTGAGAGTTAAACAAAGGACCAATAAAGGAAGATAGAAAAGAGGAGGGAAGACAAAAAGAGCAAGAAATGTGAAGTAACGGGGCAGAATAGCTTAAATCATGAACCATGGAATTTGATGTTTCTCTTTTCCAGGTAATTTTGGGTGCCCATCTCTATAAGTTTAACAATAATAATATGCTTAAATTGGAATAAAATAAAATAATATGCTTTAAATGGAATAAAAATAGATATTGCTTATTTTAGAGAAAAGAAAGTGATCAGAATTTATAGATTATGTAGAGAGATTTTCCTTGTACTAGTTCAAATGAAAATAAGATTAATAATGAATCTAAATCAGGCCAAGCCTTCCAATTTTTGACTCCTGGAATTTATATCAATAAACTCTTCCAGCATTAGATTTGCAGAAATCAAAATTCATTCTTTAATCTTGGAATTTGAAAACTGTATTAGTTTCCTACTTCTGCTATAACAATTATTGCAAACCTAATTACTTCAAACAACATGATTTCATTATGTTTCAGCTTTGGAGGTCAGAGGTCTGAAAAGGGTCTCACTGTGTTAAAATCAAGATATGGGCAGGGCCCAGAGACTTTGCCTGTCTCAGCTTCTAGATTCTGTATGCATTCCTTGGATGATGGTCTACTTTCATCTTCAAAACTAGTAATGGCAGTCAAGTCTTTCTCACAGTGATTCCTCTGACACTTTTCTGCCTCTCTCTTCAGTATCTCTGTATTTTCTTGTGATTAGATTACATTGGACACACTGGTTAATCAAGGATAAGCTTTCCCTAGATAAAAGTCACCTGATAAGCAACCATAATCCCATCTGCAACCTTAATTCCTTTATGCCATGTAAGGTAACATATTCAAAGGTTTCAGGGATGGATATGGTAATTTTTGAAGTGTCCTATTCTGCCAATAAAAAAAGGCTGAGTGGTGAAGAATTGATGCTTTTGAACTGTGATGTTGGAGAAGACTCTTGAGAGTTCCTTGGAACTGTAGTCAATCCTAAAGGAATCAGTCCTGAATATTCATTTTAAGGACTAATGCTGAAGCTGAAGCTCCAGTACTTTGGCCACCTGACGTGAAGAACTGACTCATTGGAAAAGACTCTGATGCTGGGAAAGATTGAAGGCAGGAGGAGTAGGGGGCAACAGAGGATGAAATGATTTGACGGCATGATTGACTCAACGGACAAGAGTTTGAGCAAGCTCCAGGAGATGGTTAAGAACAGGGAAGCCTGGTGTGCTGCAGTCCGTGAGGTCGCAAAGAGTCAGACACGACAGAGACTAAACAATAGCAAATTCTGCTGACCATTAAGTGTGTACTGACTGCATTCTGCTTTAGCTTTTCATTCTAACAGAAATTAAATAGAATAGATCTGAATTTTAACATATATGGGCAATTAATGCCATTAATGGAAGTTATTTCTGAAGTCCAGTTAGAAACAAATTCTTCTCATTTACTAACAATTTGGGAAAACAGATTAACTTTTTTGTGCAAACAACTCATTTTAAAGGAGAATCATAATATCTGCCTCATATTGTTGCTATGAGAATTAAATGAGTTAATTAAAGAATTTAGGATAACAGAATCAGCAGTCCATAAATTTAGTTGTTGCTATTATTAGCCAGTTTTATGATCTATAGACTCTCTTAAACATATACGTAGTTTTATACATTCATCAGTCACTATCAATTGATCCATGAACTTAGTTTGACCATTGATCCACCAGAATTTATTAAACATCTTTTGCAAAATGAACTGCATACTATGCATAAGAATAACAAAAATACCTCACAATTATATAGCATTTACATTTTCACCTTTTTATCTTATCTGATCCTACTTAGGTTCCTACCCTTAGGAAGTTCTAGTTGCCTTGAGAAAACAAGAGATTACATACAAATTTAGCCAAACATCCCAGACATAGCACTGAAGTTTTGCAACACTATGAATAGGCATTTGCTCAGGCTGAGAGTCATTAAGAGTAAGTCTATGGATTAAAGAGCACCACGCGGGGGAATGATAGTGAACACCATCTCAGTCGAGGTTGGGCTCTTCTCTCATATAGGGCTGTGAAGACTATACTCATTAGATTAATGAGGTCCTAACATTTCAAAAGAAAAAAAAAAATCAAAAAAGTAGGCAAAAAGGGAAAACAACCTATGGTGTGATGGCTGTAATAGGCCCATGGTTTCCTTCACTAAACAGTTAAATCTACGCCACGCATTTCCAGGTTCATGCTTCTTCCAAACAAAGAAAGGCAGAAAACCCAACACAAAATAATTTACACAAGATTTCTTGGGTGGTTACCTGAGAAAATTGTACAGGGCAAGCATTGGGTTTCTTTACCCAGAGTTGGTATTTTGATATACCCTTTTGCTGTTTTGTATATTGATCACTAATTCTGACAGTCACTTCATCCTTTAGAGGATAGAGTAGGGGGAGTTTGAGTAGCATTCCTCAAGATAGAGAGGAGACTAATAAAAAATACGTGCAATGGGAAACCCCCCAAAGAAACAGTAGATGAGGGCACAAGATAAGAATTTCGGCCTGACTGTTTCATTCTTTCCACTCATCTCTTGAGTCTGGCTGCCCGGCTGAGCTCTGCTCCCAGGTGGATTTCTGGGAAGAGAAAGCCACCATTTGCTCACTTTACCCTGGGGCCACCCAGCTGCCAAGTGTCAGCTGAACAGAGGTGCATCAGAGGCCTGCAGTCAAAAGGCAGCAGGATGGCCAATTGCCATGAATTTCTCAGGAAGTCTGGCAACTTGGCATCCCGCTGCTCTCCCCCTCCCCCAGGTTAATTGCTGAGAACCTCCAACATGAAAACTGCTTATCCTACCAACTTCAAGCTGCTACCCTCATTTCCCTATGCCACTTCAATTCCTACCTTCTTACACTCTGGAAGTAAAATGAAGTCACTCACACACCTGGCTCTACTTGTGAACCCACCTAAGCTCTAACATAACTGCTTCTTTTCCCTCTTACACACCCCCATGGGTAAAGGCAGAATTGCCACATCCCCCTTGGACCTGATTGCTAGGCAACACTCAGCCATGTGAATTTGTCACTTCTGTTTGGCGCAAATTTCAATTTCACCTCCAACTGTAACACTGCTCGATATATTTTAGATGCCACTGTGGTTGGACGGCATCCCAGGAAAGATGTGAAGTGCTACTGCCAGGAATGAATGATTGGCATTGGGTAAAGCAATTCTCTGAACTCAGCCTTGGCATACCATTAATTGTTAAGTCTGTTCAGCTACCACCAACCTCTTGTCAGAATCGTGTCTATTGTAAGCCTTTGCGACAAGAGTCCAAATGGTAGAGCTCTCTCCCTCTGTAAGATCTGAAGAATTATGTCGATAATGAAGCAGTGGATTTCTCAGCTCACAACATATTAGTTCTTCCTACTTTCATCTATTGGCTGCACTTTCATGTGCAAAGAAAAAATAGTTCCACGTTTGAATATTACTGAGCTAAGAGCTGCCAATTCAGGTTCTAGCCCTAAATAAAAGATTTACGTTCCCTCTTCTCTTTATCACAGTCTGCTTTCTTTCATTCATGATAACAATTAAATGCTGCTACAGGGAAACAAGTTATTAATGAGAAAAGATAAAATTAATGCTAAACATACTCTGGTGACAATACATATATAATATTTGACATGTAAAATTTACATACTGACATTAAATCAGAAAACATGCAACATGAAAACAATAATGATTTTTGAATAAACACATACCATCACTGGCAAGATATAATGCTATAATTCCTAAAGGCTCTGTCCAATGCAGTCTGCCCAATGTGCTTATATATATATGTGTATATATATACTGAATATGTATATGTGTATATATATATATATATATACTGAATATTATTTGTCCTTAATGACACATTCAATTGCCTAGCCACCTACATCCTTAAATACTACGCAATTGCTCTATTGACTCTAAGATGCTACCGTGTGGAAAGCTTTCATTTCTGTGCACTGTGCTAAATAAAGGTAAAAATAGTCAATCTGTTTTGATTCCCCTTCCACTGCCTCCAGCCACCAAATTTTCAATTGATTTTTTTTCCCCCTCAAATCAAAACATCCTCAGAAAGCTTGGAAATATTTCCCTAGAATGGATCTAATTAAATAGAAGGAGTCAGTCAGTTATAAGTAAGAAGAGTGTTTCAGACTTTAAGTGCAGGCCCTGATTTATCGGAAAAAAAAGGAGTTTTTGTAACAGTGTGAATGAACCTTGAAGTGTGCCTGTGCTTTTAAGAAAGGCCAAGGGTGCAGTTCTATTTTCTTAGCTCTGCTTTCATATTTATGTGTCTCATTTCCAGCTCATTGCTGATGCCTCAGTTGCGCTATCCATCACCACTTTTATCCTCCTTGTTCCTCAAAAAGAACATAAAATCCTTTTTTATGTGGTGGTAATATTATTGCAAATAAAAGCAAATACCAAAATCTTTATTAGTCTGCCAAAATAATAAACTATTTAATAAAAGCATGCTGTAAAAATAAGGTCATTTGCATCACTCAAGTTACTTGCAGGAAATACAGAGAATTATTGGTCAAAAAAATATAAACTGACAGCAATTACTTCTGTTGTTCATCTAACCACACTATGCAATAGGGTTAAATTTTTGTTGATATTTTGCACATTTTCTGGGTTTAAATGCTTTTAATATTACTTAAAACTGGTTCCACATTGGAAAATTTAAAAAAAAATCTAATTCTCACAAAATATTGATTTCCTCTTTGCAAAAAAGATTTTTGATAAGTGAAAAGGACTAAGTAGACTGGTCTCTTTTTGATATCTTTTTCACAAATGTGGAAGTTGACCTACTGATAATCTTCATATTCTAAGATTTATTGCCTAAATTTTACCATTTTAATATCCAATATTGATTTTATTTGCTTTGGATTTGCGTCCACTGTTCAGCTGTATAATTTTTACCTCTTTGTATTCAGCTTTGTCATTTCTGCATGCACACCAACATAAGATATTTTATTTGGGAAGGTTAGTTTAACAGTGAAAGTTAACAATAAATATACTATTTCTAAATAAATTCTAATGTTTGATCTTTTAGTCTGTTGTATATATAAACCTATCAATTCTTACTCCCTTGCAATTTCCAACCTCAGCTGGCGGATTTGCAAATATATTATTGATATGTTTCTAACACAACAAAATCAGTAGCATGGTAAGAATTAAAACATAATTTGTATAGCCCTTCCATTGCCAAGAAAAACTTGTATACCATTTCTTCTGTGTAAAAAGCAAACATGACAATTAAACAAATATTATAAATCTTTTCAAAACTACATATTAATTATTTACATTACTTGTTCCATGATGACATTTAAGGTCAAGAAAAGCTCTACAAACTACAGTTACTACTATTTTATCTTTATAAAGCCTTTTGTTTATGGTTGTTTTCTTTTGGTCACAAATTAACCATTGTTAGTTTTATTGACATCAGGTAACATAAGAAAATGAGGTACAATTTCTATACAATGTAATGTTTCTGAAGGATAGATAATTCAACTAAGAAAATTTGGAATTTGAAATAACACTTTTAGAAGCAAAGAAAACCAATTAAATTCATATGCTGTGTGTTATGGCCTGAATTGTGTCCCCATTAAATTGAAATGTTGATGCCCTACTCTCCCAACCCTCATGCCTAAGAATGTGACTGTATAGGAAATAGGGCCTTTAAAGAAGTGGTAAAAATTAAATGAGGTCATATGGGTGGATCCTAATACAATCTGTCTGGTGTCATAAGAAGAAAAAATTTGGATGTATGAAGAGACACTAAGAGTATGAACTCACAGAGGGAAAATTGTAAGAAAAGGTGGCAAGAAGGCACTATTTTCAAACTAAAGAGAGACCTCAGAAGAAACCAACTCTGCCAGTCCCTAGATCTTGGACTTCCAGTTTCCATAATAGTGAGAAAATAAATGTCTGTTGTTTAAACTACTCAGTCTGTGGAATTTTCTTATAGCAGTCCTAGACAACTAAAACACTATCCTATATAAGTAGAAAGTTTTGATAAAAGTCTATTTGCAATACCAAATCAAATATAATACTAGTTATTGCCAACTCTATCACTCAAATGCATTAAAGATATATGATGCAACTAATTCTTACCAATTCAGGACAAAAATCCAAACTGACACCCTAAGCTCTGTGTTGTCACAAAAATGCCTGAAAATCTTGCTTCATATTTGAAATTCTTTCTGCCTCAAGAGTTCTTAACCTAGGGTTCATAAATCACAACGCATCTTGATATTTCTTATACACCAGCTCTTGTGGGCTTTGCATACATTCATTGCCATAGGAAGAAATGTATCATCTCCAAAATAAGAACCACTTAAATCTCAGAGTATTGTTTCTAGTTGACTAATCAGTAGCCTGCCAGGCTCCTCTGCCCATGGTATTCTCCAGGCAAGAATGCTTGAGTGGGTTGCCATTGCCTTGTCCAGGGAATCTTCCTGACTGAGGAATTGAACCCGGGTCTCCTGAATTGCAGGCAGACTCTTTACCAACTGAGCTACAAAAACCTAATACTGTATATTTTAATTAACAGGTTTAGATGGATAATCATTTACCATCAAGTGAACGATCTGACTGGTCCACAGTTAGATGCTTAATTTAGTGAATAAATCATGTACAAATTTTGTTGGAGTACAAGAAAAATTCTGGTAACCAAACGTTTTCTAAGATAGCTCACTGGTTTGTAGCTTTCAGACTCATAAGGATCACTTAAACTCAGATGGAAAAGAAGCCACCTGCAATGCAGGAGACCCAGGTTCAATTCCTGGGTTGAGAAGATCCCCTGGAGAAGGGAATGGCTACCAGTCCAGTATCTTTGCCTGGGGAATTCCATGGACAGAGGAGCATGGAGGGCTATAATCCAAGGGTCACAAAGAGTCGTACATGACTAAGTGACAATACAAACAAACAAACAAACAAAAAAATAGGAGAACATCTGCAAATTTGGTGGATTCTATTTTATGCCAAGAAGAGCACTGAGATTAAATTTCTGATCTAGGCTAAATGCTGTGTCTTAGCCAGTGACACTGTGACTTATATTTTAACAAAAATCTGTTTTTAAGGGCATAGTAGTAATATTTATTGAGTGCTTACTTTGTGTTGGCCACAACTCTAAATATTTTAAATATATTGTATAGGTTAGCAGCAGAAAAACAAATTATGAGATGAGTCGTTATTTCTATTTTAAAAATAGGAAAACTGAGATACATAGAGTAAGATTAACAAACTTGCCCAAGGTTATAACTACTTCTTTAAATTATCCAGATTAAGTATCTTCATATATAAAGCTAACTCCTTAAAATATCATGCCATTATTGCCCATGAAGTTACTCTAGAACATGATGCAGTTTATAGACTTGCAACTTCAATGTGTTCTTTGTATCAAAGTTATTTTCAGACAAACTTTAATTTCCTTGCTTTAGTATTTGTACTTAGAATGGTTTCTAAGCAGTAAACCCACTAGTCTCTCATTTTGCCACGAGCAATGATAATCTTGTTTTATTTTGTGAATACCTTTCTTTCTTGTAAAGGTCACAAAGTTCAGGACAGGGTTACATAGTGAAAGAAAAAAAAAAAGCCGTTTCTGTCACTGAAGAGACATGAGATAGATGTCAGGCTTCAGCATAGGCTCAATTTCTGTTGTTACCCAACTCATTAATTGTTTGCTTTCATTTGAAAGTCTTCGCTGAGTGTGTTTTTTAAGTTTTTTTCACATCCTTGTTTTCAATAGCCCCTTATAGGCTTTCACATCCTTGTTTTCAATAGCCCCTTATAGGCTTACAGATGGAAATCTGTTTCCCTTATCCTTATAGGTAACTCATGTTGTTTTTCTTTGAAGCAGAGGAGAGGGTAGTGAACAAAAACAGCTCTGTCCTTTAAGATCTTTTACATACATCCCTCTACATTTGGAGCTTTGTCTAAACCTTAGCTATGTAATAGTGTGTGGGGGAAAAAATTCTTTTTTCTTTAATTTTTTTCCTGGAGTTTTAAATAATTCATCTTAAATGATGGAAAAGTTGTAGAATTTGAAGAGTCAGTGAAAAGTTAAGTTAGGTCCCAAACCCAATGGCAAAGATTTTTTTTTTTTAGATTGGTTTCAAGTTATCCCAATCATGTTACTGTTGTGACATTAGATTACTTCCTTGTAATAGTATCAGGTTATATAATTGTCCTGGTCCATTCAACTTAATGAAATAAAGTGACACTGATGGTGAGAGTTTTACACACTGTGCCATGTATAGAAGAATGGTTCTCAGCAGACTCTGGACTTTTAGCATCTGTTAACCCATGATACTATTCAGTTCAGTCAGTTCAGTCGCTCAGTCATGTTTGACCCTTTGCGACCCCATGGACTGCAACACACCAGGCCTCCCTGTCCATCACCAGCTCCCAGAGTTTACTCAAACTCGTCCATTGAGTCGGGGATGCCACCCAACCATCTCATCCTCTGTCGTCCCCTTCTCTCTCCTGCCTTCAATCTTTCCCAGCATCAGGGTCTTTTCAAATGAGTCAGTTCTTCGCACCAGGTAGCCAAAGTATTGGAGTTTCAGCTTCAGCATCAGTCCTTCCAATGAATATTCAGGACTGATTTGCTCTAGGATGGGCTGGTTGGATCTCCTTGCAGTCCAAGGGACTCTCGAGAGTCTTCTCCAAGACCACAGTTCAAAAGCATCAATTCTTCAGTGCTCAGCTTTCTTTATAGTCCAACTCTCATATCTATACGTGACTATTGGATACTATGATACTATTAGTGGTTCATTATATTTCTCTCTATTGCAAACAAATAAATAAATATACCATGATAATATTATAAATAAGAAGTAGTATCTTAATGAAATGATAAACTAAATAGCTGTAGTGATTGAATCAAGTGAAATCTATAGAAAATGATTGATTTGATTTTTAAAACTATGAACAATACCAAGAGCAGATACTGAGAGAAGTAACTGTACCGTTGACAAAGTCATTAAGTCCAGAAGTTAATTAATACATTGGTAGATATCCATGAGGTAATTAAAGAACTGAGACAGATATTGTACTTGTAGCTTTATTTCAGTCTTCAGAACAGCACTTATTTTAATATTAATAAATCTGGAGAATTATAGACATATATACACACATGAGAGAGGGGAAAAATCTAAAAACATTGTTCTTATGACTCTAAGTTTAGGGTTATCTGTAAAGCTTTTTAATTAAGAAGTTATTGAAGAAGAAACATCTGAAATCAGGGGGGAGGTTCTTCAAGTGACTTAGCAGTTTGCAGTAGCATCAACTGTTGCAGTGAAAACAAAGATTTCTTATCGTAGAACTTGGCAGGTAAGTGAGTAACAGATTTTTCAATATAATGTTTTGATTTTTAAGAAATAAATGAATTTGTCACTTCTTACTTTTGCTTGTTTCACATTCAGTCACATATTTTATTACCCACTTGGGAGGTTGATTACAAATATTTTTAGTTAAAAGAATTCTTGGTTCTCTGTTAACTGAACTATTTCCTAAACCTTGCACCTCTTTGGGAATCTGTAAGTTAGTTGAAGTCTGAAAAAGTGAGTGTATTTTTTGAATATGCTGATATGAAGATATATGTAGGTTTGTGTATGTCTGTGTTTGAAATGGAAGAGAAGACGTAATTAAGAAGTCGAAGTTCTCTGTTTTAGAGTTTATTTTTGAACATTATTGGTTTCTGTCACTTTATTAATATCTCTCAACTTTTTTAATTTTACTCATTGCAAATGTTGGGAAGAAGGTGCAGAGTTGCTTGAGATATTTTTACACCCTGCAGCACACCATCTTAGGTTTCTTTAAGTGCAATGAATGTTGTATTAATGAGGACCGTTGTCAACACTATGCCAATAAAACTGCCAATTAAGAAAAGGTACTCCTAGAGATTTTGTTTTAAAAACAAATTAGCTAGGTAGTTGGGCTATATAAAAATACATCAAAAATAAATTTCCCACTAATAAGATGCTTTTGAGTTGACTGGATTCTACCTTTAAATTTTACTCATCCTCATAGTCTCTACATGAACCTTGCAAATATTTCCTTATTCACTTATCCACTGCAAGTAACCAAGTGTGCCTTGTAGCAAAGACTATGAATTTCCTGTTCAAATATATGTCCCCTAAGGCTAGGACAGGTAGGGAAAATAATGAGAAAGTCAATTTTTGAAAGCTATTTACAAGGCAGCTATAACATACTTTACAGAAAGAAAACATATGGTCTCCAGAATTTGACTTGTATTGACAGGTAAATTCTAATCCAGAACACTAAAGCTATTTCTTACTATGGTGGCAAACTGATAGAAGCCAAAATCTCAAAGAATATGGTACTTTGCCTTGACAAAGTAAATTATGAAAAATCCATATTTCCACAATATTACATCTTGCAGAATGAAGTTATACAACAGTAAATGCTTTTAATTGTCTTTCTTCTTAGAGTTCTTTACTAATTGTATATTGATATTTAGAACACAGTATGGTTTGTTGTATTTTATGCCTAAAACTCTTAAATACTTTCAAACATCAGCTTAATTGTCCTTTATTACTAACAAAAATTTAAATATCTTTCATGACACATATGGCTAGAACAATCTTAATTGTTTAGAAATGGTATAAAAATAGCCACACTTTCGGTCAGCCTATCTAATATTGGTATGCATTTTGCCTTCATAAACTTAGTAATCCCCTGAAAAATCTCTGTTTACACTACTGTAAATTTGCTGGCTTAAGTAAGTTTCTTTTTTCCTTCTCTATCAAAAGAAAAAAAATTATTTCTTTAAAATTTCCAGTTATCATTCAGTCAGTCATCCAGCTCAGTCATTCAGTCATGTGCAAAATCTTTACGACCCCCTTGGACTGCAGCACACCAGGCCTCCCTGTCCATCACCAACTATTGGAGTTTACTCAAACTCATGTCCATTGAGTCGGGGATGCCATCCAACTATCTCATCCTTTGTGATCCCCTTCTCCTCCCACCTTCAATCTTTCCCTGCATCAGGGTCTTTTCAAATGAGTCAGCTCTTCACATCAGATGGCCAAAGTATTGGAGTTTCAGCTTCAACATCAGTCCTTCCAATGAATATTCAGGACTGATTTCTTTTAGGATGGACTAGTTGGATCTCCTGCAGTCCAAGGGACTCTCAAGAGTCTTCTCCAACATCACAGTTCAAAAGCATCAGTTCTTCAGTGCTCAGCTTTCTTTATAATCCAACTCTCACATCCATACATGACTACTGGAAAACACCATAGCCTTGACTAGATGGGCTATCATTCACAAAGTAATGTCTCTGCTTTCTAATATGCTGTCTAGGTTGGTCATACTTTCCTTCCAAGGAGTAAGCATCTTTTAATTTAATGGCTGCGGTCAACATCTGAAGTGATTTTGGAGTCCAAAAAAATAAAGTCTGCCACTTTTTCCACTGTTTCCCCATCTATTTCCCATGAAGTGATGGGACCAGATGCCATGATCTTAGTTTTCTGAATGTTGAGCTTTAAGCCAACTTTTTCACTCTCCTCTTTCATTTTCATCAAGAGGCTCTTCAGTTCTTCTTCACTTCCTGCCATAAAGGTGGTGTCATCTGCATAACTGAGGTTATTGATATTTCTCCCTGCAATCTTGTTTCCACCTTGCGCTTCATCCAGCCCAGCATTTGTCATGATGTACTCTGCATAGACGTTAAATGAGCAGGGTGACAATATACCATCTTGACATACTCCTTTTCCTATTTGGAACCAGACTGTTGTTCCATGTCCAGTTCTAACTGTTGCTTCCTGACCTGCATACAGATTTCTCAAGAGGCAGGTCAGGTGGTCTGGTATTCATTCCCATCTCTTTCAGAATTTTCCACAGTTTGTTGTTATCCACACAGTCAAAGGCTTTGGTATAGTCAATAAAGCAGAAATAGATGATTTTCTGGAACTCTCTTACTTTTTCAATGATCCAGTGGATGTTGGCAATTTGATCTCTGGTTCCTCTGCCTTTTCTAAAACCAGCTTGAACATCTGAAAGCTCATGGTTCATGTACTGTTGAAGCCTGGCTTGTAGAATTTTGAGCATTACTTTACTAGCTTGTAAGATGAATGCAATTGGGTGGTAGTTTAAGCATTCTTTGGGACTGTCTTTCTTTGGGAATGGAATGAAAACTGACCTTTTCCAGTCCTGTGGCCACTGCTGAGTTTTCCAAATTTGCTAGCATACTGATGCAGCACTTTCACAGCATCATCTTTTAGAATTTGAAACAGCTCAACTGGAATTCCATCATCTCCACTAGCTTTGTTCATAGTGATGCTTCCTAAGGCCCACTTGAGTTTGCATTCCAGGATGTCTGGCTCTCAGTGAGTGATCACACCACGGTGATTATCTGGTTCGTGAAGATCTTTTTTGTATAGTTCTTCTGTGTATTCTTGCCACCTCTTCTGAATATCTTCTGCTTCTGTTAGGTCCATACCATTTCTGTCCTTTATTGTGCCCATCTTTGCATGAAATGTTCCCTTGGTATCTCTAATTTTCTTGAAGAGATCTCTAGTCTGTCCCATTCTATTGTTTTCCTCTATTTCTTTGCATTGATCGCTGAGGAAGGCTTTCTTAGCTCTCCTTGCTATTCTTTGGAACTTTACATTCAAATGGGTATATTTTTACTTTTATCCTTTGCTTTTCGCTTCTCTACTTTTCACAGTTATTTGTAAGGCCTCCTCAGACAGCCATTTTGCCTTTTTGCATTTCATTTCCTTGGGAATGGTCTTGATCCCTGACTCCTGTACAATTTTACAAACTTCCGTCCATAGTTCTTCAGGCACTCTGTCTATCAGATCTAGTCCCTTAAATCTATTTCTCACTTCCACTGTAAGGGATTTGATTTAGGTCATACCTGATTGGTCTAGTGGTTTTCCCTACTTCCTTCCATTTAAGTCCGAATTTGGCAATAAGGAGTTCATGATCTGAGCCACAGTCAGATTTCATTAGTGATCATTTTATTCTTTTCTCTGTTATAGTTTCAAGCAAAACATAAGAATCCTAATGTCTCTGTGTCAGTAAAGAATTTTCATATAACAATATATTTTCTTTCTTTCATATTACTCAAACTAGGCTCACTCATCTATCCATTCACTCATGCCCTTAATCACCCAACAATGGTTAAATGTTTACCATGTTAGGCACTAGGACTAAAAAACTAATAATATATAATGTCTTCCTTTAAGAAATGTATACTATTCAAGATTCTATTAGAGAAACAAAAGAATTTAATGAAAGAAACATTTATAGATGTGTGTGCAGAATTAAAGAATCAGCAATGGATGTTGAGGTATTTCAGGGACTGGAAATTGTGGGAAGCCTAAACCATTCTTAAGCCTGAAGAGGGAAGTGGAGGAAATGGCATTATCAGCACTCAGTGATGTCTGCAGCTCAGACTCACTCAGGTGAGGTGCATTATGAGGCAGAAGAATTTAGCCACTGCCGGAAACACAGCATGAAGGCAGAAAAAAAGCAAGAAAAGAAATATTTCTACTGTATTTCTGCTTCTCTTTCCTTTTTTATTCTTCTGCCTGGATTTCCCATTGGCAAAACCCAATAGAAAGGCAAAGGGTAAGAGCCTGAGTGATGCTGTCCAACTGACATCCATATCAGAGCAGAATAGGGGACAGAATGAATTGAGAGTATGAGAAGCAGCCTCCAAGGTGGCTCCCGACAATCACCGCCTCCTGGTATTCTTTCCCTTGTGTATCTTCCCCTTGAATCAAGGCTGGATATAGTCACACACTTCTAATGAATAGAATGTAACAAGTGTTGAAAAGTCACTTCCACGATATGATCCCATCCTGGCTTCCTTCATGGGCTTCCACATTGGACATTTTCCCTTGCCCTCTCACTTCCTCATTCTATGGGAAGCCAGCTGCCCTACTGAGGTCCACATGCAAAAATAAAAAAAAAAGAAGAAGTCTCCAGTCCAGCAAGGAACTGAGGCCCTCAGTCCAACAACCCTAAGGAATTGAATCCTGCCAATAGCCATGTGAATGACCTTGGGAGTAGATTTTTATCAGCCAAGTCTTTGAATAGGCTTCAGCCCTCTGAGAGAACCTGAGTCAGAGTATCTAAATAATCCATATCTGGATTTCTGATCCACAGAAATTATGAGCTAGTAAAAGATTGTTGTTTTAAGATGCTAGGTTTGGGGAGTAATTTTTTATGTCACAGTAGATAATCAATATATGGGAAGAGTGGGGAGAGAGCATAACTGCCTTAGTTCACCATTTTTGCCTCATAGCATTAATTTTTGCCCCTCAATCACATGGAGAAACTCTTACCCCACACACAAAATTGACATCAGCTGTGCTATATAAATACGGAGTGTTTTCAGTTCATTCATGTTCCTTCCTGAAATGTAAATTATAAATGACCTCCCATCAGAACTTTTTTATATTCAATAGCAGCAAACAGGGGGAAATGAAAAGAAATTAGCATAAAATCTAGCCACTTTTTTTAAATATCTGCTTTGGTAGCTGGGCATGAGATCTAAAATTAAATATATATTACTTTTTTAATATATTAATACTTTTCTGATTGAGGTTATTTACCTGGTTGGGTGAACTAAACCTTTATTTTTACAATTTAACAATTCTTAGTGGTGATGACTTTATTGAGATTCCACAGTTTCCCATAGACTATTCTCATGGAAGAGTAAGAAGTTCCCCAGTGAAATCCTTGCGTTTCACACACGTTCTTCTTGCCTCTATTGTATCATAGTAACCCAATTTTCACATACAATTACTTTAGACAATAAAGTAAGGTCTTTCTGTTGGTTCTTCAGTGGGAGAAGCCCCCAAATTGTCAAAGGATTGTCTCAGCTCTTAATTTAATGGAAGAAGGACAATATTTCCTGTCAAAAATTGTTCTACCTAGGAAATTAGGATTTATAAATCTTCTGAATACTTAGTTGAAATATGATATATAATACTGACAGAGGTAACTCCCACCTCCATTCTTTGGTTCCTGAATCTATGAATTCTGGCTATAGGGAAAATGGCACTGTATATTGAACATCTAATGTTAGTTTAAGTCACATACTACATTCAATAGCCTAGCAACCTAAACTTACCAGTTGTTTCTAAGTTGATGCTTCAGCTGATTTAAAAAAAAATCTGTTTTTTAAATATATTCAGAAACTGTGGAAAACTGTGGAAAACAGTGGAAAACAGAAAACTGTGACCACAGGAAGACGTTGTGTTACTGAAGACACTGTCAGATTAAATGAAGTCAAGACTTCATTCATCACTTGATCTCTATAAGTCCATACTGGCCCATGATAATGTTTTGTCTCCTACAGACTGGCATTACCTCAGATTCACTATTTAATAAGCCCCTCAGAAGGACTGAGGATTTCCCTATCCCAGTAAAAATTGTTTGGTAAATGACAAGTTCGTCTGGAAAAGACATGGATGCCATTTGTGGCCATATTTCAGGCTACATTCTTCCTCAAAGGGACATGGCCTGTTCCCAAATTAAAGAATTTCAGATCTGCGAATTGGCTAAAGTCTGGGAATTGGGTATGAGGCTAATTTTCACTATGACAACTTATATTGGTTTATATTTTATATTAATCAAGAAACACCTTAGAAGATTACCCACATATTTAATTGTCAGTGACCTTGTGATCAACTAGTCATTGACACCCATCCATGCTGGTCAAAACACTCTGGTTACCACTCTGTAAACTGTGTTTAATAATATATTATTATTAATAGTAAATTATATTATTATTAGTAATAGAATTACTACTACTACTACTGAGACATTATTATTAATAAGGATACTAGAATAATGTGTCCACCTTATTTCTGACAGTTTTGAGCAGTCACTTCACCCTACTACTCAGGGACTTCATTTTCGTGGCAATCTTTCATGTCCATCATCAGCTGTTAGGGATGCCAGCGCAGAGGTTTTAAAGGATGCCACCCTTCCTTTAACCATTGCATTCTACTATGTTTTGAATGAAGTAGGTGACTTCCATGGAAGATAAGAGTTGGGGCTTCCCAGGTGGCTCAGTGGTAAAGAAGCTGCCTGATAATTCAGGAGTTTCAGGAGGCACGAGTTTGATCCCTGGGTCAGGACGATCCTCTAGAGGAGGAAATGGCAACCCACTCCAGTGTTCTTGCTGAGTGGGCTGTATATAGTCCGTGAGGTCGCAAAGAGTCGGACGTGACTGAGTGAGAAGGTGTAGACCAAATTGTACATTTTAAATCTGTTCTAATACGTTCATTTCTTTAAGCCATTAAGCTTCCTTTTCTACATTATATCAGTGTAGTTCTGAAATCTTAAACTCATTGACCACAGGCAATTGCTGAGTCCAGACTTTCATTTACCAGCAAACTGTTAGACTTACTCTCAATTTTTCCTGGCTAAAATACCAAAATCTCAAATTCTAATACAGGCCACATTAAGCATACAGTTAGCACATTCCAATGATTCTCAAATTTTAACATGTATCAGAATCACCTGGATGATTTGTTAAAACAGATTTCCAGTCCCCATGCTCTAGAGTGTCTGATTCATTAGGTCTAGGATGGCAGTCTAGGAAATATGCATTCCTATCAAGTTCTCAGGTGACACTAATGCTGGTTGGTCCAATGACCACATTTTGAGAACCACTGCCAATCAAATCTTATAATTCATTCACCTTGACCTAATCTCTTTAGTATTCAATCTAATTCATCTTTGCCAGATTCTTGTTTTTATAAATTGACAAGATGATCTCTCAGAGCAGACCTTGCAATTTTCTCTCAAGGTTATGCTGGGATTTAAACTTATTATGGTTCTGGAGGCAATAAGGTAATATTATGGTTCTAGGGCAGGAGTGTCTTCAGGAGAATAGAAACACTTTTGAGAGGAAACTGCCCCAGCTGAAGTTAATGAAAAGTTTTTCTACAGAGAATGACTGGTTTCATCAGACAGTGGGAAAAAGCAGTTCTATTCTCAAAGCAGTGTCACAGGAATTTGAGGTTCTAAGTTCTCGGTCTCATCTATGCCTGTCCAAATGTCCTTATTTCAAACAATAGTTTTCACTTCTTCCCAACAAGTGCCCCTACCTTAGACAAGAAATGTGAATTCTTAACGTGTATCCTGGGTTTAGAAAATCTTGCTTAAAACTTCCATATAAACCTTCTGATATTCTCTTCATGCTTTGGTTTAAGAGTTCAAATGCTAAGATTAATTTTTTTTCTTTTTCATAAGCTTTACAACACAGAGATAGTCAATCTATACCACAGTCTTTTAATCATCATTGTTGCCACAGTAATCAGATGCTACAACCACGTGACCTTCTAATGCCTTGCCCCAGCTGATCTCTACCCAATATCAATAACAGTGATAATTTGAGGAATTGTGTATAACTGCATGTCATGAATGACATTTTCTGACTCACCTTCTTCACTTAATTATCTGCTAAATAAACGTTCAAAATGAATCACTTCATTTTTGCATACCAATATGATCTCTTTCACAATTGCTTCCCCAATTACTTTACTTTTTAGTATCAAGAAATGCAGCCTAATCTTAGCATCCAGATTACTTTGGTTTTAAAGTCTATGTTATTCTTTCATCCATTAAATATCCTTAGGTATTTCCTATGCACCAGGCAAACAAACAAACAGGAATTAGAAATAGAGCAACAAGGAGGCATTAAGGTTCTTCAGTTTGCCCTTCCAAAACCAACCCTTCATCCTTTATTGCCTTCTCTGCCAACTCAGCCCTAAGGGGCTCATCTCGTGAATTGTATCCACATGCTTCCTTATCTTCTTCCTGTGGAATTCAGTCAGTGAGAGGCACTGGTAGGAGATGGCAAACCAGAAGCAAAGGAGATCAGTGATTTCTCTTTTCTTGGTGTACTATTATGATAATGACTGTATCCCTCAGTCACTACAGCTCCTATCTAGTGACTGATTCCTCTCCCATCACTCCAGTATCTAGAAAGATCCAATGACACCATTTCTTCCCTTGCCTCTTTAGAGATTGCTGCCCATACCAACTGGCAGGTTTACCTCCTCCCTTAGATAATTTGGTGGACTTCACATTTCAATAACCCCTAAAGTCTCAGTGATTTGTGACAACAAAGGTTTATTTCTCAATCATTCTAAGTATCCATCCTAAAACAGGTAGGGATTTTGTTTCAGGATTTACACTAGTAGAGCAATGATCACTCTGATTACCAGTCTCTTGGTAGAAGAAAAAGAGAAACAGTGAACTATGTGGTGGATCTTAAAAGTTCTTGCCAGAAATGACTTCTGTCTCCTCTATTCACTTATTTGGCAAAAACAAATCACATGATCTTTGGACAGAGACCAGTGGTCTCTGGCCAAAGGACTTCATAGGGAAGAAAAATAGAATATTTGGTGAACAGTAATAAAAACTACTACATCTACCAGATGGGATCTTGCCAATGGATGGGAAATTATCAATTGATGACTGAAAAGTCTTGGTAGGGTCTTAGGAAGCAAAAGTCTTTTCATAAGATATGAAGTTAAAGTTGAGTTTTTAACTTGGTCTAACAGATATAAGCAAAATGTTCCCATCTGTCCACATATTAGTATTCTGTACTAATCAGAATAGAATATTTCAATGGATTGGACAACAATTATCTTAAAAGAGAGTAGAATTAAGGACATATAAATTTCCTTTTGCCTAAGAGAGAAAAAGCAATCAGTGATGAATAATCCTATAAACAAATCAGGTAGGCTAATTATTTGTTCTTTATTAATTTATATCTTTACCTTTTATTTTAAAAATAGGAGAAGAATTTAGAGAACAATTCTTCCTCATTTTAAACATATTTTAAAATATTAAATGAAATTAATATCTACTGTACTTTTTCAAATAACTTCTTATCTATAAAAAGTATTCATTTTTCCAAATCAGAACACATTCTATCAAAATAACAATTATGTTAAAATTATGTTTGTATATAGATACAAATAAAATGTGGAAAAATTCAAATTAATATCAGTAAAGAAATACAGAATATCTTGTTTAATTTCTAGAATTATAATACAAATTGTGATTAATAATTTAAAGTGTTCATTGCCTATTATTTATCAAAATCTCCCATGATTTTTATTATATTCATGCTTATATAGTAAATTTTGCTTGATCAGAACGCCTACCTATATTATTTCTGTCATGTATTTTACTGTAGATAAATTAAATCATATCAAGTATTTGTTCTCCTTCCTCACAGCCGAGTAGTTCTCAAATATCACTTATTTCTTTGTGTGTGTGCACATGCTCAGATACAAATATGAGAAATGAAAAACAATATTAGGATCATGTACACACATAATCCAAAATACACAGTGCTAAACCCAATAGAAAAATTAATCTATTAGGTTCTAGAAAAAGAGCAAAGCCAATGTATGTATATAGAAATTTATGAAATGAAAAGCTCAAAGAGAAAATGACCATAATTAAAATGTTGTTCAATCAAATTCTAACATACTATTATAGTTACAATGGAAATTTTTCAAGTTCAAATTCTCTTTTTATAAACTGTTTTTCTCTCAGTTTTTCTTGCAAATTGCTCTATTTCAGAGAAATATAGGTTTTCCACTTAAACAAACTCATTTATTTAACTATTCCTGTTGCCACTGAGTCATCATTCAGAATTTAGTTTGTTGGATTTTTTAATTTATCTAATTACTCAGAATACACAGCTGGACAGAGAAGGTTATTCATAAGCTTTTACCAGAGCCATGAGATATTGCTATGAATGATTACAGGCTATATATGTTCCATGATGAAACAGAAGTGACAGATGGGCATGATGTTTATGATGCTTCCAATATTTTCAAAGCTGTGGTTGATCAGTTTCAAATGATTGATTTAGAGTCTAAGGCATTTATATGTTTGGATAATAATTTAGAGGAGTGAAAATAGTTGTAACATTGAGCCTGATGTCATTACTTTTTAAGCTCATTTTACAGAAAAATTCTTGAAGAGAATCAGTGGTTGAATACATATTCTCTACATTTCTTGAGAAGTGTTTTTTCCCAATGAGATTAGAAGGAAGACTTTTTTTTCTTTTTTAATGGATTATTATTAAGCTCTAGAAATTCAAAATGTATGAAAGTATAGGCTATTACTTTTGCAAAATTGCAGAGGTGACAATTTTATGATTTTGAAACTTACAATGGCTTGAAAGTCAGGAAACCTGGGTTCTAGTTCCAGCTCTGTCATTATCACACTGTGTGGGCAAGCACTAATTATCTGATATATCTTTATTTTTGTCTTTTCTTTAATAAAGTGAAAAGAAAATATTTTCTTCCTATTTCAAAGGTATATTATTAGGATACATGAAACAGGACTTGTTGAAGTATTTGGCATTTGTCAAAAGAAAGATAATCCACAAATCCTCATTATACTTATACAATACTATATGGATTCCAGAAACATTTTCATAAATAAGAATGATGTATAGAATTATAAAGAAAGAATCTGAAAAGAAACTTTTTGAATAGGGAATATTAAAAATATCAATTTGTCACTTTAAGTAACTCTAAGTTTCTTCTATGATGCAATTTTATAGATAAAATGTCTGACATTGGAGACTGAAATTAGATGTAGATGTTAGTCTTATTGAGGCTTCCCTCATAGCTCAGTTGGTAAAGAATCTGCCTGCAATGTGGGAGACCCAGGTTCAACCCCTGGGTTGGGAAGATCCCCTGGAGAAAGAAATGGCAACCCACTCCAGTATACTTGCCTGGAGAATGCTATGGACAGAGGATCCTGGCAGGCCACAGTCCATGGGCTCTCAAGAGGCGGACATGACTCAGCGACTAAACCACCACATTAGTCTTATTTACAATATATTGAATAAGTAGCAATGAATTTCAAAAAGAATTTCACTATCCATTTCTGACTTATTGAGATATCTTGAGAATAGAATCTTATAGATTCTATTATAATAGAATAGAATATAACTGCATATATATATAATATATATATTATATATATAATATATAATATAATATAACTGTAATATAATTGATTACAGTTTGTGGAAGGATAAGGGAGAAAGAGAAGTTAAAAATTACCATGGAGACCATCCTCAACTAACAACAAATTGGTAGAAGTGCGAGTTGGTGTAATGGCGTAGGAGTGTGACATGTTAAGATACTGAACTCAGTTTTGAATGTGCTGTAGATGCAGGTGTCCAGCATCCTTAAACTAGTTGTATCCAGTCTTACTTTAGAGGAACTTCACCTAGGCACATTAGCTAGAATTTGTTCTGGTTCTCTTAAAAATACTTAATTCTTTACTATGCAGTTGTTAAAAAGAATTAGATATATCTATATATAATGGTACGGAATGATGCCCTAGAAATATAAACAACGTCACAACAGTGAATATAGTATGCTCCCCTTAGTGAAAAATAAAAGTGACATATGTTTATACCCTCATAAATTCATTCTGGAGAGATACAGAACAGTGGGTAAAGTGTTACCTCACAGGAAGGGATCTGGAGGACTGGAGGTCTGAGGAGGGAGAAAGACTAATTTTATTCCTTACTCTGAAATCTGCATTGTCTGATATTTATACAGCCACCCTAGCTTTTTTTGGAATGTGTTTGCACAGTCCCTGTAGCTCAGATGGTAAAGAATCTGACTGCAATGCAGGAGACCTGGGTTTGATTCCTGGGTTGGGAAGACCCTCTGGAGAAGGGCATGGCAACGCACTCCAGTATTCTTGCCTGGAGAATCCCATGGACAGAAGAGGCTGGTGAGCTACAGTTCGTGGGGCCACAAAGAATCGGACATGACTGAGCAACTAACACTACTACTACTGCATAGTAAATATTTATATCTTACTTTTACTTTTAACCTGTGGTTTCACATTTGGAGTTTCTTATGAACATGATATAGTTGGGTCTTGCTTCCTTGTCTAATCTTTCTATTTGCATTTTAGGTGTTTAAACATCAACACTTAATGTGATTACTGATATTACTGGATTTAAATCTAACATCTTGATATTTGTTTTCTGTATCATTTCCCCTCCTTTTCTCTTTTTTTTCTGCCTTCTTTTAGACTAATACAGTATTTTTATATGATTCCACCTTAACTCCTTTTTGGCTTTTTAGCTATAAATCTTTGTTTTATAATCTCTCAGTGTTTCCTTTAGGGTTTACATGTGACAGCTACTGTGACTAGTGTGTGTTTGTGTGTGTGTGTGTGAAATTGCCTGGTGGCCCAGATGGTAAGGAATTTGTCTGCAATGCAGGAAACCCAGGTTCAATCCCTGGGTCAGGAAGATCCCCTGGAGAAGAGAATGGAAACCCCCTCCAGTATTCTTGCCTAGCGAATTCCATGGACAGAGGAGCCTGGTGGACTATAGTCCATGTGGTTGCAAAGAGTCAGACACGAATAAGTGACTAACACACACACACATGTATGTATATGTGTGTGTATATATATGTAATATATGTAATTATATGTAATTATTATATAATATATATTACACATATATATATGTAATCCTA
This sequence comes from Cervus elaphus, assembly GCF_910594005.1. Classification (NCBI taxonomy): domain Eukaryota; kingdom Metazoa; phylum Chordata; class Mammalia; order Artiodactyla; family Cervidae; genus Cervus; species Cervus elaphus. The sequence continues at coordinate 69,511,946 of NC_057826.1, forward strand.
ACCTCATAAGGTAAAAGTGAATATCCCTATTTTGCAGGTGAAGGAAAAACATATTGTTGAAATTATAAATAAATGTCTCAGAACAAGAATTAAAACCCAGGTTTGCCTGACTCCAAAACATACATTGTAATATTAGGAAAATAATGCAATAACTTTCAACCTTGATATAATCAGAATCCCATAAAAAAGACATAAACTAAAAACTGAATTGTTATTAAATTTTAAATTATTGAATATATATGTGAATATTATAAAAAGATACAGGGTCTAAATGTAATGGATTGGCAGAATTTAGAAATAAATTCAAAATATGGTAATGTTATCGCTCTCTCTTTGAAGCTACTACAGTAAAACACAAGGAAGAAATTAGCTATCTGCAGAAGTAAACCTTACCCTTAAGGCAAAGTTTTTAAATATACTCCAATATTTTTAATGTGTAATGGAAATTTATTTTCACATATTTATAACTGACTAGTGCCTAACTGAAATCAAAATAGTATTTGAAAATATTACTGCCACTAAAATGGTTTTAGATGCTCTAACCCCCTTATAATCCCTTCCCTCCATTTTAACCATATAGACACTCCTAAAACATTTTTGATATAGAAATCCTAGAACTCCCATTGTTTCAGAAAAAGAATAAGAGGAAAAGG